>NC_071387.1:152238934-152868934 GCF_022682495.2 Desmodus rotundus
GATATAAAAGACACTGATATCAGCATACAGATTTAATGACTTTGACTTTCAAAATAGTAGACAATTTTTTAATGTTCTTAAAATTTGGGAAGTTAGATTAATTGTATTGTTTTTATTATAGAGGGAAAAGTCATCATTTTTGATTTATACACTTATAAAATAGTAACAGTTTGATTATTGTTTCACATTATTGTTATATACAGTTTCTCAAGAGAGAAGAATGACAATACATTCTACCTAAAAATGTTTTTATTGCCTATTTAAAAAAGCTGTTTGAATTATTTAAAGAATATGATTCCACTCCCTCCTTCTGTGTTCGTTTCAGGACACTGTAATACAGGTCGGGAAGTAGTGAAAGTACAGTGGCTGATACACAGAGAGACGCAATTACGTAATCGATGTGCATTTTGAATGTGAAGGACCATGAAGCTTATTGTGGAAATTCACTGCACAATTTCAGTAGCAATATCACAAATTGTCTTGGGAAACAAAACAAAACAAAACAAAAAGAATGCAGGAAATCTCAGAAAATAATTTTTTTTGCTGTGAAATGAAAGCATTTCATCATGATGTCCTGCCAAGATTTGTCCTCAATAAATTCAAAGTTCTTCTTTTAACTTTCCACAATTTTGTAAAGTGCCTTGCTATTGGTCTTGAAACATATTCTCTCACATAATTCTTAGCCAGATTGTCTGATGTCTGCTAACTTGCCTATTAGTCATTTTTCTGTGGCTTTTCTTTTCTGTCTGCTTTATTATATAAGCATTCCTGTAAACTAGCTTGACCACTAATATTAGCCTTACAGCGGTTTGGATTACAATTCTAGCTAACACATGAGTAAAGGCTGCACATGTATTTTTTTATTTTTTCCTTGCTTCCTTCCTTTCTTCCTTTGCTATTTTTGGCAATCTTAAAAAATGTTTGCAGTAAACTTTCATGACTAGCTATATAACATGCGATGCTATGTGAGATTGTAATAGTCCGTTCTTGAAACCTAACAAAGGTAACATGGTAATTTTGTATTAAGACACAGCGCAATGTCACACAATTACATGATGTTATTTCATCCCCTTCCTTCTTGAGACTTTCATAACAGTCCCCTTTATTGCTGATGGGTTGCTGATAATGGTGTCATGTGGCTTTGGAACAACAGCAGAATGTTAATTTATTCCCCAGTGTTACCTAGAGGCCCTGGTGGCTCTAGGATTGGTGAAGCCCTAATTTAAATAGTGGGTAGGGCCCGGCTGATCAGGTGGCCCAGAGCTAGCACAATAGGCTGTGAGGGGAAGCCCCACTCCCTGATCAGAGCAGATCAGGAGGATTCCAAGTGTAATTGGCCTCTGGGGAGTGTGTAAGTCACTCTGTACACCCCCTTCAGACCTCCTTAATGCCTTGCCAGCTGGAAGGAAAAGTGCTTTCTTGTATTGCCCACAAAGGAAGCGGGGAGTGAGGAGAGCACAACTGGAGAAATTAAAAAAGAGGAAAGAGACAGTGACACAAATGAAGAGGTGGGTAATAATATTGTACATCTAAAAGCCGGGAGGGTATGTCATAAACAAATGGGCTGGCGGTGGTCAGTAGACAATTATATCCTGTTACCTCATTTCAAATGCTGGCTAATTACATAGAGCAAGAGGAAATTAGCACAGGAACCTCATTCTTTGCCAAGTCCACATCAAAATGCTGTAAAAGAAAAACATGAAATCAATCTTCCATGGCTTTGAAAACTCGTAGTTCCTGAAGTTTAAAGCTTGGCACAAAGTCCTCTAAAGTATAAGATGACTTATTGGATGTTCAAATTCAGAAATTAGATTTGTAAAAGAGAGAAAAAAAAAACCAGTCTGGTTGCCACCTTTTGGTGATCTGGACAACTAGTTTAATATATATATTTTTCTTTATCTTGAAATTATTGTTTAAATACCCAACTCCATTTCCACTTGATTTATGCTGAAGAATGATGTGCTGAAATGGGAAAGTATCTTCTTGAAATTTCTCTTGGGACACATTTGGCTTGTTTCAGCATTTAAACGAGTTCCTCAACTTCCTATTCAAAGAGGTGCTGGTAAATAGTAAAGCTGTATTTTGTTTTTTATAAGTTTTCTGAATATAATTTTCTTTGAAAATCAAATCACTTTATTTTTTAAAGCTATATCACCACTAAAAAGTAAAAATTACTCCCCTAAATTAACTGAAAAATATTTAAATAGGCATAAAACCCCCCAAAACAAAAAGCAAACAACACCCCCCCCAACAAAAACCTGTTTAATAATAAAGCACCAAACCTCTGTTACAATACTTCAAAATGTATGCAAGCATGAAACAGTGCAGAGAGTCAGTGAGCCAAAAGCCAACCCTGCCACGTGACCGTGGCCGGGAGAGGCTTCCCTGAGTCTAGGTTTCCTGGTCCTTCCTGGGTTGGCAGTGCTGGGCCGGTGTCTCAGAGATCACTCACTGTGCATTAGGCACCAGCCCTCTGTCCTTGTTTCAGCCAGGGTAGATTACCATTGCTTTTCCGATATGGGATTTTGGAGCAAGGTTTCTTTTTGGGGAAAGGCAATATTTCATCATTCTGCTGGTTTAAATGTTTTTTTAAAACAGGGCTGGACTAGATGATCTCTTGTGACCCAGTTAGCTCAAATATTCTGTGTCAGATATCTCACGGAAAATCCATTATGAGGTACAACACTGTATCTGAAATGGAAAGTATCGGTGAGAAAAATAAGGGGTCTTATCATACTTAACAAAAACTCAGTTGTTTTTTCCTGTGACAGAAAAAAGAAGTCTCTTTAGGAAGTTAATTTGAATAACCCTTTTTGATAGTAGTCACATGGATATCTTTCACTTGCTATTTTAACAGGGAAGTTTGTTACTGGTGGAGTGGGGGAAAACAATCTTTTAAATGTCAGCTTCCGTTAGGTGCTAGGCTCTTGCTGTCCTCTCATCTCCTTCCTGTGCTGTTCTGATGAAGGCGACGTTGCCATAGATTCGCTTGCTATCGTAGTAGTAAAGAATAAAGGAAACAAGTAAGAAAGCCAGTACCAAATTAAGACAACTAAAAAAGCATAACGAGGTTAATACTTTTGAAAGTATTTCTGATGTATTTAGTAAGTTGCTTAGTAACTCCTTATCCATTGAATGAATAGCATCTGTAGTTTTAGGCTGAATCCCTGGGAATAGAGGCAACACTCTTAAGTAGATAGGTTTTCTAAATTCCGTAAGCTTTACTCCATGTGCCAGTCCCACCACAGAGACTTGGAGCACATGTAAGCAAAGTTCCCATTAGGAGGAAGTATAAGGCCATCTGATGGTGAAGGGAATGGTCCAAAGAAGAGAGAAGGGGCAAAGGCAGGAATTGAGACACTAGGGTCCAGGCCTAGCTCTGGGGCTTAAACCCCTGGTAGCAGTGGGACAGGGAGTGAAACTGAGGGTCAGGGCTTCAGAAGGAAGACCCAGCAGAGGGACACTGTGCATATTTGGTATTTGGAATTTTGGGGAGAAACTTTCTCATATGAAATCCTTCACAATAGGAAGTATCTGTAGCAGACATGTGGCCGAAAGGCTTGTTCAGGCAGGCACAGCCTGAGACATGATCTCAGATGTGTGGGGCACAGTTGAAGCTGTTGGCTGGCCAACTACCAAGGCAGTTACTGAGGTGACTGTCATAGTGACACATGGCAGAGCAGACTGCCCAAGGTGAGGCTCAGATGAGAGCTCTATCCAGAGCTCAGAGAATCTATAGCCTAAAGAGAGCCAAGGGCGTGGCCTTGTAATTAGGAGAGACAGCTAAATGCACCAGAGGGCTTCATTGTGTGGTATTGCTGCCAAGAAAAGGAACTACAAGTTTCACCAGTCATATTAGCAGTGGAGTCAATAAAGACAGACATGAATGCCCAGAGATGAGCAGGGCTAGGCCTTTCCTCTTCCACGTGGGCTGTAGAAGTTCCCCATGCACTCAGATGCCAGACTGGGCATGGTAGGGCTAGATGGTTTTCTGGGATAGTGCAGCTTTAGCCCGCAGTTTGGGGAATGCCTTAGTACTGGGCAGTTCAGGACAGTAGATCACTCTTCCTTTAAATTCAGAAAGGCACTCGTCATAGGAAAATGTTTATCTAATGGTATAGTGACAAGACTATGCCCAGCAACTGAAGGGATCAGTCATTATGGAGGTTTGCCCATGAAAAAGGTAACGTGACTTACATCAGAGGTGTTTTATCCCAGTGTCATCAAATGTCTTTTAGATCTGGGTCATCATCTTTTCTGGCGATTTCTCTCATTTCAAATTGATTTCACTTTTTTTTTTTTAAGCCAGATTGATGAGGCCCATGATTTCGGTTTAAGAGTTTAAAGTTACAAATCTAGTTCTTGGAAATGGAGAATGTGATACCTTGTGCTTCTCTAATAGCTTTTGTATACTTTCTACCATGTTTCCTATTCAAAGTTCATGGAGGCAATGTAGTGTGGTGGTTAAGCAAGTGGGAGTTAGTTCTGGATTTCATGGGTCAAATCCTACCTCTCAGTTTTCACTGGCCAGATGTTGTAGACCTTGGCTCATGGTGACTTGGATTTCTCATCTGTGGAAGGGGATGATACCACTGAAGGGACTCTTATTCACCTTACAGTCTTTTTATTAGGATTAAATGAGATAATGCATTTATAGTGTGCCTGGGCATATAAAAAACCATAAATGTCAGTTTCTACTTTTTACAGTTAATGTATGATTCCACTAGGCTGCGAGGTCTTTGATCACAGGGGCAGTGTCTACTTCTGCCCACCTGTTTATGCCCTGTATCTGGAATAGTGATAGCAGTAGATGATTGTTAGTTATCGTGAAGAGTAATTTTTGAAAAAAAAATACAGCCTTCGTACTTTCTGTCTGAATTTCTCTCATTCTTACAATTTCTTCTTCTTAGACTAACAAGAGAAAGAAGAAAAGGGAACTGAAAATTCATTGGGGGTAAATACTTGAGCACTGCTATGAAGACACACATATTTGAAACCTCAAAATTAACTGTCTTCTAGGACATCTGAGACAGGCAGAATAGGGTCAAACACCAATCTAAAAATCTGAAGATCTGGCTCCTGTATTTCCCCTGCCAAAAAACTTCCATAGTCATTTCCTTAAAATCTTTGAAATTAGAGGGTTGAATTAGATGAGGGCTAAGGCCATGTCCAGCTCTAGGCTTCAGCAATTCAAGTAGAGAACAAAACAAGACAGGATATAATTAAGTGCTAAGCTGTGTGCTGAACATGATAATGCTCTTTAAAACCTTCAATCTTTGCTCGAAAAAAATCCTTCAAGTGTTAATGTTTCCCCTTTCCTTTTGAGAACCTGCTTTCCTTGTGCAGGACTATTCTGATTTAGATGAAAAAGAGAACACACCTGTGTAGACATTCCCCAGAAGCTGAGAGCACCTGACAGCAGAGACGCAGCCAACATTATTGCTCGCCATGCGTCAATGAGGGAATAAGCGTGGCTCCCACCTAGAAGGTTCATGAGCTTCAGCAGGCTGGCAAATTACTCCATAATTCCAGCTGTCCTTGCAGCAGGGCAGAAACAACAAGCAGCATTGTCTCTGTATCTTGAGGTGGCTGAGCATCACACCACCTACCTGTCAAATTGCCTTTTCCCTCCATCCTTCTGTTTCTACTTTTTCCCCATGTAAGACAAATTGCTCTAGTCCTCTTGCTGAGAAAGTGTGTAGTGAGTTGCACAGCTCTAAGTCTGGAGGCTTAGGATATTCTATAGCCCTAATTTGCTAAATGTGGGCAGGAGACCTGAGTTCCTCTCTTAAGAGAAGTCTAACGAAAACCCTTCACAGGCTCTAAATTGTAACTTAGAACGTGGTGCCCTGCCTCCGATGGTCCTGAAGGACTGACTTTACTAAGTATCACTGCAAATCTAAGGAGGAGGACAGATATTCTGGTCCTGAAATCTCACTCTGTTTGGAGAGGCAAGGCTGCCATTTGCTTTTTTCACTAACCGTTTGCTCTGGCATGACTTCTTCCACATACACCACCGTCTTTTTGGAGTGAGGATGCATGCATGAAGGTAGAGGATTTGGTTCTAGTTGAAGTTCCCCTTGTTACTTGAATTTTTGAGGGATTTCTTTGGTGACTGATGTGTAGGCACAGCTATTTCTGCCAAGGATATTCTAGTATCTCTCTGCAGAGCATGGGCCTGTGGACTCCAAAGGAGTGATAGGATATATTGATGGTACTTTTCAAACTGTCAGGCATCCTTTCTGCTAGCAGTAGGAAGGGACAGGAGCAAAGCCTACATTGTGTAGGAGATTCTCAGGCACACTTTTATTTGAGCATCAATGACAAATACTACTTGATTTAGGCTAAATGTCAGATCTGCCATATTTCTTATCAATGGCATCCTCCTGACTTTCAAGCTTATTCTTTTGCTCTCAGGAGCAACTGCATGGAAAGTGATATACTCTGGAACTACTGGCTCCTTAGAGTAGCAGACTCATCAGAAGGGCCCCGCTGGAGGATGTGGCCTCTTATAAAGAGAGTCCTCACCCAATATCCTTTCTCTTTTCCTTTTACCTCATTCAAACTTCCTGTCCAACATCCTCTGTCCCTTTGCCTCAAGACTCTGTATATGACCAGAGCTCTTTCTCACTGGTGTTCTCTCTCATGCCACTTGTGATCCTGTGTGTTAATTATGATGTTTCCTACTCTTCAGGAGGGTGAGCAGGTGGGCATGTATAGCTTAAGATCTTCTCAGGGATTTTTGGAGGGAAGCCAAGCATAATTTTATAGCCTGGTGAGTGGGAAAGGGAGCCCCTGCAGTTGGGGAGTGAAATCTAGATATAAATCCTTTCCTATTCTTTAGAGCACTTTGTATTTTGTTTGTTAACTTGCTGATTGGCTGCCTGTCTCTCAAGAGTTTATACTTACGACGAGAGAGACTATCATTTGTACTCACACTGAGTATCTAACCTCTGACCCAGTGCCTAGCATATATCAATATTTGATGTTCAGTATATATCTATTGAATGGAAAAAAAGGGAGCAAATCCCTTTAAACTTGTTTGCCAGTGTATGTGTATAGGGGAGGGAGAAAGATCCAGGAAAACTTTACATCAGAGCTTTTCAAACCTTTTTGGTTCACAGTGTTCTTAGTGTCTCAGCAGGTTTTCTCACAGGATTCCCAGCACACCCCTCTAAATATATTACAGTTTCATTTAATTGTTGGGTGCAAACAATTTAATAATATTTATATCCTGATGACCTAGTGGCCATTTAAAAACATACAGAAAATTTTAAAATTATTTTATTTGTTTTAATATTACATATGAATGGGATGTGTATCTATGGGGCACTGCACAAATTCTCTGACTTTGGAATCAGTAGCCTTAGTTCCTGTTCCACATCCTACCTTGATTTTCATGTGGTACTTGCCCACAGCAACTTCATTAAGCCCAGTTTCACAAAGACATGATGTCATCAAAAAGAATCTAGCACAGTCTAATACTGAAACTGGGAACAAACTCAACCAGCTAGTTTGTGGGGTATCTGACAGATATAGAATATCTCTGTTTCCCTCTAAAATTAAAAATTGTCCTATGGTGAAATCACCGTGGAATCCCAAGGCATGTTGGCGCAAAATCTTACAGTGCACGGATACAGTCATATTGATTTCAAATACTGGAGGAATCGTAGTGAAAAATATGAGGAAAAGGTAATACAAATTTTAGTTATATTGTAAATGACTTAACCAATTATGCCTAATTTTTAGTCCATAACAGTCATCATTAAATATGTCATGGGTTAACTTTGCTAAGTTAAATTTGATTAAAGTCAACTCCTTACTTTCAAAGATTATGACTTTAGAGCAATGAGACTAATTTTTCATGTTATTCACATGAATTGGTCTCCTTACTTTACATCCTTCAGGTTTAACCTTCACACTTTGAGGCCCACGGAGCATGGTGTCTGCTTATAACTTAAAAAAGGGTGTGAGGTGTCCTGGTCTTGCTCACACTTGTAGCGTTACAGGGCTTATAGCATCTGCAACACATCACGGCATTTGTGTCAACCTATACATTATCCCTTGGAACTGGAGGAATTTACTTAAAAGGCTTCCTACGAAACCTTTACTTAAAAGGAAATCCTATGACAAATAAGTACAATCTAACATCGACCTTCTCTCTAAATGCTTTATCCTTGGCATTTATAAATGTTTATTACCATTGTGCATCCTTGAGTAAATTTGGGTTTTAGAAGATAATTTGTAATTTTTATCATTCCTTTCTTTAGAATCCAGCTAACCACTGCTCTTTCTTAGCCAAAATGTGAGACCTTAGAGGGTTAAATGAATTTCACCCCCACAAAAAGTCAACATCAAGTATTTCTTTAAATGCGGACTCCTTGACAAACACATCTCTCTATTTGCAAGGCCCATGAATTTAAAGCATCCAGTAATAACAGGCCTGTTCTCCCTCTTGGAGCTGGAAGCTCCTTGTGAAATGGTATCCTGCCAAAGTGCCACTGCAATAAAGCTCTACATCCTAACGTTGGTGTCAAAGTGCCAGCGAACCAAGACTGGCAGTGGGCTAATTTGGGAGAGCTGTCTGCCTCAGCCTCCCCCACACACTCCTACTGATCAAGTCACCCACAGGAGCTATTCAGCTTGTCAACTGTTCATGGGTAGGGGAGAAGCGGATGAAAGGAAATTGCGATATGCCTTTTCCTTTCACTCAATACCCAGATTCCCTTGCAGAACTGATCCAGCCTCTGAGAGCTCCTGGAGCTTTGCTCCCTGTCGAGATTAATGGCTTCATAAGCAGACCCCTCACTAAAAGTGGCATTACTCATGCTATGTAGTGTTTTAACAATATCTAACACTTTCACAGACATCCTTAAATAAATTTGAGTATGTAGATACAAGAGTGTCTTCACTAATAAATGTCTTGCCCGATTACTTCATAATCTTTTTTCCCTTCTATTAAAAATGAACAATTAAATGAAGGGAAGTCAGCAGCTATGTGGGAAGAGACAGTTGGGTAGGTGAGACCCCTGCTGCAATGTTTGGGGTTTAAGGTAAGAGAACCACATGCAAAAGAGCAAAACCTGTGTTTTACAAATGCTTACTTTTTGGTAAGCTAAGCCTTGAGTCTCCATGGCCACACGTAAAGTGAAAAGTATGCAAATTTTAAGCTCTTTCTCTCAATCTATCCCAAAACTGTAAAATGAGGACAAAAGTAATCCTGGCTTCCTTGGTATCAGGCTGCAATGGGATAAAGCCCATAAAGCTCTCAGCACATAGCAGGCATGAAATTATTGTTTTCTTCTTTCTTTTCCTTTTCCTCATCTTATTATTATGATTGATTTAAACAACTGTATGGAATAGGTGTACCATAAGGTAAATTTGTAGAAATGAAATTGGTCCCAAACATTTGATCTTAGTTGAATATAACATGAGAAGGAAAATAATTAAGGAAATTCTACCTAGAGTGAAGAAATTACAGCAAAATGAATACGGCCCTCAGAGGTCCTGACTCCTTATTTGTAAGAATGACTTACCCAGAGGCAGTGATACTCATTGTGCCTCTTGTGAACCGCTCACTACGCTTAACAAGGGGTTTGTGGCTCATTACAGCCTGATTTACTCTGTGTACCCCGTGTGTGCTTCTGGCCTCCTCAGAAAGGAGCTTCAAATAAAATGTGTAGGTTCCACTCTCTGTGTCTTAACATATGGCGTGTGGCAGTTCTCACCATGAACATGGAGTACCTGGCACCTCAAGGTGATGCCTTAATTCTCCTTATCAATCATGAGGGGTGAATGTAGGCACACACCATCATGGTAAGTGGTTAGAATAAGTTATCACTGTAAACAGTTGACGAGGAGTAGCAGGAGATGGAGCTGAGCGTTACAACTAATGGAGGCAGTGATCTGCAGGCCCCTGTTGCTGGAGGACTCCCATCAGAGAGAGGAGAAAGCTTTATATACACACATAAGTATTTCAAAGGTGGAGGGAACAAGGTAAATACTGTGTGTGTATGTTTATTTGTGTTTTGTGTGTGAGTGTGTGTGTGTGTGGGGGGGGGTGTTTCACTGGTTTTAAAGAAAGGGACCCCTTTTGTTATTTTCATTTGTTTTCTTGTACATGGAGGGTTTTCTGAACGCCATCTTCTGTGCTGTATGCATATGGTAGCTATGATTTTTTCTCCTTTTAATGCAGTTGCTTTTTAGAGAGTGGCAAAAGTGCTATTTGAATCTCACAGAGGCCAGACTTTCCTGATTATATTTTTAACCTTATTTTGTCAGTTCACACTGTCAGGCTTCTAGGCCATCTTCCTCAAAAGACACCTCATTTTCATTTTCAATCGGTTCCTCTCCACGGTTTTTCACATAGCTTCCTTCACACTACTAATTTCACTTTAGAGCTGGCATCCTATCCCCAGTCCCTGGGCTAGCTGTGCTAACATGTTTGAACATGATTAGTTTTTATTAATGTAAGAGAGGCAAAGCTTCAAGAATCACACACCTCTTAATTTGCTGTAGTTCCAAAGGGGGATCTCAACCCTGGAAACTGAAAATGAATGGACTCTTGGCAATGCAGACACACCGGGCATTCTCCTGATAAGTGGAAAGTGTTGCTTTATAGTTGCAGAAAGGATTTTCTTTAAGTTGTCTATTATAGTACCAATCCCTGTCTATCAAATGCCATTGAATACCCAAATAATCCAGAATATTTTCTGGTCACAGATGATGATTACTTTTCTTAAGCAATTCTTGTTACATATTTAGTTCAAAAAATGAAGAGATTTTAACAGCATTATGATGGTATTTCCCCCCACTATAATCCTGAAAAAAATACTCTTTCAATGTGGTATTCACTTATTCCATTATTCAACAAATAATGTGCCAAGAACGGTGGTAGGCACTCAGAAACGAATGGAGTCATGTGCGACTATCCGTTGGGGAGTTAGAGTTAAGGAGAGTACTGCATCAGCTTAACACTGTCATGAAAATTCTAAAATTTTAAAATATATACATACGGATAATGATACTTGTTTGTAGAAAGATTTGATGTGGTTCACACATGCAATGAGACATTAAAATAAGGGTAAAATACTGAGGGCCATATAAAGGAGTGGAGGAGATCATTAGCTCTGAAATCTAAGCTGAGGATGGTTTCTACACTTGCACTTTAAATCCAGTTCCTATGCAGGTCACAAAGGCCAATAAAGAAATTACATGAATCATGTAGTATTCATTTTCTAATAAAAGAATATTTGCCAATTGGTAAGAAAAAATGTTCCCAGAAATAAACTCTAAAAGGGATCTAATCCTGGATTGCTATAATAAAAGAAAATATCTTTAATTGTGGCCTTTAGAGAAGATGAAGAAAATGTATTCCTATGGTCATTTCTTATAGTAACCCTTGGCCAAAATCAAGAGAATGACACTATATAGCAATTATATAAATGTGTTCCTACAGTGAATAAAATGAGATAGTCATCAGGCCTCTGGAACCTGGCGTTTTGTTGCAGTGGAGTCAGCTGGGTGTGCTGCCCATGGTTTATGGATGGGTGTGCATTTGAAAGCCAGCATTTCTTAGATGACTTGATTGAAAGAGCTCAAGGCCCAAGCCCCTGCTGACAATGTTGACACCAGTGCCACTCTCCATAGCCTCACTAACACTGTGGGCTCTTCCAAAATAGTGGGCAGATCCCTCAGCTTTTCAACCTCCACCCTCAGCACTGCCTTGACAGCTGCTTCAGGCTACTCAGCAGCTATTTAGCTATTTGCCACCTCTGCCCCCCTTTCTTTTCACCAGCGATGCTTCTAGATTCTTTTACCTGCTGCTGGGGCTTATGTTGGGGCATCATAGATGACTTGTGGCCTAAATAAGTGGAGAATTTGAAAGTGTTTTAAAATGGTAACATCCTTGATGGTTATGCTGGCGTACATTCATGTCCCCTGATAAGAACGTCATCTTCCCTTCCCCTGAGCTCTCAGTAAATACTGTGGTTTCCCTTCTCATGGGCATTTATCATACACATTTCTCATCTTCTCTACAGATGATAGGAAAGGTTGTGTCCATGTCTGGCTTGATTTCTGTGTCTTATAGCACTTGGCATTTTCCCTCATACCCACTAAAATATCTGTTAAATGTGTAAATGAATGTGAGACAGTTAGCCAAGTCCTTTTGGTCTATGAACATGGGTGGAAACAGGTGAAGTGCTGATTTTAGCTAGATTGAAAACTTTGAGTAGTTTGGTGTGATTTTCTGATCTAGTTATAAAGTTATATAGATTTTTAAAAGCAAAAACCTGATAAAAACAGATAAAACAAGAACCTAGGCCTTCAAATATTTTTGAAATTGAGCGCTTGGAGATACCTCATATTGACTCAGAAGGTCACTTTAAGCAACTTGTAGGCTTCTTTCTTCTGACTTAATTATAAATAAGGTCACCATATAATTTATTGTCCAAATTAAGACACTTTTGGGGGTGAAAAGGGCAGTTTTAACAATTATGTCAGGGCCACAGGCATTAGCCAGGACTGTACTTGGGCAAACTCGGGTGTATGGCCCCTGGTTATAAACATTTTTATTTTATGAATCACTGTTTGCCAATGTGACAATCTGCCTTTCAGTGGCCATGAAAGAGGCAAGAAGTGACACACATCAAGCATTTTACATTTCCCCAAATTGCCTTTTTTAATGTATGCAAAAGAGTGGGATCTTTCCTATATTTTTCATCCTACCCTAAAGCACAGTCTCAATTTCTAGGCATAAAACAGAATGAAAGAAATATGGAATTCTTTTTCATACAAGAATGTGGAAGATTAATTGACATGGAGTACTGTCAAACCAAGTAGCTGGTGAAATTCTCAGACAAGTAAATTACTTCCCAGTAGATGAAACTTTCAAATGTAAGCTTTAAAATTTGGTAAGATTCTGATGGAGAAGAAGGGATCAATTTTGGTGGAACACTCATTCATTGGGAGAGATATTTGTCCTTAGCTTAGAGGAACATGGGAGAAGACAGAATGGCTAATATGAAATAAAATAGAAGCCTAAACACATGGGGGGACAATTCCAGCTTTCTGAGTGATCAGTCATTTGCTTGCAGTATGAAGTGTCTGGATTTATCACAGTAATATTCTGGTTTGTTTCTGTAGACCATGCAGGTCTCATTATAACTATGCTGATTGCCTTGTCATCACTGCTGATGATCAGAATTCTCTTTGTTGGCCTTATGCGACGAAGTGGCCTTCAATAATTGAAGATGGAACATGCCATTATAAGCTGAGGGTAAAGCGAGTGTGTTTAGTGAGATCTTCTCTCCCATAACAAAGGAGCAGAAGTTTGTCAGAAATGATCAGCAGGTTTCCTTGGAACATTAAAAGGAGTGGAAATAAAGGGACCCTCCCAGCCTTTATAAATTACACAAGAGTATCCAATTTGTTCATCTTCACCTTGTAATTTGGACTGGAAAAATCTCTTGTGCATAAATGCCTTTCCCGAATCTACCACAATTAATCCAGAAGAGAAGTGGGAATGGGTAGAAGTTTTTTTTAAAAATTTTTATTGTTAATTAAAAAAACAATTATCAAGGACTTCTAATTACTTTATAAGTGCTGTATGGCCTGTACCTGCTCCTTAGCAAATTAGTAAGATAATGCTGGAAACATCTTATTAAACAGAATTACTCTTTCTCCTCCTCCATATTCACATATCTACTTAATAGGCCTCTTCTTGTGCAACACCTTTGTGAAACATTTATATCTATTAAGTTATCTCACTGTTATTAGCATTGTGCATTGGCTTCTAAATGTTTTTTATCCAGGACCTAATAAATTGGCAAGCCTCTAAGGGTAAGTAAGTACCAACTCTTTAGATATTTAAAGATATTTCCTTAGAACAAATGAGTATTCTGGCAATAATAAAATCCTTGTGTTGTAGGGTGTAAAGATACACTGAAAAGATAGTACATAAAAGAAAATAGAACTCATAGGGCCACAAAGGGTCCCTGAGATAGAATGGCAATATCTGTAGGCAGCAGATAACAAGAGAAAGCCTGGAACCAAAATGAGAGCCATTGGAGAGTGCTGACAAAGGGAAAACGTGGAAGGGAAAGGTGACCGTATGCTAGACACCAGATCGGCGTGAAATACGCTGCTCAAAGACCTTAACAGGTGGGGATTCATCCACCTGAGAGTTTCATGGATCATGTCAAGGTCTGCAGGCCATCATTTTGAATTGGAACAGAATCAAGGTGAGAATGAGGAAGCAAGCTATCAAAATGTAGGAAGTTGTGATCTCATAGTTTTAAATAATCTTTGATATGACCATTTACATCATGTAGCACACCCTAGAACCATATAATATTGGAGCTTGAATATGAAGTTAATTAAAGTGTATTTAAAATGTTTTTGAATTTTCTAAATTTGGAGTGATTTTCATTTAAGCTAAATATATTTTTATTCTTTTATATAGCAGTTCACATAAGATTAATGATGATGGTGCTGGTTGCAGTTTTTGTCTTTTTTAGTTCAGTACTCTGTAGTTGTAGGACCTATGTCAAGATCACACTTTTGTAACACCATGTTGTTATATGAGGTTTGCTAGCTGGACTAGCAACACAGTATATATGCTGGGGATCTTGGATTAAGCCAAAAATTTCCTTCCCTCTTGCCTGTATCTGCAGTAATCAGTCCACCATGCCCTGGGTACCTAACAGATATTCTCAGTCTGCCAATGCCTTGCTGTCACATATGCCAAGCCATTCACTATTTACCAGAATGAGAGTCTCATTTTGGCATGCATGGCTCATGAAATATTCGTGGAGTATTGGGGAAGCTATGAAAATCCTTTTATCTGTAGGATTTACAAAATAAAAAGAATTCATCATGAATAAATGGTACTGGTAGGGATTTTAAGGGAACACCAGGACACAATTTGAATTTTCTGTTAGATTTAGAGAAATTTTATAGAGAAAGAGGAAAAGACACAAATAAAATTTAACAGTTATAAAATGAGCACAGTGACTAAAAGTGAAAGGATTTGGGATCATCAGGCAGAACATGAATGTTGAAAAGTAGTTTACAAATGACTTTCAGTAAGGGTGGGAGGCCTAACAAGCCTCATTGCAAGTCTCATCGGGGCTATTGCATTATAAGAGTGATGGATGGACATAGATAACCTAAAATGGATTTCTTTGTGCGTGAGCACATTTGGAGAAGTTTCTCCCCAGTTTGGTGAGGTGCGCAGCTGGGAGAAGGAGAGCAGTGGTAGAGCAGGACAGAGAGCTGATGGACAGCCAGTGTGTCAGGACTGGTGAGTGTGGGCTATGGGCAGATATGTGAGCCACATACGTGAGACCTCCTCCTTTGCATCCTAGAAACGCTCCCAATGGACTCTGCAAATTGCTGGTAAGACAGGAAACTCATGTCACCATAATTTGGTGCATACAGCAATAAGTTGCTAAGTCTCCTTGGTGCAGTAACAACAGAAGTCTCTGCCACTGTCTCTGTGGAATGGGTATTCCTTCCTCCATTGTTGTCTACCAGTGGACTCTGGGCAGCATGAATTTACTTATGATCAAAATCACCTGAAATGAGCCCTGGCTGGTATAGCTCAGTGGATTTAGCGCAGGCCTGCAAACCAGAGCAAAATTACCTGAAAAGTGAATGGAGCACAAGACATACTGAAATCTCTTACATATTTTATCTAAGGTTGACCAACTCATGTAGATTTTATGGGATGTATTTTGTCTCCATTCTCTAATACTATTATAATTCCTTTAAGTATTTCCCCAGAAATTTTGCATAGTAAAACTTTTTCCCATTATCAAACATATGCATCCTTATTTCACATACTGATATCCACTAGGTCATCCTCCTTGATGGGGTGAACTTCCATCTTTTCTTCTTTGGGACCTTATTTATTACTCTAAATTACTCTGGATGCAATAAAATCTCCGTAAGTATTTAATAGATTAATGAGGTTGCATTTTTCTCCAAATATATCTCCCCTAAAAAAAGAGTGGTTTTCTTATTATAAATATAATGTTAATTGTTAAAGCTTTGAGATTAAAATTTATATGGAACCACAAAAAAACTCCAAATAGCCACAGCAATCTTGAGAAGGAAGAACAAAGTAGGAGGTATCACACTATGTGATATCAAACTATACTAAAAAACTATAGCAATCAAAACAACATGATACTGGCATAAAAACACAGACATATAAATTAATGGAACAGAATGGAGGGCTCATAAATAAACATACATCTACATGGTCAGTTAATATTTGACAAGGGAAGTAAGAACATAGAAGAAGGTAAAGACAGTCTATTCAATAAGTGGTATTAGGAAAATTAGGAATATGCAAAAAACGAAACCAGACCACCTTCTTACACCATATATTGTACAAGAATGAATTCAAAATGGCTTAAGCACATAAATGTAAGACTCAAAACCATAAAAATCCCAGACAAAAACATAGACAGTAAAATCTCAGAAATTTTTCACAGCAATATTTTTTTCTGATATATTCCCTCAGGCAAGGGAAATAAAACAAAAAATAAACAAATGGGACTACAGCAAATAAAAATGTTGTTGCACAGCAAAGGCAACCATCAACAAAACTAAAAGACAGTCTACTGAATGGGAGCGCATATTCTCCAATGACACATTCTATAAGGGTTTAATATCCATTATTAATAACTCATTATAGAGTGTGTTATTCTATAATGAGTTATTTAATTTATAAATAACATATAACTCAACACCAAAACACCCCGAAACAATTCAATTAAAAAATAAGCAGAGAATAAATAAAGTCAGAAATGAAAGAGAAGGAACAACTGATACCACAGAAATACAAAGGATTGTAAGAAAATGCTATGGATAACTATATGCCAAGAAATTGGACAACCTGGGCAAAAAGAATACATTTCTAGAAACATACAATCTTCCAAAACTGAATCAAGAAGAAGCAGAAAACCTGAATAGACAGATAACAACTAATGAAATTGAAGCAGTAATCAAAATCTCCTAGCAAACAAAAGTTCTGGACCAGGTGGTTCATAGGTGAGTTTTATCAGTTATTTAAAGAAGAACTAATATTTGTCCTTCTCAAACTATTCCAAAAAAATTAAGAAGAGGGAAGACTCCCAAACACTTTTTATGAGGCCAATGTTACACTAATTCCAAAACTAGGTATAGATACAACAAAGAAAATTATAGGCCAATATCCCCGATGAACACAGTTGCTGAAATCCTCAACAAAATATTAGCAATCTGGATTTAGCAATACATTAAAAAGGTTATACACCATGATTGGACATGGGCAACAGTGTGATGATTGCTGGGGGGGAAGAGGGTATAAGGGGACTAAAATACAATAAAGGTAAAGAAAGGTTATACACCATGATCAAGTGGTATTTATACAAGGGATTCAAGGATGGTACTATATTTGCAAATCAGTAAATGTGATACATAACATAAACAAAATCAAAGATAAAAATCACATGATCATATCAATAGATACAGAAAAAGAATCTGATAGAATCCAGCACCCTTTCATGATAAAAACACTTAGCAATGTGGAAATAGATGGAGCACACCTCAACATAATAAAAGCCATATATGAAAAACCTACTTCTAACATCATATTCAATGGGCAAAAATAAAATTGTTTCTCTTAAGATCAGGAACAAAACAGGGATGTCTGCTTTTACCACTCTCATTAAACATAGCACTGAAAGTTCTAGCCACAGCAATCAGACAAGACGAAGAAATAAAAGGCATCCATATTAGAAAGGAGGACGTAAAACTATCATTATATGCAGATAACATGATGTTATACACAGAAAACCCTATAGGCTCCACCAGAAAACTACTTGACCTAATAAATTAATTCAGCAAAGTAGAGAGATACAAAGTTAATATTCAAAATTCAATGGCATTTTTATACACTAATAATGAACTATCCGAAAGAGAAGCTAAGAAAACATTCCCATTTACTACTGCAAAAACAACAATGACAAAATGAAGTACCTAGGAATAAATTTAACCAAGCAGGTAGAAGACTTGTAGTCAGAAAACTATAGGACACTGAAGAAAGAAATTGAGGAAGTTACAAATAAATGGAAGTATATATCACGTTCATGAACTGGAAGAATCAACATCATGAAAATGTCCACAGTACCCAAGGCAATTTATAGATTCAATGCAATTCCTATTAAGATACCAGTGGCATATTTCACAAATATTCCAAAAATTTATATGGAACCAAAAAAAGACCCTAAATAGCCTCAGCAATCCTGAGAAGAGCAAAGTAGGAGAGATCACAATACCTGATATCAAACCATACTACAAGACCACAGTAATCAAAACAGTCTGGTACTGACATAAAAACACACTCATAGATCAATGGAACAGAATAGAGGATCCAGAAATAGACCCATGTTTTTATGTTCAATCAATATTTGAGAAAGTAGGCAAGAGTATACAATGGAGTAAAAACAATCTCTTCAATAAATGGTGTTGGGAGAACTGGACAGGTACACACACACAAAAATTAAACTAGACCACCAACTTACACCATATACCAGAACAAACTCAAAATGGATAAAGGACTTAAATATAAGTTGTGATACCAGAAAAGTCCTAGCAGAAAACACAGGCAATAAAATTTCAGACATCCCACATAGCGACATTTTTGCCAATATATTTCCTAGAGCAAGGGAAATAAAGGAAAAAAAATAAGCACTTGGGACTACATCAAATTGAAAAGTATCTGCATGGCTAAAGACACAATCACCAAAATGAAAAGGGAACTGACTGTATTGGAGAATGTATTTGCCAATGATACATCAGGCAAGGGTTTAATCTCTAAAATATATAAAAAAGCTCATACAACTCAAGACCAGGAAGATAAACAACCCAATTAAAGAGTGGGCAAAGGACCTGAATAGACACCTCTCCTAGGAGGATGTACAGATGGACCTTAGACATATGAAAAGATGCTCAACATCACTAGCCACGAGAGAGAGGCAAATTAAAACCACAATGAGATTGTCACCTCACACCTTCCAAAATGGCTATCATCACAATGAGATATCACCTCACATCTGTCAAAATGACTATCGTTAATAGATCAACAAACAAATGTGCTGGCACGGATGTGGAGAAAAGGGAACCCTAGTGCACTGCTGGTGGGAATGAAGACTGGTGCTGTCACTGTGGAAGAAAAGGAAAAAAAAATATGCAATAAAGATTAAGTAAAACACATACATTAAAAAAGCAGAGGACCTTTTTCCAAGGAGGGTGTACAAATGGCCAATAAACATATGAAAATATGTTCAACATCCCAAATCATCAGAGAGATGCAAGTTAGAACCACAAGGTGATACCACCTCACACCTGTCAGAATGGCTTTCATCAATAAATGAACAAACAAGTTGCTGAGGATGTGGAGAAAAGGAAACCCTTGTGAGTCGTTGGTGAGAATGCATACTGGTACAGCCACTATGAAAAGCAGTATGGATATTCCTCAAAAAATTAAAAATGGAATTGCTTTATAACCCAGAAGTACCACTTCTGGGTATATATCCAAAAAGACCCAAAAGCACCAATTCAAAAGAATATATGCAGCCCTGTGTTCATTGAAGCCTTATTTACAATAGCCAACATAGAGAAGCAACCCAATACCTACCAGTAGATGAGTAGATAAAAAAGCTGTGGCACATATATACAATGGAATATTAATTGGCCATAAAAATGAATGAAATCTTACCATTTGTGTCAGCATGGATAGACCTAGAGGCTATTATGCTGAGTGAATAAGTCAGACAAAGACAAATACTGTGTGATTTCACTTATATGTGGAATCTAAAGAACAAAACAGATGAATAAACAAAATTGAAACAGATTCATGGAGGCAGAGAACAGATTGCTGGTTGTCAGTGGGGAGGGATTTGGGTCTGGGTAATAAAGGTAAAGGGATTAAGTACAAATTGATAGTTGCAAAATAGTTACAGAGATGAAAAGGGAATATAGACTATGATATTGTAGTAACTGTGTATGGTGCCAGGTGGGTACTATAAACTGTAGTAGAAAAATAAAATTAAAAAATTGGAGATTAAAAAATAGTGTTCTTAATGCAAGGATAGCTTATTATTGTGGTTTTTCATTATATCAGGAAAATAGGATATTTCCTTTTTGACCAAAAAAATGTATCATATTAAAATATTAATGCACTGTAAAAATCAGTAGCTAATGAAAATATGTTTAATAGAAATGTTCTTTTGAGATTCTCTGAATGTGTGCTTCAGTAATGTAGGGCAGAGTAAGTTGAAACTTGTTTTGTCCAAATAGAGGACTTTCCTTCAAAATTAACTTATTTCTGAGGTGTAATTTTCTCATGTGTATGGGATAGGGGTAGACCTCTTCCACTGACCTCTTGTTTTTTGTGGCACTCAAATAATGGATTAAGTTTAAATTCCTTTGTAAGGTGTCAAGATCTATACGAGTATTAGAATACAGGGATTTTTCATTCATTTATTTACTCATTCGATGCATTTTTAAGCCCTTGTATTTATGAATGCCTGGGGGAGTGCTATAAAGGATTCCAAAATACATAACTAAATACATTTGCCCTTCTCTTCAAACATATGCCTTTAACTTTATAACATCCAAAATTTTTAGTCCAAGTAGACAATCTTACATGTTAACCAACTGTCAAATAAAAAAAACAAAGTTTTTTTTAAATGCAGAGAAAAGATAAGTCTGATCTCCTGATATATATCTCAGGAAGGAGGAGGACTTCAGGAAGTTTGGAAAACTTTCAAACAATGACATTATAGCTATAAAGCTGCAGATTAAGCCAAGAAGGAAGAAAAGCTGGTGGTATTCACAGAAAACTATCCTCCAATGTTTGAAGGCCCATATTCTGTAAGAACCATTAGATTCGTTCTGTGTGGTTGGCTCCCAGGGGCAGAGTAGGAACAATAAGGGGAAATTACAAGGGCACTGATTTCAGAATATTACAAGGGAGAAATTTCTAATGTGCTAAACTCTCTAAAACTAGAATGGGATGCCTGAGGGGTGATGAGTTTCCTGTCACCAGAAGAGTTCAAGCACAAAATGCATTACCTCTCGCTTGAGCTGGAGGCCGTTAAGGTATTTTCCAACACTGATATTCTGATTCAGTGATTCTCCTTTTGAAGTTGGTCTCATTAAGCTGTGAGGATCCCTTTCCCTCCTGCCCTTTTTAGACCCTTCTCCCAGCTCCTTCCCCAGAAGGCAGTGGAGTAAAGTGAAGAATAAGTTTCCTTTAATATTAACTCTGCTACTAAGCATGGAGAGGTTCTCCTTTAAAATGAGGTTTCTGTTTAAGAATAAACCTGGGGTCACAGATTTATGTTTTTACTTATCTTTCTTTTCATTTTAAATGAAAGTGTAAGTGTTTAATATGGTGCCCATATCATTTCATTTTATTTTCTAAATGTAAGTATGTAGGGAGGGAATGAGTCTATTTTGCCTTGATGCAGCAATCGGTTTTCCTCCTCTGCTCTCAATCAGACAGTTTTAAATTTTGGTTCGGCATGTAAACACACTGTGATGGACGACCTTAATAAATAAGTATTGCACTGGCTCTGCTTGAGCAGTCCCTCTTCATCTTTATCTTTTTTGTTTAAATCCTGTGGGATCTCAGAATGCTCTTTATGGAGATCAAGAAGATTAAGCAAAATTAGCTCTCAACTACATAATGGGCTTCCCTCTCCTGGCATGTGTCTCCCCACTCTGCACACGGTGACTTTCCCTGATATCAACAGGAGATTCACAGATGGGGGAGGAGGACGGTTCTGTTCCAGGAGAGCAGGGTATGCCATGGGATTTCAGCATTCTCTTTCATTTCCAGCAGTGTGTATGCTTGAATTGGAATCCAAAATGAAAATGGTAAGTAAATCAGCTGGCTACTCAAAGATAACTCCGAATTCATGAGTCTCCTAAGGTAGACTGACCTGTTCGATTTCAGGGTGAGGGGTAGTTGTCCTAGTCTTGAGAACATCTAAATGACAGCTTTATAAACAGATGAAATCTTAAAAGTGGTTATTTTCAGGGAGAACTATGCTTCACCCATGTCAAACAGTGAAACTCATGCTGTTTATAAAGTTCTCCAGAGAGAAACTGGCTTACTCATGGGCAGAGTCAGCAGCTGCCTACATGGAATAATTTGAGGATCAATGAGAGGCCCCCATGCTTTAAAATCCATCTCCCTCATCAGTCTGCAGTGATGCCTGAAATTTCCACCATTACTGTCATTTCTTAAAGCTTTTAAGAGGACATATGCCCTATTATCTTGAGGGAGGTAACATTAATTAACTAGATAACATATTAGAAAGGATGAGTTTTCTTGTTAATAACCTGTTATAACTGTTGGCACCCAGCAAAGATCAAGGCTGTGAAGAAATAGAAGCAAGGGGTGGTAAGTTTTAGGAGTAGAATATGATGATTCATAGTATGTGTGCACAGGGTCTTATTAAGGTTCTATTGGGGCAAGTGGGCGCTGTAATATGAGGATAACCAAAGAGGTGAGAGAAGGAACTAGGTTGTTTGTTGTATGTAATGGGGTATGCCTGGTCCCAAAATGTGAGAGAAATTGAAAACAGAAGGAAGGTTATGGAGGACTAAATTTACTTGCCTTATAATATTGTTAACTCTAGCCCCACCCATCCCCAAGAAGTTTATCTTGCAATCACTTGTAGATCGATTTCAAACTAACTTAAGTGCTCTTTTTTGAGGGTGCAATATGTGTCTTTAATCCCATATCAGTGGAAATGGAGAACTGGTCATCATAATTTAGATGGCAAAAGTTCACTAATTTAAAGGATTTCTTCCTTTTTATTGATTTTATTGTGGTAACACTGGTCAACAAAATTATACAGGTTTCAGATATACAATTCTACAACACATCATATATGTATACTATGTTGTGTGTTCAACACCCAAAGTCAGATCTCTGTCCATCACCCCCCATACCCTCCTTTACCTCCTTCACCCCACTCCCCCTGCCAATGACCACACTGTTGTCCATGTCCATGAGTTTTCTCTTTCTTTTTTTTTTGCTCACTCCTTCCACATACCCCCAGACCTTCCTCCACCCCCACCAGCTGTCAGCCTGCTCTCTATGAGTCTATTACTATTTTGCTTGTTACTTAATTTTTTTACTAGATTCCACATATGAGTAAAATCATATGGTACTTGTCTTTCTCTGACTGGCTTATTTCACTTAGCATAATGGTCTCCAGGTACATCCATACTGTCACACATGTAACTTTTTTCTTTTTTATGGCTGAGTAGTATTCCATTATGTAAATGTCCCATAGTTATTTTATCCATTCATCTACTGATGGAAACTTGGGCTGCTTCCAAATCTTGGCTATTGTAAATAATGCTGCAATGAACATAGGGGTGCATATATTCTTTCACATTAACGTGTTGGGTTTCTTCAGATAAATTCCCAGAAGTGAAATTGCTAGGTGTAACATATTTTTATTTTTTTGAGGTAACTCCATATGGTTTTTCACCAATCTGCATTCCACCAATAATACATGGAGATTCTCTCTTCTCCCCACTTGCTGTTTGTTTGTTTATTGATTATAGCCATTCTGACCTGTGTGAAGTGATATCATGTTGTGATTTTAATTTGTACCTCTCTGATGATTAGTGAGCATTTTTTCAAATGTCAATTGGTCATCTGTATGTCCCCTTTGGAGAAGTGTCTATTCAGGTCTTTTGCACATTTTAAATTGTATTGTTCTTTTTTGGGGGGAGTTGAGTTTTATAAGTTCTTTATAAATTTTAGATAGTAACCCCTTATCAGGTGTATTATCGGCAAATATTTCTCTCATTCAGTTGGTTCTCATTTCATTTTATTGATAGTTATTTTCTTTGCTGTGGAAAAACTACAGTTTGATGTAGTCCCATTTGTTCATTTTTTCCTTTTGTTTTCATTGCCTGAGGAAATGTATCAGAAAAAATATTACTACAAGAAATGGCAAAGATTTTACTGCCTATATTTTCTAGGGTTTTTATTGATTTGAGTCTAACCTTTAAGCCTTTAATCCATTTTGAGTTTATTCTTGTATATGCTGTAAGAAGGTGGTCTAGTTTCAGTTTTTGCATATATTTGCCCAATTTTCCCAACACCATTTATTGAACAGACTATCTTTATTCATTGTATATTTTTGCCTCCATTGTCAAATATTTTTTTTAACTTTTATTGTTATTCAATTACAGTTGTCTGCATTTTCTCCCCATCCCTCCACCCCACCCCAGCCAAACCCACCTCCCTCTCCCGCCTCCACCCTCCCCCTTGATTTTGTCCATGTGTCCTTTGTAGTAGCTCCTGTCATTGTCAAATATTAATTGACCATATTTGTGTGGGTTTATTTCTGGGCTTTCTATTCTGTTCCATTGATTTCTATGTCTGTTTTTATGCCAGTACCATGCTGTTTTAATAACTAAGGCTTTGTAGTACAGTTTGATATCAGGTAGCATGATTACTCCAGCTTTGTTCTTCTTTTTCAAGATCACTGTTGCTATTTGGGGTCTTTTGGAGTTCCATATAAAGTTTTGGAATATTTGTTTTGGTTCTGTGAATTATGCCATTTTTACCTTGATAGGTATTGCACTAAATCTGTAAATAGCTTTGGATTTTATGGACATTTTCATGATGCTAATTCTTCCTATCCATGATCATGATATATGCTTCCACTTCTTTGTATCTTCTTAATTTCTCTCTTCAGTGTCCTATTATTTTTCCAATACAGGTGTTTTACATTCTATGTTAAATTTATTCCTGGATATTTTATTCTTTTTGAAGCAATTGTGAATGGGGTTGTTTTCTTACTTTCCATTTCTGATAGTTTATTATTGATGTATAAAAATGCTATTGATTTCTGGATATTTATTTTGTATTCTGCTACTTTATTGAATTCAATGATGAGTTCTAGTAGTTTTTTTGGTGGAATCTTTAGGGTTCTCTATATACAGTGTCATGTCATCTTCAAATAAAGACAATTCTACTTCTTCCTTTTCAATCTGGATGCCTTTTATTTCTTCTTGTCTAAATGCTGTGGCTAGGACTTCCAGTACTATGTTGAATAAGAGTGTTGAAAGCAGCTATTTCTGTCTTGTTCCTGATCTCAAGGGAAACAAACACTTGCAGTTTTTGCCCATTGAGTATGATGTTGGCTGTAGGCTTGTCATATATGACCTTTATTATAGTGAGGTATGTTCCCTCTGTTCCCACTTTGCTGAGGGTTTTTTATCATAATGGGTTCCAGATTTTATCAAATTCTTTTCTGCATCTACTGATATGACCATATAGTTTTTATTTTTCATTTTGTTTACACAGTATATTACATTTATTGATTTGAAGATATGTGCCACTCTTGCATCCCAAGAATAAGTCCCACTTAATCATGTATGATCTTTTTAAAGTATTGCTGGATCTGGTTTGCCTATAGTTTTGTTGAGGATTTTAGCATGTATGTTCATCAGGGATATTGGCCTATAATTTACTTTCTTTGTAGTATCTTTATCTGATTTTGGAATTAAGATAATGCTGGCCTTATTGGGAATAGTTTCAGAAGGATAGGTGTTAGTTATTTTTTGAATGTTTGGTAAAGGTCACCTGTGAGGCTATCTGGTACAGGACTTTCATTTGTAGGAAGTTTTTGATTACTGCTTCAATTTCACTAGTTGTAATCTGTCTGAATATTCAGAGTCTCTGATTCTTCCTGATTTAGTTTTGGAAGATAGCATGTTTCTAGGAATTTATCCATTTCATATAGATTGTCCAATTTTTTGCCATATATTTGTTTGTAATAGTTTCTTACAGTTCTTTGCATTTCTTTGATGTCAGTTGTTAACTCTCTTCTTTTATTTGATTTTATTTATTTGGATGATCTCTCTTTCTTGGTAAGTCTGGTTAAAAGTTTGTTAATCTTGTTTATCTTTTCAAAGAATCATCTCTTGGTTTCATTAATTTTTTGTATTGTTTTTTTAGACTCCATTCCATTTATTTCTTCTTTGAAATTTATTATTTCCTTCCTTCTACTCACTTAGGGCTTTGTTTGTGATTCTTTTTCAAGGTCCTTTAAGTGTAAAGTTAATTTGTTTATTTGAGTTTTTCTCATTTCTTGAATAGGGCTGTAATGCTATGAATTTCCCTCATAAAATTGCCTTCACGCTATCCCTTAGATTTGGGGTTGTTGTGTTCTCATTTTCATTTGTTTCAAAATATCTTTTGATTTCTTCCTTGATCTCATTGTTAACCCATTCATTGTTTATTAACATGTAATTTATCCTCCATGTCTTTGTGTGTTTTTCAGTTTTTTTCTTGTGCTTGATTTCTAGTTTTATGTCATTACTATTAGAGAAGATGCTAGATATGATTTCCATCTTTTTAAATTTATTGAGACTAGTTTTGTATCTTAATGTGGAGTCTGTCCTAGAAAATGTTCCATGTGCACTTGAAAAACATGTATATTCTGCTGCTTTGGAGTAAAATGCTCTGAAGATATCAGTTAAATCCACCTGATCTATTGTGTCATTTAAGGCCACCTGTTCCTTGCTGATTATTTGTCTGTAAGATCTATACATTGATGTCAGTGAGGTGTTAAAATCCCCTACTATGACTGTATTGCTGTAAATATCTCCCTTTATGTCCATCAAGATTTGCTTTAATATTTACATGCTCCTGTGATGGGTGCAGGGTTATATCCTCTTGTAAGACCAATTTATATGCTGTCGACAAGAGACCCACCTCAGAATGAAAGATAACACGCAGACTAAAAATAAAGGGATGAGCTCTGGCTGGTGTGGCTCAGTGGATAGAGTGCTGGCCTGCAAACCAAAGGGTCACCAGTTCAATTCCCAGTCAGGGCACATGTCTGGGTTGCAGGCCCAAGGGAATGTGAGAGGCAAGCACACATTGATGTTTCTCTCCCTCTTGTTCTCTCTCCCTTCCTCTCTCTATAAAAATAAATAAATAAAAATCTTTTAAAAAGTTTAAAATCTCAATCCCTTTATAAAAAAAATAAAGGTATGAAAGATATTTTATGCAAATGGAAAAGAAAAAAGATGAGGTAGCAATACTTATATCTGACTATTAGAGTTTTAACAAAGGCTATAGGAAGAGACAAAGAGGGGTACTAGATAATGATAAAGGGATCAATTTAATTTAAAGGATTTTTATTCATCTTTAGCTATAAATGGCTAAATAACCATTTTTCCTTAGCAGTTTCCCCAGAAATATCACTTAAAAATATATAACCCACCCACAATATAAAGCATTTATAGTATTTAATTAGAATCAGAGAATTTTAAGAGCTAGAATTGATGGTTTGAGATCTTTTAGTTCAACCCCATTACTTTAGCGATTAGAAACGGAGACATTATATTAAGATGTCTATTTACTTCTTCATTTATTAATTCACTATTGACAGTGTGCTTGGCACAGCAAATATAGATATGTTTTCCTCATGGAACTTATACTTTAGTGATGGAGAAAAACATTCCAACTTGATTAGAAAAAGTAATTAACTTACTACACAAATACACAAAAAATAAAAGCTGTGATAAGTATTATTAAATGATAACATTTCATGAGAGTGTATTGTAGGGGAATCTGACCCCAGTGAGTGTGGTGTTAGAAAAACTTCCTTGCAGAAATAATGTTTGAATTAATATCTGAAGGTGAGTAAGGCTTCACTAAGCAAATGGAAGAAAGGAGAAAGAGAAGTCTAGGCTATGTGTAGAGAAAGTGTAAAGACTCTGTTGCAGGGGGCCATGACATAAGGAATTAACTAAAGACCTGGGTGTCTGGGGCACAGAGAGTGACAGGGAGAGAGTCACTCTTTTTGCGAAGAGGCTGATCATGCAGGGCTTCATTTGGGATTTCGTACTGTATCCTAGGAGCAGTGCATAGGAGAGACTGGGGCAGAATATATGTGGACACATAGGCTAGAAGAGTGATACAGAAGAGAACCGGAGGTGACTCCTACAATACTATAGAGCTTTGGTAGAAGTAGCATTACTTCTAGGCTTCTTGATTAATGAGAATCTGTTAATTTTAATCATAGAAGGTATATGTTGCTTTTTGAACTTCCCATCATTCACTTATCCTACTTCTATTTTAGTGAGGGATTTAGCCCTTTCCACAACCAGTGTCTATGATCTTGGTGGAGCTGACTAGAGCCTCAGGTCCAGGGAAGGCATGTGATTCAGATCTGACCAATGAGACCCTCAGATTCTCTTGGGACCACACAGTTGGTTCAGGAGTGGACACATGATTATATTCTAGCAAATGAGATAGTATGATACTGTTGCTAGGATTTTCAAGAAAGAAAAATAGTGAAACAGAACCCAATGAAGTCATTTAAACAATAGGTGGAGGAAACGCTGAAGCCAATAGCAGAAACCAATGTGAGAGATGGAGAGAAAATGCACCTAGATGACCAACTTTGAACTCTGAGGCCAATTATGGCAGGAGTCAGCCATGCCTTGAAATTTTCAGTTATGGGAATCAATGAAGTGTCATTTTGTTAGGGCTGGTTTTTGTTAACTTACTTATATGACATCACCTAAAGAGAAGAAATCTATGATTTTCAACACAACTTTTAAAATAAAATAATTTAACCATAAAATCATCTACTCTGAATTCATTTGGGTCAAACATTAGGAACTTTAGTATTGAATCACTTTGAAGCTGCCAAAGATCCAATTTTCACATGATTGCTTTATTCTAAATAGAAGTGTTTTGCCACAAAATAAACATATAATGGAAATGTTTTATCATATGTAATATCCTGATAAATGGTATTTATTAAATATCAGAGAAAATGGTCAATAGAGAAATATTCCTCAAATAATATAATGACATGAGATGCAATTAATTTCATTCCCCTTAAAACACTTGTTCCTTTACTCATTAATAAGTCATTGTAATGTCTCTGCTATAACATTTTACCAATTATTTTTGATATTGTTTACTCATGTAATCTATGAATAGTCCCTGGTTTTGTTCTCTTGCTTGTCTTAGTTAATCCAGGGAAATGATACATACTGTTTCTTTAAGTTTTAGGGTCAATATTTAAAAGGATTTTATATTTTTTGGGTTTACAGACTATAATATTTGTTTAAAAATAATATTATAAAATAAATTTAAAATGTAAGTTAAGGCATTTGTGGGGAATTTTGAAATTGCAGAACAGTCTTCAATTAAGTCCTTCAAAAATTAGGTAAAATCCTGCTTTACCTTTTAAGTCATACAAAACAAAGATGCTTCATTACATCCAGAACAAAGCATCTATTCATAAATTTTAGAATTGAAAGAAATGCTGGTATTGACTATTTGCTTTTATTTATTTATTTATTTACCAAAACAGGGCAATAGTAAGTGGTAGTTAGAGCTCTCAGGAAGCTTTGACTCATCAGAGTTTCAGAAGTGAGCAGGCCAAATGTCTTAATGAAGCTGAAGTGCTGAGAATCAGTATTAGTCTAATGAACATTGATATTTTTTTTGTGTGTATTTTTTTCTGCTGGGAATCTGACTTCTCTGGCATCTACGGGAGAAATGGCTCCTTATATCTGATAACCCACAAAACTGAGCAGACTGGTGACCAGTGCAGGGCCAACAAAACAGCACAAGTCCTGGAGGGCCTCCATCCTCAGGTGGTCCTCTGAGTGAGGGAAAGCCCCACAGGTCTGGAGCACTACACTTTGACTAACAATCAGGATGCTGGACTGAGAAGAGATGGGCTGGTAGAGGGAGTTGAGAACGAGGTGGCAGACTGTCTTTCTTTGTATGATATTAAAATAGAATAATTTACCTGGGTAAGACTAAGGAAAGTGCAGTCCTTGAGTATGTACCCAGTTGAATAAATGGTGTAATGATTATTCCAATATTTAGTAAAACTAAGGAGAAAAACGTCTAGGGACCAGCTGTACATATATTCATTCATAACCATCAATATTTGCTGATTATCTATGGTATGCAAGGCACATTGCTAGTTTACCATGTCAGAAATTAAAGGTAAATTAATCAGGGATTTTGTCATCAGTGTATATGTTATCTAATAGGCACACAAGTTATGAGAACAAATAATTGTATTATCTATTTCATAAAATTTACAGATATTTTTATGGTTACAGGACTGCTGTCTAGTGTGATTGCAGAAAGCTACATGGAATAATGATATTTTAGCTGGGATTTAATGATTGTGCAGGATTTATAAGTGTATCCAATAGAAGGAAATAGCATGAATGAGGTTATTCAGGAGGGAAAGTGTGAGTTCAAAATAGAAAGCAGTTCATGAAGAGAAGGACATAAAGGTAAGATTGGAAAAACAGGTTATATGAAGATCAAATCATGGAGGCACTTGAAAGTTATTTAAAGGGTTTTGTAGTTGATCTTTGAGGTAATGGGAAGCCTTAGACTCCATTGGATCATGAAGAAAATATTGAGACAAGGTTTAAGAGAAACTAAGATGGTTAGAGAATGGCAAGTTTCTGCAGTAGTCCAAGTGACAGACAATAAAATCCATTTTAAGACAACTGGAAACAAGGGATATTTGGGAGAGTGGAACATTGAAAGATACTGGCCACTGATTGAGTATGAGACAAAAGCAAGAAAAAAGTAAAAGATGACTCTGAAGAGACAAGCAAATGTGTCTATAAAAAAAGGAAATTCGGGAAGAGGAGAAGATGTAACAGAAAGGGGCAAAATAATGTGATTCTCTTAAGGGTTATTGTTAGCTCATCATGGAAATAGGAGCTCTGGATAAAGCTATTACATTAATAAGCTATTACATTAAGTTTATATATATCCTACTTAGGAGTGTTGCACTTAGCACCATACTACTATAGGATCATTGTAATTATGATACAATAATATTTCTCACGTTTTAATTGAGATTAATTGATTTTTTTTACTCTGCTTGTGCCAGCTGCCTGCACCAAGAAATGATCTCTTTCTCTGAAAACTATTTACTACAGATGCAAGACCTATATATATCATTTCCAAGTGTGCTCTGTTGATCCATGAAACATTTCAGCTATAGGACTTCTTTTAGTAGAGATAAAAGCCAATAATGTATGAAATAGATATTATCACCAATGTGATATTTAAAAATATGATGCAAACAAAGGAGTGCCCATAAGACTATCAGCTGACTTCCCAAAAGAACCCTTACAGGCGAGAATGGGCTGGAAAGACATATTCCAAGTCATGAAAGGCAAGGACCTACATCCAAGATTGCTCTATCCAGCAAAGCTTTCATTTAGAATGGAAGGGCAGTTAAAGTGCTTCCCACACAAGGTAAAGTTAAAGGAGTTCATCATTATCAAGCACTTATATGAAATGTTAAAGGGACTTATCTAAGAAATAGAGGAAGATCAAAAACTGTGAACAGTGAAATGATAACAAACTCATAACTATCAACAACTGGACCTAAAAAACAAACACAGAAACTAAACAAGCAACCAGAATAGGAACAAGGTCATATGGAAGGTTATCAGAGGGGAGGGGGAAGTGGGGGAATGGGGAGGGAAAGTACAGGGAATAAGAAGCATAATTGGTAGGCATAAAATAGACAGGGGGAGGTTAAGAATAGTATAGGAAACAGAGAAGCCAAAGATCTTATATGTACAGCCCATGGATATGAACTAAGGTGGGGGAGATGCTGGAGTGAAGAGGGGTGCAGGACAGAGGGGGGATAAAGGGGAGGGAAAAATTGGGAAAACTGTAATAGCATAATCAATAAAATATACTTAATAAAAGAAGAAAAGCAAGAAAAAATAAAATAAAATGAGGCAAACACTATGTTCAACATTATAAAAACACTGTGTATATCCATATCTATACATGCATATGCATATTTTTAAAAATGTAGTTATTTTTTCTAGTGTTAATGATGTTTTTGAAACCTCACCAGGCACGTGGCTAACCACCCAAAAGAGAATTTTAAGCTATGAAATCAAAATCATCTAGTAAGACCAGTGAGTGTCTACTAGGGGAGATTTTTTTTTTTAATGCTTTTTACAAAGCTCTCAAAAGTTCAAGGGCTCCCAGTCTCTCTTAAAGTCTCCTGTGTTTTATCACTTTCCTAATTAAGAAGTCCCCACTTAAGTCCTGCTGAAATTTTTCCCGCTCCATTTTCCATTAGTTCTCCAAAGAGCAACGACGTTTCCCTCCTTCATTTTGGTGAGGCCTCAGGGATTGTCAGCCTCTCTAACATGGTTTGTGGTTGTGAAATTGCTTGAGAAGCTCATTTTCTTCCTAATCATTCCATATTGTGGGGATGAAGCACCAGCCAGTATGTACTCTGGAACTTGTGAGTATTAGGCCTTGCATGGCCATAGTAGGAGACAGCCATGGACAGAGCCTCAAAAACCTTAAGTATCCTTGGAAGTCTCTGAAGCTTCCGGATCCTCATACCAGAGCTCTTTCTGTGGCCTTGAAATTGTAATATCTAGGGAAGAACTGGTTCAATATAAAGTTCTGTGGGCCTACAATGAGAAACATTTCCTCATAGAAGAAACAGACCTCTGATTCTAAACACAGCTTGAAAATAGTTGGACAAGGGTGACTCAAGGAGGCCTGTATGACATAAAATTTGAGGTGATACTCCCTCTCAGGATCTGACTTGCCTTCCATGGCCATGAGAGCGTGTGCCTCCTTACCTTTTGTACTCTGTGTGCTTGCTTGCTGTAGCCAAGTCACAACCCTGATTTAAAACGAGTCTTTTGCTATGTTCTGCTGCAATGTTCTGTGCTAAGCAGTGGAAATCAATGAATTAAAGATATTTTTTTTCTGCCTTCATGGCATTTACCATCAATTGGGAATGGAATTTGGTAGGGACAAGCATGTAATAATGACAGCCAAATGTGGTGTTAGAGATATATTCAGAGCAGTTGGGCTTAAAAGGGCAAATGAGAGAAGACAGTGGAAGACAGCAGAGGGGTAGGGCATTCTGGGTTGGTTCTAGGACCAGGACTTCATGGAAAGGTATTACGATAACAAGAGTTCATGAATGCAGCCCATACATAAAGCAATACAAAAGTCTATCAATTTTCCATATGAAATGCTTTACGAATTACAATCAGGTATCAAAACTTCATTTAAATTATTACTTGTACTCCCACATTGAGGAAGGCAGTATCTTCTCTTACGTGATTTTTAGAAGATCAAATATGAGCCTAATGTCCTTTCATTTTTCCCACACTTTAAAATTTATTCTTCTTTAGTTCTCGAGAGAACTTTTAAAGCAAGTACTATGTTTCTATTCAAACTGAGGCTCCTTCACCATTCAGGCTATAAGGAAGCCTACTGATCAATAGCCTGAAACTCCTATTTTGTTAAATAGATTTTAAATAAAAGAGGCCCAGAGAGGTTAAAGGACTTTTCCAGGGTCAGGTACATTTGACATATGAGTAAGACAATGGCCTGAGAACATAACTAACTTGTCACATAATGTGTCCCGCTGTTGAGCAAGCAGGACTGAGCAGGCCGTCTAGATGAAGCCCGGCCTCAGGCTCCTTTCTTGCAAAGCAACAAAAGTGATTAAGAATAAAACTCTTGCCCCTGACAAAATGTGTGTATTTTGAAATATTTTGAATTACAATTACTTCTCCCTTTCTTTTCTTTTTTTTTTTCTATTACTCTTTTGACTGTGCTGTTCACCATAGCAGTGGAGAGCTTAGGCTCTGAAAGGGCCAGACCTGGACCTGCATCCTGCTTTTATCACTTACTAGTTGTGTTCTTAGACAACTTGGCCAATCTCTGTAAGCATCAGTCTGTCAAATGAGGATAACAATAGTATCATGCATGCACATGTAATACACTTAGCATAGTAGTTGCCACATTATTCATATTAGACATTGCTAATAATAATTAGCAAAAAATAGGATTGGATAAAAGCGGAATATTGATTTTGCTTCACTATTAGGTTTCTCCAAAAAACAAACAAACAAACAAACAAAACAGAACCAATAGGATTCATAGATTGATTTTAAAGAATTGGCTCACACAATTATGGAGACCAGTAAATCCAAAATTTGCAGGGTGGGCCAGCAGGCTAGAGACACAGGGAAAAGCAGAGGCTGCAGATCAAGTCCAAAGGCAGTCTGCTGGCAGATTTGCACTTTGCTCAGGGGAGGTCAATTACTAAGACCATCAGTTGATTGGATCCAGTTCACCCTCTTCACAGGGGATGATATGCTTTACTCTAAGTCCAGTTATTTAAATGTTAATGTTATGCAAAGATACCATCACAGACGCACCCAGAAGAATGATTTACCACATATTTGGGCACCATGACCCAACCAAATTGAGATACACACACACGCACACACACACGCACACACAAAGTAACCATCACAGTTCCAAGCCATCTTAACCATGTTTTAAAGGTGGTTTCACTGTCTGATCTGGTATCAGTGAAACTATTGCTTCAGTCATACAACTCAGGCCAGCTATTATTTTGGCAGTCTGGGATGCAGATCACTCTTTCTCCTTGATAAAAATGAAGCAGTCATATTCTATGATTTCTGCCAGTTTTTCTCCACAAATTATGGTCATTCATTGGTTTTCAGGCGCTGCCTTCTTCCAAAGTAATACACGCTGCACTGTTCCCTCACTAATTATAGAGGCACCTATTCAACCAGTGATACTCACATCCAAGCCGCTCACATTTCTCTAGAGGCATGACATTCCTCTCGGTAGCAATAGCCAGAGTTAGCAGTTGTTAATGTTATTCAGATCCTCACTCTGAAACCTACACTTGTTTTGGAATGAGCCCTATGGGAAGCAATCAGCAGGTGTGGAGCTATTTCAGTGGGGGCTTTGGTGGTTAGGACAGGTCCAGGAAAGCCGTGTGTATTTTTAGACCACCTCTTTCCTGTCAGCAGCTGTAAAGAAAGCTGAGGAGCATCATCAATTTCCTAATTGTCAAGTTGTAGCACAGGGGATACCCTAGCTAGGATGGCCTGGCGGTTGAAAGTGGCATTATTTGCCTTGTGCTATGGTACATGTTATTAAAGCTGTTGTTTAATGTTCTTTTCCAAGGAGATTGTGTCTGGTGTTTTTATAGTCCAGGGAAATGTGGTACCAGAAATGATCACATTGCTGGCAATTTTCTTTGAAAATGGTAAACTTTTGCAGAGTTTACTCTCTCTTCTATTAGGGTCGATAATGAGAAATTGTGAGGATTATTAAACACTCCTAGCTTTCAGTAGGAACTTATTTAGCACAGATGTTTCTATAATTGCAGTACACTGGGAAAATTCAGTGTTCAATGGCCCAAAACTCATTATTACTTATTACTTCTACCTGTGTATTGTGGTGCTAGTAAGCTGGGCTGAAATGTTTAATTTAGCAGGGGCTGTAGCTGTGTATCTCAGATGCTTTAGTAAGACTACTGAGAAGAAATTATTGGATGTTCTGCCCAAACCCTTACTACTTACTGGTTTTCCAACCGTTACCAGGTACCCTATGTTCCTGTTTTTTATGGATACAGGCTACATCATCATGTTAGATTCCTCAAGACTATTTCCCTAGCTTGTTGTGGCCATGAGGAAAAAGTGGAATCTTAAGAGACTTTTAAAACAAAGAATGTAGCTAACCATTGTGTTTTATTGGATAAAAACACAAATGTGTGCAACTGTATTTAGCTTTCTACTACTTCTTTATAAAGCACAAATCTCTTATCTCAGCAGTATTGCTTGTACTTGTAATGAAAGCTTAGCAGTCTTTAAGAATAGGGGGAGAAAATACATTAAAAATGGTTATAAAAGGCGACTGAAGACAATACCAAACCCCTTACAGGCTCTCATCCCTGGAGTTGAAGGTTTCTTGGGCATGTAAAAACTGCTGTTTTTTTCCTCCCTCTGCACCAGAAAGAGATACTGGAGACTAAAGAATATATCCTATTATATTTGGAATTAGATCTCAAATATATGACATTTGTAGCTTTAAAGCAAGGCCAGAAATTTTTGTCTTTTAAAAATGTTTATTTGCTGTAATTAAATTAATACAGGTCATGGCAAAACAAAGATTACAAAATGATCTAATGAATTTGAACAATTTAGACTTAAGCATCTACCTTTATCTGAATAATCTTATACTTTAATTTGAAGATAAGTTTATTTTTTACTTTTATTCTTTGCCTCAATTGCTTCGAGTCCAATTACTGCTTGGACACGCACAAACAAATTCAGATGGTAATAAATGATGTCCCCATTTCTGTTTTTTTCTTCTATGCATATAGAATGCAAATAAATTTTTCAAAACACTATGAAATTTTACTGGGTATTTAAAATTCTACTTAGATCAGTGAGTTAAGTATAATAGAGAATAGTATAAATAATATTTTCCTTAAGAAGTATGTGGAAATATTTCAGATAACTAGAATCTCCTGCCTTATGTTGAATTATTCTGGGGAATAGCAATAAGCATGTAATTTTATTGATTCTATTCACACTTCTGCAAGTTGTGCGTGGCGATGAGGTACATGGATGACACCGTACCTTCTTCCTTTAATAGCAGGGAGAGGAGCATTGTGGCATTTACCATTGGTGATTAAGTTACAAAGGAATATTTTAAACCCTACGAATGAGTTTAAGATTCACATTTTTTTCTGTATGTCAAAAGACTAATATAATTAGGACTTTGTTTTTAGACAACCAAACAGATTTAGAACGGGAATTCAAACCTGAGTACCCAAGAGATATTTCATTAATTAAAGTTCTGGACAAACTTCTGCCTGTTTATTTTTAATTGTGGTAAGGCATTTCAAGGTTAAGGTTAGTATTTAAACTTTTTAAGTCTCAGACTTTTTAGTGAGATCTAAAATATTTAACCCACTTGATCATGGACATAAACTATTAGGAATCAAGAAATAGCTTCTCTATTATTTGTAGTTTCCAGCTTCAGATGGTACTTAAGAGCATAGAGGTCTGAGGAGTGTAAGAACTAAAAGTTTTTACCAAAGTTATTTGAATATCAATTTCATAGCAATCTGACTCTATGTTGAGTCAGATTTTAAAATAGGAGGACAGAAGGGAACCTGACCTCCTACTTAACAATTTTTTTTTAATATGTTCACCTCTCATTCATTTGGACTTGATGTTTTGAAGCTCTAAGTCAAGTTCTTCTTTGAGATGGAAAATAAGTGACAGCGATAAATCCAAAGCTAGTGACACTTGCACACAATATGCCAGCCTCTGGTGGAGTTATCAGCATTTCATCCGCACTCCATTGTGCTGAAATTCTTCTCACTCGTTCCTTCCCTGAAATACTCCTGTTGAAGAGTTGCAATAATAACTACTCTGCCAATTAAGGTGTTCTACTTGGGGCCAGCCAGAGCTTAGTTTGGGGACAAGGTCACTTGCTGGGATGGAATTGTAGTTCCCCAATTACTAGTAGTTCCACTCTCTCTTCTAACTTGTCAAATAATGAGGAGACTTTGAAGGCTAAATCCAGCAGTAGCTCCTAGCGGGGTTAATGCAGAGTGAATGACAATGATACCTCAGGAGTGAGAATCTGACAATATCTGTCAAGCTCTGTTCACAAGGATGACGGAGTTCATTGCTACTCAACACTACTTGGGAAAGGTATTGGTCTTGATTTTATCAGTGAGAAAGGACCACTTTACTCACTTCAGCAGAAGTTTATTAACTCCTTCACATCACCCATCTAAACTGGCATGAAGCTAATACCCTAATGATGAAAGCTGAATGTGCTACAACAGGGCAGTTCACCCACAAAACCACATCATCTCCAGTGTATTTCTCATGTCTCAACATTCTAGTCAATGTTTCCTTTTAAAGTTTCTAATTCTGCATTTAGTGATGAATAACAGTGGTTATACAACAATTATTTTTAGTACTTATTAGCAACACAACGGAGAGAATAAGTATAACAAAATTATACTCCCAAATGAAAAACAGAAGGATTTCATACCAATGATAACAATGTTCACTGCTGATTCCATTGGTGAATCATTTAACTGAAGATTGAAAACAACTCAACAAAAAGCCCTATAAAATTATTCTAATGATTAGCTATTCAACATTTGTCGGAAATTGACTAGATGGCCTGAAAATTAATGTCTCCCAAAGCTAAACTGTATTTTAAAAATGAGTGCTCAAAGCTGAATATGTAATGTAGCAAAGGATTTTTAGTGATTAGATTCTTTTACATGTGTTTTTCTTTCACTCATGTTTATTTATTGAAATAGTGAAGGATACCGCTGTCCTTTGATTATGCTTGGATTCCACTGTGTAAAAGATCGAGAGAGCAAATGGCCTTTTTGGCTCCTAGGGATGTTCTGACTCACTCCTCAAATTCTGCTGAAGTTTGCTTTGGATAAATGGACAAAGCCTTACTTAGTGATGACAAATATATACACAAGTATTTAAAGAGATGCAAATATTACTTTTGACTCACCTCATGACTAGTCAACTGGTTCACATCTGAGTATCAGATGTTTTTTCCTGCTGAGAAAATAGTTTTGCATCCCCAGTATTATCTTACAGAAGTGAAAAAGAAAAATATTTGACTAAAAAATGAACAAATATATTTTGTCTTATGAAGCAGATTCCCTTTCCTTAGTTTCACCCGTTGGATTCCCAAATATTAATTTTTCTGTTTGCTTATGACATATGCGGCAAACCCATTAAGAGCAAGGAGAACATTTAAAAATGTTTTTTATACTTACATCAGAGCAACTACACCTGTAATGACCTTTCAAGTTTCACATTTCCTGTGGGAAATTAGATGATAAAAATAGGTCCACAAAGTTTAATTAACATTTTGATAAATGAACAGAATTTCAGTTGGGTAACATAATTACACATTTTAGAGTGGCTCTTTTAATATCATGTATGAGTTTATTAGCTCTTTGGAGTACGTTCTAGACTGTTATGGACTCATGCCATCTTGCTTCCTACCTAGTATTTTGCTGATTGTCAGTGGCCAAAACTATGCCAGAGGGGGCACAAGGAAGACGGAGTGCAGTGTTTGATTTGTAACATTGGGTGTCTGAGGCCTTTTTTCTGCATGGAGTTCTCTTTTGTTTATCTGGAACAGTGTTATTTCTTGCTGACACATCACATTTTCCTCTATCACATACATATGACTAAAAATATTAGATATAGTATAGGCAAAATACTTTCTCTTGAGTGTTCTCAGGCTGGTTCAAAAGAAGGTACTGTTTCCCTTCAATCAATGATTTATTTTTTCTTACTGGGTTGTTGGGACTTTGTCAAAGACTTAGTTCAAATCTCTGGCACCTCCATAAAGCAACCCTTTGCTTCCAGGGTCAAGTGTGAGCAACGTGGTCCAATGAAGTTCAGTACTGCTGCTCCTCTCCTTTCTTTTCAGAGGCTTCCCTCATACTCTTTGCTTCTGGTGTCTGCACCCACCCTTCTCCCTGCCACTCTACTTCTCTTACACACAATTTCCTGTTCTTCCCCTCAGGGCCCCAAATGTCAGGTAGCTAATATGACAAATTAATTTATGTTAATCTGCCTTTGGGGTCCCTTTCCAGGTAACATAGTCATGTATTTTAAAAAAAACTGAATTGTTACTTGTTCCGAGCATCTCACCCATATTGTGCTGTATAATTAGTTGGATCTCTGGGATGGTGGTAGGGGAAGCATGCTTGGGCTGGTGGGCCTTTTGAGGCCTCTCCCATAACACCGTCTATCAGCTCACAACAAGGCCATATGTGTCAGAGACCCTTAGAAACACATTTCCAGGCAACTGCCCTGCCAAAAAGATTCCCAGCCTTCAGGACTCTGTGAATGCAACAATTCTGTGGAATCAAGTCTCTCCAAGTTGAGTGGGGCAGTGAGGGGTCAGTGGCTGTTCACTCTCCCTTTGTTTGTAGAAACCCTCTCTTAAAAGAATGCCCAAATATGCTGGAGCCAAAAGTACAGAAACAAGCCTCAATCATGAAAATGCAAAAACCACTTCTAGATATTTCTGTTCAAGAAGGCATAAAAGCTGGAGTAATTTTTCTGAGTGTACTACTATAGGCTGGATGTAAATGATAAATGATCACATTGACTTTAGGCACAGTGCTACTTCATTACAAACATCATCTCATTTAATTATTAAAATGGTTCCAAGAATTAGCACTATTATTATTCACATTTTACAGATAATAAATGCAGGCTTCGTGGCATTATATAACCTACTCAAAATTTGCACAGCAACAGAAAGGAAACCAGACTCTGCATCTACATTGCTCTAAAAGTAGTATCTGTGACCTTTTCACAAATATTCTTCCTATCAGGACAATGTTGGGTTCTATTCTGGCATCATCGCCTTTGGCCAGTGACTGGGGCAGGTTTCTTATTAGATGGGACCTTGGCTGGATCCTGTCTTCTCTTGGCTGCTCTCCTTACATATGAAACAACCCCTCTAGGACAGGAGTGTATTAACCGTCTCTTCTGATTGGTTAATTATTTCAGGTTACTTTATGCAGATAAAAACAAAGGATAGAGAGAAATAAAACATGGTTCTGCATTCAATAAAGAATTAGAATGAAACATTTTCAGTGAATTTCTTCTAGCAAAGAAACTACTATCAGTTTAATATTTCTTGTACATGTTCAGAACTTGTTTCTCCTGGATTTTCACTGGTTTTTGAGAACTTCAACAAAGGAAAAATCAAATTTAATTGGTGGCTGTAATTAGTAATATATGTTTAGGAATTTGGGGCATTCAAAGATATTTTACCTATTTCATACATTTTGTCATTCATTATAAACTGTTTCACTTTGGTATTTCAGAATTTACTTAAACACTACCTCATATTTTTAACCTCTAGCTAACTTTCTTCTCATATAAGTGTAAACAAAAATTTAGTGGTTAAAAATGTTCCCATAAAAAGAGGAAAAATGACGATGCAATTAAAAAAAAATAAGCCTAAGAAGAAACCAGATCTTAAACCCCAAGACAGCTTATTCAATTTAATATTCATTATTACAGCTTTCTATTTAACAGATGTTTAGGAGGACAAAATTCATGGTCTTCAAGGCCAAAGTTTCTGTTTTATTTGCTAAATTCTCTCTAGACTAATACTGATGGAAAAATATGTCTGTTTGGATTTAGATATAGTCAGGAATGTGACATAAACAGAGAGAAAGAAGAAATCTTACGCTTTCTTCTGGCTCTTTTCAGAGGTTTGCTAATTGGGTCTGCTACAACTATTACTGGGTTCTGTTTAAGATCAGACTTTCTGCTTGATATGTAAGACATTCTTTTTTGTAAACAAAACACTGGATTTTCATTTAAAGGAAAATGTGTTATAATCAGTAGACATTTCTTCTTACTATTCCCATTTGAAGATTCTCACCAGGTCTCTGACATGAAATACAAAGGGGTTTGCCTCCAGCTTAAATAATTTCATAAACTGAAAAAGTTCACTTTTTTACATTCTTAAATTTAATGAGCATAACACATTTTATTTTAAGAACCATAGCATCCTGATCCACATAAGAGGCCCAGAAATGTTATGGTCAAACTAGAAGGAAAAGAAAACATTTGATACAGGCATGCAAAAGGTAAATTTTGAGTCATACTTCACTATATTTTGGATATTTTATTCCTCCACAAAATGTAGAGGCAAGATCATGCTATCTTTTGTGTATCTTAGCAGTTATTGAACATAAGAAGTGTATTAATTCTTCCATGCCTAAATGAGCAACATCCAATAAGAGCGTAGGCTAGATTTTTAATCACTGGACTTATTCCAGTAAAACATTCTTAAGCATAGATCTTTCTTACCTACTTGAACAACTATCAAAGATAACAGAAATTTGTGAATATTCATCTTGAAAATCAACGGTCTTTTTCTCCCCCGAAGTATGATACCAATATTTATACTCATCTGACAATTCTTCCAGTAGGCAAATAATAAAGCACTATTTAAGAAATGAAGTGGGTTGAAATCCAAGAGAGCCTCAAGTATGCATATAAAAGATTTAAGTATTTATATTAACTTAACTATGCTTTGGTGCCTTTTAAACTGTCTTTATAGAATTTATGGGTTGCTGTTGTTTTGTGTGGCTGGAAAAAACACCATGCCCTTTTCTTTAGGCGGCAATTGTTGGCTGAACTATGTCCACCAGTGTGGACTATAAAAATATAAAATTCAAGTGTTATAGTTTTCTTAGAGAATAAATACAATTCCTCTTCCCTCCCTCTGTCCTTCCTCCCCCTTTTGCCCTTCCTCCCTCCCTCTCAATATTAATAACAAATGACTCTATTGCTGAAAACTTGGGGTATATTCTTTAAAAAAGAAAAAAGTACTGTGAGAATTTGACCATAAGTGAGAAAATTCTGTATTTGCTTTGGTTTGAGGTTGAAGCTCATAATTTAAAAGGTCAAATTTAATCCAAAGCCACTTCAATGAATCTGTCATGAAAGTTCAGCATCTTTATTTTCTTAATGATGTAGTCATTTCATTAAGGAAATTTAAACTGTAGATTATAGAAAAGAACCCAAAAGCAAGAGGATGAATGATAATTATGTAATATATATTAGTTTTATATGGGCATCTCTATTTTAATAAAATTATTTATTTATTTATATTGTTTATGCTATTATAGGTGTCCCATTTTTCCCCTTTGCCCCCTCCACCCAGCCTGCCCCCCACTTCCATAGGGAATTCCCACACCATTGCCCATGTCCACGGGTACTTCGTGTATGTTCTTTGACTAATCCCTGTATATTCTTTCAGTCAGTCCCCATCTTCCTTGTCCCCTCTTACAGTCTATTCTGTGATTCCATGCCTCTGGTTCTATTTTGCTCATTAACTAATTTTGTTCATGAGATTCCTCTTAAAAGTAATATTATATGATATTTGTCTTTCAACAACTGGCTTATTTCACTTAGCATAGTAGTCATCATTTACATCCATGCTGTCACAAAAGGCAGGAATTCCTTCTTTTTTACTGCTGCATAGTATTCTATTATGTAAATATATCACAGTTTTTTGATCCACTCATTTACTGATGGAAACTTAGGCTGTTTCCAGCACTTGACTATTTTAAATAATGCTGCTATGAACACTGGGGGCACAGGTTCTTTTGAATTGCTGATTTGGGATTCTTAGGGTATATCCCCAGCAGTAGAATCACTGGGTCAAAAGGCAGTTCCATTTTTAACTTTTTGAAAAAAAACTCCATACTGTTTTCCACATTGGCTGTACCAGTCTGCATTCCCAGCAACAACACACTAGGGTTCCCTTTTCTCCACATCCTCTCCAACACTTGTTGTTTTGTTGATTTGTTTATGATGGCCGTTCTGACAGGTATAGGTGGTATCTCATTGTGGTTTTAATTCGCATCTCTCTGATGGCTAGTGAAGTTGAACATCCTTTCATATGTCTAGGGGCCATCTGTATGTCTATTCAGGCCATTCATCCAGTCTTTAATTGGGTTGTTTGTCTTCCTGTTTTCACATCATATGAGTTTTTAAATATATTTTGGAGATTAAACCCTTGTCCAGTGTATCATTGGCAAATACATTCTCCAATACAGTCAGTTCCCTTTTCATTTTGTGATGGTTCCTTTAGCCATGCAGGTACTTTTCTATTTGATGTAGTCGCATTTCTTTATTTTTTTTCCTTTATTTCCCTGCCCTAGGAAATATACCAGCAAAAATGTTGCAATGTGGGATGTCTGATATTTTACTGCCTATGTTTTCTGCTAGGACTTTTATGGTATCACAACTAATATTTAAGTCCTTTATCCATTTTGAGTTTGTTCTGGTGTATGGTGTAAGTTGGTGGTCTAGTTTCATTTTTTTGTGTGTATCTGTCCAGTTGCCTCAACACCATTTATTGAAGAGACTGCTTTTATTCCATTGTATGCTCATGTTCCTTTGTCAAATATTAATTAACCATAGAGATGTGGATTTATATCTGGGCTCTCTGTTCTGTTCCATTGATCTATGTGTCTGTTCTTATGCCACTACCAGACTGTCTTGATTACAGCAGCTTTGTAGTATAGTTTAGTATCAGGTATTGTGATTCCTCCAACTTTGTCCTACTTTCTCAGGATTACTAAGGCTATTTGAGGTCTATTTTGGTTCCATATAAATTTTTGGAATATTTGTTCTAGATCTGTGAAATATGCCATTGGTATTTTAATAGGAATTGAGTTGAATCTATAGATTGTTTTGGGTAGTATGGACATTTAAATGATGTTAATTCTTCCTATCGTCAACACAGTGTATGCTTCTACTTATTTGTATCTTCTTCATTTTCTTTCTTCATTGTCTTATAACTTTCCAAGTAAAGGTCTTTTATAGCCTTGGTTACATTTATTCCTAGGTACTTTATTTTTCTTCTTGCTATAGTAAATGGGATTTTTTTTAAGTTTCTCTTTCTGATACTTCTCTGTTGTATAAGAATGCTGTCAATTTCTGAATATTGACTTTGTATCCTGCTACTTTGCCAAATTCACTTATTAGGTCGGGTAGTTTTTTGGTGGAGACTATAGGGTTTTCTGTGTACACTATCATGTCATCTGCATATAATGACAGTTTTAATTCCTCCTTTCCAATTTGGATGTCTTTATTTATTTTTCTTGTATAGTGACAGTACTATGTTGAATAAGAATGGTGAAAGTGGGCACCCTTTTCTTGTTCCTGATCTTAAGGGAAATGCTTTTCCTTTTTGCCCATTGATTAGTATGTTGGCAGTAGGTTTCTTGTATATGGCCCTTATTATGCTTAGGTATGCTCCCTCAATTCCCGCTCTGCAGAGAAATTTTTATCCTACATGGGTGCTGGATTTCATCAAATGCTTTTTCAGAATATATTGATATAATCACATGATTTTTGTCTTTCATTTTTTTATGTGATATATTTATTGATGTGCAAATTTTATACCATCCTTGCATCTCTGGGATAAATCCCACTTGATCATAGCATATGATCTATTTAATGTATTGTTAGATCTGGATTGCCAATATTTTGTTGAGGATTTTAGCATCTGTGTTCATTAGAGATATTGGCCTGTGATTATCTTTCTTTGTTGTGTCTATACCTGGTTTTGGAATTAGTATAATATTGGCCTCATAATAAGAGTTTAGAAGTGTTTCCTCTTCTTGAATTTGTTGGAATAGTTTGAGAGGATAGATGTTAGTTCTTCTTTGAATGTTTGGTAAAATTTGCCTGTGAAGCCATCTGGTTCAGGGCTTTTGTGTGCCGGGAGTGTTTTGATTACTGCTCAATTTCACTAGTGGTTATTGGTCTATTCAGGTTTTCTGTTTCTCCTGATTCAGTTTGGGAAGATTTTACATTTCTAGAAATTTATTCATTTCACCCAGGTTGTCCAATTTCTTGGTATATAGTTGTGTATAGTAATTTCTCACAGTCCTTTGTATTTCTGTGGTATCAGTTGTAACTCCTCTTTCTTTTCTGATTTTATTTATTTGAGTCCTCTCTCTCTCTCTCTCTTTGTTTGTTTTTTTTTGATGAGTCTCTTGAAGGTTTGTCAATTTTGTTTATCTTTTCAAAGGAGCAGCTCCTGTATTCATTGACCCTCTGAATTGTTTTTAGTTTCTATGTCATTTAATTCTGCTCTGATCTTGATGATATCCTTCCTTCTGCTCCTTCTGGGCTTTCTTTGTTGTTGTTCCTGTAGTTCTTTTACATTTAGGGTTTCGTAGTCTATCTGAGATATTTCTGTATTCTTTAGGTAGGTCTGTATTGCTATGAATTTCCCCTAAGACTGCCTTTGCTGTGTCTCATAGATTTTGGATTGTTGGGTGTTAATTTTCATTTGTTTCCACATGCTTTTAATTTCTTCTATGATTTCATTCTTAACCCATTCATTATTTAATAACATGTTTTCACCCTTTATGTATTTGAAGGTTTTTGATTTTTTTTCTCTTGAGGTTGGTTGCTTGTTTTAAGCTATTGTGATCCTAGAAGATGCTTGATGTGATTTCAATTTTCTTGAAATTGTTAAAGCTTGTTTTGTGTCCTACCATGTGGTCTGTCTTTGAAAATGATCCACTGGATTTGTGAAAAAAGTGTATTTTGCTTCTTTGTGGTGAAATGTTCTGTAAATATCAATTAAGTCCCTTCGATCTAAATTGTCATCCCATATTGCAATCCCTTTGATTTTTTTGTTTGGCAGTTCTATCCATTGTTGAGAGTGGGGTATTAAAATCCCCTACAATGAATGTATTGATGTTTATCTTTTTCTTAAAGTTCCTGAAGATTTTGTTTATATATTTTCATTTATTTAATTGCTCCTATATTGGATACATATATACTTATAAGATTTATATCCTCTTATTGATCTACTACTTTAAGTATTAAGTAGTGACCTTCTTTGTCTTTTGTTATGGCCTTTGTTTTGAAGTCTATTTTGTCTGATATATATATTGCTACCTCAGCTGTTTTTCATGTCCATTTGCTTGGAGTATTTTTTCTACTTTTCACTTTCAGCCTGTGTAGATCTTTTGTTCTGAGGTGGATCTCTTGTAGACAGCATATATTAAGGTCATGTTTTCTTATCCATTCAGTTATTCTATTTCTTTTGATTGGAGCACTTAATCTATTTACATTTAATATTATTTTTGATAGGTATTTATTCATTGCCATTTTTTTCCCTTTGTATCTGTGTTCCTCTCTCTCTTTATTTCTTCTTCTTCTTAAAACAGTCCCTTTATTATTCTTGGAATGCTGGTTTGGTTCAGGTGTACTCTGTTAGACTTCTTTTATCTAGGAAGCTCTTTATTTCACCTTCTATTTTAAATGAGAGCCTCTCTTGATTGTAGTCTTGGTGGAAGGTCCTTCCTTTTCATTACTTGGAGTACTTCATGTCAATCCCTTCTGGCTTGAACTGTTTCTGCTGAGAAATCACCTGATAGCCTTATCAGGGCTCCCTAGTATGTTACTAGCTGTTTATCCCTTGCTCTCTCTTTGTCTTTAAATTTTGTCATTTTTATTATGATGTGTCTTAGAGTGGGCCTCTATGGGTGCATCTTGATTGGGACCCTCTGTACTTCCTGGACTTGCATGGCTTTTTTCTCACAGGGAAAGTTAGGGAAGTTTTCTCTCATTATTTTTTCAAAGGTTTTCTATCCCTTTCTCTTTTTCTTCTCCTTCTAGTTATCCATATGATGTGAATATTGTTATGTTTCATGTTGTTCCAAAGCTCCCTTAAACTATCCCTATTCTTTTTGAGTCTCTTTTCATTTGGTTGATCTGATTTGGTGTTTTTTCTATCTTGTCTTCCAAATTGCTGATTCAATACTCTGCTTCATGTAGCCTGCCTTTAATTCCTTCTAGTGTATTCTTCATTTCATATATTTCATTCTTCATTTCCAACTGGCTCTTACTCAAGGTTTCTTTTTCCTCTTTCATGATGATGTTGTTCCCACTAAGATCTTTGTAGTTCACACTGAGTTCCCTGAACATCCTTATAACCATTACTTTGTACTTGATGTCTGATAAACTGTTCGCCTCAATTTCATTTAGCTCTTTTTCTGGATATTTTCACTTTTTTTTTTCATTTTGAGATTAATTCTTTGTTTCCCAATTTTAGTTGTCTCTTTGTTTGTTTCTATGTATGAGATTGATCTGCTTTGACTTTCTGTCTTGTAGAGTGGTCTTATGTGTTAGAAGGCTTGTGAGACCCAGTGGTACAGACTTCTTGATCTCCTGATCTGGATGCTCTAGGAATGTCCTTTTTGTGGGTTATGTGGGTTCTTCTGTTTATATGGGTCCTGATGCTAATGGCCTGTTCATTGCTGGGAACTCCCCTTTGGTCTGCTGACTAGGACGTTCAGACTCTTTCATGTCTTGTAAGGTGTTGTATAGGTGTTATCAGATCACAGTAAAATAACACAAGAATACCACCAAAAGAAGCAACCCCCTCCCTCAACCACAACAGCAATATCAACAACAAGACATTTCTAGAATAATAAGAGTGGAAAGAGAAATGTTATAGTAGAGAAAGAGGAAAAGGAGACTAAAAGAAAGAAAAGTGATTATGAGAAGAGAAGAGGGAAGGAACTAATACTAGTAATGAAATGAAAAGGGAAAACAAGGAAAGGGAACACAGAAAAAGTACTATAAATAATTAAAGGGGAGAGGAATGTAACAATGGAATAGTAAAAGGTAAGAGTAAAATAGGATATATGAAAGAAAAAAATAGAGTACCAAAAATAAAAGAAAAAGAAAAAATAGCAAAAAACCCCACAAAAAACCCCAAGTGGATTGGTCTCAGCAGAGTTTGGTGTTTGCCTATAGGTTTCTCCCTTTGGATGTCACTCTAATGTCTGAGTCTGGTGTAAGCCAATGTCAGGTGCTGTCCATGTCTGGCCCTCAGCAACCTTTTTGAAGTTACAAGTGACCCACAGTTTGTGGCTGATTCCTCCAGACTTGGCTGCTCCCAGGGTGAGCCAAGCTGCTATGTGAAGCTGGCTTTTATCAGCACTGGATTTAGGGGTATGTCAGCAAATGTCCCAAGTCACCACAGGATCTGCCTCTGCCTTGAGAGGACTTCTTGCTGTGGGTTGGACCGCCAGTCAGGGCATGTACAGGAGACAACCTATCAATATTTCTCTCTCACAACAATGCCTCTCCCTCCCTTTCTCAAATCAGCAGAATATATCTTGTATACATCATCTACTTTCAAGTCTCACATTATTCAGATGTGGTGGGAGAAGGGAGGGAAGAGTCCAGCAGCAAAACTATAACATAGGACAATGGTGGGCACTTGCGCCACTCCCTCCAGTGAGTCTCAGCCTCAGGCTCACATGTTACGCTCCCCCTACAGCCTCTGCAGCCATTACTACTCTGGCTGACTCTCTCCATCCCCAATGGTCCTGGCTCCTTGGCCCATATGCAGTCTCCTCAGTCATACTCTGTCCAGCTTATGGTGCCAGCAGTGCTGGGGCTGGGGAGGTGACAGTCTCCTCCCTGGCAACTCCCTCAGTCCCCAGACCATAGCTCCTGGTGGGGGGGCATGTGGCTGGCCTGGTATGGAGGGCATGGAGGTGAGGCTGGGTGCTGAGGTGTGGCTGCTCCAGCAGCTTCTTCCCAAAGAGGATTTTGTAAATTTCACAAAATGGCATGTGCTCCAAACCTGCACAGCCAGAGCCTGGACTGCCCGTCCTGGAGTGCCTTCATAGATGGACAGACACTGGCCTGTGTACATGCTCATTCACATGCTCTCACACATGCTCATTTGGTTTTTCAAGTTGATTGCTCTGTGGTTTAGCTGCAAGACTGGTCTGGGGCTGGGACTAAGTGGAGGGAGGTTCTAGCTACTCTGCAGCCATCTTGGAACTCTCTCTATTTTCATAAATGTATTTTAACAGTCCTACAAGATAAGTACTCAGATATATTGTGGTGACTTAGGTCACCAGATTGATACAACATTTCTGGAAGGGTAAGTTAATGGTACCTATTGAAAATGTTAAAATAAATACACTTTTACAGTACAATTGTTCTTTAATAGTTTTCTTTCTGAATGCACTTCAAGATGCAAAAAATGTGTTCAATAAATGTCATAGTAGTACTATTTTTCATACACAAATTTGGAGTGACATTTTAAACAAAAAAGAAATACCAGATTATCAAATAAAGCAAATTATATTCACACAACAAAATATTATATATCTCTTATCATATTTATGTATAAAAGTATAATCACTAATGTAGACAGATGTTTATGTTAAAATGAAAAACATAGCTAACAAAAGCAAGGGTCAATAATAGATATCTCTAAGTGCATAGGACTAAGAAACTTTTTAAAATGAGGCATTTTCATAATGAGTATGTATCAATTTTATATTGATGTAAGAACTGTTTATAATAAAAATAATGTTTTAATATCTATATTGGAACACAAGCCTAAAATTTAGAAGGACATTTTGAACTTGAAGTCAAATTCCTGTAATTTAAACACTTTTTGATATTTAGAAAAAGGAAAATTTCTAATAAAATAGCATAAAAGCTAAAGCGCAATTGTAGTGTTTTTCTGATGGAATCTTTTCTCTAGCTTGGTATCTGATATACCTAAAACAAAGACTGGCCCTGTAGAGGGAACATTTGATATTTCGTTTGTTTGTTCTGTTTATCTAAAGGGGTAATATCATAATTAGCAGTAAATATTTAGCTAGTGAAGTGCTGGTTAGTGTTTACCAAGCAGCCCTCGGGGTAGCGTCAGCAGGAGAAAGGCTTAATTTGCCAATGGTGTAAATATTCTCACCATGGCTGATTTCAAGCTTCCAACATGACATCACTGAATTGGGAAGTAATGTGTATACTGACTCCCAAGCACTGGTACCAGCCAGCTCCAGCATACCATTGGGGCAGCTAGATCTCTATAAGCAACAGTCTGTGTGAGGGTGGAATGAGACATATTAGGGACAGAAGCACTTCTGACTTAATATTAAGCCTGGAAAGTTTAGGAAGTGGACCCTTTCCAAAGGCAGAGGAGGAAGAAGTATACAGAATGGTGGTGCTATCCAGAAATATAGCATATGGGACAAGACTCTACAGAACTCTTGAGAGTGGCAGTATTTGAACTTTATGGTACAGCAGAGTCAATGGCAGCACCTATTAAACATACATTCCCAAGTCTCATCCAAGAATGTGGAGGAGGGCTCAGGAATCTGCATTTCAGAGAGACCCTTAGGGGAACCACTATTATCAGTCAGGAAAGTCTGAAATAGGAGGCACATGTTGTAGTCCCAGATGGTATTTTGGAATGCTTATCACTTGAGGACACCTGATAATTAGAGTGAATATATAATTTATCTAATAAATTAGGGTACTTTTGAGCATGAAAGGTAGTATTAATTATTACTTCAGGTTACCAGGTATAATCCAGGACTCTCCTGGGAACACTGAGTAGAAGTTGACCCTACTCCTAAGCACTCCCAGGAGAAGTCTTGGCAGTTATAAGACCATAGGATGGGTAAAAGCATAGAAACACACTAACTATTCTGAGCACTCTAAAAGGAGCAGGCAATCTCTGCCTCTTGCCTCTGGGAACAACGCGATCATTGTGTTCCTAGAACATGGGAAGTCTTTTTGAGTACCACCTCATTCAGTGGAAGGGAGTCTTTCCTACAATCGTTACAAATTCAAGCTAGTGGACTGTTGGATAAGAATTAAGATCTATTTATACTCCTTTCTATATTCAAATCTGCTTAACTTTGAGGAGTATCTCCTGCTAAGGAGTGTCTTGGCCAAACTCGTTTATATAATCTGAGAGCCTCTGAAAGGATATTTTTCCTTCTATGCCTGGTATGATGTCTCATCTTCTCAGCGTTAGCACTCATCATATGATGACCATTTAATTCTCTCCCATAATAGAACCAGGAGGACTTAAGACCCATATCAAATATGTTTTGATATCTGCAATGATGGGTCAGTGTAATAGTGCAAAGGTGAATGGGCAGTGCATTCGAGAGGTGGCATGGAAGGCTGAGATGGCAGCGATACTGTTACCCTCAGAAGAGTGGAACCAGATTCACCTAGTGCCCATGTCCAGATGCTTTGTGAAAGTACCATGATAAGCAGTTCTGCTGAGTGGAGATGATGATTCAGGTCAGATGTTTTGGCCTAGACTGACCAAACTGTTAGCGCAGTAGTTCTCTATTACTGTAGGTTGTGTGTTCTTAAGTAGTGATATTGAGCCCAGAGATGTAAGTGGCTCAAATAAAATAATCCATTATGCATCATCTTTAAGCAACGTGTAGATGCCACTGTGATGAGTACAATGCAGTTTAAAGTAGAAAACAGAAGTTTTACTGAATTTATATGTATATGTATTTATAAATTACATATAGATGTTTTGGGACCATGAGGGAAAAACCTAAACGATCTTGTCCAGCTTCTGTCTGTACAACTGGTCCAGCAAACTTTGGTTTCAGGATTCTGGAAAAAGGGATATAAAATGTAAAACTCAAGTATAAGTGTAAAACATAAATAAGACATGAGAATGACAGGTAATGGAGGAGGTAATAGAGACAATGATTTTATTAGCTCAGTGAAATGGAAATGATGGACTGGTCCAGGAGGAGACCCTTGAGATAATGTTCTGGGCCTTAAGAATTCAAGAGAGAATTGGTCAGGGGAGGACATCAAAAGATTAACCTTTGGGGGCAATTTACATTTCATAAACCTTTGGGCTATGGAATTATGCATTTTCCTTGGAGTGCATTTTCCTATAAATAACAGTGACATTGTAGTAAGTCTATATAATGAATCAATTTATTCATTGTACCTTCTTTAACAGGACTGATTATTCCTCCTGACCCCATTGTGTAAAAAGCCTGTAGCCTCTCCAGACAACCCCTGCCAGTGATAGGGAAAGCTGAATTGTCCCTCCTCTTTTTGGCAGGTTATATAATCCAAACTCTTTCTCTACCTATAATGCAGACCAACACCTGAAGTTATTTACTAGCTTTGCCCACTTCTTTACATATTTTGAGTGTGCCCTCATTTTTGCACATTTTTTTCCTAAGAAAGTTAGATTTCTGCCCTTGCAAAAAGGACACTATTTTCTCATCTCTTCTATTATGGGTGTATATGAGTTGACATTTGCAGTGCCTCTTCTCTCACTCTGAGCTATTTGAAAGTGCTTGCCCAGGGTCTCCTTGGGGACCTGGTTTCCAGACTGAGGACTGGTATTGCTTTCAGGGTGAAACCTCCCAACCTCTTCAAAGAACAGGCAGATTTGACCCCAGAGCCCTTATATATAGCAACTAGTCACAAGGTGGCCGTCCTACATGACCTTTGGCATGTGCCTGGCAGTATTCTCACACTCCACAGACCGTGCTCAAGGGCAAATGACACATTTCCTGATTAGGAATGAATTTCTGCAGCAACATTATTAAATATTAAGAACCACAAAAAGATTCATAGAATGGTTATGTGATTCCCCCAAACTCTTTTAGCATTTCAAAATTCACAGCACTTTAAATTAATGAGGAATTGAGATATTTGTTTAACGTGTTCATTTTGTTTGTTTTTAACTATTCAGTACACCTGGAAAGGATAAATATGGAATCCTAAAAGTGACAATAAGTGTATTTTAGAAGTGGACAGCTGAGAGATTTTTTTTAACCTTCCATTTCTCAGTTCAGTGTCTATATCTGTTAATGAAGACGGTATTGAATCATACAGCAAAACTAGGGAAAAGAACAGGAAATACTGTTCTATGTCTTCTCTTCAGGAAGTTTAGACATCTGAATCATAGTTGAGTTTTTTTATTTTAAATACATATTAACTGTGTAATAACTTACATTTTACTTTAACTACTCTGAATTTTCTTTTTTTTTATTGTTTAAGTACTGTTGTCTCCATTTTACCCCCACTGCTTTCCCCCACCCACCCACTCCCCACCTCCTACCCTTAAACCTACTCCTTCCTCCTTTGGCTTTGTCCATGGGTCCTTTATACATGTTCCTTGATGACCCTTCTCCTTCTTTCCCCCGTTACCCCCTCCCCTCAGTTACTGTCAAGAATTTTCATAGCTCTGTAATGTAACAACAAAGGGTAGAAAATTTGTGATTTTTTAAACCCATCCAAATGTTTCCTTTATGCAGCATCGGACAATAGACTTTTAAAATTTATTTTTCAAGTACATAGTTTGATAAACTAGTTTTGGAAATATTGATATATTGTATGTATATGTAAAGTTTATATAAGAAGGACCTACTATGTTTTCAAACAAATCTCAAGAATTTTGCCAATAAGCTTTGAATAAACACTTGAAAGATTAGTATCAGATATCTGAAGAACTTGATTGCCATGTTTTCCTCTATTTTTAGGGCATACAGTAAAATCTTAGTCTGAGTAGTTACCAGCAATCACATAATTGGAATTTCTACATTTTTTAACAGAAATTCACAAGGTTAAATTTTCTGAATTGAATTAGAAGGTTAATCTACCAGAATGTATTCAGTGGACCTACCAGTTCCAGTAACCTGTTACTGTACCAGTTACAACTAATGTAAGTTAAGAGTCTTCTCTTTGGGTTTGGGTCCCCAGCTTCTTGAACAGTAACTTGATAGCCTTCTCTGTTATCTATTTAATTGATCTGAAATAATTTGTCCACAGAGACAGATGAATTCTCCTTCCCCTTCTCCTTTGCTGCTTCCTTTCCTGGGCAAGTAATGGCTATAGAAGTGAATGATTTAATCACCTGAGTATTTGAATCTCAATTTCTAATTTTGGTTATCTTACCATATACTACTTTTACAGTAAGCTTATTGACTAATTATGTTCTCAGATATTGTGCATAGATTTATCTTGATGTGAACCACTGTATTATGTTTACTGCCCAGAAAAATAATTATGTCAAGAAAGACTTAAGCTGTCTGAGAATCTATAGAAACTTCAGGGAGGAGATACATTATATCAGAAGAAACATATTTGGAAGCAAGAGATTTTATTGCAAACTCTATCTCAAATATTAAAAGAGACAATGTAAACTAGGTAAAACTTATCATACAACTGTTACCTTTAAGAACATGAAAATTCACTTTCAAACAGAAAATAGAGGAAGGTAGAAAATCTAGAAGATTCTAAATGCTCCATTAATTGATTTCCACTATTATAAATGTGAAATTTGTTTTCTTCTATTGTTATATGGACATAATGTGCTCCAAATAAACAAACAGCTTATTATAAGGTCAATATGACTTTATTTAAAGAATGTATTAAATAGTATTGCTTGATTGAAGAGCAATACAAATTTATTATAATGTAATAATTCCAGTCATTATTTATTGTTCACAGTTTTAGTTAGCTCAGTTGGTCATAAGAAATTCCAAGTGACAGGTCAACCTTTCTTTCTCTCCTTTTCCCTGACCCACTGCCACCCGTTTTTCATCCCCCACTGCCCCATCACCATAGCTTTTTTCCAAAGTGTGATTAAATCCCTGGTAGAATATAGCCTGACGGTGTTCAGAGTCCCTTATCTGAAGTGTAAACTTTAATACTATAGCTGCCTGTATATCTTTTCTAGATGAATGATGCCAGTCCTATTTGTGCCATACAGTTAGGGGCCTCTTAACATTTCCATTCTAAACACCTATTTTCAAAGGTTTATAACTCAGCTATAAAATTGTGCTCCAGACTGAAACTTAGCATACAGGGTCCTAGCCCAGGAGCAATCTTTTACTCTTTTATATATTAATCTTGAAAAAAAATGATGTGGCTGTATTGTAAAGAACTGAAGTGTTCACAGTAATAGAAGTTGAGGACGCAGTATGAGAAAAGATCACAAGCCAACAAGTCCCCCTCATCTATAATAGGTTTATCTGAAATTCAGTTTCACAACATCTCCTTCCTGCTTCTCATTCTTTCTTTCAATTCTCTTTGCTCAGAAATAAATCTAGTTTTATTGCTTTTATTATTTGTTTCAATAGCCTCATTTGTGGAACTTATTTAGTAGTTATGCCACCTTGATCTATGGTCCTCTCCACAGATATGAATGAGTTGGCCACTCCAGGGCAACATCAGATTTGGGAGACCAGGTGCCATGATTATGGTTTTGTTGTTGTTGCTGTTGATAATGTTGTTATTTCAACAAGCAGAAAATTGTAAGACATGCATTAATTTTTGTTGACAGTAATAAAGAATGTATTGAAAACTTAATAACAATATAAGTAACTATACCTTACTTTTCTAACTTGCTCTCTTAAATATTAACTTATATATTCAAAATTTTATTCTAAATCTTAGTGTTTCTGATTTAAAATTTTAAATATATGGGCTTCCCTACTATAGATATAGTGCATTAATAACAAGTGAATTGATAATTAGTGATGAAGTATTTTCGTAATCATTTGATAATTTGATTATGTTAGTCTGGTTTTCACCTTCCAAAATAACCTTTGGGTTTTTAAATCTACATGATTTTAAGTTTTTTGGTATCTCAATTACAGATTTAAAACCAATTATTAAGATTCTCTAATTAGTAGCTATTTTTTCTCTGGTGTGTTTTATGTAGTTCCAAACCTCATTCTCCCATATTAGTATTTTCCTTTGGATGCTTTTTATCATCTATCGCTATCATGATACTCATTATTTGAAAAAAAAAGAGGACATCCTTTAAATTCAGATTGTTTGGAGTGATACTGAAGCATCATCAGGGTGTATGACTTTATGTATATTTTGACCATTAACACTTAGTTTGCGAACAATAAAATGTCACAGGTAGAAAAACAAACAAATGATAAAAAACAAAAGCTACCACTCTTTCTAAAGGTACTATATAGAAGAAGAGACATATTTTTATGTCAGCCGGTATAGATAAGATGCAAAATATGGAGTGCTGTTTTTTTTTTTCTGTGAAATGTGTAAAATATCTCAATCTATTATCTGACATAATGGGTTGGTATTGGGAAACTCATTAGCTATCAGGGTTGGTTAACAGGGGTGCTTTTTACAGCATTTTCTTTTTATTATATAGAACAGTACACTTTTCACATCTCTAAGACTACATGGCCCTTCTGTACCCATTACTCTCTCCAATGACACCCTTTTCAGTTTGCCTTCTCTGATCATAGGAATTGGCAGGGTGGGAAGATGAAAAGTGACAGGCTTGGTGGGGCCAGGAAGGCATAAGCGAGGCAGAGAGAATGAAGGAGAATGTGTGAGCACATATGTATCCTTCAGGATTCTCAGTTATTCTTTACCATCTGTCCATAGTGTGAATTCTTTAATAACTATTTCAGAATGTTAACATTTACTTGGAAATTCACAGATGTATTAAATTACAAATATACTTTAAATTAAATATAATCAAATTTACTTTCATATTCAATGTATTATATATATGTATATATGTAAATAAATACATGTATGTATACACACATACACTCATTCATTCATCAAACATTCATTGAGCATCTAGTCTATATCCAGCACTGCAATAGAAGCCAAGAAGACTTGTACAAAATTAGCTAGCTTTCAGAGGGTGGGGAGAAAGTCTTAGAAACAAATAATTATAATGTGATCCGTACAAAGTGATAATTAGAATACATTGTGATGGCACTCTATAAGTGAACAAAGAGGGGAGGGAGGGACTCTCTCTAGAAAGGCTGGGGAATGCCTCAAATAGATTAAGGTCTTTGTGTTGGGTCTTGGACGATGAGTAAAAATTTGTAAGAACAATTGCAGACTTGAGCATTAACAAACTTCATAGGTTGTTTAACCAAAGAGTAATTCAGTATCAGCTGGAGGGTAAGGTATTTTGATTGGGATGAGATATATGCTAGAAAGGTAAATATGAACCATATCTTGGAGCATATTCTATGTCATACGGAGATGTTCTTTATCCTGTAATGCAGAGGCACTGAAGATTTTTTTAAGCTGTGATGTTATGTGATAACTTTAGTGAGGAGGCTGGTTGGAGGGGTAAAAACTGAGTGAAGGAAGACAAATTTCAAGGGTTTTTGTCATAATCCAGGGGAGATATGGTGAATGAGAATCAGGACTAATGTAGTGGCAGAGCAATTGGGAATAGAGGACAGATTTTAAAAAGAACCAGAAGAACAGCATCTAGAGTCCAAGTATCCTTGGGGATTGAGGAGAAGAAACTCACAGGATAGCTCTCAAATATCTAGTTAGCTAGCACAGTGGATGGCGATGTTATTGTGATAGGCATTTAGAAACTTTGGCAGGGACACGAGTGGGGATAATAAGTTCATCTCCAAGTTTGGAGTATCTGCAGGTCATCTAAAGGAAATCCAATAATTTATTTTTTTTGTTGTTGTGCAATTACAGTTGTCCTCATTCCACTCACCACCCCCATTCTCAATAATTTCTTAAAAGAGAGCTTGATGCTGTAGATACATTCATTTGTTAACTGATTTTCCATTATGTGTTATACACTTAAGGTATATTAACAAGCAAGATAAAATCCTCATTCTCATTTACAAAGCTCAGTTGGAGAGAAAGACAAGTAAGTAATCAAATGCCATTCAATGTGGTAGCTTCACAGAAGGATGAGTACAGAGTGATACAAAGAAAAAACAAAACAAAAAAGTATATCTAATCTTATCTTTCAAGTTTGATGGAAGAGGCCTCAGAGTACTATATTTTCCTGAGGAAGATACAAGTGGCCTGAGACATGAAAGATGAGTGGCATTTATTAAGATAACTGAAAAAAATTGATACCAATCAATAGTAGTAAAAGTGGGAAGGTGGAAGAGATTGCTTTGCGTGGGTACATAGAATAAGATGAGACAAGCACAGAGGGCCCCTGGGGACATCAAGGTTTAAGGTGCAGGGAAAAGGTAAAATAAACAGGGCAAGGTAGAACCTAGATTAGTGATGTCATAGAAGGGAGAGGATGCTCAATAATGCCAAATGTTGCACAAAGGAAAAGCAAGAATACAAGTTCCTAATAAACTTTAACTCAATAAATATTAAGTACCTACTTTCTAGAAACTATACCAGTTACTGGGTCATAAATGGGTAAACAAGACAGACACAGTCTCCTCTTTGATGGGATTTAGAGTCCAATGCACTAAAGATACAAAAGGTATGCTGAGGGATTTGACAGGACAAATTTCATAATTCATATTAGTAACTGGCACCCATTTTCCCTGCTCCCTACTTCCCCAGACCCTGGTACCACTAATCTTCTTTCTGTCTTCATGGATTTACCTATTCTGGGTAGTACGTGTCAGTGCAATCATACAGACGTGTGTGATTTTTTAAATTAGCATAATGTTTTTAATGTTGATTGATGTATAGTATTTATTAGCAATTTATTCCTTTTTAGGGCTAAATGGCATTCCATTGCACAGATATACCATTGTTGTTTATCCACTCATCAGATGGTAGACATGTGAGTAGTTTTCACCTTTTGGCTGTTGTGAATTGTGCTTCTATAAACTTTTTGTGTGTACAAATATTTATTTGAATACCTGTTTTCAATCACTTTCTTTTAAAGAATGAAACTCATTTTTATTTATAATTAATGATACATAGACCACTTTAGAAGAAGAAGATACTGATAAATATGTAAGTAATTGATGGGAAAAAGTTCTGGAGTGAGGGGAAAAGAAAAAGACTATAAGGTCTGCTTGGAAAGGAGTTTGAGAAATAGTAGGAAGAAACATTGTAGCTGTCAACTCTACTTAAGACACTACTGAATGTCTGATAGTTGACTGAATGATGATATTTATTGAATGTTAGATATTTTAGTTTAATAAGTGAGCCCATTATTTCTTCTAAATGTGTTCTGTATTACCAACATGGAGTGAATCATGGAAGTATTCGTCTATAAATGAGGCAACCCCCCACTCGAATATTTATAAATATTTTTAAAATTTTCATTAAAAAATTTGAGAGATACACATTGGCCATTGCTTAGCTGAGCCATTTAATTTGGATCAATTTTCTGCAATGCACTTAGCAGACTTTAAAATCCATTTTGCTGGGACACCTTTGAGACCCCATGCTAGATAATAAGGATGGCTGGAAGCTGATTCCATAATTTCTAAGTGCAACTGAGGTAGAATTAAAGTGCAAATGTAATTTTTGAAGTGCTCAACATGAGAGAAGCTATAAAATTACTTTTCTCTGACTTGTTTTAATTTCTATATGAATGTTTTATACAGTAGTCTTTTTACTGGTTTTCAAGTCATGAGCAATTATATTTGATGAAAGGGCAATTATCACACATAGAAACTCAGCATTCCAGAAGCTATCAAAATCCCAGCATTAGACTCTAACTCCACCTACCATTCCAATGTGCTGAAAAAAGTTGTGGAAACTTTAGACTCTGAAAGTTTTAATTTGCATGATTGGAAGATAGCAAATCGGGATTTAAAAAAAATACAGGCAGGAATATTCTCATCCTGTGAAGAGATGGCATAATTATACTTTTTGCTGATTAAATATTAATATTACCATGGTTTTATAGTTTCAATCCCTGTAGCTTTACTTCCAGAAGTTCTATTTATTCTCCAAGAAAACAAATGACAAAGGCAACACGTTCTGCAGGTGTAGGCTCAGGCAGCAAGGTTGTACTGATGAAATGCATGGGACCCCAAACGTTCTCGTTTGGGTCTTGGATTCATTGAGTCACTATCTGCCTCTGACTTGTTCCCCTCTCATTTAAAATTAAACATTAGAACCATTGGCAGTTTTCAGGCTTGATTTTCATCCCAAGCCTTAATGGCTTACAGGTGGCAATTTTTTTTTTTTTTTCCCAGTGACAATAACCTTTTCCCAAGCCTTTCTAAGGGTAATACCAATGAGAACATTGTAGAAAAAGGACAGGGAAAGGGCCATTGGAAAATTAAAACATAAAACCCTTTTCACTTTTCTTTGTTCTCTAAAAGCCCTCCCCCACTTTCTCTTATATTTGGTATGTGGAACCGGTTCCATTTATAACTTGAGCTCCTTTGCCCCTGGCATTTGGTACTTCGGCCTCACATTTTTTGATGCTGTTATAAACTGACCAAGATTCTGAAGAGACTTATCTGTGAAACATAGTGGTTGATTTTACAATCAACACACCCATTTTACTTCTTCTTCTATCCAAGAACTTACACCCAGCAAAAAGAATGCTGAGCGTGAGTTATTCTCAATGAGTTTCATGACAAACGGTTGCCCCTGAGGAGGTATTCAAGTGATATTATCTGTATGTTCTTGTTTTTGAAAACACTGCAGAATAGTGGAAGTGGATGAGATTTGGTGAAAATATTAATTGTGATACATGTTTTCATTGCAATTGTTACTAAGGAAAACTCCTTAATATTTAATCTGAGATCATTGTCTACCCACCATCCCTGAGTTCAGAAGTCAGGATTTGTGACAGATTTAAATAATTTAGGGTAAATATTAAAGGATTGTTGAGAAGATTAAAACTTTAAAGTAGTATCAAATATTTTAAAATAAATTTTTATAGAAGGTAGGCTGCCATTAATAGCTTTAAGAATCATATTAGATATGAACCCATTACATAGCCTAATAGGCGATTCTACTAATAGAGAATTTAATATTCATAGTATCTGAAATGTGATTTAAGAAAAAAAAATCACCAATCAACAGTGTTTACTGAGTATAAGTAATTGTATTGTATTAAATCAGGATATATTCTTTGTCTAACTTGCCACCTTTCATGAAACTTGAGTTCATGTCAATAAGAACTGGATTACATGTATTAATAACTGATTTTTTTTCCAAAAGTGAGAAATAGAAATAAACTTGAGTATTATTTTAGGAGAAAAATAATCATGTTGGCCTATATATATAATGTAACTGCTATTTACATATAAATTACTTCACAAGTATAATCAAGGAAGATACTTGCAAATAATAATCATAAAAATAAAAATATTGTAAAAATACAAATTTTCATGGGCTTATTGTCTCACTAGTATGTGTATACATCTAGATTGATACATACGCAGAGAGAAAGAGGGAAGGAAAAATTATACATACTGAGATAGCAAAATACGAGTGGTGGAGTTGTTCTCAGTGAAATATTGCCTCGTTTTACTGTAGACTGTCCAGTCTAGAGTGAGTCTGTGCCTGTGTGCCGAGACCCTGCACCCTCTCTCCTGCGAGGTGGTGTACCCAAGTCCAATGCCCTTGGGGAAATTCTTCTCCTCTTGACCTTTCCCTAGCATCCTTGTCTTGACCCCATTTCCTCCGAACCACACAACTACTAAACTGACTCATGCCAAGGTGAAAATGGGTGATGGATTCCCCAGGGGACATATATTTGAATATCATCACTAGCTCTCAAAAATTAAGGCTATAATCCTATAAAGTGAGTGATGGTTTTAGGCACCAGAATAGTCTCCTACATGAGACATGTTTGATGTCTTTTCTATCCCATCTCGTACATCATTTTATTCTTTCTAAACATTAGGATTGTCCTTCATAGGTGTGCACACATCTGTAGGTAAGCACACCCACTTGTGGTCATGCAGAGGTAGAAAAACAAACACCTGTGTTTATTTGGTGTTTTTGATGAGTGACAGTTGGTAAGACAACCATAATTAGTAGTCTTGTTTTAATCTAGATTTTCTCGGTATCCTGGGGAAGACATGAAGCAGTTTTCTTTTTTGCAAGGGAATATTTTTTAAAACTTTCCCATAATGCTGATTCATGATGCTTTTTTTTTTTTGGTGAATTCTGATCAGATCTAAGAAATGGATATTGTGTAAGTTAAGTACAGATTTGAACAATCAACCTGTCGCTTGGGGTTTTGATCTGTGGGTTGTCAATGACTCTACAAGAAAAATCCTCCAACTTTCTGTGAGATAAAAATCTCAACTTTCTTGTGAGAATGCTTGGAAGAGCTAATTTAATCAGGTTTCAAACAAAGTGGAAGTTTCTCAGAAACACAATCAAACAAAATACATTAAGAAAATTCTGCTTAAACTTAGGGTTCCACCTCCATTATCAAACACAACACAACAATAGATAGTAATGTCTATGAAAATATGACTTGGAAATGTGTTGACTTGCAGAGTGATTGGAAGCAAAGCATGTGGGCTGACAACTTAAAGCTACCTCAGTCTTAATGTTTTCCTGGTATCCCAAAAATGTGGTGGGGTGGGATGAGAAAGAATTGGTGCTGTTAGACATTTCTCCCTTTACTACTTGTTTTGGCTCCTGATTTGTTTGGATCATTTTATTTGAACAAAATTTCCTGGCATTAGCAGCCCAACGGAAGAACTCAGAAGTCTCTCTCCCAAGGCTTCAGATGCTGAGAAACACTGTGCTGCCATTTCCTGACCTCTACAGACCACAGTCAGTTCTGAAGCAGTCTCCACAAACCTTCCTCAATTTACATACGAGATACATGTAGTGTTGCTATCCACGAAGATTATGTTAAACTCCAAGATGTATGGATACATATAATTGAAAAATAAAGCTTTATTCTAAGCTCACTCACTGGCCTCTGAAAGATTAAACTATTACTGTAAGCAGCCCATTGTTTCTTGCATGTATCTTAGATTTTATTTCCTGTCAGCTACTGCAAGAACTACTAAGAAGAATTAGTTTCACCACACAGTAAATAAATGCTTTAATGCCCCGCATTATTGTTTACACTGAGCTTTGCAAGCACTTAAGCCACAACAGATAATTGTCAAAATGATGAAGCAGTAAAATCACACACAGACAGCAGTTGCAGTATAGATATTGTTTTAGGAAATAGCTAATACTTGTACTTAGTGTGTTAGTTGGTTAGGGAAAGCAGTAATTCATAAAAATATAGTATAGGCACCAAAAAGAAAAAAAATGCAGGAAGAAGAATTTTAGGCCCAAGTACCCTACAAGCTCTGATTATCTATGCTTTCGTATATTCTCCCTTATGATTTATTTTTCTTAAATCAGGCGTTTGTGTAAATACTGCTTTAAAAGGATCTTATGAAAGAGACAAGATTATTGGCATTTTTGAAAGATGACTATATCTCGTCTGGGAATTTTGTTAATTTAAAAAGTAACACACAGTAAGGGCACAATTAGAAATTTCTGTTCTGAAACATTAGTTTCACTACACAAATGCAAATTTCAATGTACTACTTTCAGGGCTTGCGTTTTATCAGCTCTTTTTCCTGGGCATGGGGGTGAGGGAGTGAGATCTGTCTGCTCACTTGGTTTTAACCACAGACTGTCTGGACTGCTCCACGCTTTCTCTAACAAGGACATCCGTGAAAACTGTGTTCTGTCTGTGGTGATGTATCTGAGCGCAAACAGGACCCTGTTAGCCATTATGTACCTATTAGCCCTGATTACCTTCTGATAGCTCCTCACCAGTTGGTTTCACTCACTTTGACAGATCTAGTACTTTGTTTAACCTTTAAACCAGTAGGGCAATAACACAGCTGACAAAAGGGGAGAAATAATTAAGGAAAACTTAGCCAGGAGATTTAAAAAATCTCTAACAAGGCAGATATTTCTGTTCAATTTGAAAACTTGTCAAGGGATACATACAATTCCCCATAATTGCTATAGCAAAATGTTTTATAATTTTTGCTAGCCTCAATAATTTTAGCAATGTAGCTTAATCAAATTACTAAGTGTCTTACTTTAAAACTATCTGTAATTTACACTCTGAAGAACACGTTTTAATATTTCAGCACTTCAAAGAGTAGTGATATTCAAGAGGAAGATTCTTGAAGAATCAGGAAGGAAATATCCTTTTAAAATGTTGTCTAAAAGTCTGCCAACAGTCTGAGTTTTACACTCTCTGAAAAGGCTGACACATGCTGTTGTAAAGTAACACAAGTAATAAAAAATATCTAGGTCTGTATTATTAACAACTCTATGCATCAAAACATGGTCAACAGTAATTAGAAGAAAACAAGACATCCCAAACTTTGTTCATTTTTTGAAGTACTTTCTGTAAGCAACTTCAGATAATAACTTGCTAGGGGAGGACTCAGTACTGTGTTCTCTTTTGCTTCTTCTCCACGTTCTCCAACATTAACCCCACCTCCCAAGGACTGACCCCATCAGTATACTTACTTCACTTTGGAGGCATTTTAGTTGTTTCTGTGAGAGGGAACATCAGAACTCTCTGGGTATTCCTCCCATTAATCTAGATGCACAAAGCAGAGAGTTAGAGAGTGCTTTATTGTTGCATGAAGATATTTAATTAAACTCAGAACAACTTTTAAATGAGAAATTGCAAATAGTCTCTCCAGATCATTAATAATTTGGTAGTTTATAAGATATTAAAATATAATGGGTTTATTATTTTCTAAAAATCTACTGAGAATGTTACATAATCCCTCTTGCTTAACTATATTCTTTTTTGCTAAGATAGTATCAACTAGTGTAGGTGTGTTACCCTTGTCAGACATAAGATATTGACATGAAGAAATATCACGATTGTCTTCTAATTACATCTGACAACAAGTCTAATTTAGCATTCTTTCATACATCATTTATCTAAGCTTAGTGTTTCCTGTTATCCATTTTTATGTTAATTGATTACTATCATGTTCTCTACTTCATGGTTGCATAAATATTTCCTAAGAAACAAGTTTGACATTTCCAATAGCTGAAAAACCCCAAATCATATTAAAATAGCAATATTCTCAGTGATGCAGACATATGCCACAGTATTAATTTTAAACAGGATTTCAACAAAACAACTGAGGTAGAACATTATTTTAAATATTATTACTGCTGATCTCTGTCATAGTATATATTTAATATTAAAAAGAATGTAAAAGGCAAGATCTCTTCTTTTAAGGAGTTTCAAAGCAGGAGGAAACCCTCTTCACAAATTATAGTAGGAAAGAAAGAAAATAAACATATAAATGTTGCCAACAACTATTTCACATTACTCTTAGTGCTGAAATGATTGTCATCGCTTAATCTAGGAGCTTGCATAGGACAGTTATGGAGAGAAGGGAGCCTTATGCAGTAATATCAGAGCAAAGGGGAGTGCTTGAGGATAGGAGGGTGGGAAGAGACTTCCTAAAATGCTCATCTGAAATGCTAAACTATCCAGAAATGAGAAGATTTGAGCTCCACGATAAATAGTACTAGGTTACCCTGCTTGTATCAAATACATTTGGAAATATTACATAGGGAAATTTCCTAATTAACAATGAGAGTTTTGAACTCTGTGAAAAAAATTTACTCCCACTTTGGGATACAAATTCAATAATACTAGAGGTTACTGATATGAAGTCACCAAATAATATTAAAGTATGACTTGTTTACTTGATTAAGGTAAACAATGTAAGAAACCAGGCTAGGAAGAGGTAATAACCATCCAGGTCTAATGAAGTTAGAGTCTGGGTAACAGTCTTGGCCACTGGCTCCACAAAAGTAGTAGCGTATAAGCTGGATCTCAAAAGATGAGTGTGTGTTTAGCAGGAGTAGAGGGAGAAAGAAGAGAAATGTTCTGGGTAGAAAAAATGAAATTGCTGTAAAGTAAAGGGATATGGGGCTTTGGAAGAAGTTTTTAAAAAGCTCATGTAACTGGAATTTAAAGGATGAAACTGTGAATGGGGATAAAGGAGACCGTGAAGGCTTCTTATGTCAGGTAGTAATGTTTGGACTTCATCCTATGAGAGTTGGTGGGACGGGGGCTTTGGAGAAATTTAAGCAGCCATTTTGATCAAGTTTACATTTTAGGAAGATTGCTCTGAGTGTAAAGAAAGGATTGGAGGTGAGTGAGACTGAAAAAAGGAAGCAAAGACGTGTCACTGTAGTGTTTTTGACAAAATACAGTGGTGGCCTGGTATAGGCTGGTGGCTGTGGGGAAAGTCATAGCTAAATAAGCTTAAAAGAATTGGTCAGCTTGGCAATTGATTTGATGTTGTTGAAGAGGAGAAGTGGAAGAAGAGGCCCAGAATGAGATTGAGGTAATGGACTTGGTGAGTGGCTAATGTAAAAGATTAAAAAGTAAAAATGATTATGTTCCCGTTAAAGGTGAGATCATATGGTATTTGTCCCTCACTGTCTGGCTTATTTCACTTAGCATAATGCTCTCCAGTTCCATCCATGCTGTTGCAAAGGGTATAAGCTCCTCCTTTCTCTCTGCTGCATAATCAACAGAAGAAAAAAGCAAAAAATATATAACCAGAGACATTGAAGTTAAGAACAAACTAACAATAGCCAGGGGGGAGTGGGGAGGGGACAGTGAGGAGAGGGGATTACAGGAACTACTATAAAGGACACATGGACAAAATCAAGGGGGAGGGTGGAAGTGGGGGAGGGAGGGGTGTTCGGCTGGGTTGGGGTGGAAGGATGGGGAGAAAAAGCATACAACTGTAATTGAATAACAATAAAAATTTAAAAAAATGAAAACAGAGTTAGAAAGACTACAAAATTAAAAAAATAAAAAGTTAATCATTTTAATGGGGGAATTGGTGAAGAAAGCCTGGCAGAAAAAGAATATAATAAAAACTGATTTAGACACATTTTATTACAGACATTCGAGTGGGGATATTTTACAAAGAGCAACAACATACACCCAGAGTCACACAAAGTGAGACATTGCCTACATAACTAAAATTCTTCAGAAGAATCCAAAGAGAGCCATGATTGAAACTTACTGTTCAGTGTTAATGGGCTACTATATTGGAAAGGTTCCTTTGAGGAGGTGGAACAATTAGCAAGGGAACCACAAAAATATGAAAAATGGTCTATCTGTGGTTAGCGAAAAGTCAAGGAAAAGAGTGTAACTACGTGAGGGGGTCTTTGGTTCTCTATTAGTTTTGTTACATCTGGATTCCTCTGGTTTTATGACATGAAGTCACCAAAATAATACACCAGTGATTATTGGTTACCTGTCCAATATTCATTTACTCCATCCTTTTTACTAATAGAATCCTGATTTTGTTGGTGGTAGCAGTGTGCTCAGTTAAAATGTTCTTTAAAGTTTCCCCAGCCTTCTTTGAAGTTGTATTTCTAAGGCTTCTTTGAAGCAGAAGCTAGCTATGTGATGTAGTCGGGGCCAGTAAGATATAAACAGAAGTTATTGGGTAGAGCTTTTTGTTAAATTCTTTAAAAGGGAGGTGGACTTAACTGTAATGGGCCTTTTTGTTTTTCTAGCCTAAAATGTTGGCATGATATTGAAAGAGGGGGTGAGAAGGAAGTTGAGCCATCTTGCAATTGTGAGGGCAACAATCATATTCTAGTGGAGCCTGAGGAGAATGAGAGGAGCCTGGAACATTGAGAACTGTCAACGTCAATTGAGACATTCTTAATGTCCCAGGCCCTGATGCCCCTATCTCCAGACTTTTTATTATGTGGCAAAAATAAAATCCTTAATTTAGTTAAAAGCTAATTGGGTAAACTTAATAATATTTTTAAATGTTATTAATAACATTGCAAATTGTAATAGTTTTGATTTTTGAATGCTCTCTATGTGGAAGGCACAATGCTAAGCTCTTTACATGCATTAATTTAAGTGTATATAATGCTTATAGCCTTATAGATTATATATTTTATCTCCATTTTACAGATGAGAAGAAGAGATGTAAGTAACTTTCCTAGAGTCACATAATTAGCACACTTACTAGTCTGGAAAGCCATAATTAAAACTGAAGTCTATTTGATCCTACAGAACATTTTTAATTCCTCTGTTCCAAGGCCCTTCTAAACCCATAAGTAATTTTATATGGTAGGTAAGCTGTTGGATTTATGTTCATTTTTGACTGTTTTGCTGCTGCCTATATCTGCTGCTGATAAAAAAGTAATCCCATTTAAAACAAGAATAAGACGTGCATTATTGGTAAGTTGACTGAATGGATACATGACCAAGGAGATTGAGTCTGATCTTCATGCTTTCTGACATGCATACAATTAAAGAGTTTTCATCAAAATCTCTTAAAACTCCACTGAGCTCCTGACCATCCATAGAGTTCAAACACAAACCCTAGTGGCTCTCAATGTGTCTTAAGTCAAACTAAAAAATGGGATAATATTATTACATAATTATGTTTACTGTTCAAATATGTACATGTGCCATATGTGGACATATTTGTTCCTGTTACAGAGCTACCTGATCTCTCATTCCTGCCATGCTAGGAATTTCTTAGATAATTTGTAGAATAGTCTATTATCTGGAGCTCATTATGAAGTTCTCCAGCCATACCTCTTAACTGAACCCAATTAGAAATTTATAGCAACCCTGACAAAAGCTGTAGATAGTAAGATGGCATATAGTACACATAACAGAAATTAGAAGAGCCGTTCCTAATAACATAGACACAAAGATAAGAAACTCTTGGAAAAGGGTCAGCAAAGCACAGGGAATGCGTATTACAGAAAACTATCAAATAAGTTCAATGGTTTTAATCCCTGTTAAGTCTTGGAAGAAAGAGGACTACAATAATATCTGTGTCTATTCAAGCACATATACATATTCACTAGGGAAAAGATCACCATAAAAATAAGTTGAGTCACTGTGGTGTGAGGCATTCTTAATTATTTACACGATGGTCATGTCCAACCTCACGGTTGAAGACACTGTAATATTAGCAATACTTGTTCATGTGTGCAAAATTGCAATCAATTTTAACTGCAATGAAACCACAATGGTTGAATAAATTCAAATTATTTTCTCAAAAGGAGATTTGCAATAGCTGTTGTCTTCATTCTTCAAGTTAGCATGGTCTATACCTCTCCTTATGTGCAAAGAATTTCATTCACACATGTAGAATAGAGTATTCATATGGTTAGAGTTAATTCAGTTGAATGATAGGGAAAAGAAATTTATGTCCATTACTTTTAATATACTTGAGGATTATTCATATATGCCCTTCTTCTAGGGAAAAAAAAGTATGAAGTTGAGATCTAATCAAGCAAGTTGTATTTATATTAGAGTCAGATATGCATCTCTAAATGTAGACCTTGATAATAATACAAGCTTTAAAGTGGACTATTTAGTGGGTTTTCTCTCCAAAAATGCATTGCTGGGAAGGGTTTGTGACACTCAGGTATGCCTGTGTTTTAATTGGTGAGTCAAGGCTAGGAAATTCCAGATGTAGTTTTATTTTTTTGCATTACTTCCCTCAACAATCTAGACTGTTATACAAAACACAAACAAGAAATTGAGGTCATCTTGTAACCGCTGATTTTATATCAGGTTTCTTTTTACCCAAAAAGAAATCCTTTCCTGAGATAATTCATCCCTTTCTAGAAAAAACTTTCTATCAAATTTCACTTATCCATTGCATAAGTCTACTATTGCTGCTATAACAGATCACTACAAGCTTAGTAGCTTAAAATAGAACAGATTTATTCTCTTGTGAATAAAGATCATAAGTCTAAAAATCAATGTATTGGCAGAGCTGGCTCCTTCATGAGGCTCCAGGGGAGAATTCATTCTTCGCCTTTCTCAGTTTGTAGAGGCTGCTAGCATTTCGTGGCACATGGCAGCACCACTCCAATCTTTGGTTTCATACTTACATCACTTACTCCTCTCTCTGACCTCCTTGTTTTCTTCTTATAGAGACCTCGTGATTATCAGAGCCCATCCAAATAATCCAGGATAATCTTACCATCTCATGATACTAAATTTAATCCTATCTGCAAAGTTCCTTTCACCATGTCAGGTGGCACATATACAGGCTCCAGGGATGGGGACACAGACATCTCTGGGGGCCATTAGTCAGCCTACTACATCTACATAAATACATATTTTAGAATATTAAGTAGTAGTTGCTTTTTTTGAAATTAATATGTCATCATCTTTGTTTAAACCACAGACATTTCACTTTGTGATGCTGGATCTGTCTTGATCCCCAAAATTCTAAGGAATAATGATTTTCCTGTGGCTCCCTACCAAAGAATAATGTTATCCATGAGTAATTTAATTTTTAACAAATTAAAACCACGAGTCAGTTGACACAGAAATCCTGGGTCTTGGGACTGAGTCTGGTATTCAGAAGACTTCAAGGAGCACTGCAGTTGTCAGAATTCTTGGACTCCAACAAACAACATACCTTCTCATAAAAGTAACAGAGATGCTGTGGTCAAGAACTTTTGCTGATTTTTGAAGAGCTGTTCTGGAAGAAAAGAAGAGAATCTTGATGATTGCAAACTATTCCTAAAGAGACTTCTGTTTTCATTGCATAGTTTTGCTTTACCATTTATAATTCTGCACCTGTTACTTGTGATATTTGTTTTTCTCATAGATATAATGTCATGATTGCATTTTACCTTTATTTGTTTTCTGTACTTTATGGAAAGAGGTGTTATCTATTGTTTCTCCAGATATATGGGTGACTGGATGGCCCTTGAGTGGGCCCGAGTGGGTTGTTTCGATGTCTGTGAACAGATGCTTTCTGGCTCATTTCCTCCTTTGAAGTGGATGGGAATCAAGAAGTCAGCACAGATATATCCTGGGGTCAATGGTAGAAATAATCTTGGAAGCTTGTAGTTTGTAGAATGTTTTTTTAAAAAGTTGTGATCCAGTGAAATGTCATAGGGAACTTCAAGAATTTATGGTTCATTAAATAGAAACTTTTGCTCCCTTGAAAGTATTTGGAGGAAAGCTTGCAGTTACCCTCTCTCACAGAGTTGGAGGAAAAGATCCCTGAGCATGTGCACCTCTGGCTATTGGTTTCCTCTGGGATCTCCTTGCTGCCAGTGACACAGCTTCTATTCTCCTGCCATGGAGAGTCCAGTAGAGAGAACCCAGTCCACAAAAGGAGGTCAGCAGCTGTCTGGCTATTTTTCCAGTGACTGACTACATGGGGAATTTTGACACAGGGTCTTACAAATAGGAAGCCCAATTATACTTAGTTCCAGAATATGTTTTCCAACACATAGTTATCATCAATAAAAGTAAAATAAATGTGATCTTTTTATTTCTACTATGAAATCTCAATCGTTTCTGAAGGAAAAGATTTGATAAGTTGGTACAGAAGTCCCAAAAGGGAGAACTAAAAATTGTTACACCTAAAAACTCATCTTTCATGATTTAAAATTTGAATGTTTATCATTTGTAAATTGCCCCATTTTCAATATGCATCCTTTATTAACATCTTTCAGTTGTCTCTCTCCCTTTCCTGAACCATTCTCACTTCTTTTTTCTCTCTCTCTCTTTCACACACATGCACACACATGCACAGAAACATGTATGTGACAGAAGCAGAGCAGACAAATTGGACACCTTAATTATTTTGCATAATAAATTTATTTTGGTTATAATCACACTCTTGGGTCTCTAGGAACCTGAAGAAGTGTTATGTGTATCATTCATTCTGGTTCACCCATTCATTCAAATCATTTAACAAATGTTGAGTGCCTACAATGCAACAGGCATTGTCTAGGTGCCTGTAATAGTTTGATAAATAAAAGAGAAACATATCTCTACCATCATGGAGCTCATATGTCTTCAAAGAGAGGCAAACAGTGAACAATACCCATAATAAATACCTAGTTTACATAGTATATTGCAAGGTGACAAAATCTATGGAAAATAGGCAGAACAGGGGATTGAGGGGAGCAGGGCAATTGTGGCGTTCAATAAGGTGTTAAGAAAGGTATATGTGTGCATGTGTACAGCAGTGAGGGGTGGAGACAGAGGTGCTAATAAGGAGGAAGCTATAGGCAAGCAAGAGCACAGCAAAGGTGCTTGGCTAAGATATGGCATATTTTCATGACAGGAAGGTATGGGAAAATTAGGAGCTCATTTTGCTCACCAAACACGTTTGAGACACATGTCCTGCCACTGTTGTAGCCCTTCACTGCTTTTATTTTCATTATGCCCCAAATGTCTGAAAGCCAGTTTGGCAGATATTAAGGGTATGATGGAAAGAATCCAACAGTATTCAAGGGACTTTCAATTTAATCTTGGAGTTCTGCTTCCAACTACTATAAGATGCTGGGCAAGTCACTCAGCCTTTTGGGTCTTGATTTCTTTATTTGTAAAATAAGAGAGTTGGCCATATGATCCCTCTTAACTCCTTCCTTCTTGTAGTCAATGGAGGCAAATAGGAAAATGGGGTTGAAATGAGAAGGGAAGAGGGGAAGAAAAACAAAGGCAAATAAAACCAGAATGGAATATTTGGACAAAGGGAAAAAAAAGAAGACAAACATAAAAGTAAGTATACCAATTTAATGTAGATGAAACTGTAGACACCTGAGCAGTCACCTTTTCCCTAGTGACACTTTTAGAAAGCTACTTTTGCTGAAGTGTGTACACAGAGAATATCCCTGGAGGAATTACTCCCTGCATGTGGGCTTCTGGAGTCCCAGGTGGGATTTGGAATGCCTTTTGTTAGGGCTGAGATGAAGTTATGGTATTCATTTTTATATTTTAGATGTAAAGATTAACTAAGCTTTGTATTTTGATAATCTATCCACCTTGGATAAGAGTAATATAATGGGGAAATAGAATTCAAACAATTAGGAATATATTTTTATAATACTACTTATTGTGTGTCTATCTTAATTAATTTTGACATCATCTTAGAGTGTATCTGTTTTCAAAGAGATTAACATTCAACTTTTTATCTGGTTTATGTATTTCATTTCATAGGTTTTTCTTAACAAACTCTTTTCTCCCTTGCTTGGCATCTTTCTCCCTCCTGGCTATTTTCCCATTTGTTAGCATCAATCTCCGAAGGCAAGATAAGGGGAATAAATAAAATATAAATCACTTTATTCCTATAAGCTGTTGCAAAAACTGGTAAAGGGTAGATGTTGAAAGCAAAGGCCAAGTAAAGTTTAAGTTACAGAGGAGGAGAGATAAGGTTTTTCATATATTGTCCATTAAAATTTTTCCCACATAGCAATAAGGGCATCTTAAAATATTATGAGTTCTGTATGGCAACTCGTCATAAATAGAGAATGGTGTAAAGGACAGAGGTGGAGGGTTAAGCTTTTGAAAGGAGTAAGGTACCATTTCCCAAAAAGGTGGAACAGTAAAGGTGAGTAATAATAGATACATGTTGAGAGGGGGAAGGTTGGGGTGTTGAGATACTGGGTGCTCAATGGACTCCATGTGCTCTGAAAAAGAGAGGCATACCTGTCTTCTTAGAGAGAGTTGGTCAGGAGGAAGTTTGAAGAGAATGTGAAGGGATTGGATCAGTGGATGTGAGGACTGGGAAAAGGAGTCAAGTAAAGATACAATCATTGTGGGTGGTGTTGAAGAATTAGGAGTTCCTAAATTTATGAGATTAACAGTTTAGTCATGAGATTTTTTTCCAGGTTCCTTCAGCAGCCTAGGAGCAGGAGCAGATGAAAACAGGCATAAATGTTATGGTAATTCCTGATTAGGGATTTGCAGGATGGATACAGCCTAAGAGTAAGGGAAGGAGAAGGGGAGGAAGAGACAGATCTGCAGTGAACTTAACCATGTCATCTCATTAAATCAGCAGTCTTTGGAGATAGCAGTTTCTCAATAAACAGACTATTTGTTAGACGTTGGGTCCAATTTATAGGCAATGTGAGGCACAGCAGCTTTTCCAAAGTGGCAAAAGCCAGTGTTTGAGGCACATCTCTCTGATTCCAGGAAGGTGTTCTTTTCTACTATACTTTACATGTAGAGAGTGACTGCATTGGGGGTTTGGGTAATATTTTCATTACAATTGTAAACTGTAAGGAAGGTAGTTGGAGTTGGATGCAGACATAGGCAGGACTTGAAGTATTGGATAATTTAATGAGTTTAAAGAGTGGATTTTAATACAATACCAGGAGAGGTAAATTACAACAGCATGGAAAAAGTAGGAGATCCCATTAAAAGTGGTGACAAGGTTCAGAGTGTAGCCCAGATACTGAACTGCTGAAGTGGAATGGAGATGGACCCTGGAGTAGAAGATCTTATGGGAGAAGGGTTACAAGTAATGATGGACTATCTTCTTGGTATGCAAATGACTCAAGAAGATGGCTGGAGTTGGGAAAGGATTCCAAATCAGGTGCCAAAATTGTCAGTGAATGTGGAGTCAGGCAGAGAAGTGGGGATGGTAATCCGGAGGCCCCTTGAGAGCAGACATATATTCCTGCTTTGTCTTTGGCCTCCAGCCTGGTCCCCGCAGAGCTGAGGATCTCCTATGAGCTGGTGGTCCATAATCATTATTAGTGATCATCTTTAGGCTTATAATATTAAATTCCCAGTCATCTTACCACACTGCTTCTTCCTGACATGTACTTTCTCTCTTCCTATCTCTACATTCAAACTCTTCACCTCACTCCGTCCATCCCCAGTGGCAAGGGACCTGCTTTCCTTGTCTTCAGACCTCAGTTAAAAACAAAACAAAACAAAACAAAACAAAACAAAAATCTCTTACTGATGGGGATGTGTCCTTTGTGGTTCTCCTGGTTTCTGTGGGGTAGAAATTTCAGCCCTAGCTTTTACTTCAAATCACACCCCTGACTGTTTCCTACAGAGTGGTATACTTGGAGGGTAGGAGCTCCAAAGAACAACTGGCCCTGAGTGAAGTAGCAAAACAATATTTAGGCTGATTCAGAACAAAGAGTGCCATCTATTGAAAGACCACTTAGCTCTCTAGTAATTTATTCAGCTGTGTGAGTTATCATGAAATAGGCTCCAAATAGCCTTCTGGAAAATTGAAATGGGAGAAAAAGGCATGAAATGCTATGGCAAAGTAATTCTACTATATGGTGACCAGAGATGGAAGTTAAGGTCGACCCTGAACCACAGTGAAAAAAGACCCTGAGATTGTTTTCCTTCCTATGAGATTGTGTGGGAAGTTTCCAACGGAGAGTCACTTAAATGAGGAAGTAGCTTTTTATTATTAAGGATGAATATTTAATAATAATTGTCTGGAAGAATAAAATGGTTTAAGGTGAAAAAATGGACCAAAATGCACTGGGGATAAAACAGAAACCAGTTGTTACATGGAGGTAAGCAATCCTATTCCCGGACAGCAAGGCGATGGGACATGAATTCATAATGTACAGTGGTCCAAGCAGATTGGTTAGAGAGCAGCGACCACATGCATTTCACAGGGAATGTCTCTCACCCCGTTGCCACTTTTTTCAGTGCTCCATATGCTAGATTGCAGCTACAGATTTAGCCCTTTTGCCCAAAGGCATCTGAACCTGTGAAAAGCCTAGCTGGGGCACTGTCTATTGTTCATTGACAACTTGTCAATTTACTTCCAGGCAAAATAACTCATAAACATGATAAGTAAGGCAGATAAAACAAGAATTCTTTCACACTTTGCAACTTTACTGCAAAAATGGCTTATTTTCTATAAATGTGTGAAATCTCCCCTCTGAATTGTGACTGTGCATTGAACTTTAAAACTGTTTAGAGACAGCACAAGCATTTCACAATTCCTGTCGTAATAAGATGAATGTTAAATATTAAACATGCATTAAAAGTGATAAAATAAAAGATTTTCAAAGGTTCACTAGCATCACCATATTTCTCTTTGATTTTCTGAGTTAATAAAAGTTAAGTTTAACAATACTCTCCAAAAGACAAATGTTTAAACACTGTCTTCTAAATTTGACATTTCATATATTTATATTAGCTATTATCTAAACCCTATGTCAGTTAAGGAAAAAAAAGAAACAGATACAGTAAACCATATCAGTATTAAATTCAGAAGCCAGGAAGTGGTATGTTAGCATTGTATTTGTACTGTAATGAAGTGGCTTTTATTTCTGATATTTATAAACATTCCATTTCTAATGTACTGTTTAAATATTGAAAGCTAATTGTTAATTCTTTTAGGTAAATATTTTAAGTAGATAATAATTTTGAAATATATTAGTCTCTAAGGCAAAGCAGTCTGTTTATGTATAGTTATTTATAAAGTCATACTTTTTAATGAAGTCATGTTCTCTGGATTCAATTCCCTGGTAATGAATTTGATTTTGAGCTTCTTGCTTACTGTAATATCATCACAGAGTTATACTTGGTACCACACTGATTTTCCCCAGGTGGTCCTCTGTGACACCAAACATCTGAATTTTGGACAAACTGAAAACGAAAGGGAAAACAGGGGGTATGAAATCCTATGATACAGGCCCAGATTCTGCATTCCAACTGGGGCTTCCTTTTTTGACCTTTGCCCCCAAGACACAGAGCACATTCCCAGCATTTGGAGTTTGAGAGTTTTGGGGTCATAGTTCCTCTCCCTTCCCTTTTCCCCTATTTTCTTACTTACTGTAGAATATTTATAAACAGGAACACATATGCATCTGTCACATAACAAATGGCTTTTGGGACATGAGAGGAGAAATTTAAAAGACTGCATAAAAAGGACTAAGACAAATCTGTGATAAGCAAAAGTGCCTCAAAATAAGACCTGTTTGTCCAGGGCCAGTATAGTTCAGTGGAAAAATCCCTGAACTGTCGGACCACAGACTTGGGTTCAGATAATGTTGTGGGTGCTGACTCTGACCCTCGGGAAGCCCGTCTTCATTCCTGACGGTGTGGGTAGTTTTTCCCTAGTGGGAGGGAGAGCACTGTGCTGGCTGTGCTGCAGGCCCCTTCCCATGTTTTCTCTTTTTGAAGAGAGATTTCCTGTCAGATTTTAAAGGAAGAAAGTCTTCCACTGCTGAATAAAGGGGAAAAAAAAGAAAGAAAAAGAAAGGTATTCACAGCCAGATCTAAAATTATATTTATTATGTGAATACTACATTCAGAAGATACAATAATAATTTAATTCATAAAAATTCTCCCCAAACCATGTAGATTAAGAGGACTGCTGTGCTTGCTTTGAAACAGGGAATGAATATATTAAGAATTTCATCACCTGATTTTTGTGTGAATGTGGAGAGGATGCATACCTGTACCTCTGAGCCTGCGTTTTAAAGCATTACTTTTTCTGTCTCATTTTTTCCCCAACCATCTTATCATATAAGCTGTGGATTTCTAATACTATGTATCTATGACCAAAAACAACCTAACAGAAATCTAATAAACTACAGATTGTATTTTTTTTCACATGGCCATGTGATGTTCTAATTTCTTATCTTGGGTTCTTTATAACTAATTTATCATCTTGGCAATTGGCTGTTACATAGCAGTTGGCCCCATTCCTCCCCACTCCACACCAATTTTAACTAACCATACTTGCTACCCTTTATTTGTGCAGTGTTCTCTTCCCCTCAGCATCAGGTATTTTCTCCCATGAAACTGAATCCTGTTTATGTGCCCAATTCTCTAATCTGTCAAGGTCATTTTGAATTTTAATTTTTTTTTAATGCTGGCCATTCAAACTAATCTGGTATCCTTGGCATGTTAATGAGCACATCATCCATGATATTAATAAAATTGTTAAGTATTGTTACTTGGGAAACCTGGGAAAGAGAACAAGCAGCAACCTAGGAGTAAATGTTCAGGAATATTTATTGCAGAAGATTTTCCACAACCAGATATTGTAAGAAGTTGAAAGAAAAGCGGTGAGTCAAAGTTAAGGGAAGGCAAATAATTGAGGGGGATTAGAGTCAAACAATATGAGAGAGGGAACAAAAAGGAAACAGAAAAGGAGGAAAAGTCACAAAACACCACATCGTATACCTTAAATATATACAATTTTTATTTGTCTGGCATACCTTAGTAAAGCTGGGGATAAAAAGAGGAAAAATAAAGGTATTAACCAACTGTATTTTAGTGACATCAAGATATAAAACCTGATATTTAACATGAGAGTTTAGAAGGTATTTAATTTGAAGCATGTTGTTTCATTTAAAAACACAGCAAAGAGGCTGCTTGGTGCTGGACGTCAATTAATATTCTTACAAAGGACTGGCAGAAAGCCACAATGGACGTCTAGTCAGAGACAGTGTGTCACACTACTGTTGACTGTAAAATTAATTACCATTTCTAAACAATAACTCTGTAATGCATATTCTTTCAGGCATACTATGCCTCCCTCCTAGTATTAAAGGTTATAAATAATTATGTTTTTAAAAAGTACTCCCTAGAAATCACAAGCAAAAATATTAACAATCCCAATAATAATGATAAAAAGAACACTGTGTGTGGTGGGACAAGTCGACATTGTGAAGACAGGATTGAATATTAAGAAGTGTCACCTACCTAAAGTAAGTGTTAGACATTCGCATGATGGCATCAGCTGCTGATCTAATGCATCTGGAGCTGCCCTGTCACTACGGCATTGCTAACCAAGGCAGAGACACAGACAAAGCTGCTTCATCATTAATGTCAGTAAAAGGATCTGGAGGAAAAATAGAGTCTCTGGAGACCTTGTCTGGACTTCTTGGAGCCTGGACAACAGTCCTTTCCAACAACAATCTTTTCCAACCCAATAGCAGCTGTAACAAAGGAAAAAAGGAACGCATTGACTTGAGTTGTCATTAAGTTCAAAGAGGTGAGAATAGTAGCCTATGATGAACCTTTATAGTCAGAGTTATTAATGGGGAGTTCTTTTTTATGGCTTTCTGAAAATACCACGTTTATGAACAGTGCTAAATTATCCTGGGTTATTGTTTGGCATGTGTTGACCGGCCAGTTTTAAGCAGCTAAAATTAAAAAATCTTTTTTATGTCTGTGAAAGGGAAGAGTACAAAATTCCGTCCTCAGGGTTGTAGCATATAGATTTAAAATAGCACTATCAATCTAGGGAAATATAGCTCTGGCTCTTGGTTGGGTACAGACTGGTTCAAGGATCATATTCAATGAGAAGTTATTAATGTTACAGAGGCAACCTAAAAGGACACATCAAATGATGTTCTGCAGAGTCTGTCTAGGGTGGTAATATTTAACATTTTATCAGTGACTTGGACGATAAAATATGGAACATGCTCATAAAGTTTCATGGAAAACTCTAAGTTGGGAGAGGTAACATGAACCTTGGAATATCTATTTATAATTCAAGATAACCTTGAAAAGTCATCTCAGGAGAGGAGTCATTAATGATCAGGTTTACGTCCATTGAGTAGCCTCACAAAATGAGGTTTGAGTGATTGGCAAAATGAGAGAGAAGGACTGGGTAGACAAACATGACATGCACTAAAAACAACTAACCTGGTAAATACAAGTTCTGCTGGAGAGAATCACATGAGATACTAGAGAATGTAAATGACATAATACACAAGATTAGTAAGTATTTTGATGCTTTGTAATTTAAGGACAATAGAAACAGATTGAAGACTGCTCAATAAAGACAAGAATTAAAGAGCTATAAGAGAAAAAGAGAAAATCTATGGTTCCTGAGCATAGGGAATTGAGACCAAAGAGCGACCTATTTACAGTTCATTGTCAATAACTTGTTCTTTCTTTGTCAAAATAACCTAGATTTATTGTTTCTTTTAGGTACACTTCATGAGTCTCTCCTCCCAATTCCTTTTGTTTTGATCAACCTTCTAGTATTCTTTCATTCACAAATTTTGCATATAGTTTATGATACTTATAGCCCACTTGTTTACATGTAACTGCTATTGAACACCCACAATAATTTGTTCAAAGGATTCAACAATCATCCTGGTTGGCTGCTGTCAGGGAGGGTGTTTGATTGGTCAATGAAGAAAGTGACATCGGAGCTATAATCACGGCTTATTCCGAGATGTTTTAGGGGAGTAATATTCCATATAGATGTTTTCTTTTTACCAACACTGGTTTGCATTTATTATTCTTCCTGATGCTGTAAAAAAAAGTATGTAAAGAATGAGAGAGTGAGAACCTGTGCCTAGGTAACAGACAAGCATGCATCAAAGTGTGTGCTTTGAAGGGGAATAAACATTTCAAGTTTCACATAGCAGATTAAGAAAAGCAGAAGAGCAATAAAACCCCAGATGTTGAAGGGTGTTTAAAGTATGAACTTAAAACAATGGTAGAAAGGCTTGAGATATTCTTATTGCTTTTTATTTCCCAATAAAAGAAATTAATCCACTTATCTATGTCTTTATACCAGTGGTTCTTAGTATTGGTTATGCATTGTAATCACATTACCTATTTTTAAAAATTCTCCTTGCCTGTATTTTAAATCCCAGAGATTCTGACATAGGGGTTCTTGGGTAGTGCCTATGATAGGGATTTTAAAAGCTCCCAGTGATTCTAATGTTCAACCAGGATTTTGAACCACTGAGCAATACCATGTCTCACCCCATGTGGCCAGGGGCCAGTGACAGCAAGTTATTGGTGGCAACACTTCTGGACTTCTTACAATACTCCTGTCCTCATTCTATGCCTCTGGATGATCTTCCTCCTGACTCCTGACACCTTGGATTTGTTTCCATATTTGCTGCCCTGTTCTCACCTAGGTATAACAGTGGATTTTGCTTTTTTTGGTTTTCACCTGAGAAATTTCCTCTCATTTTATTCAGTTCTTAAAACATTGACATTGTTCTGCTTGCTGGCTTGGCTTATCCCTGAAGAGTGAGACCAGAGAGTAGTGATATTCCATCCAACACAAGGTAGCGTGGAACGCTGTGAGGTGCAGAACCACTCAGGTCTATATGTGGGCTGATTCAAAACTGTCAGTGAGCAAAATGGAACAGGATAATGAAGAGAAAAGTCTGTGGGCAAAACCATGGACCAGATGCATCCCTAAGTTATGTATTGCTAAGGTATTACTTCCTTTATTAATACCAAAACAAGAGTCTATGTTATTTGTGGTTTTCTCATGTACATATCTATGCTTAAGTAAACTGTTTAGCAAAGTACAGTGTTCATTTCATCATATTTTGTTGATCATCCTTGACCAATCTACTTTTTAAAATTATTTAAAAATCTAATCCCAAGATAAATAGCCTTTTACATTTCATTAATATTGTAGATCAAGTGGACTCAAATGATAACTTAGGTCAAAATTCTGGAGTTTGGCGTTGCAGGCTAGGATGAAGCATGCATTACAAACTGGCATCTTCTCAAGGCTAGTTCCTTCCTGGTTGTACCACGTGGTGTAACTGTAGTTCTGTTAATATATCTTAACAGCAATTTTAACAACAGTCTCGTATCATACCAGTAAAATTGAAGCTTCTTTGATTCAGATGTCAAGTTAGCAAATACTTCTTTGATATTATCAACAATGCTTCATTCAATGCATCTACATAATCATTATCCTATAAAATCTTAACACTTAAAGTTTGGGTTTCTCCTAAATTATTTCCATTCTTCTCATCCTTTTTGAATCTCTTTTCTTGTTCTTCCATGCTACTGTCATCTATTTGCTTATTTATTTTTACTCTTCCTACTTCAAAAGGAGAAGTTTGGCTGATATCCTTAAAATTTCAGATAGTAACTTCTTGACACAGAGGTTCAGCTTCTTATCTTCTTGAGTGAGTTTTGGTAGTTCAGTAAAATTATCTCCTTATGATCAACATTCTAGATTGTTGGCTGCCTGCTTATCCTGGGGTAATTCCTCCCCAGGGAGGATCCATTATGTAGTAGATAAGGTCAGCTGGTTTATTTGGCACAAATCTGGGGTCCAAGCATTCTCACCTAGTAATATAGCAAAGTGGGCATTATTCTATTTTAATCTTTATATTGTATATGAGTTTTTACTCACAACTTATAGTCATTCACTGGAATATGTCTATGACTGTAATAAACTTTAACATCAATCAGCATTAGAGTCATTACCAACCTTGCCAAAAGAACCCAGTTTATTCAAAGGATTGACCTCAGAAAAGAGCCTTCAGGTTAAATATGAGTGACATCTTTTGTTATCTCTTTAGCTAGTCCAGAGTGAAGGCAGGCTAATTTTTTTTTTAATATTTTTTCTTCATACTTCCTGTATGGAGAAGAAGACTTTCTGTCTCTTTAGCTTTTTTATGATTTAGCTTTTCTTTTCTTTGTTAATAATTCACTATTTTCTGTTGATTCATACTTTCAACCTAGAAGATAGTCTAAAAAATTAATTTTAAGAAGTTTGGGATATTTTTACCATCCTACAAAAATGTGCATCTTAAGAGGTACCTATAGCAGACATTCTTACCACAAAATAAGAATGCTTTAAAAGAAAAAATGTGAGATGCTGTGGTAAGTTCTTATGCTCAGAAGCCTCTGCTCAAGTAATATTGTCAGTTGTCCCTTCAGAAGACAGAATTGGCCTAATAGTCTTAGCTTGGTCTCCCTGTGGTTTGGAGGAAGCCTAGGCTGCATGAGAGCACAAAGGTGTAATATTATATTGCTCCTGGTTTCTGCATAGCTTTGGAACTCCCTTGGGGTATTTTACACCTATTAATAAAAAGATAGGACAAAATTGAATAATGGTGTCTGTTTCCATAAAAAGGAAATAAGACTCAACGGACCCTGTTCCCAAAGTGCTTTCATAAATAACAAGAAATTAATGGCCACCACTAATTTTCTTGTCTTTCTTTTAAGACTAGAATCATATTTTCCAGTTAATACTGACCTATTTTTGAGAAAGATTCTCATCTTATTCTAAACCTTTAGGGATATAATTACCACACAATGGGATCTCTATTTTTAACAAGCTGGGGATCATAAGTTTTCTGCATGCATGCACTTTATGTTATCTTTACCCACTACTTGCACCTCATTCCACCCACTGCTTGCACCTCATTCCTTTTCTGAAGCTGAATAAGGTACTACACAGATGATGACAATATTCTTCCCTGGTTGTATCAATATTTTTTGCTTTATACATGGGTTACCTTCTGAAGGTTCATCTGCAAACAATATTTTTTACAAATGTACACCCATTGGTCATAATGGGTGGAGGGCCCTTAGAGGCCTCTGATGAACTTGAAAGAATTATACAGAAAGCATCCTAAAAATAACAAAGCCCAATAACATAAATCTACAATGCCATTTTTATGTACAAAAAATAGCCTCGTTGCCTTGATATGATAAACAGGGAGTTTACTTTATTTCATTTAACTCAAACCTCTGAAAACAAACTCATTTGTGCAGTTCCAGGTTATGAATGATGAGGCTGTTTCTTTTGGAGTAACTGCAGGTAAGAATGTTATTTTTATTGCATAAGTAGTTAAAATACATACTTCATATGGTATACTTTGGAATGTAGTATAATGAACAGATGATGGTAAGTTAGAATGGTAGCACTCGATTGTTTTGTAATTAAATCAGAATACCCAAATTTCAAAGATCATGGGAGTTAAAAATAGCAATGACTATAAAATCAAAGTACTCTGTATTACTTGTCTGTTGCTGTGTAGTGAGAGCACTACAAACAGCAGTTAAGAGAAAAAAATTATAATTTCACATTTTTTTGTGAGTTAGGAGTCTGGGCACAGTTTAGATCAGTTCTCTACTTCAGGGTCTCACCAAGCTGCAGTCAAGGCTTTGGTTGGATTGTGGTTTCATCTGAGATTTAGGAAAAGATCTGCTTCCAAGCTCCCATTAATGTTGGTGGAATTGAATTCTTTGCAGGCTGCCAAACTGAGGCTCTCAGTTTCTTAGTGCTTGTTGGCAAAAGAGTCCCTTCTCTTTCTTGATGCCTAACCCTTTATATGTGGCAGCTCACAACATGACTACTTGCTTTTTCAAAACCAGAAAGAGTGAGGGAGTCTTCTCCTCTCACAATGGACATAACAATTTGTTTAATGTAATTATACGTACATGATCATGTACATCTTAACCACACAACAAGAAAAATCAGGTAAAATGTATTAGCAAGGTGAACTAGATTATATGTGAACATTACTATACATAGAAGGTACTCGATAACTATATTTACTTGTATAAAATATTTAGCAAATGCAACTTTAATAAATACTTTAAAATTTTTTAATTGAATTTATTGGGGTTAACTGGTGAGTAAAATTACATAGGTTTCAAGAGCACAATTCTGTAAGTCATCGTCTGTATATTTCATCGCGTGTTCACCACCCAAAGTGAAGTGTCCTTCCATCACCACTTATTCCTCCCTTAACCCTCTTTTACCTGCCTCTACTCCTTTTTCCCTCTGGTTATCACCATATTGATGTCTGCATCTACGAGGTTTTTCGTTTTTTTGTTTGTTTGTTTTTTGCTTAATCCCTTCACCTATTTCACCCAGTCCCTCAACACCCCCGGCCCCCAACAGCTGTCAGGCTCTTCTCTGTATCTATGAGTCTGTTTCTATTTTGTTTGTTTATTTTGTTCATTAGTTTCCACATACAAGTGAAATCATATGGAATTTGTCTTTCTATGACTGGCTTATTTCACTTAGCATAATACCCTGTAGGTCCATCCATGCTATAGCAAAAGATAAGGGTTTTTTTATAGCCAAATAATATTCCATTGTGTAAATGTATGGAAGCAGTTGGGCTGCTTCCAAGCCTTAACTATTGTAAATAATGCTGCAATGAACATAGGGGTGCATATATTCTTTCATATCGGTGTTTTGTGTTTCTTTGGACATAGTCCTAGAAGTGGAATTACTGGGTCATGAGGCAGTTTCATTTTTAATTTTTTGAGGAAACTTCATAGTGTTTTCCACAGTGGCTGCACTAATCTGAATTCCCACCAACAGTGCAAGAGGGTTCCCTTTTCTCCAAATCCTCGCCAGCACTTGTTTGTTGATTTATTGATGATTGACATTCTGACAGGTGTGAGGTGATATCTCATTGTGGTTTTAATTCTCATTTTTTGATTATTAGTGACGTTGAGCATCTTTTCATACATCTACTGGACATCTGTATGTGCTCTTTGGAGAAGGTCTTTTGCTCCTGTTTTAATTGGATTGTTTTTTGTTTGTTTATTTTTGGTAGTGAGTTGTTTGAGTTCTTTACAAAGTTTGAATATTAAAACCTTTTCAGGTGTATCACTGGCAAGTATGTTCTCCCATTCAGTGTGCTGTCTTTTCATTTTTTGATGGTTTTCTTTGGTGTGCAAAATCTTTTTAGTCTGATGGAGTTCCATTTGTTTGTTTTTTCTTTTGTTTCCCTTGCCTGAGAAGATATATCAAAGAATATTGTTATGAGAATTGTCTGAGATTTTATTGCCTATGTTTTCTTCTAGGATTTTTATGGTTTTGAGTTTTACATTTAAGTCTGTAATCCATTTTGAGTTTATTATTGTGCATGGTATAAGGAGGTAGTCTAAAAAGTCAGCTAGAATATCTATGGTCTTATGAAACAAATGGATGAAGAATTCATTAAATCAGTGGGTCCTAAACTTTCTTGATCCTGAGAATCTCCCAAGGTGCTTGTTAACCTACACATTTCTCTGTCTTATTTTTAGGTATTATGATCTAGTAGTTCTGATTGGAGATGGTGATTTATACGATCACACAACTTTGGAAAAAACTGGTTTAAGTAAAGTATTAGAAACTGTTTAGCAAAACAGATTAGTGTATCTGATCATGACTGGATATGAATTATTATGTATATTGAATTGAGGGTATCATCTGAAATCCAAAACAAATCCATTTGGCAGAATATGAGGTGAGTAGTATATAACTTTTTTCCCTTACCATTTGGTAAGAAGCTAAAGGGGAGAATGGAAGGAATAGGTGTTGCCTAAGGAGGGTTATAATTGTTCAGTTATAAAATTAATCGGTCGAGGAAATAAAGATAAAGGAAATGAAGAAAGCCCAAATGAGGGTTTTATGTTTATAAAAACTGATGGCTACCTTGATTAGCTAATAGAGGAAATCCAGCCTTGAGGTGATAATAGACACAAGGGAAGAGGACATTGGAGTGTTGTGCACGTGATAACAAAGGCAAACCTAAGAGCAGAAAATGAAACAGCTAGTCCCAAATGGCACGCTCTCGTCAGGCCTGTGTTATATTTCAGGAATATTCTGTCTGAAGAGGAAATCAAGCATGGACTGAGCTTAGATGATTGTAAAGAACACAACTTGACACTTGCAGAGAGTGTGAGATTTTAACCCACTTCAGATGTTGAAAACTGAAGTCAAACAAAACAGTCAGAACAGTCCAGATGTCTTTTAATTCAAGACTACATTGAACACTATACTATTTTACTATAGTCTTACTGCCTGGAAAGATATACTTTCTGGTTACACTTGAAAATAAAAATATATTCCTTGTGGTTTCTCTTCCAGGCACTTCTTTTTTTTCTTCTTTGTATACTGCATATCGCAGGTTAAAAGGGCTGAGCTGTGTTGATTAACTATCCAAATGTTTAATCAATACAGCAATAGCAAGATGCAATCTGGCTGTGAAAGACCTTGGAAAGGTCTCACTTGCCTTATTCTCCACCCCAAGTGGGACATCAGTGAACTATTACATGTTCTCTGCATATCAATGCAGTAGGGCTTAGACAAATACAATGTTAATGGATAATTGTGGGTCACCTTGTCAAAATATGTTAAATGCCCCTTGAGTACAAGTTTTTTTTTCCTATTAAAAATGACAGTAAGCTGCAACCTTGTTGATATCATACATGCTTTCAGGAAGCAAATATTATTATTCAATCTATAACAGGTTCATTGATTTATGGGTCAAAAAATTCATTAGGACTAAATTATAAAGCACACTTTCTGTGTTGATACAACCCACAGTGATTGTGCAACAAAGTGCTAAACAGTCTTACTTGGTTGAGAAAAAATACCTTTTACATTCATTCAGAAAGCATGCATAGACGCAGCTTCTATCAGAATGATTCATTAGTGAGGCCTGTGTCCCTGAATGTGTGGGATATCGACATAGCACCAAGTCATGGAAAGTTCACTAGGTGACCAAGGTCCTTGGACTCTGGCCAAGAACATGCCATCTGTCGGCATGGTGGTACGTGCTGGAAGCCTGAGCCGTGGACTCCTCCCTGCCACTTGGTCTATTCACACCGTGAACACCCACATGGATCCTCCACTGTTTCTGGGGCTGTTGAAGGACAGAGGCTTGCTTGTCATCTGGTGCCACGAGTCATAAGGAGACGAACTGTGGCACTCGGTGCTTGTAGATTCCAAGTGCGCTTCAGCAGCATGACACACATAATGGAATGGGTTGGATTGGCAGTCGTGTTGGAGGTTTTCTTTTTTCCTTTTTTATAAAACATTTCTTAAGAAGCTGGTAAAAGGAAGATTCGATGGCCAAGAATGTAGATTATGCAGGGAATGTCAGAATTTATTTGTCATTTTATCATTTGTTACTACTAAGCCCAAGATAATTCTATGTTGAAACTGAGATAAAAATGACATAATTGGCCAAGTTTTTTTCTTCCCTACAAAACTCATCTTTTCCTTCAGAGAGAGAATGCAAAAATATTTAAAACTATAGGTTGTATGCTATGAGATGCCTGAATATAGAAAGCATTATGCTACTTTAATGGGTCCCGGAAAGCAAATATGTTGTACAAGTATAACACACACATTCAGAATGTGTAATAAAGGGTAGTGTCATCTTTAAAAATGAAAGAAAACAGCATAAATAACTAAAATGGGAACCTTTTAACATGTCAGTGATTTTATTAGAGGAATAGTTTCACTTTGTATACACATCTTCAATTTACCTCTGGGCACTCGAGTATAAAGTAACAATTTACACATTATAATGAAATAGAATAAATGTCTCAATTTAAGAATTCACTGTGTGGTGGGAATTTATTCTGTCAGAGCACCAAGGCAAGGTATGTCACTCTGTAGTACACGTAATTTGTTGGTACAGATGCGTAAGAACATACACATGCAGAGTGTTCTGAGAGGGTAGGGACTAAGTGACATTCCATTTGAGAACCTAATTCTATCTCATTGCAATGTGCCACCCTCCACATGCCCATGTTACCATGTCCCAGAGAAAACCACATGATCCACCTCATTTTTAAAAAATTATGTAAATATCAGATGTACAACATAATAATTAGACATAAGTACATGCTACAAAGTGATCACCCCCAAAAGTCTAGTTACTATCCATCAGCATACAACTGACCCCTTCACCCCTTCCACTACCCTTAGCACCCTTTCCCCCTTTCTCTGTAACTATATGTATGCTTTTTTATTTTTGCTTGTTTTAGATTCCATGTATAAGTGAAATCATACAGTATATGTCTTTCTCTTTCTGACTTATTTCACTTAGCATTATATCCCCCAGATACATCCCTGTTTTCACAAATTGCAGGGTTTCATTTTTTTAAATGGCTGAGTGGTATTCTATTGTATGTATTGGAATACACAGAGACACACCACATCCTCTTATTCATTCATCCATCAGATGCATAGGTTGTTTCCATATCTTGGCTATTGTAAATGATGCTGCAGTGAACATAGGGGTGAATATATCTTTTTGAATTAGTGTTTTTGGTATTCTTCATATAAATATCCATAATTGGAATAGGTGAAATGATCTACCTCTTTATTATGTACTGAATTTTCATCATAGTAAAGCATATGTATTTCTAAACTTAGTCAGAAATTAATGCTAGAAAATGAATTTTGTTTTCTGTATACCTATATTAGAATTAGCAAGAGCTTTGTGAGGAGATGTCTAAGGGTTCTCCTTACAGACACTGTATAATAGGCCCTGGCTTGTGTGGCTCAGTGGGTTGAGTGCCGGCCTGTGAACACAAGGGTTGCTGGTTCAATTCCCAGTCAGGGTACATGCCTGGGGTGCAGGCCAGGTCCCCAGTAGGGGGCATGTGAGAGGCAACCACACAGTGATGTTTCTCTCCCTTTCTTTCTCCCTCCCTTCCCCTTTCTAAAAATAAATAAATAAAATCTTAAAAAAAAAGAAACTGTATAATAGGATAGGTGAGGGATCTTAGTTAAAATATTTATTTGATCCCCATCAAACTTCCCAGTTGCCGTGGAAAAGTTATCTGTTTCTTTTCTTGACTCTTTCCTTTTTCATCTGCAAAATGGTGAAATGAGTAAAGCTCTCCTGCTTGCTTTTATCCTACAAGCATTCAGTAATGTATATAACCTGCAATATTTCTTAAGAGTTCTATCGGTTTTGCCAACCTGAATCTTTTCGTGTTCTCCGTCATCCTACGTGTGTAACTATTCTATGTTATCAGCCCCCAGAATGAAAGATTATGTGGAGTTGCTCTGTGAGGTGAGACATTGTTTTCACCAGAAAAATAATTTGGGCTAGAGCTGTAGAGAATAAATGTTGTGTTTTTAACATGAAAACAAAGATCATGGGATATGATTTCTTGTTCAAAGACCATATTTTCAGTAATATATCATGCTTCTTTTCTCCTGTGTGTGCAAAAGGACCTTCCTTCGTTATATGTTAGAAGGTGCATAACTCCAAAAGAGATGGAGCTAGATGAAAAAGAGCTATTCTGAACTCTACTGATTAAAATAAATGTGCTCATAAAAAAGGCAGGAGAGTAAATTACTACATCCCAGAACAGCAGTAACTTATACACCAACAAGTTATTTTCGAGTTTGCCAGAGGAAATAATCTGCTATCAACAAGGGGTAATTGCCTGAGCAAACTCATCTTTACATCTCACACACACTGTCACCTTGTATAAAAAAGGAGAAATGCACTACATATCAACTCAGAAAAGATTTTCTGAAATATTTTTCTAAAGATTTTTTCCTTCTCCTAGGCAACCAAAAGGAGAACATGAATACAGTTCAGAACACATCTAATCTCTGCTCCTGCCTTATCATTGAATAGCATCAGAACACACCACGGATTTCATACCTTAGAGGCCCAGGGGCAAGATGAGAAAGGATCCATTTAGATAGGTACAGAAATTCCAATCTGAGATTTACCTAAAACTGCCACAGGTGAAATGGGTTAGCTAAGCAATGCTCCAGGAAAAAAATGTTGCTATCATTAGGGAGAAATATCAATGTGATGTTTGTGTTCAATTTTTCAATTTTTCACAGAATAACAGAGAGAGAAAAACAGAGACAGGAGAAAGGAGGGAGAGGATAGTTAAATAGGAAAGAGAGAAAGGTTGTCTCTTTTTTAGAATAAAATTTCAATTTGCATATAGGACAGAAGAAGATCTTTATGAAAAATTATGTGCATTTAGTACACCGATCCTGTCTTCAGTACATTCTATTATACTTGGTAGGTGTGATCCTAATATCTGCAATATAGTGTGTATGTTCAACTTGCTAAGGATTCAGTGAGTTCTTAGGATAATGGGATGTGTGAGCATGTGTGAGATGGAAAGAAACCAGAAACTCTAGAAGACAATTGGCCCACAACTTTTTAGGGGTGGGAGAAAGCACCCTTTTTGTTGAAATTTTGAGAGGTGTGGGCTGCAGTTCTCTTACCTAAGGTACTTGAGAAAAAGCATCTGAAATGAGATGTGAATGTATTCAGCTATCTGCAGGTGCACCAAGACTACATTTTGATTGACTGAAGTTTGGGTCACATGACTATTATAAAATACTATATTTTTAAAGAAAACACTGGTTTTCTTTTTATATTATCAGATGTATATCAGAGAAAATGAAGTATTACTATGCTTAGTATTCCTATAAAATTTCAATGTTTTTTTGTGACTACAAGTATGTTTTAATTTTTCTCCTCACAAGGAAGAACTTCAAGTCCATAGGTACTTTTTGAAGATGTTTTATAAAGTTGTTGAGTAGGATAGCTTGTATGACTCTAAGTAAATGACAGGTAAAGAATCAATGTGGATAGAAATTTTTGTGTGTGTACATGTATTTGTTTAAAAGCACATGGTGTTTCTTTTTTGTGTGTTAAAACATATAGCAGTTGACATTTTGTCCACCCGGTCCTTCTCGAAACCATCTTTTACTTTCTTGGACACTGCTATTGTATTCTGTTTTCTGGTCCTCTGACTATTTCTCCTCTGTTTTAGTCATGGTTTTTCTCTTCTTTCTCTTGTCCTGTATGTCCACACACAGGTGTGTTCCTTGGCCTCCCTCTATAACCCTAGCTCTACTTTGCCTCCCTTAGTAATTTTGCTTTTTCTCAGAGCTTCAATCATCGCCTGCACAGGATAACTTCCAATCTTTTGCTGCCAGCACCCACAGCTCCCCAGAGTCACATCTCATATTTCTTGTGGCGTTTTTCTCTACCAAAGCCAACATCTTACCTTCTAGATGAATCCTATATCCCACACTTGACTACTCATAATTTCCTCCTACACATTTTTAGCTTATCTGCTCTTGAATCTTTGTGCTTTATTCAACCTTTGTCTAAAATTTCACCATATTTTTACTTATTAAAATACTTCCATTTTAAAGTTCAACTCAATATTCATCTTTAAGACTCTTCTCTGCAACTTAGTTATTGTGGAACTTCGGAACAGAAACTATTTGAGTCTTCACCTCTTCACCTGTAAAATGGAAATAATGCCTGTGCTCAGTAAATGAAAATGAAGTACAAGCCCCAGCTGGTGTGGTTGGGTGTCATCCTGCAAACCGAAAGATTGCGGGTTCGATTCCCAGTCAGGCCACATGCCTAGGCTGAGATTTGGTCCCCAGTTGGGGCACCTATGAAAGGCAACCAATCTTGTTTCTCTCTCACATCAATGTTTCCCTCTTTCTTCTTCTCTTTCCCTTTCTCTAAAAAAAAATAAATAATAAATAATAACATGAACTACCATATAATAATAATACTATGGCCTGAATGTTAATGTCCCCCTTCCCTAAATTCATATGTTGGACCTAAGCCCAAAGTGATGGTATTGGGGGTCAGGTGATAGGTCATGAAGGAAGAGCCCTCACGAATGGAATTAGTGCCCCTGTATAAGAAGTCTCCGAGAGTTAGCCGTGATACAAGGAGAAGTCTGCAGCTCCTAAGAGGGCCCTCACCCAAACATGCAGGCTCCCTGATCTCAGACTTCCAGCCTCCAGAACAACGAGAATACGTTTCTGTTGTTTATAAGCCACCCAGTCTATGGCCTTTTGTTATAGCAGCCTGAATGGCCTAGCACACATGGGATATTATTATTACCATGACAAGATCATTAAAATATAACATCTTGATGAAGACCTATAAGGAAAAGCCCACTTCTGTGGGCCTCGCAAATTCTGGTTACAGTGAGACTTAGCAAACCCAGGTGAGAAATGTTTTCACCGTGGATCCTTGATTATTAGTTTTGTTTCTTAATTCTCATTGCACTCTTTAACTTTTATTTGACACAACATATGATTTTATTTGACAAAATAGTGTCAGTGGTTTAGAGGGTGGACTTAGGGTCTAGACTGCTTGGGGTCAGTCTTCGCTTGATCATTTAATAGCTTTGTGGTTTTTGGACAAGTCACTTAACCTCTTTGTGCCTACTTTCCTCATATGTACACTTTAAGGACGTGGTGAAGATTAAATGCATTAATATAGGTGAAGCGCTTAGTGCATAGCCCTTACTTAGTAAGCACTAGATATTATTATTATAAGTAGTTATTTTTGGAAATATATTATTTTCTTGACTAGACTGCATGTCTTTGAGGGAAAGATATCTAGAATACTTTGTACACTGTCGCACCTCCTAAAAAATTTAGTGCAACAATTAGCACAGTGATTTTCATATAGCTGGTGCTTAATAAATATTTGTTGAATCATAATTGAATTCTGTACTCCAAATCACTAGCTAAAATTTTAGCATTTCCATGCAATGACTTCAGAAAGAATATAGTATGAAAAAACTTTTGTAGGCCTGACTTAAGCTTCCTCTTAAGTAGAATTTAACCTACCCAGTTTTAGAAATGTTTTCTGTCAATTTTTAGTTTGACAATTTAATCATGAATGTCTCCTATAGAGTAAGAATTTTTTTGTCTGTTTTTTTAAAGCATATTAAAGTAGAAGGGTTCACTGCTTTGAAAATTTTGTTGATTTTACTTTTACCACTTGAGTGAATAGAGAAAGTAGGAAGGGTTTCTATTTGAAATACCCAGGATACTAAATGAACGATCTGGTTATAAAATTTTCTGGAATGGCATTTTCATATGAGATCTCTCCAAATTCTAACAGTTCATTATATATTCTCACACAGAACTTTGCTTTCATTCATGAATTCCTCAAGATTACAGTTTTGTGGTCTGAACTGCTTTTGTCATTAAACGAGGGATACCTCATCCGCAGTTAAGTTTACTCAAAACTCATATAAAAGGATACTAGAAACCCCTAAGAAAACCCTACAAACAGAAAATAAAACCAATTATGACAAAAAATGCAGGAATAAGACAGTTTGACATCTCTGGGCACTTGCCTTTGTTCTGGCCTTGGGCCTTCTATTTTCATGTATGTAATTTTTTTCTTCCATGTTTCTCTAGATATTTAAGGCACTAAGAAGTTTTGACACAATTTCTTTTCTTTCTTCCTACTCATTCCCAAGAAAAAAGATCCTTGGAATCATCCTAAGAGTTAAACCAATCAGAATGGCAGACCTCATTAAAGGATATAAAGTAAACAAAATGTAGGAGCCAGAAGTAGAAACAGAGGTGTCTCTGAAGGCCCAGGGCTGCTGCCATATTTAACGTGTTATAAATGTTCCGAAAATAGAGTAAACAATGAAATCACTAGGCTTAGAGATGATGTTAAGCTCCTCAGGGTTCTGACAGAATAAACTGATGAGAACAAGCTACAGTGCAGTGTGCCTGATGAGTGGCAGACGAGATTGACTGGAGGCCATAGAGAGGGGAAGGAGCCCAGAACATCTTCCCATGTGTGGCTGAGCCTCTGGACTTTTGGAATTGTCCATTTTTTGGAAAATAATAGCTATGTGAACAGTCATTTCCTGAATACTTCAACTCAACTTTGGTATAATTCCACCTTGGAAATCAACAAAATTCAGAGTAACAAAAAACATAAAATTAGAAACAAAATAGTTAAAATAATATTTTTTGCCTTTCATACAAAACATGTTGCTTTCACACTGATAAATTGCATCAGCTCCACTGAAGCTTTTATTTTTGTATTTGACATATGCTTTATTTACTGCTGATTGCCCCAAGCACTTTGTACATACAAATAAAAATATAGCTTCGTATATCATACAAAACAGCTCGATGATTTATAAATATGCTTATGCAATATTAAATGACATTAATTACATATCCCAGTAATGTGCAAATATAATACTTGCAAAAATTAAGGACTGCTATAACCCACTTTACAGGTGAGGTAATAGGCACAGTCAGGTTGAATAGAACACGAGATGGAAATTGCAGAAAAATCATGACTGATATACCTGAGCTGGTGGAGGTAGTTTCAAATCTTTAAGATTAAAACATATAGAACTCTTCCCACTGTTCCCACCCCACTCCCCCTGGCTATTGTTAGATTGTTCTTAACCAGAACTCTATATTGAAAGGGAAAACTTAGAAAAAAATCTGATGAAAGGATATGAAAAGAATGAGGAAACAATACAATGAAAATTAAGGCTAGTGATTTTCAAAATATCCTTAGTAGATGTTTGGAGGTAACTAGGGGGCTGGGAGAACCAAAAGTGAAGGTCACTGTTGTTTGTTTCTTCTTATATCTTGGCATCCGCTCTGAAAAAAGTACTCTATAGTTAAGAAGTTTGAGTGCCAGTGGTATCGATTATTTTCCTGTAATTATTTGACCATACTCATTATTGTTTTGTAAAATGCTACTGTTTTTTGGGGAGGGACACAGTTTGTGACATAGGACTGGACAATCAGGGATGTTTAAGGATATAGTAATCATATATGTTCACCAAATCCCTTACCGTTTTTGATAGTTTACATAAGCTACAACTATATCCTGTGATATCTAGATATTCCAAGCAATGATGTACACTAAATATAGAAATAGGAGTAAATGGAGCTTATATTTCTGAGATAAATGCAGAGTCACGCTAGCTGACTGCTGCAGGGCACTAATGTAGTGATAAAGCTGTCATTTATTATGTAATATTAATGGAAGTAATAGTGGTGGCTCCCTATTCAAAAAATAAAGATAAGTGTAACTGGGTGATATCCAGTAGCCAATGGGTAATCCTTCTCTCTATGAGAATATGCTCAGGAAAAATGAGCTCAAATAATGTCTTTGTGGGTCTGTTTGACTCCACCTGTTGAAAAAATAAAGGCAAAAACTAAGGCTAGATGATATAAACCTAGTGGAAAAAAGGAACGCCACTTCTTATGCTACTCCCTTTCAGATGTTTTCTTAGCTTCAGAACAAAAAAATCATGATATAAAAAATCATAGTTCATAGTCTCCACTTGATAATTAAGTAATTTAAAAGTAAGCATTTGAAAAGAAGCTGAAGTAGGGGGTTTTCTCTCATAGGCAATAAGGCAGACTCACCCACACAGACAAGAATTTAATTGAAAATACTTTTTAATTACTGTGAATTATCTAGTTCTTTCTTACAGAAATACCTTCAGGAAAGGCAGTTGAACTAAATTTTCATCTTTATTTTGCTGAGGCAGTCTATCCTTGATTTGCTCTACACTTGAGGAAAGACCCTCTGGATGTACTAAAATGTTTTCCTACATGTAATTTTACAATAACCACAACTGCCCTCAAAAAAAGAAATGTGTTCATTTATTTGTGAGAAGCTGTGAAGAAGTCGATCATTGCACTGAATATTCAATTGTTAAAATCCTGTTTTACATAAATACAATTTGAAGTAATTTATAATTTTAATTTTCTATAAGTTGTCGATTTCAGGTCATCCTTCATTTTAATCTTTTTTTTCTCCTTTGCTTGTCTTTATCTGACTCAGAAAGAACCCTGGTAATTAGCATATGAGATATATTTTATTAAGATGGTTTTATACTTGAAAACTGCATCATCTTGGCATTAAACTGAGAAATGCAGGCCAAGATTTATTATTTTTTATTATTTATTATTTTCATCAGTCTTAAAATGGTGGAAACGTGCCATCCTGCTACCTGTATATTGGGGAGTAGTGCTGCCCACACCCTCAAAAACTTTAACCTAAATTCAGATCTAGATCTCAGAGAAATACAGCCTGAGATTCTGTGCCTCATGCCTGATGTGGTTAAAGGGAAAAAAAAAAACAACCCTGATCCATTAATTCTGCACTAATTCCCTCAAGACTCTATCCCCTTGGGGGGGATAATATGAATAAAATTTTACTTATTTGAAATAGGTTGTGCTTATATTCCTGAAAATTGCCCCATTTCTTGAATCCATTTAAAAATTTTCTGTTGGCATAGCAACAGATTAAAAGATCTACCAGTTTTTAACACTTGCTTCATTCTTAAGAAAACAAAGTATATATTTATTTTACATTTAATTACATCCTTTTTGTCATCTTCTCTCAGGCAATGCCTGTGAGACTAACTTCCTCTCTCATTTCTCTAAGACATTCAACCAAATAGTATATGTTTATAACTCAAAACTATCAGGTTAAAATAGCTCTCTTAAAAAAATACAATGTTTCAGTAGGTCATTTTCTTATTCTGCAATATTCATATGTAAGTCACTGAACACATTTAGTATCTGACCTGGAAAAACCATCTCATTGATTTTACTTGCTATACTGAATTTGAAAGCTCCTATCAAAATATTACCCAAGTATTTTTTCTTCTTGTTTGATAAATGATGTTTATAAATTCTTGGGGTATAATGTAATGTTTTGGGAAAGTACCCAGCATGTAATACCCAAATAGCTTAGTATATTTTCTCACTTTGTTTTAATAATCAGAATTTGAAAACACATGAATTGAGAAAGCACACCTCTCTCATGTCTCATGTGCACAGGCAGGGAAACCTGAATCCCTCTCTTCGAAGCCCCTAGGATCTGTTTAAGACAGGGATTCTCAGCCCGGGCTGCACATTGGAAACATCTGTGGAGCTTTTAAAATTGCCCAGATCTCCTCCCACACTTCACCCCAACCCTGTTTTAATTTTTCTAGAGTGAGTTTCAAGCAGGAATATATTTTACTGCCTCCCCGTGTGCTACTAATGTGCAGCCAGAGTTTAGGACGAGACATTGAACATAGATAAACTATGTACTCTGTTTCCCATCATCCGTGGGAGTGGGAGGCTAAAAGGAAAGTTGGAGGGCAAGTCCTTGAAGATGAAAAGGTCAAGAAACTATGAGGTCAGAATGTTGATCATTAATACTTTATTAGTATCATTTTTTAAAATGTCATGCCTAGAATTAAAACAGTATCTAGATTTGGTCTGCAATCTAGGGAGTAAGGGAGTTGGTACTTCTATTGTCCTGGCTAGTTTTTCTTTGCTTTTAGTCCATGACTGTATTAATCTTGCCAAATCTACATCATAATGTGTTCACTCATTCTCAATTGTGGTCAATTTTCCAAAAACTAATAAAGTAAAATAAAATAAAACCAAATAAAATTAGCAGCAGTTGCAGAATTAAAATTTCAAAATGACAATCTTTTATGCTCACTTTTGAAGAAATTCCATCATTCTCTCTCTGTCGTACAAGGTCTGTCATTCGAAATGCTTCCTCTACCTGCCTTGTGTGACACATACAGTCTCCAAAAGAGAAAGATGATGCTCTAGACGCCCAAAGGTTTGGATTATTTTTCTGGATGTCAGATCCAAATATAGAGAAAACTTCCTTAATTCATACCATTCATCTTATTTAGGAACAAAAGAAGTGTGATTCTGGATTAGACTAATTTCACGTAGCCGCGAGATGACACCCAGGTGTGTCCCTCAGGACACATATGGCAGTACAGTCTTTAAACTTCCCCAGTTTTATCAGTGTACAGCAGAAACACAATCATGGCCTCAGTTAAGATTTAAAGCTTCTCAAAACTTCTCAAACAAGTATTTGTTACATTTTTCACTCAAGTTAAAAGAAAGAGAGGCGACTAGGTTTTTCTTTTTCCTTCTACCAAGGATTTTGTTACTTCCACTGTCACTCCTACCGCCCCGCGCCCCACCCCCTGCCATTGTTCTGTAATGACTCTTACACATTTGCCCCTAAGCCCCAAATGTCCAGTCTGACACTCACTGAGCACGTTGTGTTAAGCACTGCAAATTTAGTCTGGGTAACCCCCAAGTGACATCACTATTATTGCTACTAAAATAAAACCAGTGAGGGTTTAAGATGGTTTTGCTGTTCTTTCCTGTCCTTAGAATATATTCCACAAAGGATGCTCAGAGTACTTTATTCAAAAGACACTTAAAATAGGTCTTCCCTCTATATGTTTTTTGGCACATGTCTAATGATTAAGTATCTTACAAAAATCTGGAAGACCTCTCATTACTTTCTTAATTTTATAGTAAAAATTATATAATAATGACTCATAATTACTATATATTGACTTCAAATTTTTGAATCTATACAGAAAATCTAGAGAGCAAAAGTAAATATGGGATAGACTGTAAATATTATAGGCTTTGACAATATGAGTAATTGCTTAGCCAATAGAATAAGGTAGAAAACAAGTAGCAGAGATGGAAATGTAGGTGTGCTAATTTCCTTATCTGATATAGTGCATAGTAACTAGATATCACCTAACAATGATGACTAATGACTGAGTAGAGGCTTGAAGTTAATATTTCATGACAAAATATAGTTACTAGAAAAATTAAAATTATGTAATATGACCAACAAAAATAAGAATTAGAAGAGAAAGAAGGGTGAGAGTTAGTATAATTGGTTTATTTTTCATAGTAGAAAGTTAGTGGTGTTTAAATGTATATATATTAAAATTTATTTTAAAATAGAAACATTTAACCCTTCCATTGTTTTTGTAATCATTTTTTTAGTTATAGTTGACATACAATATTACCTTAGTTTCAGTTATAAAAGAACTTGGTAGATTCTATTTAAAAGTGATAACGGAACATGTATAAAGAACATGTGGACAAAGCCAAAGGGGGGTAGGATCCAAGGTGGGAGGTGGGGATGGCTGGGGTAGAGGGGAGTGGTGGGGGGGAAGTGGAGACAACTGTATTTGAACAACAATAAAAAATGTGAAAAAAAAGAAAGTGATAAAGACATAGTTATCAATATTTTATCAGTATAGTACTAATCACCATAAAAAGAAGTAAAAATAGAAATCATTGAAAGAAGTTGCCTCTGGTAACAAAATGAGAGATAGTTTGGAAGTGGAATATTATACTTTTCATTGTATACAATTCTGTACTAATTTAAATCTTAGTTTTACCAAATGCATGTATGATTTTATAATTTAAAACAATTTTATGAATTACAGAATAATATTTTGAAGGCTCAGGGTTTACCTCTAACAAATATAACAGCCAACACAAAAATCACTAGAGTTTCAGAGGCTTCTCCTTGGAGATCTCTAGATTGTGGTTTGCTATGGCATGGAACCTACCAGTTGTCAGCTCGGGACACATGGTCAAAGGCCTGAATAAGACATTATGTACACAAGAGACTGGATCAAAACCAAAACACATTCTGTAGACAAAGTATGCCATTTCCTAGACTATTGTAATGCAGTAGTGAAACTAGTCAAAAGAAACTCCTAGACTCTAACCTACTATGAGAATGTGTAAGGCTAACAGCACTCAGTATCTAAACTGTACGGCTTAGAAATGGAAAAGGAAGATAAAACACAGCACTCGGTTGATCTTATTATTAATTTCTGGAGTTTTATCTTCAGCCCGGAAATGTCTTATCAAATGAGTCCTTGCCTTTCTTTGTAGAGCTTTTTTGGAAAAGTATAGCAAGCAGAAAAGAATGGAGTAAGTTGTATCTGTGTTTCAATTCTGATCTCTTGCTAGAATTCATGTGCTACTTAAATACTCTTAGGCTTAATTTTGTCATTAGCAAAATGCAAATAATAATTTTAATTTTATAGAGATGTTTTAAAAGTTAAAGGAAATAGTGGATTTGTGTGGCTGTTTTTCCTGCCTCCTTAGTTTGACTTGGTCTTCATTATAGGAGATTGAAAGTAGGAGATTTCATATTGTTAAAGTCAGAGTATGCTGAGTACATTCACTGATTCTTTCAATAACTATTTATGGAAAGATTACTGTGTACTTCACTGTGCACTGTGCAAAGAGCTGGGACACAATTTTGAGAAAAACAGATAAGATGCCTGGCCTTATCTAGCTTATCTTTGTAGCAAAGACCAACATTGATCAAAGTATCGCAGGACAGTTGTAAACTGAAATAAATGCAGTGAAGGAACTCAGTTGTATGAGAGCAGGTAGCAAAGAAACAAGTGTTAAACTAAACAATCAGGAAAACCTTCTAAAGAAAGGGATAGTTGATCGGAATACAAGGAATTAATAAGAGCCGAACAGAAAAAAGAAAGGAGAGTGTTCCAGAAAAAAGGAATGGAAAGAGTGAAGGTTTGGGGCTGGAGGAGCAAAGTGTCAAGGGAGGCTGTAGGACTGGCACGGAGAGGGAGGGGAGAACCCTGAGGGTGTGGTTGTGGCAGTTGGTGGAATATTTTTGGTTCTCAAGAACATCTAGCACTTTACCCTATCAATACTGGATACATATGTGATGAAAATAATAGAAATCTCTGGATTTTTTAAGCACCTTCTGTGTGTCAGGCACTTTTACATGTATTAACTTATATAAATTTACCAACTTTCAAAAAACCCTTGTGAAATAGCTACCTCCCTGTTGTACTAATGAGGAAACAGCTACTTACATATTAGAGCTTAGATTGGAAAACAAATAATTGCAAAGGCCTGTACTCTTAGTCACCCAGTGCGATTAATGCCTTTCAGGGATGAATGCGTGAGTGAATAAATGAATAATACTTTGTTTTGAGATCCTATAGACTAAAATGTAAGCACGTTTTCTTTGGATTGTTGTACATTAGTTTGATGACTTCTTGCACTTGGTGAGCACTTTAATAGGAGCTAAAATAAGAACTACTATTTGCTGGGCACTGATGTGCTAGGTACTATGCAAAAACTGTGCATGCTTTGTTTTAGTTATTTGTTTATGTGCTCATAAACCAACTTAGTCTGTGAACTCATTGAGAGGGGGCCTTGTCTTATTCATCTTGGTACCAATGGTGCTTGTCCTATTGTTTGTCTTCAATAAATCTACTTTCCCCTTTCTGTCCTTTCATTCCATATTTAAGTGCAATTTTAATTGCTTAAGTGCAGGGAGAAGGAGTATGTGACCTTTTAAGAACTTCCAGGAGCTGTAATTCTGAATGTCCAATCAAACTGCTGTTAACTCAAACTACATTTTAGTATGTAGCAGCAGGCTCAGTTAATTGAAAGATTGTCCTTAAATTCAAAAAAGGCTGATGCAGAAAGATGCATATAATTTTCAGCCAAATGTACTTTCTCTAAAATGTGCTTTCACATGCCTAATGAAGTTGTTTACTCTGATACTCCATCCGCATTGAAAAGAGTTGGAAATGTATTTTTTAAAGAGGAGATGTGTTGTTGCAAGACTTTTATGATTATTTATCTGGGTTCTAATCCACCTGGAATGATTCCATCCTCAGGCATGCCTCAGGCCAAAACAATGTGAAGAGAACTAGGGCTGACCACAACCCCCAGTTCTCCATATCCTTCTACTTATAAAATCAACATCATAAAGAGATGTTGCAAAATATTGAGGTTAAAATTAGTTGCATAAAATAAACTCTAAACATGTAATAGGGTGTTAAAAAGTGATTGCCAAAATACAAGTTGAATCACCTTCAGTTAAATATATACATATAATATATATTACTTACAAAGATATTAGTCCAATTTAACAACATCCAGGGCATTTATGTAAAGAAATTGCCAAAAAGCACTAAGTAGAATTTACAGAGATGAATAAAAAGCCTAATTATGAAGTAGACTTGGGATGTTCCAGTTGGTAAATGAGGCTGTGAAATTGCCTTTTGTTAAAGAGGAATATTAATGACTGTGTTAGTACTTGACTAATATTTTATGATACTTAGTCTGCTATTATGTGAAATGCTTCATACATCATCCTATATGATAGTTTAGGAAAAGTTTTAATCCCTATTTTATACCCTGCTAGTGAATTACAATCTGTTGATACTGAATATGTATAAGAATAATTTAAAAATGCAATATGTAGGTTATGATAATGAAGAGAAATTATTGAAGCTTACACAATTGCCTTGTAATTAGTGTATTCTGTGCAAACTTTTGTGAGTATGTAATATCTGATCAGATGAAATTCTTTAAACTATGTCTTAATCATCCATTACCGACACATACTTATATGCCAAAATCCTCACTATTTGATAACAACCTGACAGAGAGGGCAAGAGAAACTTGATGTCTACCAGTATTTACCTTCAGAAAAGCTGAATTTTGAATGTAAAAAGTAGTACACACATTACTTGCAAAGAGAAGCTTTGTAAAATAAATTTGCATAAAAATAGACAAGGAGGTTATATTGTATTATTCTTTCTGTGGTTCTCCACAGGATAGTTCTGTCTCCCTTAGCTTCCTCCCAGTGGGGTTACACCATGATTTAGCTCGTAGCTCTTTGGTCTCTTGTTGTTACAGCTGCTGTGAATTTAAAGGTTACATCTCCTCTCAGATCTTCAACTTTCATGTTTATGTGAATAATATTTAATTCCCACATCTTCAGTCTTGGCCTTCAGAACTTCAGCATCCTAATTCTTGCTTCTAGTGAAACATTTCAACTTGACTCCCTGGCTATCACTTCAGTTAATATTTAGTGTCTAAAATTGCAGATGTCATTCTCTGTGGCTCCTCTTCTAGGCATCTATGTGTATATCAATAACTCCTAAGCTATGGTTCCAGCCCAGGCCTGTAGCACTTATTTCTGTCAAAACAGCCACCTCTCTCCAACACCCAGACCTGAGAGTCTCAGGGTACCTGCTTGCTGATGCAATAACTGTTAGGGTTCTCAGTACTGTGAGATACTGTGGTAGATGCTGAAGGTAAAAAGAATAAAGTCTACTTTCTGCTCTCAAGGAGTTCTCGGAAGACCTACACATTTACTTCTTTCCCTATGTTGTTAACTATGACATGCTAGTGTGACACTTTGAATGTGAGCAAAGTGCTTCAAAGCTTTTGGGCCTAGAATTACTGGAGGAATTCCTTTTGCAAGAAGGAATCTCAGAAGAATCTAGATTTATACTGATCTTGAAGGCCAAGATTTCCTTAGAGAAGTGGGTGAAAGACTCTTCAGGCCCAGAGACTTATATAACAAAAATAAGATTGCAGTGTAATTCCTCTTGTTTTTTTTTTCTTTCTTCCTTTATATACTGCTAAAACCTAGTCTAGACTTTAATGTGATTATGACTATCCACAGAAATCTCATAAAGTTCTGGTTTAAGCTTAGTTTCCCTCATCCTAGCCTATACAACATGACAGATATAATCATTTCCCCAAATCTGTTTGTTTTCTGTAATGTTTTATCATAACGAAATTCAGAAATCTTAACCCGAAAAGTAATGCCTTCATAGCCTGACACTAGCCTTTCATTGTAATTTTATTTCCTACTTCTAGGACATAATGAACACTAAATAATTAAAGTAAGAGATCTAAGAAAATATGTATCTTTTCTGAGAGGGACCTATCAATACTTGTTTTCTAATGGTTCAGTGACAGACAGTGTAACATATAGTTCTAGAATAAAGAGAGCCCTGAATTCAAATCCAGACTGTGTGGTATTGGGCTAGTTACCCAATCTCTCAGTGCATTAGGGTCCTCATGTGTAAAAGGAGATGATACCATCAATAAGTACTTTTGTGTATGAAGCTGGGCCAAGAATGACTTAAGGAACTAGAGATATGATGTTTGAATAAGTCCCAGCCTTCCTGGAACTTGCTTTAAAAGAGTAAAGTTAATAAATGAGATATGTTTCAATAATGAAAATGTCATAAAGAAAAATGAATTGGACTAAAAGTGAGAAGCAAGGGATGAAAGTGGTGGGAAGGGCATTTTAGGTAGGGTGGCCATGAATGGGCTCATAGTAGTTCTGATCTTGTAGAGTTTTTTGGTGAGGATTAAATGAGGTAACAATACCAACCACATAGGACCCCCCCCCACACACACACACCACACACACACCCAGGGAATCTTAGCTATTTATAGTGTCCTTGTTCTAACTCCTCCGAATCTTGACCCATACTATTCTCCCCATCTGCCATGTGCATCCTCCTCTCTGTTTGTATCCTGCAGTTTCTTCAAGGCATGTTTGAAGCCCTGCCTCTTTCATGCTCTTGCATTATGCATGTCCAAACCCTAGGAATCAACGATGCTTTGATTTGGAAGTACTTGCACATATTTGGCATTCATTCATGTGCAACCTTGAGACTTCTCTTGACTTACATTATTTTGAATTTTTATATTGTGATTTTACTTCCCATATATGAATATTTGTTCTTCCCAAGTAGAATATAAGTTCTCCAAGGACAAGGCAAGACCTGGGCTTTGGACTTCAGAAAAAGGAGAGATTATATACACTAAAGAGATTGAGTATATAATTGTTGATACATAAATAAAATACTTTATATCCTTGCCTCTTAGTCTAGAGTAAATTATGCTACATAAGGAGTTACATGTCCTGGAAACCTGGGGATTGGTATGAGTAGTATAGACCAATAATTAAGTTGGCCTTCAAAGTTCAAGAATATAAACTCACAAAAGGCAAGATTGATGGTTTATTCTTACTGAAAAGTTTCCTGTTTATAGCACTTCAATCAAATGGTATTTTATATGTTATTAAAATATTGTAGTATAGCAACAAATATGATGTCACATATAGTGTGCTGAATGAGAGTGATATTTACATTCTTAAATTTATAGCACTGCTTATTTAAAGAACATGTACAATTTAAAGAGAATGGGAGTTGAGGACTGTACATTATTGCTTTGCTGATGCAACAGAAGTTGAGAAAAATGGCAGCCACAGCACTTTATGTGTACAGCTATCATCTAGATGAAGCTACAGTGTCTGGTTCATTTCCCAAATTGGGTAATTGCAGCCATGAAGAAATACTAAAGTTTCCATAGTGCCAGGGAGTCAATAACATCATCTTTGTATAAAAGCACAGCCCATAAATGCTAAAGTTTCTCTGTGTTTTTCTGTGTAATTCTCTTTTCGTGAGATGAACCCTTCCCCACCAGAGCAAACAAAAACTGCACCAGCTCCTCATATACACAGCCAGGGAAGGACAAGCGAGGATTCAGCTTTTGAGGCTCAGTTATTATCTGTTTTTCTTCAAGTATGTGTCCAGATTTTTTCTTTCAGATACCCTTACTCTTTCTTAACAAACAAAAGCTTAAAAAATACAAGAGTAATAACATTTTACACTCAAAAAGAAACTAAAGTAAAACCAAAGGGTAGAACATAGAAACCATTGAAAAGCCATTATCCAGAAATAACCGTTGTCTATTGTTATATATTTGCTGACAGTAATTTCTATATGTGTGCACATATATATATTTACATATATATAGTTTTATAAAAGATCATTTCATTCAAACTGTTGTCAAACCTGCTTTTCCATTAATAATCTATTATAAACATTTCCCGTATCACCAAATGCTCTGTAGTAGTATCATTTTTATGCCTACTTGGATCCCTTTTACAGCTGTGCCTGAATATTTTTAGCCAATACCCTGTTTTTGTTCATTTATTATGTTTTCAATTTTCTTCTACACAATACAATGATGAATATAGCTTGAAGTTCAACATAATCTTAATTTTTCTTCTGATTCTTGACTTACTGAAGTTCTGTGTATTCATGAGTGGGTATATATACAGGGTCTGGCAGAGATAAGGCCTGCTTGAGTGTGGTTGGTAGGGTAATTATATGGGTGTAATCATTTATAGTTTTAATTTGAACATTTCACCTAAAATGTCATATGGCATGCTTGAGTGTGATATTGTTATGTTACAGAGTTACAAGCTTATGATTTTGTAATAAGAGATTTTATAATAAAGAGGGGCGCTATTTGTGCCAGACCCGGTATTATACACATACATTAGGCATAGCACCCCAGTTAGCACCAGCATTCAGCTGTATAGTTATCAATTCATGATCCTTTATATGCAAGCTTTCAAACTAGATGTGCTATCATAATTTGGAGCTTTTAGCATTTAGAGGGCATGTACCGTGTATTATATGCATTGCCAGTGGGGGCTGGGACAACATGCAGAAAACAAACATAAATATTTTTGAAATAACATACATGAGTAGCAAAATAACCTCATGTAGTTTGACTCAGTTTTTGCAACCAAATGAATTTTGGAATCACCTTATGAAAATATTTGGTTTTCAGATATGTTTGGATTTTAGAGTTGTGGATAAAGGATTGTGAACCTGTCACACTGATAAAATACATTTCAAATGCAGACTGATATTTAGAGTCAAACGATGACACTTTAATGCATTTCATATTTTATACTTTCCTATTTTAATAAGATAATATTAAAATTCATGGAGGGGAAAAATCTACTTAATACTCTTTTTTCTCTAAATTTGCTCTTAGGCAGGAGCATAAAGATCCTTCCTGGTCTAAATGTAATGGAAATCACAAGAGCTTTCGAGCTCCTTAAGAAGCATGTTTGTATGTATGTACATATGTATTTACGTATGGCAATTAGCCCTAATCTAGTCTAAAGAGATTCTGTACAGTACCTAAAATTTTCAGATTAGGAATTATGGTGGTTAAGGAGCAAATATATAATAAAGAATAGCAGTCAGGAGAACAGAAAGCACAACTGAGTGTTACACTAGCTGCCTGACATGATCTGAACAGGACTTACAGAAGAGCTCTGCTCAGCACTGCAGTGGTTGGAGCCGTCATCACTAAGAGAAGGCTCACACCAGTGGTCATATTGGGGAACCCTGTGGACAGGGATCCCCTGGCTGCTGGGGTAATGATCCCAAATAAATGCCTATAACCACAATGCAGAAACCCAAGATGCAGCCCCTCTGAGCATCTGCAGCAGTAGCAATAATGTGCGACGAGAAATAGGCTCTCAGTTGCTGCTTCATGGAGCATATCCCCAGTATAGCCTGAAGCAGAAGAATTAAGTTTTTCAACCCCAACAGAAATGAATGGAAATCTAATACTCCTAGGAATAAAGTGAAGGAAGATCAAATGGCAAACAAGGCATTTATTTTTTTTTTTATAAATGTATGGACTAGCAGGATTAGATTACCACCTTGTACTTACAAGTGTGTGGTAGAGAATCCATGGATCTGAAAGTCACTTCATTGTTTCAAAATAACTATTTTGGAACATCAGAATTTCCATCTAAAAGTTTAAGAAGTTTCTTGAAAAAAGCAAAAGATACAAAAGCCCAAATACCTTATTTCTTCAAGGGGTGAACAGCTTGTCCCCAAACCAAAATTTATGGGTCATTTTTAATAAATATAAAGATCTTATCAATCCAAATTAAGTAAAAGAAAACTGCATTGGTCATGGGGAAGAATGATACAAATGCCACTTTGTTATTACACATTATAATTATCACAATATCATATAGTCCTGTAATCTTTAGACAGGACTTTCTATCCAAAATGGCTGTGATCAATTCTGAAAGCAGAGGGGTTTGCCACCTGAGGACAGATCAGGAATTGTCAGAGCCTTCGAGGACAGGCTCTGTGAGGTGTGCCTGGATGGTAGATGTGAAATTTAAAAGAAAAGAAGAGAACCCTGACTGGTGTGGCTTAGTGGACTGAGTGCCAGTCTGTCAACCAAAAGGTTGCCAGTTGGATTCCCAGTCAGGGCACATGCCTGGGTTGCAGGCCAGGTCCCCTGTGGGGGACGCACGAAAGGCAACCACACATTGATGTTTCTCTCTCTCTCTCTCTTTCTCTCCCTCCCCCTCTCTCTAAAAATAAGTAAATAAAATCTTTTAAAAAAAGAAAAAGGAAAATACTGCAACTCTTTGGTTAAGATAATAAAAATATAAACTCTTAAGGATCTATGGAGAATTTACTGTTATTAATAATTAAATATGCTCCATTCTTTGTATGTTGTTCTGGTTTACATAGGATCAGAACATTCAGAATTAACTATATTAATACCTTGAAATGACTTAGTCAATATTGGGATTCACCATACATCATATTTATTTTTATACTAAGAGCTACCCATATGTGTTTATTCAGAAAGCTTTCACTTGGAGGGAGGTTGAGGAATGGCTTTTTAACAAAATATTTGATTCAGTGAAGTCAGTCACCACATGGAAGAGCAAAACTGTGATCAACAGACTCAGTAGGCTTGATGGGTGGATATATGGGCTTTGGAGCTAGGTTCCATGGGTTCAGTCAGGATTACTCCTCACTGTCACTGTACACAAGTTATTTAACCTCTGTCATTGCTGTCTTTGAAAGGTAAATATATCTCACAGCTTTACTGAGATATAATTCACATACCGATTTGCCTAAAGTGTTCAAGTCAATGGTTTTTAAATATCTTCACATAATTGTGCAACAATTGCCAAAACAAATTTTAGAATATTTTCATCACCTCAAAAAGAAATCCATACCCATTAGCAGTTACTGTGCATTCCCTCAACCTCATCAACCTTTGCCAACCATTACCCTACTGTTTTAATAGATTTGCTTATTCTGGAAATTTCATATAAATTGAAATCATGCAATATATCATCTTTTGAGTCTAACTGCTTTCACTTAGCATAATATTTACACAATTTACCCATACTGTAGCATATGCCAGAATGTTCATTCCTTTATGTTGCCAAATAGTATTTTGTTGTATAGATATTACAACAATATTTTGTTGTAGTATCTATTACAACAATAGATATACTATAGATACTATAGATAGATAGTTGTAATATCTATATACTATAGTACATAGTAATATCTAGTACATAGTACTATAATACATAGATATTACAACTAGATATCTATAGATATCTAGTATAGATATAGTAGCATAGATATAGTATAAATATACTATATTTTATTTCTTCATTCATCAGTTGATAGACATTTGGGTTGTTTCCATTCTTTAGCTATCTATGAACATCTGTGTAAGTTTTGGGTAAACGTGCGTTCTCATTTCTCTTGGGTATGTACCTAGGAATGGGATTGCTAGATCATATGATGACTCTAAGTTTAATCTTAAGGGAAATGCCAAATTGTTGTCCAAAGGAGCCAGCCACACCATTTTTCTTTCCTACTAGCAGTGTATGTGGGTTTCAGTTTCTCCACATCTTTGCCAACACTTGCTATTACCTGAACTTTCGGTTATTACCATGATAGGGTATGAAGTAAAATCTCATTATGGCTTTAACTTGCATTTCTCTGATAGCAAATAATCTTGACCGTCTTTCATGTGCTTCTTGGCCATTTGCATATCCTTCAAAAAAATGTCTATTCAGATCCTGTGTCCATTTTGTAACTGGGTTATTTCTTTATATTATAAGTTTGGGAAAATTATGCATGTACATTAAGTACTTAGAATGGTGTCTGGTATACAGTAGATGTTCAATAATATTAAGTATTAGTATTATAACCTCATTTAAAACTATGCTATTTTACTGAAAAAATCTATAAAACTTAAAGCCTTTATTTTGAGAAAAAGAGGTGACTAAGGGAACTCAGTTGCAAAGAGGAAATGAACTTGATTTTTTATTGTTTCTTAATTAATGTTTAATTGTTTTCTCTCCAGGGATTATTGCAATGGGCTTAATTAAAATAAATTAATAAGAGTTTTTGTACTCCTCTTTCTATAAATTAAATCCAACTTAGTATTTGAAAGCCATCTTAAAAATAAACCATTGCTGTATTGAATAGAAAAAAGCAATTCAATAAAAAGATTTATTATGAGAAAAAGATTTTTAATAATAGAAAGGAAATACTCATTTTATGTCTATATGTTAAAATATAAACTATTCTGAGAGTGAAATATTTTACTTTAATAATTTCTACAAGATTTTTTCCCATGACTCCAAGTTATGAAATATTTCACTTCTATTTTATAAACTCAGAACAAGATTCTTTTTGAGAACACTGACACATCATGGAAGGCGTAGATTAAAGACATGTTTACAGATGCAAGTTCTATCATTTTTAAAATAAAGTAGGATATTTTCATTTTTTGCAAAATCATTTCCTGTATAACCATGATGATCATAGAAAAGATGAAATGAGCATTTGGAGTCATAGAAGGTACACAGGAATAGCCATTAGCTACTAATGGAAAAAAGTTCAACAGGGGCATTAAATCTGTATTACAGAGCCACCAATTTGTATTTTATCATATTGATAATGAATACCAACATTACCATCGAAATGAAACTAGGCATTCTCCCTTTAATCCCAATAGAGAATTTAAATCAATAATGCCCACATTATCCATCTACGTGCACATGTACTTTTAAAACACAAAATCATATAATGCATTTCACTTTTATTTCAAATCTTTAACACTGTGATGTACTTCTCTATTCTTACAATCAATTTATTCTGTTAGTGTTTTTCAGCATTTTAAATTCCTGAGCTAAGTCAATAATGTTGATTACTTACCATAAGCACTGTAAACGCTATTCTAATACAGGTTATTTGCAATTTGACATCCTCATCTATATGCATTATTCTGCTAGGAAAATTAAATGAAACCCTTGATTTAGAATCTGAGACACTTAGAAGTAATGATCCTGTTTACTGATTGACTGAAGTTGTGGTTTTTAAGCACAGAGGAAATAGAGGAAACAAAAAGCAATATTCAAATAAAATGAAAGCATCTGAGTGACTTTAGAAGGCATTCATAGTCAAGAAATAATAGACTTTTATTTTATTTTTCCCTGTTTATGCCTCAGTGCTACTTAGCCAACATTGTTCTTTAGCTCAATATTACCCATTTTTGAGATGCTTGATCTTTCCAAATTTAAATTTAATGAATCCTATCTATCAGCAACTCTAAGATTGGAATGTTATTTACATGAATGAAGTTTTGTGTTAATGCATTTGTTTAAAATACATTATTAAAACAGTCATAGAATATCTTTAATCCATATCTTTTAAAAGGGGTTAGTTTCATTTACAATCTATTTAATTTATCTCTTAAAATTTTATGCACGTGATAGTACAGGGTCATTTATCACAGATCACCTTCTTAGTTAAATGAAATACCAAAGAGTGCTGTTTATGGGTGTTTGCAGAAGTTTAAAAGAATAAAATTACTGAACATTTTTCTATGAAAATTGAAGCAACATTTAAAATGTTTTTTGCCTCCTTTATCTTTTAAGCATGTAGTTGGTTGCAAGCCTCTCTTTCAAATGGGGGTATCGATACCTATGAAAGTCAGTCAACATGGTTGTAATGTAAATGGTTGGATACTTCACATTTGATTTAGCTTTATGTTTATATTTAATGCTAGAATTGACTGAATTTATTTCAGAGAAGACAACATAAAAATAAAACTTCCAGAGTATAGTATTTGAGCAAAATCTGAATAATAAAATAATTAAAGAAATAATAAAATAATTGAGGAAATTTTCTATTTGGTTCTAAACAATTTCTTTTATGAAGGATTAACATAAATTGAGTTTAACATTTGAGTTTATTCATCTTTCTAAGTAGTAAAATATCTTGCCTCTGAGATTAATATCATCCAGTTAAAGTATATTAGACAAAATAGAGGTATTATTTATTATTTTGGCTATATGCTGCCATCAAATAGGGTAGACTTAGGGCATTTGAAGTAATTAAAATACTATAAGGGTATATTAAACACCAAGTGTAAAAAAAGTCTCATTTCTTAAAAGAATAATTCTAATTTCTAGATATACAATGAGGTCTGCCCAGAAAGAACCCAGCCATGTATTATGAAAAATAGAGATATTTATTGAAGAAGATATAAGATACAAGGAACATTGTACCTAGGACAGTGACACCTCAGTCCCCTTCAGAGTAGGCACCTTGGGACCTCACACAGCTCTCCCAATTGCAGCACAATGTTCCTTCTACTCTGGTAGCAGAAGAGAGGAATGAACTTTGCCACGACATGTTTCATGCCAACATCCTGTGTCAAAATCTTGGGCGCAGTAGTTTTTGGAATCCCCAGGTCAGCATCTAGTTCTCGCGCTGTCAGTTGCTGATCTTTGTTGATTGTAGCCCATGTACATTCTCAGGTATTCTGCTTGTTGCAGGCCTTCCAGAATGTGGCTCACTTTCAACAGATTCTCTACCATCTTTGAAGTGTTTGTGCCTGCCTCACTGTTATTTGCGTTGCACTTATTGAATAGTCCATGAAACCCTTCTGAATTATCTGAATAGTTTCTGTGGAGGAATGTTCAGGCTTAAAGCAAAATCTGATGCAGATTCGTTGCTCTACTCACTCAGTCATTTTGAATGTCATGGCCACACAGTCCACATGCTCACTCAGTGGTATCTATCACCCCTACTGACTAGTACAGTAAAGTCATCATTGTTCACAAGTGTGTATTCCAGTCTACACTCCTTGGCTGCCAGGTTACAGCCATGTTGCACAAACTGTTTTCATTATATTAACAGTGGCTGGACTTTTTCCAGACAGACCTTATATAATATCTGGTTTATATAGTTTTCATTATTTTAACTATTGATTTCATTAATTCTACTTCACTTTTTAAAAAGTAAGTTCAGTTTGTTGCGAAGAAATGAAAAACAATTTACATGACAAATATTTACATTTTGGCAAAACAACAATTATGAGTAACTAGTCCTCAGGAGGATACCTTATAGAGAAATAAGTGATTTTAACTTAAAGCAAATGGACAATAAAAATACCTGCTCTCTCTCATTGCCTGCTGTAAAGATTAAAGAAAGAAATTTAATGTGGAAATGTAGAATGGTCACCAAATCAAGAGGTGACATAGAAAAGTTGCCATTGAGTTTTACCTGTAATATATAATGTTTAAAATATTTGATGATGATTTTGCTTTGTTTTAATGGTACTGCTTGTCCAATTGGACATTCACTTAACATATTGTATTAAAGCAAGAAGCTAGAATTTAAAATACATGTTGTACAAATGCACATATTTGTATGTGTATGTTTAATTTTGAAAACGTCAGGTCAAGAAAATAAAGGTTTAGAATTAATGTCAAACCTTCCTAAAACAAATAATTCAAGAGTTAAACTGTAAATTAAGACATGCTTTACACATACAGATGTATGTGTATAATTAATATATTTTCAATTTCTAACATGGCGGGGAAAGAAAATGAAGGTTTAGTATAAATAAGTCAAAACTTTCTAAAACAAACAATTTAGAAGTTAAACAGACTAAATTAGAACATGCTTAGCTGATGATGACAAGTGTTTCTTTTCAACACTATTAATGGAAAAAAAAGGATCAGGAGACACCTAACCATGCACTTCAGGCTTTGAAGTGGAAATGCCTGTAGGGGTTCTGTATTATGTTAAGTACTAAAGTTGGTCAACACCCTATACATGATAAGAAGATTAAGTCCTGATTAAACCCCTATCAGTAGAATTCAAATAGTAATCTGGCAGGACAAGTGCTCTAATCAAGTGTTCTTGTTTGTCTGTCATTGGCTCAATACCAGATGTAATCAGTCTCACAGCTCCTTCAATTTTGGTTGTTTATAAATTACTTTTGAAAGTGCTTGTTATGGTTAGATATATGGATTCCATTTATCTAGTATAGGTGAGATTATGATATTGAATTATAAGAACAAATACCAGGCTAGAAGATGCCTATAAAGATTAAGTCATTTTCTCCCTTTTCAAACAATTAGCAAGACTAGACTGTTTAGCAGAGATCAATTGTAATTGAGGAACTGAGAAAGGGCAATAAACAAATTACTAGTGCTTTCACAGAAGTCTGAAGCTTGTTGGTTTACAGAACCTCTGTTATTTAATCCAGAAGCCCTGTAGGTTGTAAATTATCCATTACAGTTGTCACTAGGCCCTTAAACAGAAGTTATGTACTAGTTTAAAGACACAGGAAAAGAGAGTCTCCTGGTCTTTGTCTCGGACAAAACAGACTACTTAGAATTAGATTAATTTAAAATATAACACTAAAATTTTCTAGTGATAGAAAGTGTTTAGAGGTTCAATAGGATAAGAAAATATAAATTGGACTGTTTAGTTCTTATAACTAAAATATGATATAGAATCTTCTTGAAATGTTTTATTTTGATGCATTTCATTATCTTATGATTTTTCTGTCTGAAGTCTGAAAAGAAGATAATAATTATACATTTTAAATTGTTATAAGATTGCAAAGTCTTAAATTCCATATTAAGTACAAGAAGGATAATGAAAAAATGTCAAAGAATACATTTTATTTTTTGAATTATTTGAGGAAAAAATATTGCATATAATAGTATATGAAAAAGTAGAATATGAGGGTTTTTTTCTTTTCTTAAGCAAAATTTGGCCTGCTTGTTATTTGAACTGTACAATGTTTTCAAGGACCTAAAATTAAAAACAATAGAAGCTAAATGCATAGGCCAAAAACGAAAGCAGACTATGTGTGTTTTGAAGACACACATAACATTTTAAATAAACAATCTGTTTAAAATATATTCAAATAAATAGGGTAACAGTAATTAAAAATCTTATCTTACATTGGAATAGTGCCATCGACTTTAAAAAATAGGTTAAGTGTTAGTAAAGTATGTGATTTTCACGGCAATGAAGCGGTCTACTAAAAGCACATGCACTCTGCTGTGAACTAGAAAACCGCACAGCTTTAGACGAATGCATACGTGAATGCTTTTGTGATGGGTCATGTGGACTGGAAACCATAAAAAAAAAATCTGGCGGTTTAAAATTCAAAAACATCTAATGACCAAAACTCATTATAAACATTTTGAAAATATGAGTGGCAAGCTTGAATGATAAGAGTCCATGACACATATGAAGGGTTAAAAGTTTTGATTATTTTTTAAGACATTTGCTATTAAGTTAGGAATAAATGAACATCAAAATAGCAGAGCTCACAAAAGAAGAAATGGAAGTGTGTCTCTAATATCAAAGTGGTAGAAATAAAAAGGGTAGCAACCTGTCATTTTTTTTTTACCTGAGTGGCAAAAAGGAAGCAGTGTGGTTATTTTAAGGTATTACGAAACTGACCACGTAAATTGGAGCAAATATAAATAGGTTTTACCTTTTTGCAGGGAAGTTTGGTAATATGTAAAAATTCTTTAAAATTATTAATTTCTCTTCCTTTAGAAGTATACACCAAAGAAAGAGACATCTGTAATAGTATCAACAATAAAAATAAAGTTAAAAAAAGTGGCACCAAAAAGTGTAAACTAAAGGGTAATTTGAAACAACTTAAAATTTTATCAATGGGGAGATGATAAAATAAATTAACAAATTGACTACTTTGTAGTTGTTTAAAATGATGCCACAGATCTATATTTATTAGCAAGGAACTATGCCCTTGACATATTAAGTTCAAAAATAAATTGCAAAATAATATAATTGTGTTTATTGAAGAATGAATTCTTTCATGGGTACATATGCATTTTTTCAGATATATATATATCTGAAATAATGTTCATCAGAATTTTGATTATCGATAATTTTGGGCTTTCTAGTGATTTATTTTTTGTAGGATGAATATATATCATCATCATCATCATAAAAAAAGTAATGTTACCTGTAGAAGGAATGACAGCATAATAATAGGTATTTCTTTTTTTTTTTAATGTGTAACTTCACTAAGGTGAATGTACTTTGTTTAATTTTCATAAGAAATATTTCATAGAATATCTACCATAAAGTAGTAAACATTAGGTATTTTTTATTGTTAGTGGAAAATTCCTTTGGTTGAAGAAAACTCCCTTATGTATTACAACTAGTCCATTTAGTTGTAAATTTCCCCTTTTACTGACTGGAGGCTTCATTCCAAGTATATTCAGCCTTAATAATAATTTAGAAAAAAAAAAGGACTTAGATTTGCATTTACCTAATCTTTTCTAGATTAATAGACATGCTCCTCAGAAATGTGTCAATAATCATAATAGCAAAATTATAATATTTCCACAAGTAGGCAAAATATGCATGTTAGATAAAATCTATAACATTGCTTTGCATTTTCCTTCTGTGTTCTATATAGTAAAACTTGGGATGCCACTTTTCTTTTATAACTCATTAAAGAAGAGCCATCTGTCATCACCAGCAAGTTCTGCTCTACCTTTTGCTTTTATTTCCCCAAAAGATCTTAATCGAAAAAGCAATTCATGGAAATGAGAGAAATCTTGGTAACAGAAGCAACCCTCTGGAATAGCAGGAAAACTCCCATTCTCCAATTTGCACTACATGCTTTTCTTTTTTACTTTTTTTTTTTAAGAAACTGTGTTTCTTTACTGCATATCATTGTCTCATGTAATATGCAGACTTGCTGTTTATTGAGGTTTTGTTAGTCAGATAAGTATCAACACAATTGGGAGCCACAACATAGTTCAAAAAGTTATCCCCAGAATAGACAATGCAAAGTATTACCTACAGTTTGCAATACAGAATTTTTAAAAATCACAGCAGAATAGAGTAAGTAATTGAAAGTAATTTGTTTTTGAGAGAGAGAGGCAGAGAGAGAGAGAGAGAGAGAGAGATGTGTTGTTCTACTTATTTACATATTCATTGGTTGATTCATTGGTTGTATGTCTTGACTGGTGATTGAACCCTCACCCTTGGTGAATCTGGAGGATGCTCTAACTAACTGAGCTACCTGGCCAGGGCCAAAAGTAATTTTTTAAAAGAGAAATTTCTGTGCTTTTGAATGTTGGCTATGTCTGGGGGAAAAATACAAATTGGATGTCATCCTGACAAAGAAGGCTGTTGTAATCACCAGGTAATTGTGATTATAAGCACCTGAACATTAAAATTAACTGGGATGGTCCTTGTGGATCATGAAGATGGTTGTGTGGATTATGTGACTAGAGTGAGGTGCTGAGTTGCTCCATTAATGATATATGGATTTCTTTACTGAATTAATGTAGGCAGCCATTTAATTAAATTAACTACATAGCTGACATCTTTTCAAATTTTGTTGTACTATTTTTCCAAAATTATTAACACATGGTGTCAGTGAACTAGTTAAAGCATCCCAGGAAGAGGTAAGATGTACATTTCAGTGAGACTATTGATGAAAGCCTTTGATAATTCTAGGCAAAAAAGAGATCCCTTTCACTTCTTTCTTCCTGTATCATCTCCTCCTCCTTTTCTTCTTTCCCCCTAAAAAGTAACAATAGTAATGATAATTATGATAAGCAATAATAGTTTATTTTTTAAAAATAACTGAGATTCCATTTCCCTTTAAAAAGTAGACAGGTTGTCTTAAATTGCATCTACTTTGAAAAATATTTGCCTTATAAAATAGTAATTTTTGCTAAATAAATATTTTACTTGGTGGAGTTCAAATAGCTTAAGAAGGAATTTCCAAAGCAAGTGCTTGGTTTATTGAGACATGTTTTGAGTAGAAATAAAAATTTTGATCACTGTGACAAAAGACTATCTCGCTGTGAGAACACATTAAATGGTTCCTTGCTGATAACGTCCCTGTGACGTGCTCTTGTATTCCAGGAAAGCCTAAGCACTAGAAATTGAACAGATATTTAATACACACTTGTTGATAGGAAGTAAACAAATATATTTACAACATAGAAAACTTCAAAAGCATTCTCTGCCAATCCCTTCTAATAATGCTTTATTGGTCAATGGCAAAAGACTAACAAAACCATATTTTCTGAATAAAACAGTTTGACACTGGATTTTTTGCTACTTTAATTCTGAGAGACCTTCTGGGTGGTGTGGTGTATGAGTATATGCTAAATTGTTAGGGTGCCTGGAACATTTTGCTTATGGGGAGACACCTGGATAGACTATCATATTGTGTTGGTATCATTATCTAGTCATTTTATGATCTATTTTAAGAAATATACTTACATTTAAAATAGAGATTTAGGTTGAGATATTAACTCTACCATTCAGTCCTTTAGTTGAGATGTATACACTCATTAATGAATTCAAGAGAATTCATTTGTTTTGACTCCACTAAACTACCAGCATTGGTTAGTTCTCGAATTTAATTATGAATACTTTTTTGGGGGGGTTATACATAATTGTTATAATGATTGATATTTTAAACTGAAAAAATAACACCAAATATCAACAAAGTGGTTGTGATTTGATTCATTTTACTATGACCCTCTTCCTAATAGAGAGAGAACTACTAGTAAAAACAGTGTTGGCATACTTTTGGTGTTTATCTGTTCAATTTGTTTTTAACGCGTTTGTTATATATCCAGAGAACCTTCATTCTTTGGTGAAATGCATGATTTTTAAGAATAACAATGTGATTTCAAATTCCAAGAAAGTTTTATATTGCATAAAAAGATGCCAAGGGGACTTTAAGATGTTTCTTTTAGATCAAATGAGACAGAACCAATTATTTGCCTCAAACTAGAGAAATATTGGAATGTCACTTCCCAGAATCTCATGAGCCTACAAAAGGTACCTTCTTGACATCCATTTCCAGCCCAGGAAAGGCCAAGGTCAGCCCCTAGAGCAACTTAACATCAGTTTGAATCCAGAATTTGGTACCACAAGCTAGTAGGTTCATGTAGGTAGCAGGACCCAGTCATTTTAGGCACAGTGGTCTGAGAGTCTTCTCATACTTAGACCCTGAATTAAGAATTTCATCAGCAAAATGAAAAGGGAACCAACCATATAAGAAAATACATTTGCCAATGATACCTCGGACAAGGATTTGATCTCTAAAATATATAAAGAACTCACAGGACTCCACATCAGGAAGACAAGCAATGCAATTAAAAAATGGGCAAAAGGGAATGCAAACCAGTACAGTCACTGTGGAAAACAGTATGGAATTTCCTCAAGAAACTAACAATGGAATTGCCCTTTGACCCAGTAATCCCACCACTGGGATTATACCCTAAGAACCCTGAAACACCGATTCAAAAGAACCTATTCACCCCAATGTTCATAGCAGTACAATTTACAATAGCCAAGTGCTGGAAGCAGCCTAGGTGCTTATCAGTAAAAGAGTGGATCCAAAAACTATGGTACATTTACACAATGGAGTTACTACACAGCAGAAAGAAAGAAGGAGCTCCTACCCTTCGTGGCAATGTGGATGCAACTGGAGACCATTATGCTAAGTGAAATAAGCCAGGTGGTGAAAGACAAATACCTTGTGATCTCACCTATAAGTGGACCCTAATTAACAAACCAAACAAGCAAGCAAAACATAACCAGAGACATTGAAATTAAGAACAAACTGACAGTAACCAGAAGGCAGTGGAGAGGAAAATAAAGTGTGAAAGAAGGGAAAGGTTTGTAAATGAACATATATAAAGGACCCATGGACAAAGACAAAGGGGGTAGGATTGAGGGTGGGAGGTGGGAGTGGGTAGGGTGGGGGAAAGTGGTGGTGGGAAAATTGAGACTACTGTATTTGAGCATCAATAAAAAAATATTTTAAAAATGGGTGAAGGACCTGAACAGACACTTCTCCAAAGAGGAAATACAGAGGGTCCAGATACATATGGAAGGATGCTCAACATCACTAGCCATCAAAGAGAGGCAAATGAAAACTACAATGAGATACCACTTCACACTGGTCAGAATGGCCATCATAAATCAAAAAACAACAAGTGTTGGAGAAGTTGTGTGGAAAAGGGAGCCCTAGTGCACTGTTGGTGGGAATGCAGACTAATGCAGCCACTTTGGAAAACAATATGGAATTTCCTGAGAACTCTAAAAATGGAACTGCCTTTTGATCCATCAATACCACTGGTGGGATTATACCCCAAGAATGCTGAAACACCAATCCAAAAGAACCTACTCACCCCAATGTTCATAGCAGCACAGTTTACAATAGCCATGTGTTGGAAGCAAACTAAGTGTCTATCAGTAAGAGTGGATCAAAAAATTGTGGTAGACTTACATAATGAAACACTACACAGCAGAAAGAAAGAAGGAACTCCTTCCCTTTGCAACAGAACGGATGGAACTGGAGAGCAGTATGCTAAGTGAAATAAGCCAGGTGGTAAAAGACAAATACCATATGATCTTACCTACAAGTGGAACCTAATCAACAAAACAACCAAGTGAGCAAAATAGAACCAGAGACATGGAAATAAAGAACAAACTGACAGTGATCAGAGGAGGGTGGGGAGGGGGATAACAGGGGAAAGAAGGGGAAGGGTTAAAGAACATGTATAAAGGGTCCAGGGACAAAGCCAAAGTGTGGGGGGGAATTGAATGTAGGAAGTGGGGTTGGGTAGGGCAGGGTAGAGTAATGGAGGAAAAATGTGAACAACTGTAATTGAACAATAATATTTTTTTTAAAAAAAAAGAACTTCAGAATTCTTCCATGTTACTGAGATATATGTGAATGATGTCTCCTTGGCACTTTTTCAGTCAAGACGTCACAGAAATGATACATTTCTGACTACCCAGAAAAAAACATACTATAGTCCAATCCTGGGCAGCTTGAAAAAACTTTTGAATATTATTGCCTGATGCTAATAGGAAATCCATGTTGTCAGTTTAATAGGGAGAGAAGATCAGAAATGTTCTGGCAGATAGGGCATCCCAGAGTTAGTCCTTGAAGAATCTGTTACCTTGAACCCTCTGGGACCTCAAATTCTCTCTCAAACAAATGACACAGAGCCCCTTGGAAGTGTCATTTTTGGACGTCATATTTGACAGCATACTATATACTATTTTAGAACAGAAATGGAGATTAACCACACTTGGCTGATATTACTCTCTCCTTAACAGCAAACCTTCATGTTCAAACGTTGTTGTCTGTATGCTGGATATAGCAGTGCATCGGGAGGTAGATTGAAAGGACGTAGATTAGAGTGTGGATTTCACAGACACCCTCCAGGGGTTTTGCTTCTGGATAAGATGGTTGTTCTGAGCTAGTAAACAGATCACCAGAGATAAGGACTTCCTCTCTCCACTTTGTCACAAGCTCTGTTGTGATATTAGTGCAAAACCTATTCTATTGCTATCACCCGGAATAGTGAGAGACATTAGATTGTATACTAGGAAACTGACCAATCTTAACAATTCTGGAATGGTAAAAACTTCAAACTCCAGTTCCTAAAAACGGCAAGCTCAGTTTTTTCACACAAAAGGGACAGTATGACAACATTAATTTTTTCTATCTTGATTTTGAACGTGAAAAGGGTTTTTCTTAACATAATACAAACTGTTATCATCTGGAGCACCTGAAATTATTAAAAATAGTTTATATATTTTTGTAATTTTCTCCTGCTATTAAATAGCGGACCAACTGGTCATGTTTACTGAAGAAAACAGCCAAATCAAGGCAGAGTTAGTGTGGACCGATCACTTGTAAACGTTGTGATCCGGGGAGCCTGCCATTTCTTGTGATGTGGCTAAGCATGCAATCACTCCCACCTCACTGATCACATTTGGATTTAGATCTCATTCACATAATACATAAGCATGCAGAAAACATCCTAGAGGGCAAATAAACACATCAAGAATGAAAGACAAGTGCTAATAATTCTTTTATTCATTTTATTTGTCTTTTTTAGATCTAATTTAGAATACTAGCTAAGACACCAAATAATTCGTATCAGGAACACTTTAAAATAGAAACACACCTGTATGCTAATGTCTAATCCAGTTACTTTTATTCATTTCCCATTTGTAAACTATTCCATGGATTCCAACTTCAAGAGCATAATTCTTGGTTTTTCAGGGCAGTTCCTTGGGAGATGCTTCAAAATGAGCATGCTGTTTAAAGCATTCACATCTACCAGTTTATAGAAAATTCAATCTGCTCAGCTTTTAAACGTCTTTATTAATTAAGAAGCACAATGGTATGCTTAATCAATCATGTACCTTACAGGTTTTTTGCATATGTTTCGACAGTTTTCAGTCCATATCATGGTATCAGTCTTTGTCACCAAAAAAATTAATAGAAATTTCTGAATGTAAGCCAACTAGATAAAAATATCTAGTAATTACTGAAGTCCCCAGACTTTTTTGCCAACTGTGAGAAGGATAGAAGCCAGAGGAAAGAATATTTTAGGAGCAAATTCTTAGGCAAGTAGTGACAAAATCCTTGTCCTTGAAGCTTATATAAATAACTTTCCAATGTTTTTTTAACCTTTTCTCTCCCCTCCCCAGTCCCCTCAGCAATGAGGCATGTCACTCCACTCGTCCACATCCATCTTTTTTTATTGATGTCCACTTTGGTGTCTGTACAGGTCATCAATTTTGCTGCCTCTTAGGCAGCCAGTGGGAATGTACAAGTTAAGTCACTGGACTTTGTGTGCTGAGCTTGAGGAGGAGGGGAAGGGAGGAAGTGTCAGCTTTCTTTAGCACTAACAGTCCCAATCAGATACTGGCACTGGGGCTCATAAATCTTGTGGCTGACCCAGGTGAACCTTGAGGCTCAGTGCTCACTGAAAACTGATCAGGCCTCTGCTTAGTTTAACAGGCTGTTCTCAGTGACAAGTGAAGGGTTCAACAAATGCACAAAACAGATATATATTAGTTGAAAAACTAATGGCTTTTAAAAGAATGTTTGACAATTGTTTAAGGTTGTCTGTAGATCCATTATACTGATAAACGACCGACTTGGTGTATACTAAAGTGGGGTTGGTTGGGACACCGATTTAAAGTTTGTTTTTTCTTTCTCTCCTTTTTTTTTTTTTCCCTCCTTTGGTCATCCTGGTGTGGATTCCATGAGCAGCACGTCCCAGAAACCTAGGGAAATACCTGTGCTGCATACATTTAACCTTGCAGCACAAGTGGAATTAAAAAGACTCTGAGACTGCCCTCAGTGACCTGCAATTGACCGCTTGAACTTCTAAGTTAGGGTCAGTTGAGGCCCCAAATAAGAGGTCAAAAGCTGGTCAGCTTTCTCTATCCCTAACATGCTGAATAGGAAGACTTTATTGCCATGATTTATGCAATTTGCTGAGACAGGTTAAGGAGACCTTAAAACACACCATGGGGCTCACTTGCATGAGGATACCCTCCTCTTGGAAAATAAATTCTGATTGTCCAGCTGGAAATCTCTTGGGGATACGCCTTGAAGTATTTTACCCTCTGTGTCTACAGATTCATTCCCACACTCGACCCCTGAATGTGACAGGGTTAGTGTTTCCAGATTTATTTAAACAATACAAATGCACCAAATGAAGCACTTTCAAACCTGATTAATTGTGGAGGCAGAATAACCATTGGTAATGAATTATTTGGGGGAGCAGTAAACTCCTACAAAAGTTAACCCTAAATCAATTGCTTCAGAGGTCCAAACATAATACAAGCTACAATACTTAAGCCTTTCCAAATAAAAGATTTTGGGGTTTGTATTTGCCTTTGAAACTTGGTTCTTGGATGATATGGATGAAGATTTTTCTGTTTTCATAGAAGAGTAAGTTTTAGAGCTCTTACAATTTTCTCTTCCTAGTCTGTGTGTAGTACAATCACAAACAGGTCAAGGCTCGTGATTTCTTCTACAGAAATTCGCAGTACCACGTGGCGGCATTCTTTGTTGAGCTTCCACATCTGAAGTAAACCAACTATCTGGTTTTGTGAAACAAGTCATGATATAGCCATGAATGTCAGTTTTACTCAGGCTGAAAGCAAAGAACCGAACCCAGATCTTTCACAGATGAAAAGCTACTTGGTGCTATAAACCTCTAAGCCACCTTTCTGCTTTTTCACAGGGCATTTAGTGCTTCTGGGTGCACACACCTCCATAACTCCAATTGGCTCTGATCTAATAAATTCAATTCACAAGGTATTAGTTTGTAATGTGGTCCAATTTCATTTGGTAAATGAAAGAAAAAGGTAAAACTGTGAAAGGTATCCACTTTGAAAAACGGCTTGTGTGTAGTAATATTAATTCAGCAGCTAATTCCCATAAAGGTTTTAAAAGCATACTTTAAACAAAGAATATGCTTGACCCAAATACGTGTATATATGTGGGGTTGGGATGACTCACTGTGTGCTCTGTCAGTTTGTCCGGTAAATAAACCAAATCATGAGTATGATAAGCTTATGTCGGGCCAAGCTCAAAGGTCATAAATTAATAAATGCTGTGGAAAAAATTTCTGCACAAATATTTAGCTGATTGACCTCAAGACCTCTCTGTTTTACAAAGTCACACTGATTTTTCTTCCCCACTCGCCAGCACTGCCCAATTAATGTATTTTTTAAACACAGGGCCTAGCTGTAAAAGACATATCTCTAATTGGCCTGAAAACACTTCTTATGTATTTGCGGGGACAGAGGCAAGGAAAAGACCCTCCATCTTGCACACTTACTATTACAATGCTTTTCTCCAGGTGGCAGAAAGCTGATCCTCACCCAGGACACAGTTCCTACAGGTGTGAATGAGCCCGGGTAAGAGTTAAGGAAAGGACAAGAAGCTTCAAGCAAGGCTTCTCCCCTCAGATCAGACTTCATAGCCTTTGTCTTCTCAGCAGCACAGTTGACTTTTGCCAGTGGGTTCCCACACTCTGGTGTGGTTAAAATGTTGTTTTCCTGCTGCATTTAATCTGTTGTAAAAAGGGTATCTTCATTCTTGAACAATAAAAATTAAAGCTAATGTTCCCAGTTCACTGGAAATAGCTTTTTGGAAACTCAGTTAATTAAATCTTCCATTATGAAGTATTTCTATTACTAGAAGAAATTAAAAGTAGACAAGGAGCACAGGGCAGTCATTAATGAGGTTACTGAAGATCCAAAGGGATGCTGCATTCTGAGACTGGTTCCAGAGGAAGTCTGTGCTGAAGCAGGTCCCTGAAGGAATGGAAGTGTGCTGTACCAATGATAGCTAGTGATCAATTGGTATTTTTGAAAGCTTTTGTAGCAGTCAATGGACACTTTTTCTTTTGTCCTTGGTACTAACTGTTGATTGATTCATAGATTACCTTGTTAAAAAACAGATTACATTGAAAACTTGTTAGCAATTAATAAATTAGGAATTTAATAGACTATAAAGTACAGCTCTGTTAGGCAGTTCAGTCCTTCCCATTCGGCATGGATTAAACCTCTCATTTTTTTTGTTATTTCTTTAATCCATGCCAACTCAGTCTACGGGATTTCCTCATCACGTGTGCTCAAAACCATTTCTATATTGGCAAATATTTGGGAGAGTTGAATCCTTTCCAGTTGCTTTTCCTGCCAACTCTGCTGGGGTTTTCCTCTCTTTTGGTTAAACTTGAAATATAAAAATATGGTCTTTTTACCATCAGCAATAACTTCTATAATTTTAAGAACATTAATGGCCAAATTACAACTCAAACAACATGTAATTTTTTTCTCAGAATGCAATCAATATAACTTACTGAGAGAGAATGGTTGTCTTCTAGTGCTGCTAGTCATAAATAATTGGCAATTGTGTTCCAGACTTCAGACACAGCAGGTTGCTTACTCCTCTGCTTGGCAATTGGATTTATTCAACAGTCGTCGGTCACCAACAGGGGCTGTGGTGATTGTCTCTCTTGCTACCTTAAGAATAATTTCCCCCTTGTGCTTTTCTCATCTCTGAAATTCTAGGATCTTATATTTAAATTATCTCAGGGAGCCTTTGTCTAACAAAGGAAAAAGTTCTTAAACTGATATGAGGCTAATTTTTCTGGAAAAGCAATTAACTAATTACAACGGAAATATTTCTATTAGTATATTCAGTTCAACATTTTGAGGGTCCATAATCACAAAGAAGATACCTCATTCTTTCTTTTTATCACCTGGACAACAGGTTGATATAACTTTTATCATTTAGTTTTACTGAACAATAAGAACCAAAACATTAAGGTTTCACTATGCTTTCTGTATTGTTTTTAATTATATTAACTTTTAATCTTCATAACAACATTATTAGATTGGTAACACTATTATCACCATTGGACATATGAGGAAACTAACACACAGAGATGGTAAGGCTCTAGGGCAGACAGTCAGTAATTGGTGACAGAATTTCAACTCAGAAAATCTGCTTTTGGAACCTGTGCTTATGAACATGCTATACCACATCAAACAATTAATTGATGTATAGATAAAATTAAACTGAACCAGCTCTAGGCAAAACCATGCAAACTACTTGTATTTTTAATGTTCTTAGAAAACTACTTGACATTGCACCTGGTGTCCTTTTCCAGTACCCTTCCCTGACATTCAGAAGCAGTCTTTTCCCCACTACTTACTTCTCTGCCACTGCTCATACCTTATCTAGCAAGAAAGAATGTAGTGTTGTTTATACATTAATTAAATCTGCTCACACCATCATACCTTATTTTAAGTAATTTATATTCATTCATTCATTTACTCCAAAATATTTATTGAACTTTTATTGCATTCCAGAAATCTTTTCCTCTTCCCTTCCTCCCTCTCTCCCTCCTGCTTTCCTTCCTCCTTCTCTTTCCTTCCTTCTTTCCTCTTCTCCTCTCTCTCTCTCCTTCCTTTCTCCCTCTCTTCCTTCTTCTCCTCCCTATCCTCCCTCCCTTTCCTTCCCTTCCTTTTTTCCTTTCCTTCCACTGTCCCTAACTCCCTTCCTTCTCTCCTAAAGAAATTTAGGACTCAGCAAACAAGTAGAGGAGAGATGAGGTTATTCTTCTTGCTTTTGAAATTCTGCTAAACCACAGGCTTGCCTCAAGGTAAACCTTCTTTAACCAAATTGGAGAGAAGTAGACTAACAGGATCAGAAAGTCCCTCACTCCTCTGGGACCAGATAGACCTGATCCCTTAGAGAAGCTTAAAAAAATACACACAGACCTCTCCAAGGCTTTTACTAAATCTTCTTGACTTTAGAAGCTTAGATTCCTAGACTTAGCAGTTAAGCATTTCATTCAAAGTGCACCAAGTACAATGGCCTTCTGTTGAACTGGCTGAGCATTTGCCTTAACTTCTTCATGGAAAGGTGACAGGGGCATTTTTATTTTTGTAATATAATTTCCTTTGACTTTTGCTTTTAGCTCTGTATTTTACATGAACAATTGCAAATAAAAAGTTAATTGAAATTATTATATTTTTACCAAAACTTTTATGGAAGCTGTCCAGAGCACTAATCACTTCATTTGAAATAATTCCAGGTTTGCAACAAGATTTGTGTTTTTAATGAGCATGGTCTAAACCATGATTTTAATGCAGAACTAATTCAGTTAAACTAGATTTTTATGATCCCACTGTAAATGATTTTATGGTTCTAATGCTTGAGGAATTTTGTCAAACGTTTTGGTGACAACTGGATCAAAAAACCCACAGTTATTTGGCTCTAACTTTTTCCATAGCTGGCAGACAACAGGAATTGCAGAATGCAATTGGAAGAGCCAAATGTACACAATACCATTTATACACGATACAGTTTAATACCATTTCAAAGGAACAATTACATGGGGTTCTTCATCAAAAGTATTATTTTTTCTCCTTTCAGTGATTTACTAGTTTTTCTTTTCTAGATTTTATTCCAGAGCTTAGAGAATATCAGACTTAGAAATAGGAAAAGAAAAATATAATGCTTTATCCTTTTCGTGGACCACAAAACACATCCAGGAAAAGACTAAATAAGCAAAAGACTACTTTTGCTTATTTTGCTAAAATAAGCAAAAGTAAAAATTGGAGTTTTTATGACTTTATTTTGCACTGAATTTAATTTATGCATTTATACCCATTTATATTCACACTTATTCCAAAAATTTTATAAGTTTTCTCAATAACAGAGAAAAAGCAGCATGAAATCATAAATTTAAAAGAGGTCACAAAAAGGAAAAGACATAACATACAACTAAAATGATCAAAGAAGACACATACATAAAAAGATATACATCATTTTCAGCCTCTGGAAATTCAGATTAAAATCTCAGTGAGATGATACCACATATCTACTAGAATGGCTTAAATAAAAATACTGATAATACCAAGTGCCAGTGAGACTCTGTAGCAAATGGAACTCTCATACATTGCTGGTGGGAATGCAAAATGGAAAAGAGTTTGGCAGTTTCTTACAAAGTCAATGATATACTTCTCATATGAATCAGCAATATCATTCCTGATGTTTATCTATAGAAATTAAACTTATATTAATACAAACGCCTACAGATGAATGTTGATAGCAGTTCTGTATGATATTGTCCCAAACTGAAAACAACCCAAAGGCTCCCAATGGTGAGTGTACAAATGGTGGTACAGTCATACCATGGAATACTACTGAGCAATAAAAAGGAACGTACTACTAGTACATGCAATAAGTTAGAGGAATTTCACAAATGACATTATGCTGGGTAAAAGAAGCCAGTCTCCAAGGTTATATACTGTTGGAGTCCATTGATATGATGTTCTAGAAAAGACAGCTGTAGTGGTGGAGAACAGCAGAGGTTGCCAGTGTTGAGTTAAAGGAAGGGTATAACTATTTTGGGGATGACAGAATTGTTTTGTATCCTAATGGTGATAGTGGTCACACAAATCTGTATGTGTGCTAAAATAGATAGCATTTTACAACAAATAATCATAAAAACACTGAAGTATTTAGGTTCCAAATATGGTTCCAGGTTTTCTAATGGGAAAAAGAAAATTCACTTAGTTACACAATTTACAAGATTTATAATGGAGAAAAAACCACTGGGAACTTTGAGGAAGTTCAACTACTGTTTATATTAGATGTGCCTGCACAAAGTGGGCAATGTTTTAATTATCTGATAAGTTCCAATATGAACAATGATGAATTTCAGTGAAGTGTTTCACTTTGGGTCCCTCAAAATAGAAAGATATCAATAATATTAAAACACAGCCAAGTAAAATTAATTTGAGGTATGTCAACCCCATTTAATCTAAAAATAAAAATTTTACTTTGCTCAACCCAGAGTGCTAGATTTTAACATATTCTTCAAAGGATCATATATTCATATATATATATACATATATATATAAATTATATATGTATATATAAATTTTATAATATATATATTCTTACCTCTCAAACAATTTTGGTTTCTAAAGACTACTTTTAATGACTATAAGCATACACAATGCAGTGTAGTGTTGGAAGAAGCAGGGCATGGGCGTACAGACATAAAATTAATTTTGTGGCAACTGTATCACTCACTATAATCATACTATGTGTTTATAGATATAAAAATACTAGTTTTCAAGAGTATTTTAATATCATAAGTTTTAAATAAAATCATAATGTTCTAAATACCTGATACATGTTTAATCCAACTTAAAATTTAAATTCTTTATTAATTCACGTCAGAAAAGATTAAGCTACAAATATAACCCTGGAAAAATAAAACAAAGTATAACCTAACATTAAGTGCTTTCTCCTGTGTTTATAGTTACAGTTACAGAAGAGAAAAGCTCTCTGGTTAATGTTTGACATTAACAAAGTCTTGAACTCTGTTGGAAGGCATAAATGTGTATATATTTGTTGTCAGGTATGGGAAAATTCAGTAATTTACTCACCTTGGTAGAAGCTGTTTAACTTTACACTAAAAATAAGTTGAAGAAAATTATATAGGCCATAGCAAATATCTTGTAATTATCAAAGAGATAATGGGAATATCAGAAGGGGTATATTATTAGAATAAAATAACAAAACTATGATACATACATACACACCACACAGACATACTGAAGAATCACATATGATGATAATTGAAATAATTGAAAAAATCTATGAGTATTATGTGTTCAATAAATATTCAATAAATATTCTTCCATTAAAAATCTTAAAATACTTAAATTGCCATTCTTTGAATGTTTCAGTGTATATCACTGCTATTTTACCTACTGTACTTGAATTATCTGAGGATTCTTATTTCTCAAGATAAACTCTTGATAAACTCTTTCTAACTCTGTCAACTCTTTTCTAGGCAGCAGTTTTTTGTTTTTTTGTTTTGACTCATAGATCATTCTGATTATAATGAATTGGGAAGTCTATCTACTCAATACAATTTTGTTAAGGTTACTATTGCTAATCAGGGCATTCCTTTTTTTTTTTTTTTAAACCTATGCACTGTTTGCCAGCACGTTCTAACACAGACATACCATACTATTTTGTTTTATTGACATCTTTTTTTTATGGTCAGCAAATTCTTTCCTTGAAGGGAATTGAATACTTAACTCTTTCAGATAATGTAAGTACCATTTGATAAGAAATATAATCTTGAGGTCTAATATTAGGTTATTTGTATAGGGAATATTTATTCAATGTAGTATGGATCACTATAAATAAAGTGATGGCTGTTTTAATATTTCGGGACAATGACAGTTCAGAGTGAATGCCAATCTAGTTGTCAAGTTCAATAAACATATTGCCAGGAATATGTAGAGCATATAATAACTAAGCTAGGAATACCGTGGTATTCATAAATTGCAGCAAAACAGCAAAATCTTACCAGTTTCCCTTTATCTTATCTTACATATTACATCTGTTAATAAACCTTGGTTTCCCTTATTGCCCTAAGGAGAAAATCCCAAATCCTTAGACTGGCGTAAAATTTCTTCTAGACCCCATGTCCTTGTTATTTTTGCAGTCTCATCACGCTTTACTTCCCTATACCCACCCCGTGTTGTAGTTGTCTACACTGTTTGAAGTAGCTGTTTATATGTGCAGTTCTATTTGCCTGAAATACCCCTTTTCCTCTGTCTGATTAATAACCTCTTCAAAGTTCATCAGAACTGGCCACTGATGTCATTTCTGTGAAGCTTCCTTCTTTTATGGTAGAATTGGGTGTGAGATTTATTTTGCTCCACAGCATCCTGTGTCCAACTCTAAAGAGATGCTGTGGCATTGTTTTTAACCATTCATTTACTTGCCACTCACTCTCGGTACACTGAGTTTTTGGAGAGTAGACATGTAATTTTTAAAACCTTTGCATTTTATCAGACTGCATGGTATACAGTTGGTGCTCAATAAATATTTGTTAACTGATTTAGTTGTGTGTGGCAGTGGAAGTGGTGGGAGGACGTAGTGCTGAAGATGAAGGTAAAGAAGGGAACACACCAAACCACTTTCTCCTGAGGACGAATTTGAGGAGACTCAATACACAAGTGAGAAAGATGCTGCAAATGAGACTGTTGACTAGGATTTACAAACTGTGCCTGGGAAACAGCAGGATTTTTAAGGCTGCATGGATATAAGGGTTTCATAATGTGTTAGACATGTAAACAAAGGACTTAGGAGTCATTAAGTTGTCCACATCTTCTAGTTTGAGGCTTAAATTAATTTGCCCATTTTGCTTTTTTATATTCATAAAATCTAAGTTTTACTTTATATAAAAGTTGAATTTATTGGGGTAACATTGGTTAATAACATTATAGAGGTTTCAGGTATACAATTCTATAAAAATCATCCATGTATTGTGTGTTCACCACCCCAAGTCAAGTCTCCTTCCATGACCATTTATTCCCCCTTTACTTTCTTCTACCTCCACCACCCCACTTCCCTCTCATAATCACTATCCTGTTGTCTGTGCCAGAGTTTATTTGTTAATCCCTTCACCTTTTTCACCCAGCCTCCTCAGCCCCTCTCACCTCTGATATCTGTTAGTCCATTCTCTGTTTCAGTGAGTCTGCTTTTTGTGTTTGTTAGTTTATTTTGTTCATTAGATTCCACATATAAGTGAAATCATATGATATTTGCTTTTCTCTGACTGGTTTTTTTCACTTAGCACAACACTCTCCAGGTCCTACAAAAGACTCTGAATAGCCACAGCAATCTTGAGAAAGAAGAACAACGTTGCAGGAATCATACTACCTAATATGTAACTATATTACAAGGCCATAGAAATCAAAACAGTGTGGAACAGGAATAAAAATAGACATATAGATCAGTGGAACATAATAGAGAGCCTAGAAATAAACCCACATCTTTATCATCAGTTAATATTTGACAAAGGAGACAGGAACACACAGTGGGGTAAAGGCAATCTATTCAATAAATGATGTTGGGAAAATTGGGAAGATACATGCAAAAAGTGAAACTAGACCAACTTCTTACACCATACACAAGGATAAACTCAAAATGGGGACTTAAATGTTGGACTTGAAACCATAAAAATCCTAGAAGAAAACAGGCAGTAAAATCTCAGGCATTGATCATAAGCAATATTTTTTCTGATATATCCCTTTGGGCAAGGGAAACAAAGAAAATACCATATTTTGCTGTGTATAGTGCCCACTTTTTTTGCGCAATTTTTTGAGGGAAAAATAAGGATGTACATTATATGCAGGTAGTTCTAATTCGATATCTCTATAAATGTTTTTAATTCTTTTATTTTTGTTTATGTGTTAAAAGTGTAACTCTAGAAAGCAATAACGATATCCATATGCAAAATGATATCCTGCAATATGATAATCAGTTTTGTTGAACTTAAGATGAACTTGAAACAAAAGCTGTTTTGGCCAACAATTCAAGAACATGAAGAGTGAGACATTGTTATCCACAGAGTAAGAGAGATGACGCCACTGTTATTACCACAGGGTGACCATCATGACCTTTCTCTCTGTCCACTCCAGGTGGGAGAAATTATTGGAAAATCCCTTGAAAAATGTTGAAACGGTTTTGGTACGCTGCAAGCTTTAAGCTAAAAGTCATTAAATATGCTAAAAAGCAGGGCAACAGAGCTGCTGAGAGATCCTTTGGACCTCTTCCCACAGAGAGTGTCATCACACTGTGGAGGCAACAGGAAGAAAAGCTTCTTCAGATGCCCAGACAGAGGAAAGCAATGGGAAGGGAACCTCCAACATGACCGGAGGTGGAATGGGAGGTGAAGACCTGGATTCTGGAGCAGCGTTGCACTGGGATCTCTGTTTTGACCAGAATGATATAAAAGGAAGGTAAAAGGATGGCATGAGAAAAAAACATTGATGATTTCTCAGGGACTTGTAAATGGTGCTTTAACTTTATGAAGAGAGAACTTTTGAGCATGGGGACATGAACAAAACTTGCCCCCAAACTTCCAGCAGTCTATGAGAATCAAGTTTTGGAATTTCATTTTTATGTTATCAGTCTTTGAAAGACTTACAGCTTTAAGCTGTCCCAAATCGCCATGTAGATTGGGTCCCACTCACATGTGATGTGCCATCCAACAGACCTGTGGACGTCAAAGGAGCAAAGACCGTGGCTGTTAAAACTACTGGTCATGAGAAAACACATTTCACTGTTGTTCTAGTCTGTTGTGCAGATGGGACAAAGCTACCATGTATGATCATCTTTAAAAGAAAAACATTTCCTAAAGAAAAGATTCCAAGTGGAGTTATTGTCCATGTGCATGAAAAAGAATGAAATGAATGAAGAAGGCATGAAAATCTGGTTTAACAAAGTCTGGTCAGGAAGGCCTAGAGGATTACTTAAAAACTAGCTTTGCTTGTTTTTGATCACTTCACAGCCCATGTTATGTAAAGTGCAAAAACAAACGCAGTGGACTTGAAAACCCAACTTGCTGTGATACCTGGTGGGCTAACCAGCCAACTGCAACCTCTTGATTTGTCTGTAAACAAGCCCTTTAAGGCCCTATGAAGAAAGAGTGGACTTCGTGGGTACAGTCAGCTGGTAATGATTTAACACCTATAGGCAGGATCAAGGAAGCATTCATTGCCCATGTTTGTGATTGGATCCTAGGATCAGGAATGGTGTTAAGAAGGAAGTGGTTGCAAAATCATTTTTAAAAGGCAGCATCAGCAATGCTTGGATGGAACTGAGGACAATGAAATTTACTGGGATGAGAAAAGTGACTCTTCAGAAGACAACAGTAAAGTAGAAACTGAAGAAGATGATACTTCTGATATTGACAGTGACGAAGAGTTCTTGGCTTTCTATGATGCATAAATATCATAAATTTATTACTGGTACATAAAATTTCTTGTACCATAATATGTTCAGAAACAAATGCTAAAATTCCTTTATAATACAAAAAAACCCCACATTCTAAATATAAATAAATAAATAATTGAATTAAAAATTAAAATGAAATTTTTTTTTCTGAAAGTTTGGGCCCAAAACATGGGTATGCATTATACACAGTAAAATATGGTAAACAGATGGGACTACATCAAACTAAAAAACTTTTATTCAGTAAAGGAAACTATCAACAAAATGAAAAGACAACCCACTGAATGGGAGAATATATTCCCCCATACATCTGATAGGGGGTTGAGATCCAAAATTTATAAAGAAATTTTAAAATTCAACATCAAAACAAAAACAATTCAATTACAAAATGGGTAGAAGACCCAAAAGGACACTGCTCCTAAGAGGATATATGAATGGTCAACTGACACATGAAGAGATGCTCAACATCATTAATCATGAGAGAGATGCAAGTTAAAACCGCAGTGAGATACCACCTCACATCCCTCAGAATGACTACCGTCAATAAATCAACAAACAACAAGTGCTGGTGAGGATGTGGAGAAAGAGAACCCTTGTGCAATGTTAGTGGTAGGGCAAATTGGTACAGCCACTGTGGAAAGCATTTTACTTTTCTTAAAGCAATTCATGCTGAATGAACTCATGAAATTTCTCTGTGATCTTGGGAAAGTCATTTAACATTGTCAGTCTTCAAAATGCTTATCAAAACTAAAAGGGATTTAGTATTCACACTAAACCAATATTTTGTTCTTCACTGACATCTTAATAGTTTAATGAAAGCCATATTTTACAGGCTTAATATATAGAATCTGACTTCATTCCCTGACTTAATTTATGGGCTGCTCAATAATTTTCCTACCCAAGTTATTTTTTCTCATCAGCTTGCTACATTATTTAAAATTCCCACCAGGATTTGACTGGGTTCAGGATGACCTCTATAAGGCTCCTTTCAAATGCAAATGAAGTATCTGGAGGAATTATCTAAACTCATTAATACATATAGAATATGGATTAGTGATCATTAAAACTTAAATTTGACCAGGTCACTACTTTACTTAATATCTTTACTGGCTTCCCATTGGGCTTAGGAGAAAGACACACTGCGTACTGTGGTTTTTGAGCCACAGCACATTGAATGCCCACCCTCATACCCACCTCCCCAGGCTCATCACTCATACTCTGCCAGCTCTCTGGGCTCCAATCACTCCGCCTTCTTTCAGTCTCCTGCAGTCACTTTTCTTCTGCCTGCCTCTTGCTGTTCTCCTAAGACTTCTAGACTGCCTGGTTTGTGCCTTTGACCTTTCTCTTGCCACTTAGTTGCTGCTTCCTCAGCACCTTCATGACTAAGGCAAATTCACTTATTCCAGATTCCCATAGCAACATGCACTGCTGCTTCATTGGCTTCATAGCGCTGTCGCATTTCTGCCGTCTTCATCACTAGATTGTAAACTGCCTGAGGACAGGGATTATGTCTCCTTTGCTTACTGCTAACTGTTAGTTCTTCCTATCATGTAAGATAGGCCTGTCATGCTTAGTAGTATTGTGACCTCTATAAATACTATTTGTTGAATAAATGGATAAATAAAAGATTAAATGAGTGAATAAATTAATATATCATCAATCTCATTAGCTCTGAGCCTTAAAATAAAAAAAAGCACAGAACTTTGTGAAATGAGATTTAAGACAGATCAAAAGCCAAAACTTCCCAGTGCCTCCCAGGATCCCCACTCTTCCCTCAGCCTGTTTTTTATTTTCTCACCCCTTTCTCTATTCCTCTCCCTTTTCACTTCATTTCGGTCACACCTCGGTGTAGTCCCTCAAACACATCAAGCATACCCTGACTTTTTTGGGGATTGTCCTTTTCCTGCTTGGACCTCCCCTCTGGACTTCCATATGGCGACTAATCAAAAGCCACCTTCTATGGGTAGCCTATCTAGGCTTCTCTATTGGAAAATACAATCCTCTCCCTATGCCTCCCACCCCTGCTATCCTCATCCTGTTTATCATGCCTTTCTTTCTTCCATAGCCATATTACCTGCTAATAACTATATAATTTACTCATTTATGCCATTATTTCTTTTCTACTTCCCTTCTTAGAATGTAAACTTCCTGGGGCCAGGAACCTCTGTTTGGTTCATTGATATAACCTACCTGGAGCACTGCCTGACTGCATGTGGTAGGTGCTCAATGAATGAAGAGAGAAGGTCATGGACAGAAACATTGTCTAGGTGAGATGTGGAAAGAAAGATACGAGGCAGTCAATGGTCAGTGGATTCCTGATGGAGGGCAGTGGCAGGGTTTTAAAGACAGTCATCCACTCCTTCACTTTATATTAGGCCTGACCCTGTTTTTATGTTAATGAACATTTATGGAGAAAGATTCTAATCTACTCCAAATAATGTATACAATAGATAGGCTTATGGGCATGATGATGCTTTTGACAGATGAGATTTCTGCCCTTGAGTTCTGCTATATAAACATGACAGATCAGTATATAAACATAGTACTTAAGAACTGTATTTGACCAGGGAACAAGAAATATTCTTATAAGGACATTCTGTACTCCTCCTTGGAAGAACAAGAGAATCATATAAAAACATGAAGTCCTTTCCCCTCAAATCTATAAAAAGTGAGTATCTATTACTATGTTTACCCAAGTCAACCAGATTACCAAACTGATCAAACTTTTTTGCTTTTACTCCAGTTAGACAATTGTGAAGAATTTGGTATTTATTCCTTTATACTTAGGGGAAATGAATTTGAGCTTTATTCTTTAATATTGACAAGCTGTTTGACATCTATTTAGCCCTTGAAAATCTGGATGCTCATGAAGTATAAAAAAGAAAGAAAAATAATGGAAGTATTCTGAACGCATTTCAAGTAATACATCAACTTCAAGAAAGAAACTTGCTGAAATTTTCTATTCAGTGAAAAATCATAACTAAATTGGGCTTAAAAATCAATTGCATTAGACTTATAGGCGGTTAGATAATTTTTAAGGTCAAACTGGAAGTCATGAAAGATCATATAATCTTCATTCTCTAGTATAATGGCCAGGAATGTATTTAGCCTCTTAATAAACACATAAAAAAGATCTTTTGTTTCTCCCACTGTTCCTCTTGCTCTTTGAATCTTTACATGATTTCCCTGCCCACCTTTCCTCTATGTTTTCTCTCAAAGGAAGGTTTTAGTGGAAGATTTCCTCCTACATCCCTCCACCCCAGTCTTCAATCTTTTTAGAAGTATAGGGAAAGGAAGAGAACTCATCCTAAACAGTCAATAAACAGTCAACACTGTGATCTTCTGAGGGAAGTTATTTAGGCTACTGATGTTCTCTCTATTCATGGTGTAGTTGTAAAAATTATTTGCATTAAAATTACTTGTGACTTTTGTTATGTTGTCATTCATATCTCATATATTATAGAAATATTTCTAATTCAAGTCCAATGATCTAGATTTCAAGTAGCTAGGCAATGACTCTTGTTATATAATAATGGCTATTTAAAACATTATCTCAGGAAAAGACCAAGCCAAATGAAATAAAATTGCAGGTAGTTGGGGTCATGAGATGAGTGTCTTGAATTGGGATGTTGCAAAACCTTGTGTTTCAGAAAACTGGGAAATGGAAAGCTTTATTCTTTCCATGAATTTTAAAGAGTGAACAAGCTTAACCCACTGAACACAACTCTGAAATGTTTCTAATTCCCTTATTATCAATGAAGGTAGACTAGAGAATGCGGAGAGAATTTTACCTTAGGGAAATGTACTGCTGTGCATTTTCAGTAACTGTATAGTCCATTTCTGCCTCTATGCTTGCAAATTAACAGCATGTTAACAGGACTATTGCCTACACTGTGGCACTTTCTGCTTAGGATTAGGCCATTAAATATTGATAGGGATAATTGTTCCTGCACTTGAACATCAGAAAGATGGAACTAAGAGTAGTTTAACTGGCATTTGCCTTTATGCTTGGTAAACAGAGGGCTGGAATTCAAAGTATAGAAGGATAAGTATTACCATGTACTCAGTTCCACAGCCAAGACATCATTGATCAGAAACTGGTTTGTAAAAATGTTATAGTAAAAGTTAAATGAAACAGTTCAGCTGAGCTTTGTTGTAATTTACTGAAATAGAATGTAATAGACTGTGCCTTAAGAACATGCAAACAGAATTTTTTGCCATTTGCCCAGTTATTTTTCATTGTAAGATGATATTCACATATATCATGGCAGGAATTACTATAGTATTTAGTGTATCTTATAATCTAGAAGACTTTTTTATACTTTTAATAAATCATGCCTTAGGCAACATGCTGACTGAATAAAAGTCTCTATTACTCTATTCCATTGCAGTCGATTGTGTAAATGTCTGTCTTTCTCACCAGATTGTGAGTTGCTTGAAGGATTATGTCCTGTTCATTATCCTAACCTCAGTGTCTAGTACATACTTAATACAGTCTAGATAATCAATAAATATAAGTAGAATTCATACTTGTAACTTAATTCTTACCTTTGTTATTCTTACCCAGTTATAGAAATATATCATCTGACAGAATTGAGCATTACTAGCTTTGGATGACTATACTGAGGACTCAGGAGATAGTTTAGATTATTGGTAAAAATATGGGCCATTGTGACAAGCAGATTTGTGTTGGGATCTAGGCTCTGTCACTTACTAGCATGTGATTTGGGGCAGAGTACTTAAAATTCTTAACTGGTGGGTTTTTCATTAGTAAGACAGGAATCACAATCTCTGCCTCATAGAGCTGTTGTGACAGTAAGTGAAATAATGTGTTTGAAGGATCTGTCCACAGTGTCCAGACACTCTAGTTTTTCAGACGAGATTGGACACGTTCAGGGTGCTATGGCTGTAGACAGAACGCCATGGTTTTCCCATGGCAGTATTTACTTTCTTTTTTATTACATATAAGAAGACTTTGGGCTATTTCAAGGACATATCCAATGAGCCTGTCTTTTAATAAAGACGTAGCAAAGCAATAGTGTCCAGAATGTGGTGACAAGACTGGGGGATTATTTGTTTAATAAAAATGACTGTAATTTGTTTCACATATTTATTTATTTATTATTTATGTATTCCTATAATTCTAAGCCTGTGCATCACTAATGACTTGCTGGATACATTAAGCCAGCCCCAAATAAATCAGAACACATCTCATGATCTGGTGAATACTTATTATGGGATGAACTGAGTCCTCTCAAAATTCAGATGTTGCAGTTCTCACTCCCAGTACCTCAGAATGTGACTGTAATTAGATATAGGGCCTTTAAAGAGGTAATTAAGTTAAAATGAGGTTGTTGGTGTGGACACTAAGACAGTCTGACTGGTATTCTTATATGAAGAGGAACTGAGGACAGAGCAGAAGAGACAGCAGGAAGGCATACTCACAGAGCAAAGATAATGTGAAGACACTGCGAGCAGGCTGATTTCTGTAAGCCAAGAAGAGAGGTCTCAGCAAAAAATCAAGACACCTTGATCTTGGACTTCCAGCCTCCAGAACTGTGAAAAGATACATTTCCGCTGTTCAACCCACCCAGTGGAAACCTTAGAAAATGAATACACCTATGAAAACTAAACAAAATTCAATTCTTTAACTGTAGAGAAATCAATCAAATAATTAAAAAACATTTACCTAAAATTAGTAATGTGTGAAGAATCCACTCTCAAGTAATGATGACTTTTCACCATGAACTTTGAAAGCAGTTCCAAAGAAAGCTTTCAAAAGGTTTTGAATATTTAGGATCAGTGCTGATTCAATGGGCACCTTGATGTTTGACATCCTTCAATCTGAAGCTCCCGCACCTACCGGTAGAACCTCATGCATGTGCCTCCTTGTGCTATCTTAATTCTTTTGGTAGCATGCTAAGAACATCTTCTTGCTGCTGTGTTTCCTTGGGTTCACAGGTTTATGGTATCATTTGATTTTGGTTTTTCTAATAAGTTAAAATATTTTCTTCGGCTGACCTTGTCTGAGTGTGCCTCATTTTAGCTGACTGTCAGGTAAACTTCCATGTGCTCGCTTTTGCCAAGGGTCCTTCTCCTCATCCTTTGTTTTGGTTGTTACATACACTTACCTAGCTCTCCAAATTTCATTTCATTAGAACTGGTTTTGTCTTTTCAAAAAGTTAAGATTTCCTCCAGGTTTTTATACCAACAGCATAATGAAAGTGAGGCAAAGCAGCATGGTAGTTAGGTGAGGGCCCTGGGGTTGCTCTGCATGTGTTCAGATCTCGGCTTTGCTTTTTTTCTACCTGTGATTTGTTGGACAACTTACCTCTCTGAACTTTACCTTCCTTTTTCTTAAAATGGAGGTATCAATGGTGTTTATGTTATGGGTCATTGTGAAATTAAATGAGATATGCATGAAGTTCTTAGCAAGGAGAATGGCACACAGTAGACCCTCAAATTATGTTAACTATTGTGGTCACAGAGCATCTATTTCCAGAAAGTAGCAATGCCTGTGCAAAAAATACACAACAGAAATCTAGTTTCCTTTGAAAAGCTGTAAGTTGTTGCTTCATTTTAGGAGCAACATTGAAGTGGATGAGGCCAAGGCCAGAGTAGTTAGTTTTCACCTAAGAAAATGGCCCTAAAAGCACATTTCTTTCCTGCTCTTTATTTTTTTAAACTGAACTATCTGGAGTCTTTACATGAGTATAGGACTATTCAATATTTCACTCTTGATCACATTTTGATATGAGAAATGTGTATTTTGGATGGGAGGGCAGAAAATAATTGAATGCATTTCAACAACATCACTTTGGTTCAGCTAAAAACAACGCAATGTGTGTAATCACACTTCCAGTCACCCTCCAACTTCTGGCATTCTCACAGGCCAGGACAATGCAAACCCAAAGGAATAAATTCTTTTTTTAATTATAATAACTTCTTACATTTATTGAATGGCGAATATGCATTACACATTTAATCCTCCCAATATACCCATAATTTTTTCTTTTTAAATTGTTTATTGTATTACAGTTGTCTCATTTTTTCCTGTTTACCCCCCTCCACCCAGCCCACCCCTCTCTCCCACAGTCAATCTGCTCTCCATTTTCCATATCCATGGTCTTCCATACATGTTCTTTGACTAATCCCTTCCCATTCCTCCTCGAATTCCCCCCTCCCTCCTCTCCTCCTACAGCTATCAGTCTGTTTTATGTTTCCATGTCTCTGGTTCTATTTACCTCATTAGTTTATTTTATTCATTAGATTCCAGTTATAAGTGAGGTCATATGACATTTGTCTTTCTCCGGCTGGCTTAGGAATAAATTCTTTTAGACTGATTATAAGTGCATTCTGGCATACAGGTGAATAATTACAAATTCATTTCTTTTAGACCATTTTTAAAAGTTCTTAGCTACTGGTCTCAGGAAGTAGTCACTGTTGCTTGACATAAAAGAGCACAAGTACAGAGTTGGGCAAAATTATGTTTACAGTTGTTCTTATGGAAAGTAATACAATAATTAACAAATAATAATATAAGGATAAACTCTGTTTCATGTACTCACAACTGTAAACCTACTTTTGTTCCACCCTGTATTGTGGATGAGGCTGTAGAAATGTTCAACATGTCCATATTAACAGAACTTCGTGATTAAATGAGTCTTATTTCTCAATAACTTTTTGTTACATTTGTTGACTAAGTTAAGAGTGTTACTTGAGATATATAAAGACAAATATTAATGACTACTAACCATTTTCTTTTAAAATTATTTTTTGAGAAATGCTTAATGCATATTCAATTTTATCGTTCCTCTCTTTTCAACTACAGCAAATTTCTACTGTCAAAGCTAGAACCTCGGTAGAAATAAAAGGGATAAAATTTTACTTTGAACTTTTTTCTAAGTAGATAGTTTCATTCACAACCAGATAAAGATATCTTTGTATCTTACTCATTGCAATAATAGACCGGATGGATTCTTGGTAGAACCTGAATATTTTTAAATGCTGTATATGTTCTAGTTCTAAATTGCATGTTTTAAGCATATTGCTTTGAAATCCCAAAAAGAAAAATGCATACTGAATTTTGATGTGTTCTAAAACAGTCATGAAAATTAACATCTTCCCTCAGCCCAGGGCCAAACAGATTTATTTGCAGGGCCAAATTAGAATCTGCCTACAGGCTTCAGATAAAAAAAGGTAACAAGCGGGCAACTTTATAAAGTCAGAAAAGGCAAAGTAATCTTAAATGGCTATATATTTTTTGATAATCTAAATAGCTGGAGAAGAAAATCATCTTTTAACTTAGCCTAAACCATCCAGAGTATGTGGATGTTAACAGATCTTTTCCAGAATGTAAGTAGGCATAATGGTACTTTACCTCCTATAGGCAACAAATTGTTTTAATGTAGAAATATAAGTTATGGGAAGTAGAACTTACAAAGCATGTTGACTAGGTACTCTTTTTAGATTTTTTTCAGGTTCACATTTGAGCAAGCCTAACTTATTATATGGAATTGGGAGATCAGAGCCAGAATTATGTATTACTAATTACAGATTATTATTTCTACTTTCTCTGAAATTCCATGGGTGAAAATAACAGTGTAGATCATGATAACCATTAGACTAAAATAACAATAGAGAAGCAATAACAATAGCATCAGGAAAGGAAGGAGAACTTAAAGCAGTCCATGAAGAGAGGTCTGAGAAAGTGAGCATGTGAACTTGGAAACTCCATGATAATACATAAATGAGGATATAGGTGTATAGAGTTAGAAACCAGCCCAATAGTCAAGAGATAGTCATGAGCACTAACTATACACCTGGAAATGTGCTAGATCTTGAGAGCCAAAAATGAATAGGACACAGTTTCTGTCCTCGTGGAGCTCAAAGTCTGATGAAAGGACCATAAACAAAGGATATACGGCCTAAAGAGATGATAATAGAAATAATTGTATGAGCAAATACGTTTTGAGTACTTAAAATGGTCCAGTCTGTTTCAAGCCTATTAGCATTTATTTTAATTTATAAACAATACAGTAAGTTAGAGACAATTAGTATTTCCTTGTCTCAACTAAGAGAACTGAGACTAGGGGAGGGTAGGTAACTTATGGTTCCTAAGGTCACAGAACTAATAAGTGGTACTTTAGCCAAGAGAAGGGAAATAGAATAGGGAAAGAGAAGGCATAGATAGACAGATAGATAGAGCTCAACATATGTGCATATGTATGTGTCATTATATTCATCCTCATCACCCTCACACACACACTGTAAACATGCTTCATGGGTTTCTGCTTCTCCAGTTTTCTGTGTGCCACTACCACCCCTGGGCTGTACTAAATGCATTTCCTCATTCCTTTTATCTGTTCATTTATCAAGGCTGGCTCAAATTCTAAATACTTCATTCTAAATACTTCATGTGAACTATCATCTCCCTAGTCTAAAGTGTCATTAGCTTTATTCTTATTTATTTACTCACTAATACTCTTTTGTAGGGTACACTATAAGTAGTTGCTTTTCTTGGACGTAGCAATTTAAAAAGTGTTATCCCTCAGGGCAACACATATGAGGCACACAATAAGTGGTTCTTGGTGCATCAATGCATAGATTGATTGGAACAAGCTAATCGCTGTCATTCATGTACCATTGCTCGCTTGTACCAACATCCGATGTGCTGTTGCTTCTTGTGGTTCCATTAATATTACAGTCCTAATCAGAGATATCCAAATACAGTCTACTCTTCTATCTCCTTTCTGGTAGGACTGGTCCAGCGTTCTGTTCCGCTGAGTCCTTTGCTGGGTCACTTCTTGCTTCACTCTAATAAGCTTGTTTTGCAGTTTTATAGCTTTTCCAGCCTGGTGAACAGTATCTTACAAGGAAAGTCTAGAAAGGAATCAGCCAGCAGACTAGTTTATTTTTCTTACAACAATATTTTATGGTCCTTTTACAAGCTGCTAAAAAGGGAGTCATTCTTTTGCAGTTCTCTAATCAGGTTACAGTTCTAGTACCCAGGGTGCTGGTCATATCCAAATCCAGAGACCCTTAGAGTAGACGAGAATTTCTCTTCTCCGGAGTCCTCAGTAAGCCTGGCCTGCAGGATGGTCATTTAACCGGCAGAGTAGAAAGAACTGAAATCTCATTGCAGTTTTCTGCTTCCATTGAATTCTTTCCCAGAGTAGTTACTCCTAGTAAGCTGAGCTCTAAAAAGTTGGTAGAATACCCCAATTGTTCTCCATTATACCCTTTTTATTTACTGTGCTGAGTCAACTGACTCCACAAAGATGTCATGTTGGCTGCAGTTACTTCCTCTCCCATCCCTGCCTCCAGTCTTTGTATTTTCTAAGCTGTTTCAAATCTTTGAAGAGTGCATCCTAGGGGAAACCAGAGTTATTTCTTAATATAGTGTACTGGGATTACAAAAAAATAATGTGAAATTGTAATTATGTTATTCTTGGCTTGAAACTGGCTAAACATAAAATTCTTTGTCTAGGTATCCAGATTATGGATATGATGAATTATAATAGAATCTCATGATCTGTTCACTAAGGGCCAATATTCTAGGTGTGCCCGCCATGGAGGGGTTTTATATTGAGTGCTCACGGTCTACTTTATCCAGGAAGATGTAGTTTACACCTCTGATTGATTCACAGTCCATCTGTACATTTCATGGGTAAGAAGTTTGAGAGACTGTGAACCTCTTCTGTTAATGCGACTGATGTACATGCTGACTGGATTAAACACTGCAAAAGTGGCTGGCTGCAGGTGGGTTATGTGTTGCTGGCTTTACAAAAATACAAGAATTTCTGTGGACTGTCCTAATTCATCCCCCATCCAGTAAATTATGCTTGCTAGTTCTTGAGGGGGAAAAAAAAACCCTTCCTTTAAATCTTCAAAATCTCTCTTCAAAAGACTCTATTTTTCCTAACTGGTAGTGTTATGTCTGACAGTGCTCAAATTAATGCCAAAAAAAAAACTAGACTAATGCTTAGGGATGGAAGAAATGGAACACACATTCTCTCTTTCCCCCTCCATCACCATCTCTGTCTTCTTAGTCAATACCATATTATACATTGAAGGGTTACATAGAGGGAAAAAAAGCATTTAAACAACTGAACATGTAGCAGCAATGTATATTCAGCTTATCACCAATATTTTTTAAAGCTTAGGATAATTCATAATGAGGGAAATTATATATTTTTGCCCTATAAAAAAGAAGCATACCATTCTAATCTATTATAGTAGGACATGTATTGTTTGTTAGCCTTCGCTTTTGTTTTTATATCCATCTCTTTTGTGACTTGGACCATAAGCTTTCTCATATATGTGGGATGTAACAGAAAAGAAATTTTAACTTCTAAACAGAGATCATTGTAACAGTGTTGGTCTTATTAGCTCAAAATAATAAATCCCAACTCTAGAAATAGTGAAAAAAATCAAACAAAGAAATGAAGCTAAGCAAAATTCCATTAAGGTATGCTATTTCGGACCTTTAATATTAACTTGGAGACTTAACACGCAACAATATTTTCTTTCTATCAAATGCCCCATGGTGAGTCCCAGTCAAGGTAAATATCTACAGGCAGGTAGGCAGAGGCAGCAATAAGACCAAGTGGTACATTTTCAAAATTTAGAAAAGAAAGGTATTATAAAGAAATATTTTCTAAAGTATTCAAAGCAAAGTTCTTTCAATTACAACTCAGCAGAAAAATACTTTCTAATAAATCTCTCATAATGACATTGGTATATTTACATTTGGGTGGCAAATTGTTATTAATTAACTTACCAATCAATGCCCAAACTCATTTCTTTGGAATTCACAAGGTTTTCTCAAAATATGTAACATAACTCATAGATATATTCTGGGTTTATGACAGTATTCACAGTAGAGTGTTGATTATGTGCAGCTATCATCAATGACACACTCATTTCTGTATTCATTCACACACTCAGTGTGTTATTATACTTGGGGATACGGAGGAACATGACACAGTTCCGGGTCTCAAGAAACCACCACCTTTCGTAGGAAATGACATCATCACATCAATTTTAGAAGTGCTCGTCATTTGTGTACAAGATGTGGAGGGATGAATAAGGAGGTTTGGAGGTGAGAAACCCTGGCTCTGAGTTCTTCTACCAGTTAATAGCTGTGTTGTAAGCAGAACAACTTCCCATCAGCAAAATGAGCTAGAAAGTCCCTCATGGAGTTAAGAGGATTATATGAATCAGTGCATGAGAATCACTTACCATATTCAAAGTGATAAAAAAAATAGCTATTATCATCATATCACTTGAATTTGGTCAGGAGTTCTTTTCTTTTTTGCTCAGAAAAATACTAAACATCTTATTTATGGATATACAGATTATAGGTAGAAATACTGGGATTCACACTCAGGTTTCAGTGCCAAGTAATTTACATGCTCAGTATTTTTTCTTTCTACTACATTAGCTCTCTTCTAAAATAGCTTCATTTCCATGACTTCCTTGATAGGATAATGCTTGTAATTAATATGGAAAAGTCATCCATGCAATTCTTTCTAAATCTCCTTTTCTCTGGTCTATTTTGTTAAATCTTCTGTAAGAGTTATTCTTTTTTACCCTTTTATAGAAATATTTATAATATTGAGGCATGATACTTGTTACTAAATGATTAATAATAATTTTAGGAGAAGTTGTTCACTTTTTCTACACAAATATCACCATGTTATAGACCCAGCAACTTTAGACACTTAATTAACTCTTATTTTGTAGCACTAAACACAGTTTTAAAAAATCTTTAAAAAAGATGTCAAGTATGTACTAAAGCTTTGTCAGTTCTGTTTTCAGGCTAGAATATTTTTTTTAACTGCTAAGTTATACACCCCATTGGAATCCATTACCGTGGCAGGTTTTTCTAGGCAAATAGCACACCAGAGGAAAGTTTGGCTTTGAGTTTTCTTTCTGATTTCGTTTATTCTTTGGTTGCTAATTTGCATTTTTCTCTGAAACAGATTAGAATTATAATACATATGCAAAAGCATAAAGCTAAGAAAGACAACCCCTGGCCTCCAACTAACAGTGCAAATTTGGGAAAATTATTTCACTAATTTCTATCTCAGTTTAAATATCTATAAAAGTGGGTAATAATTTCTATTATAAAGTTCTATTTTGAGGATAGAATGTGATCATGTGGTGGAGCTGGCCTGATGTTAATCATGCAGGAATTTTGAGAGGTGGATATGAGCATTTTGGTAGTTTAAAATCAGCTGTGGGGGGAATATTTATACCACAGAAGATGGCAATTGCTGTAAATTAGAGCTTTCCTGCGTCTTCCTGGAGAGTGGGTTTACAGAACATCACTGGATAATCCTTGTAAAGCACTTAGTAAAGTTCTAATCCCACATTAAAATTTCAATATTGATATTCTTCGTTCTCAAGAGTATGATTATGATGTTAATTCAGAAATCTGCATAGGGGTATTTTTCAAAGTTTCCTCTCCAAAGGCTTGTACCAATTTGTACCTTTATGCTAACAATAAAGATGTCAAGATGTTGTGTTAAGAGATCTACCTTTTAGTAAATGCACAAAAGAATCAATTAAAGATGAATATGCAGAGCTTCATGAGAGAAAATTTATCCTTAGTTGACAGCCAAGATGCCTTAATGAAATGGAGATGCTGAAAGGCTGCTGATTGCAGGTCATTGTGAGTTTCTTGTTTTATTCCTTCTCTTTAGAGGCAATACACAAAGTATTTCATAAATTACTCTGAACTAACATTAAAAAATAAACATTTTCTAAGCATAACATATCATCTCATCTTTCTATTTGTTCATCTGTTAGCTTCTATTACTTTTGGTTCTTCTATACAATAAAATGCTTACATGGAAGTGAAGTGTTTAAAAATCACATACAAATTCAAAATGTGTTTTTAATGATAAGGTCCATGGCTTGGCTCTGAATAGAGCATCCATATATCAAATACCTTTATGGCTCTGTCTTCTACTTGATGTGGATGCAGGAAAAGCAGGATTCCAGGAAGAGGTGGCTAGTTTCCCAAACCTCACTTGTGTAAGTGATTAGAGGTGGCTTTTTGAATTTCAGAGGATGAACTCAGAAATGGGCCACATTTTTTAGTAGGGCTGCTTCTACTATGGGAGGTGTGGGCATGTGCTATAACTCAATAGCAGATGTTAGGAATAGGAACTGCCTATTTAGATATAAAATATATGAGAATGGATATAGAGAAAAAATAAGGAATGTCAAAGGTTGCTGAAGGAACACACTGACATATTTACAGTGAATATTGACTGACGGGAAAAAAATGTGGCCAAGGCAATTTTATTTTTGATAAAACATTCAGGGACCTTATTGCTCAGGTTGCTACATTCCTTTTATTTTCCTAACATCATATTGGTATATAGTTTTATAAAATATACCTAATATATAAGTTAAATACATGTATAAAATATATAATCTCACAGTAATTTTTGTTTTTCTGATTATAAAAGTTTTTAGACTTTTAAAAAACAATTTTAAACACATATGCACATATATATATACACACAGGAACATGTGCACGAATATGTATGATTGTTCATTTGCTTGTTTGTTATTTTAAATATGAGGCCATTCTGTTCTGAAGGTTGCTCTTTCATTTAATATAGTTTGGTTATTGTTTCATGTTAGTGCCTGAGACTTATTTCATTATTTTTGATAGCTATATAGTATTCTGCTAATTGTACATATTGTAATTTTTGTAACAAATATATTGATAGAAATGTAGGAGTCCTAATTTTTCAACATTAAAAATAATAACCTTTCATTTTTATATCTGTCTCTATCTTTATATATAATTTTACATATGTAAGTATTTCCATAGATTAAATGCCCAGAAGTGGATTCCTTATTATTTATTGTCTTAATTTTTTAAATTTTTCAATTGCAGTTGACATGCAATATTATATTAGTTTCAGGTGTACAACATGGTAATTAGATATATATGTAACTTAAAGAGTGATCACCCCATAAGTCTAGTACCTACTGACACCATACATAGTTATTTGTTATTACTACTTTTAATTCTCAAAATAATCTTTCAAGTTAAGGTTACTATTATTATATTCATTTTATTGATAAGTAGACTGAAGAGTAAAATGTTTACACAGCCTATGCAAAGTCATGTATTGATAGCTAGTAGGTAGAAGAACTAGGTTGCATGCCTATCTCTTGCACGAGCACAGCACTCATACAATCTGACTACAGGGCAAGATAAAAAGCTGTCTCTCATTGATGCTGCCTCTTGGTATGTTGATTATTTACATAACTTTATATTTCTGGGGTTGGAACCATTTCCCCATGCTGCCATTTTAACAATCATTGTCAGCAGTTAGCAGCAAGGCATAGATGTCACTGCTGACTCATGTGCACATAGGTTATTTATTGGTTCCATGATTGGACACCTCAAGAGCCATTTAAGGAACTTGAAGGCCAGGACTATGAGTCCTGTAGTTGTCTGAAAATCTTGTGACACCTTCATTTAAATAAAATAATACTAGCAACAAGAATTGTCAAATGGGTGTCAAAAACCTGAAAGAAAACTATAGAGATAACAGTAGAGAATTCTATAAAGAAATATTGTATCACCAACAATCTTGATGAAGTTGTGGATAATATTTGTCAGAAAAAAAGGACATTGTTAACTTTGAGTCAAAATGTATTTAAGAAGAAGTGGACCCCAAATGTAAAAATCCCAACCAATTGATTTAATTTATATATTCAATGTCACATATGCATAACATTAATACCAATAAAGTCAAGGTCTAAATGTAAGAGAGCTCTTTGAATAACTAAAAATAAAAATTGTCAATGACAAGAAAATGCTGTACAGCTTATCTACAGTATTTTTTCTTTTTCTTGGATATATGGAATATAAATGTGCTGCTTACAATTACTGTCTTCTTAGATTCATTGAAATATATGAGTACCTACCTTATGGGGTTGTTATAAGAATGGCTGTAAGTGCTTAGGATAGTGCCTAGTATATGATGAATATTTGATAAATAATGGTTATTAAAAATATCTAATAGAAATTACAAATTTTCCTCCAAAAAGGGTGAAGCAATTTATAATATCAATTGAACAATTTTATTACAGTCATTTATAACCTAAAACATAATTTGGTGTAATTCTCTATCAAAGAAAAACAAGGCTATTATCTCAAGCCTATCATATGTGACCATGTATCTTCTGTGCAGATGAAAGGAATAGTTAGGTTTGCTGAAAGTCTAAAAATATCCCTAAACACCTTCTGCATAGTTCCATACTTAATTCTACCTATTGATTCCTCAAATAAAATTGATTTCTGGATTATACAAGGGGGGACCCAAAACACAGGAATTTATTTATAAAAAAGTTGTGTATTTATTCTTGTGTGTTTAAAGTTCAGTCACTTTCAAAGAACTCTCCATCTGATGCAATACACCAATAGAGACATTTTTTCCACAGCTCAAAATGGTTTCACAGATTGTTGATTTTGATGCCTCTTAGATGCTTCTGCTGGTTTTTGTTTCACCTTTTCCACATTGTCAAAACGTTTCCTTCTGAGGACTTTTTTCCTCTGGGGAAATGAAATAAAAGTCATTCAGGGAGAGATTGGGTGAATAGGGAGGGTGGGGCACAGGGGTCATGCTATTTTTGGTCAAAAACTGCTGGACACTCAGTGCAGTGTGGGCAGGTGCACCCATAAATCACCCATCATGAAATGGGCAAACGAGATGAAAGAGTCTTCATAAAATATTCAGTGAAGCCAAATGGAGCCTCTCCCAACACCACCACCTGGTACACTGATACAGATGGTTTCTTAGATCACTCACCTAGTGGGAGAAGCCTGTAGTAAATACAAGGAGCCCACCTCCAGAAGATAATTCTGGGCTTTTGGGGGGTCCCCCTCATGTATGGTAATGAAAATTGCACTTTCACCAATAATCCTTTTATTCTGTATAATAATAATAAATATTATTCAATAGAATGACCAAGTCAAAAGCTGAGTTTTTGCAAAACTAATTGCAATGAAGTTTTAGTTGTTTCTGGGGGCTAGCTGAGGAAGAAACTTACTTTGTCTTCATGAAGGTAGCCAATATTTGGGTCATTCTTAGATGCCCATATCAAGTCCAAGAAGTTGTCATATCTACATAGAGGACAGCACTAGTGTTGCTTACCTGAGTAGGGGTGTTGAGGCTGGATAGTTATGCTTAAAATGTAGCAGGCCTCATGCCAGAAAATCTAGTACAGTAGATACACAGACAATTGTAATTGAAAGTGGAGTCAAGCATTTAGAGGCAGAAACACTAATTAGAACTAATTGACAAGTGCTATAACACTCACCAGGGTAGCTCTTTACATTGGAAAATGATAGTTATGTAAATACAATGATTAATTGCATTCTTTTAGCCATTATTTTACTTCCTGGCATCAAGCACTACTAGAATGTAGTCACTGATTACAACCTCAAATTTATGGTAGATTTCTAAGTGAACATTCCTGTTTTATAAGCCAGTTTTACTTCTGTCATTTCTAGTGAGTGTTTGTGTGTGTTGTGCATATATGTGTGTGCTTTATCACATTTCTGCCTGTGTGTGCTTTACTGTAATCTCTGTTGGGTGTAGACTCAATTTAACTTCAGTCTCTGTTGTAGAAGCCACTCTCAATCCATTGACATATTTTAAAAAATGATCTATGATGGTTAAGTATAACTGAAATGATTTCATATGGTATTTATGATCTTAATAATCTGGTAATAATTTGAAAACAAGTCTTCAAGTCTGTCAATGTAGCATCTGCCATCAGCACTACAATTCTCTTAAAGAAGAGTTATGCTGAATGTATTATTTATCTATAACTACATTTTGCCATATTAAAAATATCATTTGAAGACTCCTTAAATGGAGATTTCACTAAGAGCAAAACCAAAGAAAACACAGTTGACTTACACCACATGATATGGTGCGGGGAATTTTGTTCAATCAATGCCAGGCACTCCAGATCGTAGTAGCTGCAGCGCAAAGACAAGACAGTTTGAAAATTTTGAAGATCCAGGTTCCAGCGATGATTCTATCACTAATTGTCTGTATAACCAAGAAAAGCTCTTTAGATGCTAGTTTTCTTGCTTTAAAATGAGAGCAGTAAAGCAGATGTTTTCCAAGGTCCCTTCTTCCTTTAGAAAATTAGTCAATTTTAAGTTATTTATTTTGAAATGGGGGGGGGCTCTGCCCACAGACCCCCCGACCCCCACCATCTGCCACGGATGAGAATAAGTCTACCAAGACATGATCTGCTTGGGGAGGAAAGGGCCGATCTCTCAAAGGAGAAGGGCCAGGAGCTTTTTCCTCAATGGGCTTTTATTGGGTTCAATTTGCACAGGAATACAGGTAAAGCTCATCAATCATTGTTAGGCAGTAAGGATCAAACAATAGATAACAAAGAACTCTGAGGGCTTATTCTGAGTCAGGGTCAGTTACCTAAAGGGCTATAAGACTTTGGGAAACAAACTCATTTTAGGCTTAGACCCTTATCAGAAAACTGAGGGCATTCCTAGAATAGCAGGTTTCACAGGATTTTTTTTTAATTTAAATTTTTTATTGTTATTCAATTACAGTTGTGTGCCTTTTTTCCCCATCCCTCCACCCCATCCCAGCTGAAACCCCCTCCCTCCCCCACCTCCACCCTCCCCCTTGATTTTGTCCATGTGTCCTTTATAGTAGTTCCTGTAATCCCTTCTCCTCACTGTCCCCTCCTCACTCCCCTCTGCCCATTGTTAGATTGTTCTTAACTTCAATGTCTCTGGTTATATTTTGTTTCCTTTTTTCTTCTATTGATTATGTTCCAGTTAAAGGGGAGATCATATGGTATTTGTCCCTCACCATCTGGCTTATTTTACTTAGCATAATGCTTCCAGTTCCATCCATGGTGTTGCAAAGGGTATAAGCTCCTTCTTTCTCTCTGATGCGTAGAATTCCATTGTGTAAATATACCATAGTTTTTGGATCCACTCATTTGCTGATGGGCACTTAGGTTGCTTCCAGTATTTGGCTATTGTGAACTTGTGCTGCTATGAACATTGGGGTGCACAGGTTCTTTTGGATTGGTGTTTCAGGGTTCTTAGGGTATAATCCCAGCAGCGGAATTGCTGGGTCAAAGGGCAGTTCCATTTTTAGTTTTCTGAGGAAATTCCATATTGTTTTCCACAGTGGCCTCACCAGTCTGCATTCCCACCAACAGTGCACTAGGGTTCCCTTTTCTCCGCATCCTCTCCAACATTTGTTTGTAGATTTGTTTATGTTGGCCACTCTGACTGGTACGACATGGTACCTCATTGTGGTTTTAATTTGCATCTCTCTGATGGCTAGTGATGCTGAGCATCTTTTCATATGTCTCTGGGCCCTCTGTATGTCTTCCTTGGAGAAGTGTCTGTTCAAGTCCTTTGCCCATTTTTTAATTGGGTTGTTTGTCTTCCTGGAGTGGAGTACCTAGGAATAAACCTAACCAAGAAGGTAAAAGACCTGTACTCAGAAAACTACACAACACTGAAGAAAGAAATTAAGGAAGATAGAAACAAATGGAAGCATGTACCGTGCTCATGGATTGGAAGAATTAACATTATCAAAATGGCCATACTACCCAAAGCAATTTATAGATTCAATGCAATCCCTATTAGAGTACCCATGACATATTTCACAGATATAGAACAAACATTTCAGAAATTTATATGGAACCATAAACAACCCCAAATAGCTGCAGCAATTTTGAGAAAGAAGAACAATAGGAGGGATCACAATACCTGATATCAAACTGTATTACAAGGCCACCGTAATCAAAACAGCCTGATACTGGCATAAAACCAGGCACATAGATCAATGGAACAGAACAGAGAGCCCAGAAATAAACTCAAGTCTTTACAGTCAATTAATATTTGACAAAAGAGGCAGGAGCATAAAATGGAGCAAAAACAGCCTCTTCAACAGATGATGTTGGGAGATCTGGACAGCTACATGCAAAAAAATGAAACTCGATCACCAACTTACGCCATACACAAAAATAAACTCAAGATGGATAAAAGACTTAAATATAAGTCGTAACACCATAAAAGTCCTAGAGGAAAACATTGGCAGGAAAATCTCAGACATTCCACGCAGCAACATCCTCACAGACATGTCCCCTAAAACAAGGGACATAAAGGAAAGAATAAACAAATGGGACCTCATCAAAATAAAAAGCTTCTGCATGGCTAAAGAAAACAGAACTAAATTACAAAGAGAACCAACAGTATGGGAAAACATATTTGCTAATGATACCTCATACAAGGGCCCGATCTCCAAAATATATAAAGAACTCACATGATTTCACAGGATTTTATGTATTCTCTCTTAGGCCTGATCTCCCCAGGGGAATCTGCCCTTTCCAGCCCAGGGCTGTACCACCCTCTGTCATTGTTTCAGGCTTAAGTCAGGCAAGGGAAGTAAGGCAGCCAAGAGATTAGGAGACTTCTTGCAGACAGAATGAGGACTCAGGCTATATCAAAGCCGAGGGTGAGGGTCCATCACCCCCTTTTCCTATAGCCCCCCAAGTCCTTTCCTGAGGGCCTCTTCATGACCATGCCTGTTTTAGGTTGTCCCTCCCTTTAGGAATCTTACCTGTCATTGGCTAACTGGTTAGGGTTGGGGCCAAGCAGGGTGAAGTAAAGGGGGCAGAGGCGTTGCCCCTGCCAGGGAGATAAGCTTTGTCTCCTCAGTGTCTTATAGTCCCAAGGTCTGTCACTCAGCCTTAGCCATGGGGGTTTACAGCTTCTGAAACCAGGCAGGGTGGTTCCCAACAGAAATACCTGAAAGTAAGTTCACTTGAGTGACATTTAGCCAGCCCATTTTCACAGAGAGTGCTGAAGAGCCTCTGGTCATGTTAATGGTGGCTCTGAGCTGGGATTGAGGCCCATCTGGTTTATGACCCTTATGAGCTTTACCTATTTCCTTGGTTGTAGGGATGGAAATTGGATAGAGGTGAGGGAATATGATATTTTTAAATTGAGTTACTCTATCCAGTTGTCCTGTTTCAATCCACATGTATTAAAAACTACCTCCTGATTTTTTTTTTCAGTTTTAGGGCAAATAAAAAAAAATAAATTTGAGGGAGTTGATGATCAACCTCTACATAAAATTGTGCCTCTGAATAATTCTTTTTGGAAAGTTGTTTGAATTTGCAGCCAAATTTGTCATAACCTCTTCTACAACTCAATCTCAGAGTGGTTGAGTGTAAAGAAGAATTGTGTTATTGTATCAGTTTCTGAGGGCTGCCATAACAACTGATAAGAGTCTGGGTTGCTTGGAAAACAGAAAAATTATTCTCTCACAGTTCTGGAGGGTGGAAGCCTGAAATCGAATGATCTTCAGGGCTCTCTCCTACATCGCAGAGTGGCAGATAACAGTCCTTAGCATTTCTTGGTTTATGGCAGCATCCCTTCAATCTGTCTCTTTTGTCACATGGTATTGTCACTGTATGGGTGTCTTTGTCTTAGTGTGACCACATCTTAATTAATTACGTCTTCAAACATCCTATTTCCAAATAAGGTCACATTCTGAGTTTTTGGCTAGATTCAAATTTGAGGGTATAATAAAATTATCCCCTAAAGAAAAATGCCAATCCAATAAGTATCTGAAGACAAATAAAATATTTTAATTTAAAAATAAAAAGTTCATAAAAAGTCTCTCATTCTCAAGAACTGTTAGGAGTAGGTATTAGATATTATTCTGAAATATGGCTTATATTAGATAAAAGTGCAAAAATTACACTAAATAATATTTTTATAATAAACTTTAAATGCATGCAGTTTTGGGGATGATGTACAAAATTTAGTGCATACTATATTCAATTAACAGTTTTGAGGAGGAGATAAAACTGTGGTCGATGTGTAAAAGAAAAACAAAAAAGAAAAAGGTAATGTCTAATTCTTTCAATCCTAAATTGTTTTGTTTATAGTCTTTCCTCTTTGATTAAAAGTATTTTTTTCTTACTTTTTCCATCTACAATACTCTTACATATCTCCTCTTCTGGTTTCTTCATTTTTATCTTTTTTCTCCCAAGTGATTTTTAAAATTCTATTTTTAGCATTGTAAGGATTAGTTTACAGGTGATTTATTAAACTTGACTATCACTGGATCTAATTTAGCTAAAACTTCTCTTTAAAGGAAGGTAACATGACTCATGTATTGACAAGTTAGAAATAATTATATTATCATCTTTTTCCTGAATCCTTTACTTCTCTGATGAATTTATAACAACATTTTTAATTAAATTGTTGATTATAAAGGTACAAAACATGCTATTTAAATTTATGTCTCTAAGTAATGTATTACCTTCACAACATTAACACATATACCTCATTGGAGAGAAAGACGGGGCCCCATGGTGAAGGTGCACACCATGTTCAATGAAATACTGAGCAGTGAAATGGTGTGATAAGATTCGTACGTACATTTTTAAAGAGTTTGTCTTTTTAAACAATGAATGGAGGTGAGCACCATAATGCAGGAATCTGCATACCTAAAGCTGAGAGTCTTTAAAGACAGTGCTAATGATAATCCAATAAAAAGGAATATATTTAAAGGAAGTTTAGGGTGTACAATAGATAGTATAGTTTAGACAGTGGAAGCAAAAGATTTGAGGATGACATGCAGGTTTCTGTACGGCTTAGTTTGGTAGAAAGTAATAGCTTTAACACTCTAGGGAATATAAGATGTGGGTAGGTATGATTTTGGAAAAAATATGGTTGACTTTGTGTTTATAACCTGAGATGTTTATGGAGCATGAAGGAATAGACATCCAAAAAATTGATTTGAAGCTCACCAAAATACTTTACATCAAGAGACTTTTAAATTTGATTGAATTTTTTCTCATTTTCTTTCTAAGAGGACTTTCCATGGTTTCTGAATAACAAAAAATATTAAAATAAGTAACAAAAATGTAGCAAAAGAGAAAATAAAGGTAGGAAAATTAGAGGGAGCCACAGTGAGATTGGTAAACAAAATACATGCTACCAGGCTTTATGCAGTTGATTGAAATAGGGTAGAAGTATTTCTCTATCTTTTCTGACAGCAATCATAAGGTGGTGAACACCACCAATGTTACGAGGTTACGGAGTTTTCTGTTTTGTTAATTGTTGTATTCCCTGAACCTAGAAAAATGTCTGACACTGAGTAGTTATTCAGTATTTTTTAAATAAATGCATGAAATAATATATTTAAAACTAATTTTTATTGATGATAATTATTTGCATTTGGCAAAATTACTCAAGTGTTTCAGATTATATTCTTTTTCTCTAAGGACATTGATGTTTTGTTGATTCAATCATCCACAAAGTATTCATATCATTTTCATTTTGGGGAGGGTTGGAGAAAATCTAGGAATGGGAGAACATATTTATGAATGATACATCTGATAAGGGGTTAATACCCAAAAGTTTTAAAATCTTCGAAAACTCAACACTAAAAAAAAAAAATTAAAAAGTGGGCAAAGGACCTGAATAATTTTTATACTTAATATTGGTGTGTTCCTGGATGCTTTAGAAAAGTTTTATTCATGAAGCTCTCTACATTATAAATGATCATGGCCATAACTGTCCCAGGAGGTTGCTTATTGTTATCGGGTTCACAATTAATGGGGACAAGAGGAGGCTAAGTAGACTTTTGTTTCCTCTAGTTTTTTAGGTATGTAGGAGTTTAATTCTCTACACCTAGGCAAAGTTTACTCCTGTTGCATCATTTTCCTCTTTCCTGTGAGCATACAGCTAACCTGTGTGTCCCTCAGACTCACTGAGGAATACAGAGGGAGCCAAATTCAGCCAACCTTGACTAGAGTCTGATTAGACCCAGAGCTCACTTAGAAAAAATGAAATAACTTATGACCACAAATGTAATTTTGTAGTATCCTTTTGTTTTAGAAGAGTGAAAAGCCAATCACATAATTTATATTAAATGCCCATATAAAGGCATTTAAAAGAAATAAATAGAAAGGCAACTGAGCTTTCTCTCTCAGAAGCCGAAGAGAGTGTTATGAGATATTTTGAATGCCCCTGAGTCTAGGACATTCTTTTGGCATCTTTTCTTATGTAGGTGGATACCCTACAACTCCCACACGTCTTTGTGCAATTTAAAATTTTTGTGAATCAATTTCTTCAATAAGCAGGTGGCTACACTTCATTGGAATAGGGGCTTTAGCTATACTACAGGAAGGACTTCTTTCTTTGTCTACCCTAGCCAAGGTTTGTATCTATAGCCCTGAAAATCTCCTGTAGTTCTTTCTGCTTGCCACTGTTCAACTACATGTTTTACCCTCTTGACTTGTGGGACTTTTGAAATAATAGAGTAGTGGAAAGAAAACAATCTTACAGCAATATTTTTTTTTCTGTTATGTCTCCTCAGGCAAGGGAAATAAAAGAAAAAAAATAAACAAATAGGACTACATCAAACTAAAAAGATTTTACACAGCAAAGTAAGCCATCAACAAAATGAAAAGACAATCCATTGAAAGGGAGGGCATATTCTCTGACATATCGGATAAGGGTTAATACACAAAATTTTTAAAGAACTTATAAAACTCAATACCAAAAAAAAAACCTCCCACAAAAAACAACCAAACAATCCAAATGAAAAATGGGCAAAGGACCTGAATAGACATTTCTTTAAAGAGGACATACAGATGGCCGATAGACATATGAAAAGATGCTCAATGTCACTAGTCATCAAAGAAATGCAAATTAAAACCACAATGAGATATCACCTCACACCCATGAGAATGGCTGTCATAAATAAATCAACACATGTGCCAGCAAGGATTGGGGAGAAATGGGAACCCTCATGCACTGTGGATGGGAATGCAGATTGGTGCAGCCACTGTGGAAAGCAGTATGAAATTACCTCAAAAAATTAAAAATATATCTGGGAGTATACCTGGGACTTCTGGGAATATATCTGAAGAAACCCAAAGCACTAATTCAAAAGAGTGTATGTAACCCTATGTTCATTGCAGTGTTATTTATAATAGCCAAGATTTGGAAGCAGCTCATGTCCCTTAGTAGATGAGTGGATAAGAAGGCTGTGGCATATGTACACAATGGAATACTACTCAACCATAAAGAAGAAGGAAATCTTACCTTTTGAGACAATGTGGATGAACCTGAAGAGCATTATGCTAAGTGAAATAAGCCAGAGAAAAACAAGTACCATATGATTTTACTTATATGTGGAATCTAATGAACAAAATGAACTAACAAACAAAGTAGAAACAGACCCATAGATACAGAGAACAGACTGACAGTTATCAGAGGGGAGGGGTTAAGGGGTTGGGTGAAAAAGGTGAAGGGATCAAGAACTGCCCCCCCCCCCCCAAAAAAAAACAACAAACCTCAGACACAAACAACAGTATGGTGATTATCAGAGGGAAAAGGAGTAGTTGAGATAGAAGAGGGTATAGAGGGGATAAATGGTGACGGAAGGAGACCTGACTTTGGGTGGCGAATGCACAGTATAAAACACAGATGATGCTTTATAGAGTTGTACACCTGAAACCTATGTAATTTTGTTAACCAATGTTACTTCAATAAAATTCAATTGAAAAAGTACAAATAGCTGTGCTTTATTCTTTGGGGCAGTCCGATTGTTTTCTGAGCTTTAGATTGGTCTATGTCACTCGTTAGATTTCACTACTCATTTCTGGGAGACTCAGCTTCTCAAAAGACTTCCCATGCCTGCTGTCCATTATGCAAGATGGTGGACCAAGAGTCTGAGTTACTATGAGTGTCAGGGCTTTCTTCATCCTGGAAGGTGTGGTGAAGGAGGTAAAACCATGACATCAAACCTGACATACTTTTAAGCATCTAAAATTCTTAGTCCAAAGTGTAATGTGGATAATATTTTAAAACATGTTCTCAGATATATTGCTGTATTGTATCAATCCATTTTCTCTGAGACTTCCCACCCAATGATGCTTTGAGTTTTTGTGCTGCAGGGGAATAGTACATAATCCCTAGAACAAGAAAATCTTTATTCAGAATTTATTGTCCACTTAGATTTTCATTTGAGAAGACATCAAGAAAACCAATTTTTTGAGTAGAGATATAATCTTTTAAATTTCTTTAGTAAATCAAATCAAGCCTGCAGAATCCAGAGTATAAAGTATTTTCCATAATGTAGAAATGATATTCTTTCTGGCTAGGACTCTCCACCATCAGGTTGACAACCAGGGAGTGAAAAGAATCCATGACATAACTGAAATCTGCCCCTTATGGTATCCAGGGCTTGTGAGCAAGAGAAAGTAGAGACACACAGAAAAAACCAAAAAAACCCCTGATAAATCAGGGTTCTCATTCTCAAGTACTTTCCATCTTTACCTCCATCATTATTGGGCCTCAAGAGAGGGAGGAGTTTCTGTGGGAGGAGTTTCTTAGGACACAGGAACTAGTGGTGTACTTTGATAGGAATGCTGCTGCCTTTCAGTAGAAGGCTCAAACCAGGCCACTTCCAATATGGCACGAAGGGGAAAGGGGAGGGCGAGCTTTATGAGCTTGGCAGTGTTGCTCCCTCCCCATGGCTTATAGATAGCAGGCAGGAACCCCTATTTGTCCCAAAGAGGGAAAATGGCTGCTGATGTGGCTGGTGGGCATCAGATACTGATTTAGAATAAAGAGATCATCTGGTATGGAGAATCCTAGAACACAGTGCTAGTACATCCCAATGAGAGAGGTGGCCAGCGTCAGTAGCTTCTGAGGTGTCACTGGTCCAGGGAGCAGCTAGTCTGGCCACCCTGCAGCCAGAGACTTGCAAGGATCCTGAAGGAACCATGAACATTGAAAAGCCCTTCTTATTTCTTACCCAACACAAAGCTACTTGCCGTATACACCAAGATGTCTTCTCAGGGAGGTGGTGGCGGGGGGCACAGGGTAGAACTTCACAAGACTGAATGAACATCTTCTTGAGGGATTCAGTCAGAAACACAGTTGTTTGTGAAAGTTCTTTTAATTATTAAGTTGGACTAAAGTTAACCAGTTAGACTAAATTACAGTCACTTCTAACCCACTTTCTATTACTCAGAAGGATGAAGAAATTTTAAGGAGATTGGGTCAGTTATTTTAAAAAAAGACATTTTATGTCCACATATCGATGTAAGAGTATTTGAGACTCTGCTCTAAACTGTATTTTAGCTTTGTCCAAATAATTAGGCAATGAGACAAATCAAGGAGATTTTATTAGTATTATGCCTGACAAGTTTTTCATACCACAGAAAGGCTTTGGGATCATGGAGCAATTAATGGGGTTGATACTGCAAGAGTCTTCCCCCCACTTATTCATGAGAGGGACATGTTCTAAAACCTCCCATGGATGCCTAAAACCACAAAAAATACAGAACCCTATATCTACTGTTTTTTCCTGTACATACATACCTGTCATGATTTATAAATCATAATTTATAATTTATGAATTTATTTTATAAATTAGGCAATTTCACAGATAGAAGATTTGTTCTTATCCTAGGTCTTACCCACCTCAGCATGTGATTTTTATTTTCTTTCTTTACTAAGTAGAGAACTTCGACCTTTTCACTTAGAGGAAGCATTTCCAGTGTCTCTTTGACATACATTTCTAGTATCACTACTTTTATGCTTCGGGGCTATTAGTAAGTGAAATAAAGGGTCACTTGAACATAAACACTGCAATACTGCGACAGTGATCTGATAACCAAGGCGGCTACTAGTGACTAACAGGCGGGAGAAAATACAGCGTTCTCACTCACCCTGGACAAAGGGAGGATTTACCTCCCAGGCAGGATGGAGCAGGACAGTGGGAGATTTCATCACACTACGCTGCACTGTGTACAATTTAAAACTTATGAATTGTTTATTTCTGGAATTTTCTATTTAATATTTTTAGACTGCAGTTGACTGCAGATAAGGAGGAGCTACTATATTCAAAATTTCTAGTTCATTCATAGTTTCAAGGGGTCTACAGTGAGAATGGACATGGCTTCTCCTTTGAAAATAATTCCTTGGGAGGAGAGCAAGAAGGACCTGATTTGACAGTGAGTATAAATTAGCTAAAAAATTATAGTTCTTCCACTTTAAGAAAATACTGAAACTGAGGGTGCCAGCTCTCATTGGGGACACAGAAAACTTCATCTTTACTTTGATGGAAGAAATAAGAGATTAGTTTAAACAGCTGATTTTTATCCCAGTCATTCCATAAACTGTCTGTGTTTGTTTGAGTTTTCTTCCTAGTAGGCTGTTTATCACTCTGGCTTTCTTTGTTCTTCTTGGCTTTGATCTCAGTGGACCAGATTCTTGTCCTAAGTAACTCTAGGGGAATTCCGAGGCAAGAGCAACACTGATTTGATGTTTGGAAGCATTGGTTTTGCTTTCTGTAGCATTTGTCTTTTCTTCTCTGTGTGTCTCTTTCCTTTTCTTTTTTTTTCACTTTAGCTCATTTTTAGAGTGTAGCGTACCAGAGAAACAAGAAGGAGATAGGTCATCTACATAGCTTCTCTTTTGGATTGATTTTTCAAAGAGCTGCAGAATAGCAATAAATGTGCTGCCCTGGTTCTGCCACATGGGAGTCAGTCCAAACACAAGTGTTTATTTTCTTGGTGAAAAATAATATCCAAGCCTTTTTGTGAGCAGAGGTTACAAGTATAGAATTGTGTTAGCTGATTATCGTGAGGCCTAACCCTTTCTAGACATTTATGTTCGATTGTTGTAAAATATTTTAATATCACAGAAAATTTTTGGCTCAGTTGCTGTTGTTTATAGATTACTCACAGATTTTTGGTTGTTCTTGACATTGTATATGTGCACTTTCAGAATGTATACATAAATATTACCAAAAGTGTCATTCTCTCTTCAGTTTCTCCCCTCTTGAGAGAAGTGTCCTTTGTACATGAGATAAGTTAGGCTCCTGTGAATCTGAGTTTGTTCTAAGGCAACTTGGAATGAGTGTCCCTTAGAGGGTCTACAAAAGATTGTTTATGAACCTATGTTTTGCAAACATATCACACACATATACACATATATTTAAAGTCGAATAAAATTGGACAGATTTAAAATGGCTTGAGAGGACAAACATGACACTTCGCTGGTTGTGAGATCTCAGTGCAGTGCAGTGATCGGAATCAGAAAGTGTCTCTCTCACTGTGTGATTATTAGCAGAAGGGACATGAACTCAAAAACTGACTTTTACTTAATAAATGTAGTATATTTAGCATTAAAAAATATGGATAACAATAGAAACATTTAAAAAAAGGATTCCTTGTCGTTGCAAAGGTGAAACAGTGTTGGTGATGTTGTCACTACTCTGGGAAGTCCTGCTTCACTGCCCAGTGCGTTCAGTGGTGTCACTGCTTGGTTGAGGCAATGACACGCTCTGTGGATAACACCACCCCTTGGCTACAATAGAGTTGAACTCTGTTTGATCTGACCTTAAAATGGCCCATTCTTAGAGCCAAAACATCACAGTCCATGGCGATGAGACTAAAGATGATGATGATGTATCTTTAAGTGTGGCTGCTAATACATCCACAAGAAGCTCTGTTGGTTAACTACTACACTGTATAAAGAGCATTTATGTACAGGACCGGTTACCTCCCATAAACCTCTAACACATGAGTGTGCTCACACACATAAAGCTGCAGTCTTTATGTATTACTGGCTCTCTGATCATTCCCTCCTCTTAGGCCTGCATTAAAGATACAGGCAGCCCTTCAGCTAGCTCACATCCTTGGAGTGTCACCCGTTGGAGGTATTTTCCACGAAGAGGAGCATGGAAACCAATGCTGCTAATGCATCTTCCCCAGAAGTAGGACTCCTTATCCCACAAGTGTGATTACTTCTCACTGGTGACATAGAGACATCACCGTTTTGGCCTTTGACCTGTAGACATTACCAATCTTTTTCATGTAGGAGTTTGTCCTTAGCAAATACTCTTAACACAGTCTCATTAAATTATCACATCCTCACTACCTTTTAAAATCAGATTTTACTAGTCAGTCAATTAAAATGTTGGTGAATGTGTATAATTTATTGTCTTTATGTCTCAGCTTATAAGTTAACACAATATAATATAATATTGGCAAAATGTAAAGCTTCACATAAGTGAAAAGAAAAGGCAAACAGAAGTTCAACACCTAGGATAATAGCTATGGTATAGATAAAATATATTTATTTTTTATTTTCATTTATCAGCCTATATCATAAAAATTTTGACAATTATATAAGTTTTGGGCCAACATTTTGCATGAGGAATGAAACTATTCAAACTAATTTTCATAAATTAAGAAAATATTATAAGAACTTCACAAAATAAAATTAATTCATTTGACTTCTTGGGTGAGAGAAGGCATCCTGATAGTGACCAAATTCTTCCTAGAGAATTCAGCAAAGCTACATCCCAGGCGAGTGTAAGAGAGTGGTTTCATTCTCAGAAAATGGGACCATCTAGGGCAAGTCCTAGATAATCCGAGAGTTCTTATATTGCTCAGTTCACTCAAATATGGACATAAACCACATGAGGAAATGATAGAACTTGACATTAAACTTCAAAAATTTACTAAGCCTATAACTAAACCTAGAATGTGCTTCTTTTCACTATAACACAAATGGAAATCAGTTCAAAATAGAGCCAAACTAAGATTATGAATGAGTCTCCAAATATTCTTAAATTTCAAACCTAAATGAATTTAGAACCATGACCTTTAGAGATATAGCTAAGATAGTATTTAAAAGACTCACCTAACAGCCTGTTCTTCAGCCTTAAGATCTGGTTAGTGCATGTTGCCAACAACCATGCACGTGGAAAAGGATTGAAAAGGGCACTTCTCAGAAACCCAGTGCATTACTTGGAAACTTAGAGGTGTCTCCCGACAATCTGGGCTTTAACCAATCCTCTTCTTGCCCTCAAACATACTTTTTTGAGTGGGATGTATTATTTTCTCTCTTATCAAACTACGAGCCCCTTTGCACCAGTGAAATGGTCTACAATGCCAGCTTTGTTTTTCTGTACCCTTCCTTTGAAGAATCTAGATCCTGGGATCTTTCTACACATTAGCTGCTTAACACAGGCTTGTACGTAAAGGACATTAGTAATTATACTACTGAAATATGATATGCTTCCTGTAATACATAATTTTATTTAACTTTTTTCAGGAATATATTAGCAAGTTGCGTGAATTGATTTATGGCTACTCATGGTTTAATATCATAAACTTTATGGGAAATATCAACTAATTCTATTGTACTATGATCAGCTTTGTAAATAAAATTTATTCAGCTAACATTAATCATTCATTCTACTAACAGTTGTTGAGTTATTAGTAGGTACCTAAAAAATACCACTTTAGATTGGGTACTGGTGATAAAGTTTAATATTCATAATCTGCAAGAATGTTATGCTTTAGAACTTCGTTAAATAACTCCTATATATTAAGTACTGTGTAAGATTCACTGCCTGCTTTTTCTCATTAAATTATCATAACAGTTCATGGTTTTCATTTAACAAATATGAAAACTAAAGCTTAGAGAAATTAAGTAAATAGCTTTCCACAAGCTAAAATCTCGATCAAGATATCTGATTCCCAAATATGTGCTTGCAAATGTGGCCTGCAGGCAAGCTTTCCTGGTCGCCAGAAGCTTCTAAAAAATTGTTTCCAACACTGAGATTTGGGGAAATTTCACAGAAAAATATTTGTATTATCTTGAAAATGTGCCTGTTAAATATTTAAGGCAGTAGTTAAAATTATGACAAGTAAGATGGTCTGGACAACAGTTCACTGAGAATGGGCAGCCTCTGCAAACTGTTGGGACTGCTATTTTGATGTCCAAGAGTTAAGTATTAGCTGATTCAAAGGTAGCCATTACAGTATTAGAAACAAATGTATAATTTCCAAAAGTATGGAAGGATAAAGATAAATGCAAATACAAGAATGTTGTCAGTTCTTCAAGAGTAAGAAGCTGAGGTCTAGAGAAATTAAATTACTTGCTCATATCACATAGTGAGCCTGATGGAGTTAGGGCTAAACTTAGATTTTTAATTAAGTCTGATGTTCTTCCACTGTGGAATTCTGTGGTATTTTGTGCGACCCACAAATTCAATTTTCAGATCAGTACTTTGAAAACATTTACTAGGGGAGAAAATGCAGACAACTGTAATTGAATAACAATAAAAATTTAAAAAAGAAAACATTTACTATATTTATTTTCTTATTTTTGGCATATATATGCTATTACTGCCATTGCTGATTCATATTTTAATGGTTTTTAAACATCTTCATTTATGCTTTGTAGAGGATTAGTAACATGTGTATCTATAAATGTGCTTTAAAAATATTGCCCACAATAAATTAAAAGTGTATATATATATATGTATACTTTGTGAAACTGTATTAGTTAGGAAAGTATTGCTGTCTCTATTAAAGTAAGAGGGAAATGGATATTATTCAAAAAATTAAAAACCTGTTTTATTTATATATAAAAGTTCTTCATTTCTATCACTTCAGATTTCCTGAGACAAAGATATGTTTCAAATTATATCTTTTTGCAACATAATTCCAAAAGGTAAAATATGATTTTCTTGATCAAATGATTTATTGCATCCAAAGCAACAAGTTAAAAGTTAAAAAAGATTCAATCTAGAAATGATTCTCTGACTTTAGCAGCTTTTCCTTCTTACATTTATTCTTTGACCCCAAATACTATAGTAGCAATGTAAGTTAGTCTCTTTTTTCAATATAAAAAGATATAGTAAAAAGAATCTTTAAGATTTCATTAAAATCATTAGATATTACACTAGAGATCTGTTATTAAAGTTTACTATTGGTGTGACTCTGTTTTGGATGTAATCCAAGAAAATTTTAGCTACAGTAGTTTAAGAAAGTCCAGTTAAGTCAGACCAAATCATTAACAACTAAATTTTTGTTATCTAACAGAACAACCATTTTTAAACATCTGCTGAAAGTTAACTTCTGTTTTTTGAGGTCTTTGCTATAATATCTAATAAGATATTCCTTGAACATGGTGCTGTATAACTTACATGGAGGTAAAAGCAACAAAAAATGAGTGAAATTATCTCAGGAGAGAAAATAAAAATCTGGATCAGAAATATAGTTACCATATGAGACCAAAGCTGGCTATGGCCTACAAAGGAACCTGAGAAAAAAATAATTTTTACTTACGAGTCAACCTGGCTTTAGACAAAGGAATGTTGTTACGGGATGAGCATAAATAATGAAGGACCAGAGAGAAAAGCTGTTAAGTATCTTTCAGCACCAAAATAAAGGATTAGCTTGTGCAGGCACAAGGGATTAAACTTAAGGCTACTGTATCATGCTCACTGATACCCCACTGAACTGTTTACTTAAGTGCCTTCTCCCTTAGTTTCACATTCTACTTTCCTTACATGCGTACAATGAGACATACATTTCTTCTGGACAAAATAAAGACAGGTCTACCCTATTCAAAATGACTTCCCTGGATGGTTAGCCTCGTCCTCCACCTACCAGCATGCATTCTCTCCATCACCCTGCACATGTCTGATGGGACAATAGGAACAGCTGCAACAGACAGCAGTGATGTGTGCCAGAGATGTGAGCTCTGGTTTGGCCTCGGGTCTTGGGTCACCTCTGAGGATAATGTCATGTCATCATGCTCCATCATGCTTTGTTACTGATCCCTCTCTGTAGACTTGGCAAAGGAAGAGGCTGCAGAGCTTCTCAAAGACAGAGCACGCATTTTTGTAAGGATGTTGTTAGTAACACAGATGGCATTGAAGGTGTGGCATTATAAAAATTAGTTTACAATAAAAATTGCTCTTTGTCAGAAGTCTGGGTCCAACAGAGGATGATTCATCTGGAACATAGAGTACCCTCAGTCATAATGTAGAGTATATTGCTTTCTTGACAATAGGAAGTTTTATTCAAATGTATCTCCAAGATGTTATTTTTTGGATTTGGTCAGAATCCAAAAATCCCACTGAATTTGAATTTTAGGATATCTTTATGTTCTACTTGATTTCCTCAATTGTAGAGCTTTACCTCTGATATCAACTGTTTTCCATTCCATTTTCACACTATAAGTTCACCAGAAAAATTCATGCCAGTTATTATTATTTTTATGAGTTTATATACTCAAATATGAAACATACAAAGTAGGCTAGAATTTATTAACATGAAACATTTAATACAGAAAGAGATAGGGCATTATAAAGTTATATTTCAAGAGCATATTGAATGTGCCCAATTGCTTTTAAATGTCTAAAGTATAACTATTATGTGCTATTATAGGGATTATAAAGTATATTGAAGTAATATATTCAAGCATCCAAAAAATCAAAGTAAATAAAAATAATTTTGCTCATTGGCTCACAGTTAGGAAGGAATGAGGGTAATAACAATAAAATAATAATGTGCAGGGAAAGACGAATATATCCTACAGCAGCCTGAGCTGCAGCAGGCCCTGATTCAGGGGAGGGAGCCGGAGGCTTCCAACTCATAAAAATGAATATTTGTCTGCCAAGGAAAGACTGAACACATCTCTTTCCCACTCTTCCCCTCCAGGGGCCTATTCTGACCTCCCCTTGTCCCTGCTGAGAGGGGAACAGAGAGTATGAATATGGCTGAGAACATTTCATTCTAGGAGCCTGCGATTCGGGGAGTAGTTCCACTCCCGCATCTCATGGGAGCCATTCAGCACCCAGATCACACTCACCTCACCAAGCAGAGTCTGTGATGGATATCTTACTTGGGTCTTACCTTCGGGTTTGTTCTTATTAAAAGATGAAGTGAGGGGCCATTTCAAGTCTTATCATTTAACAGTGGGATAACTAAGGAATACATACAGTAAGTGATATCTGATTTCACTTCACTTCTTTCTAGAGTTCTCTTGCTGAAACCCAGTCCATATGGTTCATGCTGACTACTGTAGATTGTTATCTCAGGAGCAGATGACAGATGTCAGTCATCTAGGACAAGGGTTATTTGCTATCTAATCCCAGGCTGCCTCAACCATACTCACTGGGGGGCTTGCATGTACCACTTCACCTTGGAGCCTCACTAGGGTGGCGGTGGATCAGGGAACCTCTGTGGGGCAGGCTGGGGCTGGGGAAGAGAGAGTCATGCCGAGGAACAGTTCATTGTCAGCCCTTGTTAGTCACAGTCATAAGCGGTACTGCCGAAGATCAAGCTCATTACAAGGAAACATTTTTTTCTTATGGTAAAATGTATGAAAATCTTAAAGGTCAAGCTGTATGCTAGGAATTGTTGAAAAGCTCTGAAGCATTTGATAACTGAATCATGAATAATAGTGTATGTTAAAAATGATTGTTTAAAATTAAGGGACAGAGTTTAAAGTGACTTTGAACTTCCCTTTATCCATGTACACATGTGACCTTAGAAAGAGATGTACTTATTTTTATACATATTTTTAACACAAATTTTATTATAGAATAGTTTTAGATTTACAGGAAAATTGCAAAGCTAATATATGTAGCTTTTTCCATATATCCCCAAACAGTTTCCCTTACAATTAATATCATATTAATATGGTATATGTGTCACAAGTAATGAACCAATGTTGATACATTATTAAATAAAGTACCTACTTTATTCAGATTCCCTTAGTTTCTACCTTTTGTTCTTTATTCTGTTCTAGGAGCCCATCTAGGAATATAACACTCATAATGACAAATTATATGGATGATTGTTTCATACCCTTATCTGCCCTCTATATGTTCTCCTCAGTGAGTGTCTGTTTAGATCTTTTACTCACTCTTCAATTTTTCTCTTGTTGTTGAGCCCTAAATGTTCTCTTCTGGTATAATCATCCCATCATATATGTATTTTGTAACTCATCAAAGTGTGGCCTGTTCCCTTATGCTCCCTTCCCTCAAAGAGCAGTTTTCAATTTTAATAAAATACAACCCATCAACCTTTTCTTTCATGGATTATGTTTTTTGGTGCTGTAGACAGAAACTCATCACCAAATCCAAGGTCAGCTAGATTTTTGTCCCATGTTTTTATCCAGAAGTTTCACAACCTTGAATTTTAGTTTCAGATGTTTATACAGATGCTCCTTGTTCCTGTACCATTTGTTGAAAAGACTATCTTTTCTCCATTGAATTTTAACCTAGTCTAAGATCAGTTGACCATATTTGTGTAGGTCTGTTTCTGGGCTCTCTATTATATTCCATTGATCTTTAAATATATATTTTTTGAATTATCATAAATGGGCCATTACTTTATTTTTTATTGTTGTTCAATTACAGTTATCCCCATTTCCACTCATTACTCTCCCTCTGCCCTACCCACCACCACCTCCCACATTCAATCCTCTCCCCCACCATTGTCTTTGTCCATGTGTCCTTTATACAAGTTCCTTGACCTGACCCTTCCCTTTCTTTCCCCCATTATCTCCCTGCCCCCTCCCCTCTGGTTACTGTCAGTTTGCTCTTGATTTCCATGTCTCTGGTTCTATTTTGCTCACTTATTTGTTTTGTTGATTAGGTGCCACTTATAGGTGAGATCATATGGTATTTACACAATGGAATACTACGCAACAGAAAGAAAGAAGGAACTCCTACCCTTTGTGACAGCATGGATGGGGCTGGAGAGTGTTATGATAAATGAAATAAGCCAGGTGATAAAAGACAAATACCTTATGATCTTTAAATATTTTACTGCACTCTCTTCTTGCTTCCATGAATTCTGCTGGGAAATCTACTGTAATTCTTATCCTATTCCTTTCTAGCTAAGGTGTCTTTTTCTTCTGGCTTCTTTCAATAATTTCTCTTTGTCTTCCATTTATTGAAGTTTGAATATGATATATATAGGTAGGATTTTTACTTTGTTTTAATCTATGGTTTAAGGTCTATAATTAAGCTTGGCAATTTTATTTTATTTGTTTTTCCTGCTTTGTTCTTTTATTTCCTTTAGTGACATTCCAATTAGGTATTTGTTATACCTTATGAAATTGTCTCACATTCTTGGATTTTTGCTTGTTTTCATTCCTTTTTCTCTTTGCACTTCAACTTTGGAAGTTACTATTGATGTATCCTCAATTCCACCAATTCTTTCCTTGATACCCCTGGACTACTTATGAGTCCATTGAAGACATGCTTTATTTCTGTTACTATGTTTCTAATTCTAGCATTGGCTTTGAATTCTTTTTTAGAATTTCCATCTCTCTACTTACATAAACCATCTTTTCTTGAATGCTGTTTACTTTTCCCATCAAAGCTTTTAACATATTAACCATAATTATTTTAAATTATCTGATAATTCCAACATGTGTGTCATTTCTGAGTCTAGTTCTGATGATTATTTCCTCTCTTTAAAGTGTTTTTCCTTGTCTTTTGTCATGCTTTGTAATTTTTTTGAAAACCAGACATTGCATTGGATAATAGCAGCTGAGGTAAGTGGGCCTGCCTCCTGAGCATTTATAAACACCTAGGAATTTGAATGTGTTTAATGTGTTCTGTAGTTATAGGTACCAGAGCTTTTGAATTCCTCTATAAACCTTACAGATTTTCCCTCCTTGAATTTGGGCTTTCCTAACAGTCTTCCACAGAGAAAGTTTGTACCTCATTCAGCTGTAATCCACTATTATTGTACTGGATCCCTTTTGGTATGGTGGTAAAATGTGGGGAAGGGGAGCATTTTAATGTTTTCCAATTAAGTCTCAATGTTTTGGTTGCCCATATCTTGTGGCTGTGACCTTTAAGTTGTCCAACTCCCCTGACTTTTCTCTATTCTCTTCCTGATGTCAGAGTTCCCAATCTATTTCCAGGAATCCCTGACTCCTGTTGAATATGTTTTTTTTCTTCCTAGGGAAAACAGAGAAGCTATAGGGAACTAGGTAGAATGCTCACCTTGCCCCCATTTGGGATAAGGCTTTGGTGAAGCTTTTCTCCCTACAGTCTAGGCCTTTGTTGTGGAGGAGGCTTTGAGACTATTTCACAGTGATTCCTCTTTCTGTATGTCTACAAGAACCCTGAGAGGGTCCTTTGCTGTGAGAACCTGTTGTGGTTCCGGGAAGTAAAGCCCATGGAAGTGTGAGGCCTTTCCTGAGACCATGGTCCGTAGGAGCTTCTTTTTCTTATGGAATCCAAATTCAATTTGTAAAATATGACCTTTAAGTGTGCCTGCACTTTATGGCTCCAGCAGCTTCTCTTCCATGTAAGCACATCTTGGTTGGTGCATCTCAGGAACCTCCTGTGCTCCAGAAATCAAGGTAGCAATTCTTCCTACAACCTCAGTTCTGTGAAAAGGCTAAGAAAAGTCATGGATATTCAGATTGACCAGCATTTCATTTTAGTATGAATGGAGTCATGACTTCTAAGCTCTTTATATATTGGAGTTGAAACCAAAAGTCTGAATCTGTTACTTTTACTTTTTTCTATGGATAATTCATAGCCTCAGTAATACTTGCTATATGAGTACCATCTTTATTTGTTCTACTGTTATCACTATTTTCCTCACTTTTTTCTCGCTTTTACTGGAAACAGAATATTCAATCATCAGAAATTCTATAAGGCTCAATTCTTCTGTTTTTGAAGTCTGTTCATTTGGTAGATATTAATCAAAAGTGAAATAAATTCTAGGCACTTGAAAAAACAGATTGGTAAGGGATGGAGCAAAAAAGAAAAGAGAAAGATCTCATGGACACAGAAAACAGTGTGGTGATTGTTGGGGGTAGGAGGGTAGGTAGAGGTGGAAGAGAGTATAGGGGGATGAATGTTAATGGAAAAAACTAAAAAATAAAAATAAATTAAAAATACCCCTGTCCCCTCAAAAAAGAAAAGGAAAAAAGCATACAGGAATAAATGTTCTTTGCTGGAAGAGCTTCATTCAGGTTTAGTGGCATAAAGAGACAAGTACTATGGTAAATAAAAGGGCAGGGTGTTAACAGAGCAGCGGGCAGGGAAAAGGTTCCAGGAGAAGTTGGGGGGATTAGGAGCAGCACCCAGGTAGAGGGAATGAAGATTGAGGAGGAGGGAAAGAACATTCCAGGTGTGGGAACACCATGTGAAAACATGAATAATCAATGAACCAACATGCACATCTCTGTGTAAAGTGTGAAGAAGTGTTCTATCTGTGGAGGAGTGGGGCCTGCTAAGGCATTTCATTTTATCCCGAAAACTGTATGGGAGGTTTTGAGGATCTGAGTTGCAGTGTATTTGGATTTGCATTTTATATTGTAGACTCTGTCTGTTGAGGGGAAGATAGCATGACGCATCTGAGACAGAAAACAAGCAGGTTGAGAGTCTAAGGCATTCTTGGAGGTGAGAATTTAGGAGTCTCTGCATTAAGGTAGTGAAATGGGTGGTGAAATAAGGAAAAAACATGTCAAATGGTAGGGTGTACTTATCGTTTATGCATTTGTATTGGTGAGATGATTTAGGAGTTAAGGGAGATCATGGCTTCTGTGATTTTTATAATGGGGGATATAATAGTACCAGTGCACTAAGATGGAAAAATTGTGAGGAGGAGAAGCAGGCTGTGTTTGCTGGGCGGGGGCAATAATGATTTTCCTATATATTGTATATTTCAAAAGTATAATAAGTATTTATTCTTAAGTGTTCTAAAACCTACTCAGAAGAAGAGGTATAAGGAAATATTGCTGCCATTATTTTGATAAATTGATTTGTATACTTTTTTTACCCTTGAACAGAAATTAAAAACCATTCTCATATCTGTTTCATAATTACATGTGGTCTCTTATTTCAGACCATATAACTGCGTAAAGAGGTCCTGCCTTATTCAGCTATGGTATCTCCAGCTAGAACTCCATTGGGGCTCTCCTATGCGACTGATTGCTAGGTGGAAAGACCTGGTTAAAAGAAGAAAATAGGTGATGGAACATAGCTACAGATTAAACACTTTCTTTCATTACTTCTGACTGATTAATGAGGGATAATCTTTTTGAAATTAGGTAAGGAAATTTATGAGTTCTGCAAAAATTCTGTTATATATGTAACTATACACGTAGTTGTTATCACAACAATTTAACTAAGACTCTAGAAGAGCGTCTAATCTATACAGACCAGAAAACTTTATCTGGCTGATGAATAGACTATAAGTACATCTCTTGACAGTCAATATAGGAACATTTTCTACCTGACAACTACTCTGAAAACCAGCATTGTAAGTAATCTCTCAGCTCCTTTCAAGTCTTACAACATTGCACACATAGCATTTGTGTCTTCTTCTATGTGTTATGGCTATTTCACATGTCAGTTTTAGCTTTTGACTATGTGCTTCTTAGGAGCAGAAATAACACATAACAGTTGCTCAATACAAATAATCTTTCAATAAACAGTTACTGAGTATTTGATATGTGTAAAAATTATTATTGATAATATTACTGGTAATTATTATTGATAATATTATAATATTATCACTGCCTTTAACAAAATGTCATGTTAGTGAGTAAATAAATTTAGACTGTGATTTTTTTTCTGAATAATTAGGACCCTCTTTTGAAAGAGATCACACTAAGTGAAGATTAAACCAGCTTCTCATTCTTTGAAATTATGAAAGGAAATCATCATATGATTATGATTCATCAGAGAAAGCAGACATTTTTGTTTTAAAAATAAGGACATATTTTGTTGACAAAATTCAAATGGAAGCATATAATAGGTCACTAAAATAAATGGGACAAACTTTTAAAAAACTTGAGTGTCTTGACATTGAAGCACACAAAATCCAGTCAAAAGAGAAGTCCCAGAAATCTTCAGAATCATATACTTACACATACCCATTTTTAGTTAGGGATATACCTTTCCTTTAAGTTCTGGTTTTTTGTACAATAATGAGAATTTTGTACAAATATTACTTGATATTTGTCAAAGGTAGTGAACTCCCTTTCACATTAAGTTATACTCCCCTTTACACATCGGCTCTATAAAGTTTTACTGATATTCATTTTCAATTATGCATCAGCAGGTTCACCTCTGCTCTGTTCAGTTCACAGACTGAGTGGAAACCATAAACCAAGGATATACTGTGTCAGTTAAAGGTTTACCAAATGAGTTCCCATGGTTTCCTTTTCTCACTAAATGCATTCCCGCACGCTGGAAAAGATCTCTGAAGCGGAATGCACCCCAGTCTTTAGGCTTGAGGGTACATTATTTCAAGCATATCATGCTGCCTGGTCTAGTGCCTTTTACATGGGAAACATTTAAAGACCCTGTTCCCTAACAAAGATTTCAATAAAAATCCAAATGAAATTGATTCCTCCTTTGGCTTTGTTTTGATTTGGAGATAGAAGCTCTGGCATGTTTATTCACTTACATTGTTTTAGCTCCCACAGCTAAATACAAGGAAGAAGAAAGGACCACAAATAGTTTGTTTACACAAATTGACACTGGCTTTTAAAAGTTCTGTGGCACATTTTATTTTTCTTAAAATAAATGTTATTGTAAATCCATTAGTAGGAGCTATTTTAAAGATATATTAATTACTAAAAATTAAACAAAATAAAAATAATACTCTTTTGTAAACATTTAATGTGCCATAACAGGACTCACTTAAGTGAATCTAAATGGAGTGCTCCATAAATCAGATAAATGCCATATGTCAAATTCTAATGAGTATTTTTTAAAAAATCTCACATTTTCTTATCTTCCCCCCTTAATTTGTGAATAAAGTTGTGTATCATACCTTAAACTTTAAAGGTAGATTTGTTGGTTTATTAATTCAAGTGTGATATCAGGTCATAGAGGTGACTTGCCTCACTTGAGAATGTCATGTGGTGATGTTCTGATTAATGCATTACCATGAACAAAGGCAACAGATTAACCATAGTGTGCACAGGAACATGCTAATGCTTCACTGAAACTCTCAACTGTCGAGTCACATGCAGTTTCCATTAGTTCGCATGTTTGGCAATCTTCCTTTCCCAATGGAGTAATAAACATCACTCGCTATTTTGAAAGAAGCTTATGAAAACATGGTTGACATAAATTACTCTGTATTAAAAATTTTAAATTATATGCCAGTTTTCCCTTTTGCAGCATGATAAAGTTGTATTTTATTTTTAAAAGAACATGAACAAACTTCCCCACAAATATTTCAAATTTGTCATGGACCACTAAAATGTCAGATCTCTGATAGTTCTGTTATTCATTCATTTTCAAGATGATATATGAAACGCTTTGGAGAGGGGGCATATTATAATCTGGAATTTAGTGATTGAACTGAGACTTTTGAGGGTACTAAGATGGCTTTTAAAAATTCACAATGCCTTTTTGTTCCAAAGTTGTTTTCAACCTCAAATATTGCTAGAAACACAAATTATAAACTCAGTGTCCTCAGATTTACAACCACGATAGATTTAACATGGGAAGTTCATGGTACATTTTTCCCTTTTACTGAAAATACAGATGAGATCAGTGGACACTCTCTGTGGGCTTTAAGAGGCAACGCTGACGTCTGGGGAGGCTTTGGTGGGCGGCCTCCACTGTCCAGGCCCCTTTTTGAAGGAACCTTCTGTCCTGCAGTGGGATTGCAGCTTCTTGGAAAGGGGAGGCATTTATCACAGTCCTAAATGAAAGCATTCTTTAAACACAAACGTCTTTTTCTCTCTTTGTCTAATTACTGAGAGGAAAAGTGAGAAGGAAATGTCAAAACAGAGACACAGTGGTGTATAGAGAGAGCAGCCACTCTGGAGCTCAACCGGCTTTTGTGAAGGTCTGGGCGATTTGTCAAATGGTTGTGGCATAAGTCAAGCTCTGAGGTTGAAAGGTCTTGACCTAAGGAGTCCTGGAATCAGACAGTGTAAGCAAGGGGTCTGCTAGAATTTTCAGCTATAGTGGAGATGAACAATGATGGGAGCTGGACATAACAAAACCTCATTTGCATAATTCAGGTAAGTAATTTTATTGAAACTGACAAGGATGTGACAGGCTAAGAAAGAGAAGAGAACACACTCTTACTGGGAACCACTAAAGCTCCTCAGTTAGGTATGTGAAAATAAATGACAGCTAATCTCTTCACTAAAAAATCTGTAAACAATGCTATTTTACTCAGGACTCACCCATGACCTTTTGTAGAACTGGCTATACATTCTTTAGTCTAATCTTCCAGAATATAGCAAACAGAATGGGCTAATTCAAATTATGTCCCAGACTTTAACTGATAATAATTCTCTGAATAAGCCCTCCTTCCAAGGCAGGTCTACATTAAAAAAAAAAAAAAAGAGTGGAAACTTTTTAGGGTGAATGGTCAAAGGTTTGAGATTAATGCTACATAAAACCTTATTTTTACCTAAGAATAGATTTTTGTGAGGGGAATTTTAACTTGAGTAGCTTGTGCTAAGAATCTAAAAAGTGAAATGGCTTTAGTGCTTGAGCTTGCTCATATATAGGGTGGGAAAAAAGTAAGTTTACGGTTGTTCATATGGAAAATAATACAATAATTAATAAATAATGCAAGAATAAACTGTTTCATGTACTCACAACTGTAAACCTACTTTTACCTCAATCAGTATGTTTAAGGGATTATATTATTACCAGTTGATTTTTTCAGCTGTTTTTTGTTGTTTCAAAAGGTATGGATTTAAAGATAGCATGAATTTAATATTGATGCATACATTTCAAAAATGAAAACAATGTCTTAACTAATAAATATTGTTTTTGAATTTCTGTAAAACTTTCAACATCAGCAAAACTTACAAATTGCATTTTAGGCCTGGATATACCTATCCATGAAAAAAGCAACAAAAATGATACGATTATCAGTCAAACAGTTTCCTTATTTTAGATAAGAAAAGCTACATTTTTAAAAGCACTCTCCTTGTCCTTTATATTTGGCTTTGCTTTTATGTGTGGATCGCCATGAGATAGCTACATATCTTTTATAATCCAAGCTGCTCACCAGTCATTGGTGACTTTGATAGTCAAGGGCGGTTATAGATAGAAATAGTAATCGGGCTGGAGAAGAATACTACTCAGACATAGTTTGCCAGAGGAGAACCATGTCTGCTGTGTTCTTCAAACATAAAAAAAAAAATATGAAACCCACTTAGACATGAGTTGCAAAATCTCCAAGCATTTCTGGATAGCAAATACACAAGTACTCCTTCTGCAGTATATGGAACACATATACAGTTTGACCAAAATGTGGATCATTCCATTGAATGGGAAGCAGTTGAGAGTTCTGGCTAGATCAAATGTGGATCTCAGTATTATAAGCAGCCTAATGCATAATTCATGAGGCTTAATGAATATTCCAATTCATGACAGCCAACTGGCTCCATAGGTCACACCTCCTAGTCTCATATAAATAAAGAATGAGATACTGGAAAGCATACCAGCTGAACCAAACTGAGTGCCAAAAACATGCATATTAATGAGGCATTATAATAGATACTTGACTCTTTGGAAGTGCGTATATTGGTTTCCAGCTACAGAGGGAAAGAAAGTTCACAATGTACCTTTAAACACACCATGCTGTGTACCATAAAATACGGTCTTTCTATGAAATGTGAAATTAAATTATACTGATGTGATTTCAGATTCAGTCATTAACTCCATAACAACCTCTGACACTTCCATCAACATTGAAACATTCTGGAAAGCACCCCACCCCCTGCTCCCATGTTCCTTTGCAAGTTTCAACTTGGTAACTAGGGAGAGGAAGTCCTTCAACAGTGCTGTTCTTTTATGTGTTCTGTTTAGACCTTGGATCAGGATGAATGGTAGCTCAGATGAATGCATTTGTGCCATTTTTCTTGGCCCCAGACGATGTTTCCTCACTACCATGACATCTGAACAGAAGGAGAAAACATCTCCCTTTTGTAGCAGGCTAATTTAATTTGTACCTTCCACCTAGGGGTAAATATGTTTGTCTGTCTGTCTGAGCTTTTTGCCTACTTTCTTTTCTCATGGGAAACCCTACTGAGTAAAAAGCAGGAAATTGCTTAGTGTTCTAACTTTATTTTAAAGTAATTTAATTTCAAGCCTTCTCACACCCACCCTAAGTGAAGCAACTGTTGGAACCCCCTCGGGATACCCTTAATGACTTCTGCATGTCTCCCGTGTCACAGATGTCAAAGGCTTGTTGTTTCAGAGGTATTTTATCTTTCGGAATAGATGGTTTAATAGAGACTGCTTTGGGCTGTTTTACCCACAGAAGATGTGCCTTTGCTTTAAAATAACAAATCTTGCAGCCTTTATAATGACTTACAATCTTTCAAATTCATATTATAACTCATTGATCTCTACTTGATCTTAAGTTGATCTCAGGCATTATTTTTGGCTTGACTTTGTTTGATGTAGAGTTTGTCAAAGATTTCAAGTAGACTGCCAGCAAACCCTTTTTTTTCCTAAGTAAAGTAGCAGTGATTTATTACTGCAAAACTTAGAATTATCTAGGTGTTTGATCTAGACACTATTGCTGTGTCTCAGGGCATGCCAGATATCAGAGTAAAAAACTCAATTCAAAATTATGGCAAATAGTTTACTTAATACAAAAGGCTTAAATAAGGTAGAATTTCTTACTTACATGGCAAGGACTTATCAAAATAAAAATTTTGTTTCTTTTAATTTTTGTAATAGTTTTCATATGTACTTTAAGAAAAAATATTTTTCTTATGTTTGTTAAAACACATTCTAATTAAATTCTCTTTCATAGTACTTATATTTCTCTACCCACTTTTTATAATTAGAGATATAACCATAAGTAATAATTTCACATTTCAAGAAATAAGACATCTCTGACATTGTATTATGACTTGTTTAAAATAGAAAAATAACTTGTTAAGTTTATTTTATTAATTCTTATTTGATGTAAAAGACTATTCTGTAATACATTATTAGCTTATAATATTGGAATCATTAACTACTCATGACCAGACCCATTTTATTTTTTAGTGCCATACCATAATAGTTAGATTTCCATCCATTTTATTTATTTATTTATTTATTTATTGTTTCATATACCTAATTTGAAAAGAATATCAGTTATACTAATAATTTTAATGATAATGTTATGTTAATTGAGCTTGAATTCTGAACTATAAGTTAATCTACAGGATAGGAAAGCATATTAAAAGGGTTTTATGTTATTGAATAAATACACTTGAAAACTTCTATTAAAATACCTAAGTATCTTTATGTAAGGGTACATATTCAAAAACATGGGGAGAGATGTGGCTTATTCTGAAGAAGACTTCATAGGAAAGAATAGTACAGTTGGGTATAAGAATTTTTCAATGCTTTCAAAAAGTCAGTGTTTTGGATCTCAGATCCATGTTTTTTTCAAAATATGTAAAAAATTGCTCAATTTAAAAATGACCATAGAACAACTTTATTCCTAAGCATTGTGTGTGATTTAAATTAACAAGAAATTTGAACATCTGATTTGTTGCTAGGAAAATTTTCCATCTTTTCCAGATCTAAAATGGCACAAATTAACTGCTGCAGAAGAGAAGTGTCTTTGGTATAATAATGTGGTATTTACAACTGAATCCAAAATTGCATATTAAGGCTGGTCACAAGTACATTAGAATCTAAAATATTTCTGACAAAATATTTCTATAAATGGCCAGATAATAAATGTTTTAGGCTTTGGGAGCTACATATGTTCTCTCTCATATATTTCACTTTGTTTTGTTTTATTTTGAAACCATTTAAAATTTAAAACCACAAGGCCACAGACTGGATTTGAATCATTGACCCTCGTTTATTAATCTTTAATCTAAGCATTTAAGACCTTGTTTAATATAGCAAAACATCTGAGAAAACATTCTGAGACACATTATACAGATGATCATTCTAAGCTCAAGATTTCTTTCTTTTTTAATTTTATATTGTGTTATGATTCATGAAAGACTGATATATAAGGCTATATATAATACACATATGTATTCTAATTGGTGGACTTAAAAAACTTAATTTCTAGTATTATTCCCAATAGCATAAGAGCTACTATCATGTATCCTACTGTACATGATAATTTTTTATTGGAAAGTCGAATTGTTGTGGGGGTCAGGTCTGGACACCTTCCCACAAGCATTAGCTTTTCCATGTTACTGCAAAATGCATGACATTATATAAATATTTCTCCAAATTACTTTAAGGTAGACTACTACAAGATGTAACAGTGTATGTATTACACTTTTGGCATTTTTCTTTGGCATACATTTAAAACCAGAGTCTTTTAATTCTAAATAACACAAGATTTCAAAATCTCCAGGGTGTTTTTCCAATAATTACTTCACATATATTAGTAAAATATAATTTATCTAATCTCTGACATACCCAGAAGAGTATATTTGAAAGGCAAAACTTTCCTCTTTGCAAGAATGCCTTTCCGGAACTAAAAGTATTTAGATAATGAGAGGATTATCTTTAAAATATCAAAATAGCAAAAAAATCAAAATTCAGTCCACCTTTCCTACCTGCGTTATCAACACAGTGTATGTTTAATGACTGTGCTTTGGGGCCACATTGTCTTTAAACCACAACATGCAGCCGGTTCCTGCACTGCCTGTCTCTCCCAGCTCCTGCATTCATTACCCTCTCGCAGTGTCTGGGGATGGGACTGCTCGCTGAACAAGTACAGAATGTGAAATAGAAATTTACACTGTGATGAGGGGAAGAGAACTTTGCCTTTAAGCAGGTTGTTATTTTAAATGCAGTGCCAAAGTTATTTCATTTTAGAGCAATACTTAAACTCTAACATTTTTGTCATAAAACCAAAGAGATTGTGGTCTCATAGCTACAAGGTTGATATATAACCACCGTAGAAATGCAAAGGCTACTCAGACCCTGCTAGAGGTGGTTGGGGATGCAAGGGGGTGAATCTAACGGGGAGTCTTTGTCTTAGAAGTACAGTAAGAACAATTTGGTATCAGGCAAAGAACTGTAAGAATGAATATTTTGTTGTTGGCTTATCCATGACTTTTGCTCTTTTCAACAAAGGTTATTGTGCACTTACCATGTATATGCCAGAGATGGCTTTTGGCTCCAGGGATATAACGTGAAAAAGACTGCCTTTGCCTTTCAGTATCTCAGTGTGTCTCCTTCCTTCTAGAATGGCTTTTTTAAAATCCTATTTTTAAATTGTATCTCTATACCTATATAATTTTATTAACCAATGTAACCCCAATAAATACAATAAAAATTAGATCTCTACAGTCATTACAAAGTGGTCCAAGATCATAAAATATGCCATTTTCTCCAAGTCCTGTAAATATCATGGTCTTGCAAGTGATAGCATTTATTATAATCATTTGAGAACTTGATTGTTTCCTCTAACTAGAACAGGAGTTAAAAAAAATCCCAATCTATAAAAAATTTTGTGTGTGTAGGTCCATATGTGCGCTATTCTGTAAAAAGACCGATAGTCTTTTTCTGTGTCTCAGCATTCTATAATCCAAAAGAGAATAAGAAACACTGAATTAGACTCTACATTTCTTAAAGGCAAGGATTTTTTTTTGGAAAAATTAGAATGCCAATTTACTTATTTACCATGAGAAATATGATTATAAGGAAGATTATTTTCTTGAGTTCATATTTTACTGCATTCTTGTACCTGTTCTTGTACCATATATATATCAACCAAAAAGTCTAATTATAATCATCCCCTCTATAAACTTTTATGTCCTCAACAATCTCATTTTAAAGTCTTTTCTTAATGACTTAGATGAGAATTCTGATGTTTTGCAGGTTTATCTCAAACTATATTTTACTACCAAGTATAAAAAATAGTACAAAATTCAAATTATCTTTGAAAGATGATCTTTTGTTAATACCCAAGAAATATGTGTTGGTAATGATGAGAATGTAATTAAATAAAAACCTTTGTAATCTATCATAACTTTTTATTTTTTTATTTTTTAAATACCTTAATCTACCATATACTTTTAACATAAAACAGAAGATAGTTTTAGACATTAATGCTTTCTAGGAAGTGGTGCTTATGAGCTCAACACACATTAGAAAGCAAGGCAACAAGTCCTCTCACTGAGGCAGAAGCACTCTGAGGGGAAGGACATAATTTCACTCATTTTTTTTGTGAGTTCAGTGTCTAGCACAGTATTGACCACATAGTAGAAACAAAGTAAAACTCTTTTGACTTAATGAGTGAATGAAGAAATGAAGATTTTTTGAATAAAGTAAGGTAGGAATGGAGAGTTTAGTTGAATTTTATGTCTCTACAGTGAAAGTTGGATATTTATTTGAAGGAGAATGATTTTTCTGGGATGTCTTTATCTTCTTTAAACTCCATTCATACATTAATATAAACAACAAAATGAGATAAATCAAAACCCTAAAGCTCAAATTCCTCTCTTATATGATAACCTGATAAGTTCAATGAGAAGTGATATCCTCTCCTTTAATATAATATGATATTTTAAATCTCTCTGCCAGTATTTTTGTTTCTTACCATGTGTTATATTTAATTGTGCATGTAGCTGGGCCAGCTGAAGCCTCCTGGTCTATCAGAAATCCTGGTACATTTCAGAGCTTATGATTGCTCATATAAACCTAATTTTGATAGATTTTCTTCCACTCTTCTGCCACAAGATAAGAAATACTGCCTTCTCTGATATCTCTATGTAGTATCATTCACTTTGAGCCAAACTGGACCTGAAATTTAGTGCTTTCACTGGTTTCCACAAGAGTTCACATATGTGAGGATTTTGGTGACTTGAAAAGATTTTGCAGAAAAACTGAAGATTACCAAAAGGTGGCTTTATTCCATTATTTTATTTTGTAAATCTTGACCTTTACCTTGAATCTCTTGTGTTTTCCTAGAAAAATACAGCTTTATTCTTCAAAAGTGGTGTCAGTGGTTAAAGTTTTTATACTTTTTGTTCCCTGCCTATAAACTTTACCCCATATTTACGTTTAGTATCTGCAACATTCTCAGGGTTATTGGAGAACCTGAACAATACCTCATGAGGATGTATTGTGGTTCATGTAGAATTTTTAACTTTACTGCTTCATTTGATCCTTCAGAATAACTAGATAGTTGATGAGAGAGATTAAAGCAACAATAACTAATTTAAACAGGTTAAGTGACTTTTTAAAAATGAGGTGGTATGGCTCAACAGCAGCGAAGATTGGAACCCAGGTCTTTGGACATCAAGTGCAGTAATTCCTCTTACACCAAGCCCAACTTAATAGCTGGATAAATATTTACTATAAATACAACCACCAAAATACATTTACAGTTAAACAGATGTGGAATTGGAAGCAATGATTTGATGACTCTTCTGTGAAAAGAGGTGGAGTGGTAGTGGGGGAGAGGCAAAAGCAAATATTACCCAGAGAATAGAACATCCCTCTTTAAAAGACAAAAGTATCTTCTTACATTGTCAAAATAACATTTTATACCTAACAAAACTAAAAATTATTATTGAGTATTATCTCACGCCTGATTCATTTTCAATTCCCAAATATACCCAAACTATGCTTTGCAATTTCTATACTGTCCCTTAATAACTTTTTGGAGATGCCCTGACTTGCTGGTCTTCTACTAGTAAGCATTTCCCACATTGGTGGGGAATATTCTGCTCCTGAGTTCTTGTTTAAAAGGGTTATTTAAGGCTAATGGAATGATGTTTTAATAGCAGGGTCAACCAACATTTTTTTTTTGTCAGATAAGGCCACAAATTCACCTGAGACAGAAGTGGGGCACAAGACAAAACAGAATTTGGGATTACAATGCTATCCATCCTGAAATCTTACATTTTTCCCCCTGCAAGGTGATTGTCCAAAGTGGCTAAATATGGAGTTTGGAGACTTCTTTGAGATTACAAAAATTGGATGCAGGACTGTTTGAGTGCTTCTTTTCCAATACTTAGTTCATATTTGACAGACATGTGTTTAAACTTGCTGTCGCCACAGCATTCATTTGGTAGAGAGGCTCTGAAGAAAGAAAAACAAAGATTTGATTTATTCATTCTCTTTCTAAGTGTAGTGTAGATTTATTATCTACACTACACTTCTTGTAGTGTAGATAATAAATATTTGACTCTATCAACACCAAAAATCCATACACATGGCAAAAAAAAACCCTCCAAATAAGTGAATATAAAATTATTTTCAGTTTTTTTTAAAGATCTTATTTATTTTGGGGGGATGGGGAAGAGAGACACATCAATGTGTGGTTGCCTCTCATGAGCCCCCTACTGGGGTCCTGGCTGGCCCACAGCCCAGGCATGTGCCCTGACTGGGAATTGAACCAGAGACCCTTTTGTTCACAGGCCAGCACTCAACCCACTGAGCCACACCAGACCAGGCCAGTTTTGTTTATTTTCAATGCCAACCAGTACCAGAATATTTTTGGTACATTCAAACTAATCAAGCCTCTACAAAGAGTGTATAGAGATTGACAGATTTTTAGATATTGGCACATGTACATTTACAGCTATTGACAAAGCTTAACTCTTTTCAAGAACATTCCAACTAATATTGGCATTCTGTTTTATCCATTGACACTCAACATAATGTACTGGGGAAGACTTTAAGTCTTTCAGTGTTTGACTAAGCTTTACAGTCATTAATGTTTAATCACTTACATTTCAGTAAGCATTGTACTTTTATTTTTTATATGGCTTGTTTATCTATGTAAGTACATCAACAGTGACTTTCTGATAGTCTCCCAGTACATTTATAATCAGTCCCATTTAGTGATCAGTGATGAATATGAATACAACTGCTATTTGGAATTACTTTATCACCTTATACAGATTTTCAGTTCAATTTTTCCTTTGCAGCAATTACATTAAAAGTAAATACCAGCCTCTGAACTCTCTAAAGCTATGAACATATTGGAAGGATGGGTGGTGGAAGAAAAGATAACATTATCCTTTATTTTTCCAAAATGCTGTTAAAGTGTGTTGCATGTCCATGCACTATTTCTATACTATAAATATGAAAAAATGATTACCTTAACTTTTTTTTGGATGAAAGATATTTTTAGGCACTGAGAGAGTAAAATATCTGTAGTGCCCACCCTTAAGGACAAGTAGAACTCACTCATGGAATGGCTACCCCGAGGGAACAATGAAGGGACCTTGAACCATAGCTCTGCACATGCCACAGCAGTGAATGCACACCATTGTATCGTCATCCTCAGGGCACCAGTGAGAGACTAAATGCACTTGGCTAAGGCTGGGGTAAATGGAGACACAAAGGATCCAATTCAAGCAAAGCATAGTGGGTAAGGACACATTTGTCGAATTTTAACAGACTCCTGGCATTTGTATTTACTCTTTGTTTATATTTGGGCATTTAACAGAAACACTGAAATGATTTTGCAAAGTCCTCTTTGTATACTGAAAAACTGAAACTAGGTAAAAGCACAGATTTTTTTTACTTAAGAACATTTATTAACATTCTCAAAAATATTTGTAAAAATTGGTTTCAAAGAAACAGGAAAAATTGACAACTATTCATATAACAAATAAAAATGTCATATCTTTTTTATAGCTTTACAAATGAAGAAAACACAGTTCTATTTTTCCTGCCCATGAAACTGGCCTGAAGTGTGAACAAACAAGCCACAGGCAGGCTGACAGTTACATTTTATTGCTGCCAGAGTCCCACCATCATGTTACATATTATATTTTCCATTCACCTGTCTCTGTTTGCAAGAAAAAGGATTCTGATATGTAGCTTTTTAAAGAGAAGTCTGAATTTGTTTTTTATTCTGTACTGTAGAGTTTGAGCACATACTCATCTTTTATTGACATGCAGTTCATGGTCACAGGATGACAAGAAGATATGGGAATAAGCAGAAGTTCAGGAAATTGGATCCATTGTAACTTTCAAGAGAATAAGGCAAAAGTCTGAAGCTGAAGTGTCTGTGTGCTGACTTAATGGGTGGCCATAACTGAAATGCTCATAGCGGAGAGGCACAGCTGGTCTCCTGCTGCCTTTACCAAGTGTGGCTGGTGACTAGTTCTAGCCCTGGAGTTGCCCTATTGCATCCCTGTCAGCCTCAGTGCACAGGACTGAGTGGGAAGTCAGCTGCCAAGGTCGATCCTGGAATCCATTATTAGAAGTCATTCTCTGGACTCCCAGACTGACTTTCCAAGTGCCTCAATTTACGTGCTTACTGCTTTGCAGGTGTACGTTTCTCAGATACATCTATGACTCCTCCTGTGTGCCAGTATGGATTAATTTTTCTGATAGTGTCCTCTGTGCCAGTGAGTCCCAGACATGTATATACCAGGCATTTCTGGGAGTCTGTCACAAATTCAGATTCCCAGGCTTGAGTATATCCTGACAGGTTCCAGGTCATCATCACTGGGCCTCATTTTGAGAATTCACTATGTTAGCACATGTGTTAGAGAGAGATTTCTTTTAAATTTCTCTTTTCAAGTTAGTTTGTAAAAAGTAGCATCAGTTATTTGAAATGTTGGAAAATAACCCATATCAAATTTTTACCCAATATAGACTAAAACATTGACAGAGGTCACATTAAGTTAACTTTGCCCTGTATAATGATAAAGTTGTGGAACACTTTTCTTTATTATGCAGGGAACCCTGATTTCCTGAGTCATAGGCTTACAAGAGATCTGAAAATTGCCAAGGAAAGACTTTGCTACCCGACCATGGCTACTTCACTACCCATTCACTATCACTGATGATGAGTGACATTTTTTTCTTTACCTGTTTCTTTACCTGCTAGGATGATACAGGATTATATGGTTGATTTAATTTATTTTATTGCTAAGAAGTTAAATATTTCTCATGCTAATTAGCCATTATATTTTAGCTTCTTTAGATGTTATACATCATTTGCCCATTTTTTTTTCTTATTCAGGTGTTAGAGTTACAGTTATTGTTTTGAAAGAGGTCTCAATATAGTAAGGATATTAACTGTTTATTGTGTTTGTTGAAAATTTTGCTACGCATAGATTTTAAAATAGCATAGCAGACATTGCTGACTAAACCAAGATGAAGTTTTGGAATCCGTTTCTGCACATCAACCAGGTTGCAACTGTCAAGTGATGCACTTTTTTATGCAAACGGAAACAACATTTTAATATTCCTGTTTATATTGTTTTAATTTTTGTGTGGTATTTTAATTGGATTTATAATTAAGTAGCATTTAAAAATGTGTTTTAAAACAGTTTTGCTAGTATGGGAATTCTTTTTCTGTGAGTTTAAAGAACACTCCGGGAAATCACTCTGTCCCTGGAGACTTTTGTGGATGTATATATTCTACATCCAATCATTCCAAGTAGCCTGAGACATTGCAGGTTTCCTTCTGCACTGTGCTATGTCTGGTGACTATTGTTTACTTTTGCTTTTAACAGAGCCAGGTTCTTGGGGTTACTATGATGGTACTGCTTTAAATTAATTTTGACTTTCTTTCTTCTGTATTCTAACATAACACAGTTAGAGGCAGTTTGGGGGCTACATAAAATTAAGTTAATCAAGTGTAGCCATAAAAATGAAAATTCCCAGTTTTCAACTGGAAGAAGAATTTCAGGCAACTTACTAGACCTCTCTGTGCCTCTAGATATATTGGCCTTCTTGCTGTTCTTAACATGACCTGACTCTACTGCAGCCTCTTATCTGAGACATCGCGTGCGTGGCCACCCTGTAACATCACTGGTCTCTGCTCAAATTTACCTCCTTAGACAGTTTCAAAAAGAATCTCTATTCCTGTAGTGTTCCCCTTCATTTTTCCTAAAATCACTTTTATCACAATTCTTATATGTAATTTAAAATTTGTGACATGTATTGATTTATTTCTACTTATGGGCACACGGTGGTGCCCTCAGGTCTGACAACATTTATTGAATTAATAAATGTATAAATCACTGTTAAGTACTAAAGTTTAATTCTCTCTATACATCTCTTTTTAAATACTTTTTACTTTCAAATCTTACCAACATGAGATACTAACAGCAAAATAGGAGACTGGACAATAAGTATGAGCATTATGAGGATAAATTTATCTTGGTATCCTGAAACTCAACCCAATTATCTATAATAATAAAAAGTAATAATTAATATTACCTCACCAATTCATTAAAGCCTACTTGGTATGATCACAAAGATGATTATTAGCTAATGACTCATTCAGCATATATTGGATCCATACAATCTTCAGTTCAATGCTTCGGGCACTTGTCCAGACACCTGCTAAAAGAGGCTATTGACTATACAGTTACAGACCAATTGTTACTTTTATTAAAAAGGGCTCCACTTCCCTCATTTCTTATTGATATAAGCTATGTTAGCTCAATTAATTTCTTTGAAGCAAACTGAAATATAATACTTGACTTTGGACTTCTGAAGCTACTCAAATTCTTGCTTGTACTAAATTTTTTTTTGTGATTGGTTTTTTCAGTCCATCAAATAGAAATTGTTTTCCTAGCATTACTTCATACTAAGATAATGGTAAGTGTTTTTTGTTTTTGCCCGTTTACTATCTTAATTGTGTATTACATATAGATATATGTAATATGAATAATGCATATATTATGCATGCATGTGTGTATGCATGTATATATATGAGGTATGTCCAGAAGTATACAGCCATGTAATATGAAAAATAGAGATATTTATTGAATAAAATACAAGGTACAAGAAATATGGTACATAGGACAATGATGCCTCTGTCCCCTTCAAAGTAGGCATCTTAGGAGCTCACACAGTTTTCCCACTTGCCATCAGCTGCCCTGTCATATTTTCCTGAATCTCATTGACAGTCTGAAATCTCTTCCCTTTCAAAGGTGATTTTATTTTTGAGAAAAGCCAGAGGTTGCAAGGCACTGAATCTGGGCTGTAGCAGGGCTGAGTCACCTGGGTGATTTGATGTTTCACCAAAAACCTCTGCAGGAGATGTGATGCATGAGCGGGCACATTGTCATGATGAAGCTGCCAATCACCAGTTGCCCATAGCTGCGGCCTTCTGAATCATCTGAATAGTTCCTGTGGAGGAATGTTCAAGCTTAACGCAAAATTTAATGCAGATTAGTTGCTCTACTTGCTCAGTCATTTAAAATGCTACTGTCACACAGTACACATGCTCACTCAACAGCATCTACTGCCCCCACTGATTAGTACTGTAAAGTGATCATTGTTCGTGCATGCACATTCCAGTTCACTCTCCTCGGCTGCCAGGTTACATGGATGTCACCCAAACCATTCTCATTATATTAACAGTGGCTGGACTTTTTCTGGACAGACCTCATATATATCTATATCCTAGTTCTGCATTTTTACCTAATAATGAATGCTACTACTATTCCATTCTATGAAGTTTATCTCCTCTAAACCCTCTATTTTATTATCTTTATTATTCATCTGGTACTCAATTGTCTTATGTTAAATATATTTCCCATGCATCCTAAACTAGGTAGTTCTTTAGGGCAGACACCATACCTTATTTTTCTTAATTGAGACCCCCAGTGCCTAGTACAATGTCTAAGACAGTGCCTAATGTTCTGGGTAGTAAACATTTTTCTTAAACAATTGACTTGCTTGAATTTAATCTATAGTCTTGTGTCCCCATGACTCTGCCATTACTGCTACTGATACGTTACTTTTGATAACATTAAGTACTGATTTTTAAGTGCTTACTGTGTTCCAGAATTGTGCCACATGCCTTCAATATGTTTCTTTTCCAGCCTGAGTCTCACATTGACTTTAAGATGTGGTGTCATTTTATAGGTTAAGAAGTTGAGTTTTAGGAAGACCAGTCCTGGTCACTTAACTTAGTCTGTAAGTATTGGTTGAAGTCTGATTTGAATTCCAAGGCTGACTGGTTTCACTGGACTAAACATCCAAGTCATCTTCCTGAACACTTGAACCCCGTGTCTTTAAAAGGCAGTAGCCTAATAAATAGAGATCTTGACATGCTCCTTCTTTTCATGGTGACCACCAACTGTTTATCTTCTTTTTCTTCATTGTTTTTCATATGAAACAGAAAAATGTCATTTCACATCTTGAGAATGATATGATACATAAATTTAAAAAACAAAGTCACAATACAAATAACAGTGTGATAATGAATGTTAATAAAGGCTCATTTGAAAATTAAGTATTTTCCCCAAAGTCTGAATGATTAAAAAAAAAAAAAGAGTAAGAGGTTAGCTTTTGATGAGCAGGTTAAAATTGTTGTAAAGGGATTTTGATTAATGTTATACTCTTTTGACCTATTTCCTGGAAATCCCACAAAATAAAACAAAAACAACAAACATAAACAAAACAAGTAGGCTTGTATCAGTAAACTTATTTAAAATCTTCCTTTTATTGTTGAATGCAGTGAAATATTTTTGGATCATTCCAACTGTGTTTTTCCTGCCCTAAGGGAAAATCACTTTGAAGAATGCAGCAAATTATTTTGTATACTACATCCAAGGCTACTGAACCAGAAGAATACAGACCTTCTGCTTGTGAGTTCAGCTGGATCAATAGCTCAGTCCTGAGATTTGCTCATCTGCTGGATATTGAATGAAAAACACTAAGCTGTCAGTTTGCACCATGGATATTTAAGACCCCAATATGGCAAAAAGACATTTTTCATAAGACTGAAAACAACTTACCTGTAAAAATGTTTAGGTATGTGAGCACACAATATACAGAGATTATCTATTAAAAGTACTTGTCAAGTCATGTAGGAAATTCTCCCTTTCTGTCCTATTACTCAAGAGAAAGTACACACACACACATACACATGGAACCATACATAGAAATATATATTTGTAGAACAACTCTATTCCAAAGGCCTCAAAATGTCACACAGATATGATCAAATTCACTCTTAGATCTCCGTGAATACGAAGTGAGTGATTATGGTTACCTAATTTTTCCTGCTGGAGAACATTATGCAACTGTCCAAAGCAGGTTTAAGAGCCGATTTTCTCCACCTCTCACTTTCTCGGCTGCACTCATCACCATTGTAGGCTGTCTGGTTGCATAGTATGTGTGCAGTTTGATCAGTCATCAAACCAGAGTTCTGGCAAGGATTTCTTCCTCTCTGCTTTTCTGCCACTCCTAGTTTCTTCCTCAGTAGGCATTCCTCTAGGTCCTGATCTCATAGCAGCAAGAAATTCAAGCAGACCTATCAGATACGAGGAGAGCAACGAGAAGGTATTAGATCCAGGCTTTCATGCTTAGCTTGAGATCTCTGTGGTACTGTCACTGTTCTGAACACAAAAGACTCTCCAAAGTGGCATTTAGAAACTGCCACAGAAGAGGGGCAATACAAACAAAGCAATTAAAATGGAAAAATAAAAGTTATCCAGCTGAAAAATAATATACACTGAGGTAACAAAAAGTTTCTGGCAGTTGGCTGTACTTACTATTCTTTCTCTTCATCCATACTCAGAGTAGAAATGTGTAATTCAGAGTGATAGGATAAGTAAAAGCTCTCAACATCCCATTCAAGCTCCGTTGCCATCCAGAGGAACTAGGAGTGCTTTCCTGGCGTGGAGCCCAGCCAGGATCTACTAGAGAAGGGGAGTTACACTTGAATCTCTTTGTCCCTGAAAAGTGGCCTTGCCTTTGGCATTCCCCCTCACTTTAGCTTCTGCTTCAAGCACTGGGTCAGAGCCTAAACTGATAGAAATAAGGAAAAAATAAGGAAACGTGAAAATGTTGGATATAACAACTCCTTTCACTGTAGTAAAAAATAAAATTCTGCTTTGAATTCATAATTTACTTGCTCATTTGACTGAGGACTTTGAATCTGATCATCAACCAAGGACATGAGGGAGTATTTCCTTTCCTCTTTCCTTCCTTCCTTCCTTCTTTCCTCCCTTCCTCCCTTCCTCCCTTCTCTCTCTCTCTCTCTTTCACTCTCAAAAATGGATCTTTGATACTTTTTAGGAAAGTGTCAAAGAGTAGTAATTTGCTATATTTGTGCTGAGAAAGTGATCTTGAGACACATAACTATCAATCTCTCTCTCTAGTCAAAATATTCTTTAAAGAAGGAGCACACACAAGTGGCTTAGATATAGCTCAACCAAATTGTTAATGTAGCACAATCTCTGCAATCAATCAAATGTGAGTCCAAATTTCTGCTTAACCTGTTAAATTGTATGACCTTGGGTAAAATGTGTAATGTCTCCAGGCTTCAAATTTCTCCCCAGTAAATTACCAATAATAATGTCTGTGTCATAGGTTGTGGTAAAGATTAAATTAGATACTTTATTTAAATAGCTAAATTTAGTGCCAGGTATTAGATAAGCCATTCATGAATGGTGTGTGATTGGTATTTTTTGATGGTCTAAATTTCTACCACCAGTAAAAACTTTAAACAGCAGATTGTAAAAAATGTTTTGCTTGTGGCATGGGCACATTAATATGTATAACATGGGTATTTGTAAGGATTTATTTTCACATTGCAGTTTATGTTGACTTTTGCATGCTAATTCTAAATAGTATAGTGTATCTTGATATGAGCCAAAGAAAAATACAGAGAAACAAACCAAAAATGAAATGGAAAAGATTGAATTGGGAAGAATGACTAGGAAAAGGGAAGGCCAAAGTTCAGCAGAAAGGCCAGTTCTACTTAGAAGCACATGGTATAAGGTTAAAAGCAAGGACTATGGATTTAGACACAACCAGCTTCAGATTTTTCCTTTGCTACCTACTATTTGTGAGGCCATGGATAAATCATTTAGCTCCTCTAAATCTTCCCCTTTTTTGTTCAATAATACTAGAATATTAACTAGTTCAGAGAACATTAGAAATATTCAATTACTATAGTACATGTGAATTAAACTGAGATCTTTCTTCTCTATCTTTTATATTGGAATAATTCCCTGAACACCATGTGTAATCACCCCACTATATCACTCAACACTATAAAATAAAGATGTAAATAATATATATAGATAATGGGCCACACTCAAAAATTGAACACTTTTAGGTATAAAATGATTTAAATAAAATTTTAATGTCTTGTTTTCTATTACTTATTTACTTTCCAAAACAAATGTTCAATTTAGCATCAAATCTGGGGGCACAGCTTTCCAGCCTCTAACCACCAGCATGCAGTATTTTACCAATAAAATGTAAAGTCTATTAAAAGTAGCTGAACAAATGTATTTGTACCAACAACCACTTTAACCATATTTTTTGGCCTAATAGACTCCTGATTGATTTTACTAGGAAATAGGATTGAAAAGTTAAGGAACAACCAGCTCATCATACTACATGATAGTGTTTTTTTTTTTTTTAAATAGGCAGCAAATTGTGCCAAGATCAAATAATATTTAGCCAAGTAAAGGTTCTATAAAATAAAGCCTTTTATCATGTTTTCAAATATCTAAGGAAAAAAATGCTATAAATAATATAAGGGGGATAAATGGTAGTGGAAAAATACTATAAAAAATTAAAAGATGTAGTCCCATTTGTTACTTTTTTTGTTTTCTTTGCCTGAAGTGATATATCAGATAAAATATTGCTATGAACAATGTCTGAGATTTTATTGCCTATGTTTCCTTCTAGGATTTTTATAGTTTCAGGTCTAACATTTTAGTCTTTAATCCATTTTGAATGTATTCTTGTGTGTGGTGTAAAAAGGTGGCCTAATTGCATTCTTCTACTTGTATCTGTCCAATTTTCTCAACAATATCTTTAGCCCATTGTATGTGCTTCCTTCCTCTGTCAAATATTATTAATTGACTATAAAGCTGTGGGCTTATTACTGGGCTCTCTATTCTGTTCCATTGATCTATGTGTCTGCTTTTATGCCAGTACCATGCTGTTTTGATTACCATAGCCTTGTAGTATAGTTTGATATTAGGTAGAGTGATTCTACCAAATTTGTTTTTCTTTCTCAAGATTGCTATTGATATTTGGGGCCTATTGTGGTTCCATATAAATTTTTGAAACATTTGTTTTAGTTCTGTGAAATATGTCATTGGTATCTTGATAGGAATTGCATTTAATGTATAGATTGCTTTGGGTAGTATGGACATTTTAATGATGTTAATTCTTCCTATCCATGAATACAGTATGTGCTTCTCCTTTTTTGTATCTTCAATTTCTTTCTTCAGTGTCTTATAATTTTCCCAGTACTGGTCATTTACATTCTTGGTTAGATTTTTTCCTAGGTATTTTATTATTTTTAAAGCAATTGTGAATGGGGTCATTTTCTTAATTTCCCTTTCTGATAGTTCATTATTGGCATGTTAAAATGAAATTGATTTCTGGATATTAATTTTATATCCTGCTACTTTACTGAATTCATTTATCAATACTACTAGTTTCTTGGTAGAATCTTTAGGGTTCTCTAGGTATAATATCATGTCATCTGGAAATAAAGACAGTTTTATGTCTTTGTTTCCAATTTGGATGCCTTTGATTTCATCTTCTTGTCAGATTGCTATGGCTAAGACTTCCAGTCCTATGGTAAGTAAGAGAAGTGAAAACAGACATCCCTGTCTTGTTCTCAAACTTAAGGGGAGCTAAAAATTTTTTTGCAAAGCAAAGGAAGCCACTAATAAAATAAAAACACAACCCACTGAATGGGAGAACATGTTTGCTGATACATCTGCTAAGGGGTTAATATCCAATATTTATAAAGAACTTATACAATTCAACACCAAAAAACCAAACAATCCAAATAAAAAGTGGGCAAAGGACCTGAATAGACACTTCTCCAAAGAGGACATACAGATGGCAACAGACATATGGAAAGATGCTCAATATCACTAATTGTTAGAGAAATGCCGTTTGAAACCACAGTGAAATATCACCTCATACCAGTCAGAATGGCTATCATCAATAAATCAACAACCAACTGCTGGTAAGGAACTGGAGAGATATGAAAACTTTTGCACTGTTGATGGGAATGTGGACTTGTACAGCCACTATGGAAAGCAATATGGAGGTACGTCAAAAAATTAAAAATGGAACTGCCATATCATCCAGTGATTCCACTTCTGGAAATTTATCTGAGGAAACCTGATACACTAATTTGAAAGAACATAAGCACCCCTATGTTCATTACAGTGTTATTTACAATAGCCAGATTTGGAAGCAGCCTGTGTCCATCAGTAGATGATTAGCTAAAACAACTATGGGGCGTTTATACAATGGAATACTACTTGAACATAAAAAAGAAGAAAATTTTACTCTTTGCCACAGCATGGATGGACCTGGAGAACATTATGCTAAATGAAATAAGCCAGTCAGAGAAAGACTAATACCATGTGATTTTACTCATTTGTGGAATCTCATGAACAAACTGAACTAACAAGCAAAATAGAGTCTGACTCATAGAGAGCAGGATGACAGCAGTGAGTGTAGGGGGTCAGGGGGTGGAGGGATCAAGTGAAAAGGAAAAAGGACTCATTGACATGGACACCAGTGTGGTTATTGGGTACAGATTGGTATAAGGAGGACAAATGGTAATGGAAAAAATATAATATAAATAAATTAAAAAATAATAAAAAAGCACTAAAGACAGGGAAAAATCAAAGATAAAAAAATTAAAAGAAGTATTTTAAATGACAGGCCATCTTAAAAGAATGAACACTGGAAATAAGAGTATTACAAATAGCCTTTATTGTTTTGTTTTATGGATAGCACAGCAGTTTTTTAAAAATGTGTAAAACTGTAGCAAATGGCCATTAACACTCTAGTGGTCTCTAAGTTACCTGTTGCTTTTGGAAGTACAAAAAGTTTTCATAAAACTACTGATGTCATTATGGCTTTCAGGCATAGACAGGTGATTAGGTTTGACTACAAAACTCAGACTACATTATCCAAGTAAAATATTCTTGGATCTTACTTTAGTTTAAATAAAAGAACTTCTTCAATGAAATGTTAGGTAGAGATGGAGAAAAATACAGTTTCTGTATGTTCTTCCAAGTCTTCCTAATTAAACTTCTATTTCTAGTTGATCACACATTTTCAAACAACCAGGAAAGTATCACATTAAAAGCCCTTTTGTATATTAGCAGAAAACATTGTAATTCCATAGAAATTATTTTAGAAAATTAGGGAAAATTTTCTGGTTCAGTTTTAAACTAAATATACCATCATCAAGTGGGGTTTGAAAATATTTATTTGGATCAGCTGACAGTTTAAAAAGATAGGGAGATCCAAAAATAAGTCATAAATATTTTATACCATACTGTAACTGATGTTTCCCAATTCTTTGTAGTTATATTGGTACTTTGGTGAGAAAGGATGAATTATATATATAAACAAGTCTAAGTGTAAATACAAATTATAAGTATAAATTATATAAATGTAAATAAATAAAAATTATAAAAAATATAAACAAATATAAATTGTAAGTGTAAACACATGGGATGTCTGGTGGCCATTAGAACACAAACCTGTCTAAAATGTCAGCTTGAACCCTAGATTTCAAACATGTATCATGACCAAAAGTGGTGACTAGAGATTCTTACTACCAACATGTCAGGAAAATTCTGTGTTTTCACCTCCATGTTCTCTTGATTTAATGTATTTTATCAAAAAAAAACTTTTCCCCTAAAGTTTGTCCCCCCTGGTTCTCTTATATTTCTGATGCTAAAGGAATCTTGGTCTCTTACGATCACTTTAAAAAGACAATATATTTTAGTATAAATATTTAATGTGCCATTTCAGAATCATCTACTGAGACCATTCCTTCCACCAGTGCTGTTCTTCTGCCCTGCTCCCCACTCATATGGAGACTAAGCAGAGAACAAGCCCTATCCTGCTTTTCATGGATGTTGCTTCAGACTATCCGAGGTTTCCAGTGTCCTCTTATGGTTACTCTCCAACTCACCATATCTAGATATTTCTATAAGTCCCTGAGTTTGACCCTGAGTGGGGAGCCTACCTTTTAGTCCTCATGTCATGGTCTTTCTTTTTTCCCCTGGAACCGAAGTAATAATTTCCTTTGTTTTCTCTCAAGTGGGAAATTGTCTCTATTATATCCACTCCCCAAGACATTCTCTGAAACCTTTCTCTTTCTGCTGTCAATTAGCATCATAGCTTAGTGTTAGTAGCAGAAAGTGCACTGATTTAAAGTTTCAAAATCATATTTCCATAATATAAGAGTGTTGGGTACTGGGATAGGTTCTGGGAAACCAAGATGAAGAGGTACATCCCCTGCCTACAAAGAGCTGACAGTTTACTGAACAGACAAGACCTGATTGCAATTGGAAGAGAAGCCCTGGGGTAGGGAGCCGTGGCAAGGGGAGCTGTTCAGGAGTATCGTTTGAAATGAGTTTGTTAGTAGTATGGTTGAAACCTAAAGTATGAGGGGGAAATGATTAGAAATGAATTTGGATAGTTGAAGAGGGTCCACTCTTAGTATTGTTGGGATGTCATGGAGCCTGTTGTCATTGGAAGCCACTGACGCATTTGGGGCAGATCAGATTTGTGTGCTGGGAAGATCACCTTGACAGTAGAGTGAAAGATAAATTAAAGGTGAAGGTTGGAGTTGGGTGGGGTAATTAGATTTAGGGAAATCAAGAAGGTGGGGGAGGGAGGTGGGTTCACCTGGGGTGGGGTGGAGGGATGGGGAGAAAAGGCATACAACTGTAATTGAATAACAATAAAAATTAAAAAAAAAAAAGAAATCAAGAAAGGAGGTTACTGAATAGTTTAGTTGGATGCTGATGGCTGTCAAAGAGTAGATATGAATATTTTGGGAAGTGGAATCAGTAGATTTGGGGGTTGATTAAAAGTAGAAGTTAGTCACAATTGAGAAATGAGGCTGACTTTTGGATTTCTGGCTCAGACAACTGAGAAAATAGCTTGCTTTCCCCTGAAAATTCAGAATAAGAGGAGTTTGGGGATGGATTTAGTGGGAGAAAGGAAAATGAGTTTGGGTTTGGATCTGTAGAAGTTGGAGACTATGTGGATGGACCCAGCAGAATTGTCTTAAATAGTGAGTTAAATATGTAAGCTAAGCTTTATACATGTAAAGTGTTTAAAAGTTGTGTACAGTGAACTATGGGGGCAGTCCACCCTGGGTGAAGGCAATAAAAGGGGTTGTTTGTATTAAAAATGAAAACAAAACTAATTAAAAGTCAATCTGAATTGACAATTCAGAAGAGTGCCTATGAAAATATTCCCCCTGAAAAATGTCTTGTGTTTGCCTAAGCTCGAAGCAATTGCTGTGGTTGCTGTCCCTGTATCAAATCATTGTGCACATGCCCCAAGAAGGCTACAATATTGCTGTTTTTAGGTTGTGGAAATCCAAAACAGATGGAATAAAATTTCTGATATAGGCAATCAAAATCATCAAAGGTGTTAGGACAATTTAACAGCATTAGAACATGAATCCAAAAAAATGAATACTGAATTGAGATATAATGGAAATATGTAAAAATCGCATATCTATATATAAGGTAAATTTGAACTTAATAAATATGTGTGACAGAAAGATCTACACTGTCTAATACTGGGTTGTCCCTCTGACTTCACTGTCCCCATTGATCACTTCACTCACATCGCTTTTCGTAGTGTTTCTGATACACAGCTGCCTTGGGTTTTCTGCACTTGGTCTTCCTTTTGCCTGGGGTGCTTTCCCCCCCCTTGTGTACTCATGACTTAATCTTCACTTTCTTTGAGGCTCTTATCAAATATCCTCTTCTACGGAAACTCTTCCTTGCTTTCTTTATCTAAAACTGTACCTCTAGCTCCCACCATTTATTTGCTATATTCTTGCATGCCTTTTGCTTTTTCTTGGACACTCATCATTATTTAGAGTTTACTTGCCTTTTTGTTCATTCCTTTGTTATTAGTTTTCATGAAATGTAGAAATGAAAAGGATATTCTCTTCTTATTCTTTGTTGTATCTCAGTTTTTATATGCCTGTGAGCCTATAAATACATAATACATATTTGTTGATTAAATAGACAAAAGTATATGATTTGTGAAAGTAGTTTAATCATAAAGAAAATATAGACTAATATAAGAAAAATAGGATCTCTCATTATGGAAGGACTCAAGTCCTAATTACTTTCACAGCACCTACCTCAGTTTCTGCACAAAAAAAGTACTCAGTAAATAGACTGGTTATATGTCCTGTTTTACTCCTGTGGTCTCAGCATTTATTATTAATGGCACCTCCTCTAATTTTCATAGGAGTCTCAGTTGAGACAATAATATAATCCTGTGATGAATAAATGTTTGATGAATGAAATATTAAAGACTACTATGAAAAGTAGAGTTATTTCATGTACATTCTACTTTCAATCTCCTCTCTTCAGTCAATTATGCATTTAATTGGGTGATTTCCAAATAAACAGCTTAATCTAATTTTTCCCCTGATTGTACCTGCTGTATCTATCTTAGTTATGTATTTCTATTGAGTTCCATAATAATTTTTTGGGAGGATTGAATGTTTCATTTTATTATCAAAGTATTTACTGAGTCCTTATAATGTGGTCCTTTAAGGGGCTCCCTATCTGGTGTGGATACTAATGGAATTTTACAGCCAATGTCACAAGTATAAGTCATTATTAATTATTTTTAGAAACATTTTGAGGAATGGTAAAAATGCTTTTAATGAAAATAAGAAAAATAAAATTAACATAAACTGGAGTCTCCTAAAATAATGATGATGCCCTTAGATGTTTTTCTACTATAACCCCCCGTAATCCTAATACCCTAAAAATAATGCTCTCAGGTTTAGACATTCATGTAATCTTTATTTTTATGGATATTTTTAAACTTTATATTTTATATAAAAACTTTTTATCCTATTTTTACTCATTATTATATCAAAAGTACTTTCAGACCAATACAAGTCACATGATATCATAAGCACATATCATGATTATAAGTATGGATATACTTTATGTAAATTGCTTAATCAATCCTTTATTGTATACATTTGATTTATTACTTTTAATTATAGAACAGTTCTGTAATAAACATTTCTATGACTATGGTTTACTTTATATTTTCATTTTCTTTCATTAAAAAAGGTAGAATAACACAGTCACAGGGTTCGAGCTAAACTTTTTAGAGCTCCTGATATGACCTTCTAAAAATTTGTTGAACATTTATAGTATTGACAACAATTTAAGATATTGTATTTTCTAAATTTAACCTTGATCTTTAATAAATTGGGTGCTACTGTTTTCCCTTCTGTTACTAAATAGGAAATAAAAAACTTGCTGAGCAGATAGAAGGCCAATAGTTGCCATGACATGTACACACACACACACACACACAGGATCTGTCACAAATAACACCACTTTTTTATTACAAAACCTTTTATTACAAAATCATAAGCATGTAATTCTGTAACATAACGATATCATACTCAGAACACCATGTGATATTTTAGGTGAAGTGTTCAAATTAAAACTATAAATTATTGCACCAATATTATTACCCTACTAACCATACCCAAGCAGGTGTTACTTCTGCCAGACCGTGTATATATTTAGTATTTATTGGCCTGTTGATATAATTTAGTGGCCTGGTAGAGTAATTTAGGTTTCAGGTAAAATTAGAGCCAAATCTCACTTCTGTTTAGTATCTGCTAAAATTTTAATTTTATACAAATTATATAATCTCTCTGAACCTTAGTTGGCTGAAATGGATATAATTTCTATTTCATGGGATTGCTACAGGCTAATTATTTTAAAACTCCCATCAGAGTGCCTTTATGTACTTAGTAGACAAAAAATTATAGTTATTATTATTAAGAAAAAGGAAATTAGGCTAGGAAGGCAAAAGGTATATCTTTGTTTTTTTACCTGATGCTTCAAATACTTCAAAGTTAAATATTTTTTCCTATATGTTGGTTTACTACGATTATACTATTATGTCATTCAGAACTCTTCAGTGATATGTAACAGGAACCATTGCAAAGTGATTTTAGAAAAATTATAATCACTGGCTCATATAACAAGTTAACTCGTGGGTGCATTAGGATTTGGCTTTCATGTAGATTTGGTGACTCAGGTGGCATCAGGTCTCTCTCACCCTCTTGCTCTGGCTCTTACTCAGGGTAGTTCTGCTCTGCTCTTTGTAAACTTGTCTCATTCTCTCCTATGCAGACTAAGAAACACACCAGTGGTTCTAGGCTTCCTCATTCCAACCCAACACAATGGAAGGAGAGCTGCTGTCTCCTACAACCGTTACTGAGTCTTCTGGGATCTACCCTCAAGCTCCCAGTTATAATCCAGCCAGCTTTTTGTAGGAGGAACACTAAACCCTAAAGCATCCATGGTATGTAATGAATAAGCCTGTCTCTTTTGCTGCTAGAAAGGTGCTAATTTTGTAGCTTGAGTTATATTCTGAGTTCTGTGGCTCTGATGAACTTTGATTGAGAAAGTCTGAAGGCAAAAGTTGTGAATGCCCAGGCCAAGATCAGAGAGGTAAGCAAAAATAGTCATGGATACCCTGAAAACTTTTGCTACCATCTCTAGGCTTAGCTGATGGCATTACAGAGGATATTGTTTGCATGCCTAGAAGAATATTTGTACACTGGTTTCTCTGGTGAAGATTCATTTCCCAAGGCACTTCCCTCAGGTGATCAAGTGAAGCTGTTATCATTGTCACCTTCTGGGGCCCAGAGGAAACAGGGACATGCCGAGTGTATTTTTCTGGCTGGCGTCCCACGTTCTCTTTCTGAGATCTTTATTGAAGTATCTCAAAAAGTGGGGGGAGAACTTTCAGGGGTGAAAAGGGGTAATATTCTTTTGGTTGCTAGAGTAACATTCATGCTCCACCACAAAATGTCCCTTGGTGCCACTGTCGGAGTCATAACAAAGCTCGTTTGTCAGTTCCAATGTGACATTTTTTATGTTTCTATATAGTGCTTCTTAAATTACAATCCTTAGACAATAATCATTGTCAGCAGGATCTTCTTGGAAAACAAAGGAAAACATGAGCATGCGATGCCCCAAATCTGAACTGTTCCATTTGCTGTGAGCACCGTGTGCCTGCTGAGGTGGGAGCCGCCTGCCATCAGTGTCATTTCAGTGAGTAACGTGATTGACTTTCCTTCGGTTACGAACAAGACCCACATTTTTATTCCACTTTTAGGGCTGTTTCACTGGCTTGTGTTTTCTTTGCGTGTGTGTGTGTGTGTGTGTGTGTGTGGAAAGTTCTTGCTCAGAAAGCTAATACCCCTTTGATTTTGTTTTAAAGGTTACAAGTCACATGAGGCAGAGCTGGGAGGATTTGGTGAACCCTTGGTGGAAAACAATCATTGCTGATTAGTTTCTTTAGTTGATATTACTTACATACATTTTGACAAATAGCATGCTTTAGTCCAAATTTTGTTGTTTTGTTTACACCTTCATTTCATTCCAAAATTCCCAATTTTAGAGATATGGAAATCCAAGGGGAAGATGAAGTCCTCGATGCCAGTTAACAGGTAGTGATTTGTAGCTCGTTTTTATTTCTAAAAACCTTCTTTAAATTAAAGAAGGTAAATCACTGGTAACCTGTCTGTGTGGACGGAGAAAAGAAAAAAAAATCTAATAATAGACTTGTTCATTTATAACAGAACCTCTTTTTGTATAAAATTTCCAGCTGATTTGAACCAAAGCTTTTGTATGGCTATTTAATTATTCAGATAATTATCTTAATTTGCTGGTGGAAATACAGCTACACTTAAATGGAGTTAAAGTTGGGAAAGTAGCCCAGTGCTTTCAATTTTGTTTTATTACTTTACTCAGAATATTGGTTTCTTCAATCCTCTATTGTTTTCTGTACACTTTTATTACAAACTAATTTATTTTTACAGCCCCAAATTGCACCTCTGTGTGAATAAAGTCTAAACTATAAATAATCTCAATTCTGTCTTCTCAGATTATCTATTCCTGTCATTCTAGATGCCTGCTGGACATTTCCATTTGACTCATCACAATCTCAAACTTTATGTATCTAACATCTAGCCGTTAACCTGAAATCACAGTTTGGATTAATCATCCAGCCTTCTTGCATCTGTCTACGGTGCCAACCTCTACTTTCTTTTCCAGCTCCTTTCTCTTCCATTTCTTATAGCTAAATTCTTCTAAGAGTTGTTTATGCTTGTAGTTTCTAAGTTCTCTTCTCTCCTTTTCTCTTGAATCCAATCTAATAAGGCTTTTATCCCCACCTCTCCATGGAAACAGCTCTTATCACTAATTACCTCTAAGTTGTTAAATTCAGTGCGCATATCCAAACTCTTGATTTACTTGAACTATCACCAGCATTTTTGTGATATATTTTCTTTGTTTGGTTTCTAGTAAAATACAGTCTTCCGAATATCCTGATGTCTTTCTGGCTGATCCTGCTCAGCCACCTTTGCTGGTGCCTCATCACCTCCAATCTACAGGTTGGACCGCCTTGTAGCTCAGTGCTTAGATTTCTCTGTATATGTGTACTCCTTATGCAGACGTCCTCTTTCAAGTTAATGGTTTTAAATACCCATCCTGGAACACTGCTTTGAACTTCAGACATTTCTACTTGGATGCTTAATAAAAATCCCAAACTTTATGTGTCCAAAAATTGAGCTTCTAATCCCTTCTCTGTAATTCTATGCCTTCCACAGTCTTTTCCATCTCACTAAGTTCATTCATCCAAACATTCAGGCGCAGCACCTCAGAGTAATCACTGACTCCATTTCTTTATTTTTTCCCTCAGACCACAAACTGTAACATATCAATTAATTCTGTTATTTTTATATTCACAGTCAAGACTGCCTGTATAATCTGTGAGGCCTAGTGCAAAATGAAAATGCGGGACTATTTATTTAAAAATTATTAAGAATTTCAACACTGTAATAGCAGAACTTTAAACTAAGGGCAGAGTCCTGTCAAACTGCCTAAGACACCTGCCTAAGAAGCCAACTTACAATATACTGATTTTAACTACTTCTCACCTCTTCTTCAGTCACATGCAATCCAAGCTACCCTCATTTTTCCTGGAACTCCTTAAATGGGGTTCTACCAATTCTCCCTGTTTTCCCTCTTAACCTCAATGTATTCTCAACTGAGCAGAGAGACCTATTAAAAGTTAGTTAGATAATATCACTCTTAGCTCAGAACCCTCCTGTGACTGCCATTTTCACTCACACTAAAACCTCCATGTCTCTTTCTTCAACCGAGTCAGTAAGTACATCATCACACCACACCTACTGGCTTCTACATCATCATAGCCTCCAGACCTTCTTCTACTACTCTCTCCCGATTTTGAATTGCCCACGTATCTTAACTATGCCAATCTTTATGAAACACTGCTTTTATCATGTCACTAATTTATAGCACGCAATCCTTATCTCACAATATTTCAGGTAAAAATTTCCTGGGCTCTTAAAACCTTCCCTAATCTCCAGTTCTATAAAAAATCCCATTTCCCATTTTTTTCCAAAAAGCTCCATTCATTTTAGTCATGCTAGTGTCCAATATACTCCATGTCCATCCATAATCCTGGTAACATCATTTCCTTTAATAGGAAGCACATTTTTTTCTCTGTGTCTATCTTGATTGTACACATCTTCTAAGGCTTACTTTGTTTTCAACTTCCTCCAAAGCCTTCTCCAATTACTCCAGTTATCACTGATTTACCCTGCATTTTAACATCTGTGGAACTTAGATCTTTTTACTACCCACTTTAAGACAAAGATATACACTCTGAAATTGGCCACAGATTGTTTCACTGACCAAGCACCTTGTGGGCAGGGTCCATGTCTTTCCCATTCAGTTTTCCATTGCAATGCTGACTCCAGAAAAATGCCTCATACAGGTTACCTAGTAATTACTTATTTTCTAAACATATGATATATGTTAGCAACAGGTACTAAACATGAAATAAATCAAAGAAAGCCTTTCTGGAGTATACCATAGATATTCTGTGCATGATACACAGAATAATGAGAGGGTTTATTGAACATATGATAAGCACTCGACTAAGGGTTTTATATTGATTAACTCATTTAATCTTCACAATAACCCTGTGAGTTAGGCACCATTATTATTCTCATTTTAGTTATGAAGAGCCTAAGGAACACAAAACTAGGAAGTGACAGAATGGGTTTCGAATATAGGTAGTCCGGTAGCTGAGCCCATCCAGTGAGCTGAATTGCCTCTCGTAGTCTACATTTGTTGACTGTGAAATTTTAAGGCCCTGGACCACTATCGTAACTCTAATATAAAGTTTCTTATATACTTTGCTAAGATACAAATCATATATTTTCCTTTTTGCTGTATCAGAGAACCGTGGAGGTTTTGTACTTTGTTTCAGTCAGACAGCCGAGAGAAATAGCTGATTATTCACCCATTTTCTCTGTTATGCCCACTCTATAAAAATAGCTCTTAGCAACCATGGGTCCAACAGGGTGAGAGCATAATACTATCTTCCAGTCATTCCACCGCCGAGGCAAGAATATCAGGGATCTGCTGGTCTTAGAAATTAGTTTCAGAAAGACTTGTTTTCAATAGTTGAGTTTAAAAACATTCTAAATCACATTTCCTACCGTTTGTTTAAAGCTTTTTTCCTGGCCTATCTTTCTGAGTTGCAGCCTGATTTTTCACTGTCTTATTTTAATTTCTCCATTTCTCTCTAGATTTCATTCTCTCATTTATTATTTGTCTCCTCTCTGCTTCTGGCTTTTCTTCCTGCAGCTGGGCTTTAGAAGGGATGGCCACAGCTGCCCAGCCATTTTCACATTCTTCACTGATGTGATTTTCTTGAGGTAAAACATCATTTAAGAAGTATTACTCAACAATTAAATGTTTCTGTCCTCCTCAAATTCAGTGTCTGAAAGTCTGCCAATAAGACCCTTGGCAGTTGTTTGTATTGGTTTGGATCCCTTCCTTTGTGCGTTATTTTATTTGTTCTGTGCTAGTTTGCCTTTTATGTAATATTTTGTTATAGTTGTAATTTCCTCTTTCTATCTAATCTCAACCACTGACTTTGGTTCACTGTTATCTTTCTTTCTTTTTCTTTTTTCAGGGGAAGGGGGCTCATTGAGTGCTCTCTACTACAAGTTTGACTGTTTTTTAAACTAAATTTTCATCTAGTTGATGGGCCAGATTTTCACAGGATTTGGAGGAGGAATTGGATTCTTGCTCAGCCTTTGAAAATTCTTACTTGTCTACTATACTCTTGGATTGAAGCAGGGACAAGTTATATTGATATCACTAGTTAAGGGCAAGAAGTCGTACCCAGATTGGTGGTGGAAACCTTAGACTATCTGGTTTGAGTGTTATTTCTAAGTGAAAGTGTCATTTAACCTTCTAACTGTTATCTTAGACTTTTTCAGAGTAATTCAGTTGACTTTTCAATGGGACTATTATATATTTCGACATTTGGTTCATATTAACTCATTGAATAACTCTTATTCAATGTACTTAGTTTATACTTAGACAAATAAGGATGTATCAGGGTACCTGAAGCAAATGCTACTATTTAGCATTTATAGAAAAGGAACAAAGGAGGTGGATCCAGGAATAATGTGAAGATATTTAACAACCATGAACACCAATGCTCATAATGGAAGCCAGCCTTGGAGTTGGGTCTGAGAGACTCCTTAGTACTTAACACCTTGGTTGCTGAATTACTGGGAACCTAGGGTCCTGTGGGTTATGGGGAGGATACCAGTTGTGTACATGGGGAACTTGAGTTGGTATGGAATTATTTTAATACTTTAATAAGTGGATTCATGTTAGTCTTAGGTGAGAGTGTGCTCACAGCTAATTTGTTTTATTCAGATGCAGTCATTCTTTTCCAATTTATACAGTCTTACCCACAGAGGGTATTGGGATGGCATATGATTTCCTATGATGTCACCTAGTAAAATGTGCACAGGAAGAGTTTAGATCTTTTTACATAGAGGCTCTCAACTTTTTGGGAATCAAAGTCTACTTTTGTTTAGAGAAGAAAATTTTTTCTCATATTTCAAAAGGCACTGAGTGTCAGATTGAGTTTTGGTTATATCAATTATTAATTGTAATTTTGGGGAAATCATTCAATAACTTTAATTTCCACTATCCTTTATGGGTAAAAAGGAAGAAATTGAATTAAGTGAGCTCTAAGTTCCCTTTCTTATCTAATACTCTTTAATTCTATTTAAATACCAACATGCAAACTTCTGTTGCCTGACAGTTAACAAATCAACTCATCCTTTAGGACACATAGGAAAAGACACAGTATGACCAACTTCTGGGTATTAAACCACTCCTGGTAATTCCTTACACATTTCTTTCCACAGGGTTCCAATACTCAGTTTAAAGATTATTTGATTAAAATATTTTTCCTTTGATTTGAATACAAAAGCAAACAATGCCCACCTAAAGTATTGATAGGTTGCCCTTTCTATACATTTAGCATTCATTTACAGTCCAAAACATCACCCTAGCCTTTCTGCAATGAGGGTGCAGTCACACTGAATCCTTCTTCTGCCTTATATGGAAGACATAATTTTAGTGTTTATTTCAATTGTAAATGGGTTGAACTTTGTAAAAGTTCATCATTGAGTTAGCATTTTTGACTTTCAGGACCATGTAGAATGAGCTGTTCTTCACATTAAAGACACATATGTAGTAAGTTAGAACTATTAGTATGTGGAATAAACAGTCCTTACCTTGATTAAGAGCAGGAAGCAAGAAGCATTAATTTCTTTTTAGCCTTAAAAACTGTTCCACAATTAATCTTGATCACACACTAAAGTTCTGTGTCTTTCATATTTTCACGGGTCTCTGAAACAAAACACTAACTTGTTTAGATCATGTGGTTCTCTACCTTCACACTGATAACCTGTTTTACAGAGAGCAGCTTTAGACCTTAACAATCATATTTTGGTAATGCTCTTATTTACAAGCTAAATCATGATCTTTCACATGACACTAAATATGCTCCCCTTAAGGTGAAGACCGATCTTGTGCCCATTCTTTTTTTTTTTTTTTAATATATTTATTGATTATGCTATTACAGTTGTCCCATTTCCCCCCCACTCCACTCCATCCTGCCCACCCCCCTCCCTCCCACATTCCCCCCCTATAGTTCATGTCCATAGGTCATACTTATAAGTTCTTTGGTTTGCCCATTCTAATTATAGTAACAGTTATCATGTTTTAGGTCCTCTGTGACAAGTGTGTCATCAATGAGGGAAACAGTCCTGTGACAATGAGGACCTTGTTTATGGTTGGGCCGAATACATTGTTACTGACTTTAGGGATTAACCTTGTTGGTTTCAGTTTAACTGCAGTGCATATGTTTATTAAAAAGTACATGACTAATTAAAGAGTGAAACTTGGAACTAGAACTACAAACCAGTAAAAGTAACTACAGGGAAGATTCAAACCTGGCGATTTGGCAAAAAATACATTCATTTGTTCTTCCACCTACTTACCTGTCCACCAGTAAGGAAATATTTATTCTGGGCCTAATATTTTCTAAGCAATTGTCATCTTTATTTCCCTCTGTCCCTTTTTTTTTTTTTAATTTAATTTAATTTTGTTTCCATTACCATTTAGTCCCCTTATCCCCCCCACCCCCCAGCAATCTCCACACTGTTGTCCGTGTCCATGAGTCCTTTTTCCTTTTTGCTCAGTTCCTCCACCCCTTAATATCATCCCCACAACCCATCATACTGCTCTCCGTGTAGGAGTCTGTCCCCATTTTCCTTGTTAGTTCAGTTTGTTCACTAGATTACACATATGAGTGAAATCTCAGTCAATTGTTAACTTTTGTGACATAAAAATGAAGGAAAACAGTTCTATATCCCAAGGAGGTCATCTTTAGTGGATACATTGAAGATATAAATTATTATAATATACTTTGGTTTGTGAAACTGGAGAAGAATATTACAAAATACAGTGGTGAAAACAGTAACAAAAATTATGTAGGTTTTATCTATACCAAGCAATCATCTAAGCAATTTATATTTAATCTTTATAATTAATGAGTAGGAGGTAAGTACTACAACTACCATTCCCATCCTGCAGATTGGAAACTGAATTATAAGAAGTCACTTGTTTAATGTCACTCAGTAACTCTGGGTCCTTTGAGAGGAGGAGTCACTTCTCACAGACAGGAAATTTAGTTTTCTTAGATATTGATTAGCTCCTGAAAACAGTTACAAAGGGCCCTGTGGATGGCAGCCACTGAGCCAAGTATGTCTTTCCAAAATCATGCCTCATTAAAGGAGGTTTCTATCCAGAATATTTAGAGTATTTATCCAGAATATATATTACTTGCACTTCTGAACAGTCCACAATGGGTACTAATCTAAGCATAACATTTCTCTTCCCAGTATGTTACAATCTGTCGTTGATTTTTAAGGTCTGTTTATTGAAAAGAGTTTACCAACTGTTTGCCTGCTGACATATTTCCCCCACTTTCCCATCTTAATCATAATGTATTAGTCAGATATATAGGATATCTATCTATCTATCTATCTATCCATCTATCATCTATTAATCAAGAGACAGAGAGAGAAAAAGAGAGACAAAGAAAAAAGCAGATTTATTTATTCTGAGGAATTGACTCATGGGATAAAGGAGGCCGAGAAGTTTCACAATCTGTGATCTGCAAGCTGGAGACTTAGGAAAACCAGTGGTGTAGTTTCAGCCCTGGCCTGCAGACCTGAGGACTGAAGCAGTAATGGTGTGAGTCCCAGTCCTAGGGAAGAAGACTGATGCTCCTGCTCAACAGACATGCAGAGAGAAAAAATTATTTCTTTTTCTGCATTTTTATTGTATTCAGGTCTTAATGAATTGGCAGATACCCACCCATGTTGGAGAGAGCCATCTGCTTTATTCAGTCTAATGATTCAAATGCTAGTCTCTTCTAGATACACCTTTACAGACACACCCAGAAATACTGTTCATTCAAATACGTGAGCACATGTGAGCACATATTTTTGGCTAATGCCTTTCCTAAGGTCTTTAGTAAGGTTTTATAGTTTTTTTTACACATTTTAAAAATAATTTTTACACATGAGAAAGGAGCTCATAATTAATAAAGGACAGTGCTTGGGCATTGGCATCAGTTTCATTTCAGTATATTCTAGACCAGCGGTCATTGTATGGTAGGACTCAGGCTGAGGCTCGGCCACAGGTGCTAGGCTTAGCTCCCATAGTTTCCTCTATCGTTTAAAAAGCATGAGAGTTCTTCCCACATCAAAATCCAGATATGAGGATTCTCTTGAAGAACATATGGTTCTTAGAATGCAGACTTTGAGGTCCCACCAGACAGTGGCTACCCAAAGACGAGCAGCCACTGTCCTTCATAAATGGGCACATGCATTCCAGTTTGCCATGGTTCCCATCACTCCCTACTTTACCTTATGCTTGGTTCACATTCCCTGCCTAAATTTGTATCCATTAGTTTACCAGTCGTTTTTGAATCAACCAGCTTTTTATCACATTTAGGGATAAGAATGAAAGAATTAAGAAATGTATATTCTCATTACTGTCTTAAGTAATATCGTCTAGATGACTATTGAGCCTGTGATTTCAGGGTATGTTTTCTTAATTCTTAAAAATGATCTCATCTTTAACTGGAACATAATCAACAGAAGAAAAAGCAAACAAAATATAACCAGAGACATTGAAGTTAAGAACAATCAAACAATAGCCAGAGGGGAAGGAAGAAGGGACAGTGGGGAGAAGGATTTTCAGGAAGTATTATAAAGGACATGTGGACAAAACCAAGGGGGAGGGTAGAAGCAGGGGAGGGAGGTGGGTTTGGCTTGGGTAGGGTAGAGGGGTGAGGAGAAAATGCAGAGAAATGTAATTGAACAATAATAAAATAATTTAAAAAATGAATTTCCATTAACATAAAAAAAAGTGGTAGAGAAGAGAGAGAGACAGACAGACAGACAGACACTACATAACAAAGGCACTTATCAGAGGAACACATGTAATGTCAATAAAACTGGTATTCAGTTTTTTTCTGGTTTACAACTCTATCAATGCCTATACAAATTTACTTTATTTGTATTTGAACAGTTCGATATTTATTTAGTTTATGCTTTAAAGTAAATACTTGGGGCTTTTTTCCAACTGCTTCTGGGTATAGGAGCAGAAAAATAATGAAAAAGAAAAGGAAACTAGCTTTGCAAATGTATCGAAATCAAAATCAGAGAAGCAGATTAGCTGGGAGAAATACAACAGGGCAATGACCCTCTGGCCTGTTAGGACACTGAGGCATCAACCAGCGTGCAATTAAAAAATAAAACCTGTGAGGAGGCGATGTGGGAGGATAAAAGCCTATTAAAGCACTTCTAAGAATTAGGGCTTTTGCCAGGAGAGCCATCTGTCAAGAGATTATGGAGAAGGAAATTTCTGCAGGAATTTTCCCTTGGGACCAAGTGAAATGCCAAGAAAAGGTGTGTGGCATCAGGAGTGAGGACAATCTCTGAGGGTCTTCTGCTGTCTTTATCACAGACAGAGAGAAAACCATCAACCCACTGGCTCTCAGAGAAGAGGAAGAGAAGAGAGGGAAGTCCCTGTATTGCTGTTGACCAGAGAACCAAGGTCACAATGAGAAGACTTTATGAAAACAAATCTCCTTTAAGGTAAGTTAAACTTTGTTGTGTTTAATTCTTAAAATTTTCAGCATAGTAAGGGAAGTAATACAAAAATGGATGTTAAATTTCTGAGTCAAATTACAGAAGGTGATAAAAAATACTTGAGCAAAATATTTGGGAATTTTTTTGAAATCTTGACGCTTTGGAGTTTTGGAAAATACCCAAGACATCTATTTATATGAAATGTTATACTAATATGCTATTTTCACTGATATCTTCTGAGTAAATGCTGGGTAAAAAGTAATCAAGATGGACTCATGAGTATTTGCCTCTAGAGAATTAAGTTCACGCCATGCTGTGAAATAATTAAAAACCATACAACCATGAAATTTACAAGGGTTTATAATAAGGACAAATATTTTATGAAGTTTCTAGAATTATGTCAGGAAATGATACTTTAATTTTTAAGAGTTTAAATAGATCTTAGTTCATTTCCTGACTTATGTTCCTATATAGTACTATTTTGTGTTTTTAACCAGTATTTATTCCCCATTTCCTTTGTGATTGATTTTATTTTTCTTTTTTAAGATACGAAAGTGTTGATTATAAAGTTAGAATAAAAATATCAGATCTAGTATTTATAGTGTAAGATAAACATTATGCAGTGTTTTCATATTTTTTAAATCAGAGAGTTGTCTGTTTAAAGTCAAGAAAATAGATATGTAAGAAGTTACATCTCATCCTAATTTAGCAATTTTTAAAAAACCTATAATGATGACAAGAACTTGTTAATCAGAAATCAGGAATAAACATAGTTTAATTCGGTCTTACTTTGTCCTGATCAAAATAGAGACGTTTGTTCAACACATTGGTTACTTAGAGAAGTGGAGGTAGGCAGGCATAAATATTTCTCTAAACAAAGGTAAGAAATAACCCTATCTCCTGGGAAAGAATACAAAGCTGGATAAAACAGGGCTAATTCTGAGTGATCACTGTGACCCAGTGTTCGTGCTGGCACTGTGCCCATCTCAGGTTATTGTGTCTGTAATTGGAGAGAAATTATCTAGTGAATTTAAGTCAAGTTATCTTACGAATTCAATTATAGTAGACAATTAATTTTAATAACCCAGTCTTTTGAATCTTCCTTCCTCTCCTATAAAAGGATAGTTGTGCATGAATTATCAGGGTATTGTTTAAATTCTTGTTATTTTATTATGTCATTCGTTCTTCAATTCACTTGTTCATTCAACCAACATTTAGTGAGCAATATTCAGGTGGGAGGCTTTGTTGGGCTAGGCATGAGATAATGAATGGACGTGGTCCCTGCTCTCAAAAAGCTTACAGTTCATTATATGGCACATAACATCCTCCTTCAGCTTCAAAATAATTTGAAAATCAAAACTTGAATATTATTTCACCCATATGAATTTAAGGCTAACAGAGGTTAAGCAATAGTGATAGGAAGTATTAATAACATAATTAGAGATGTTCAGTACATTGATTTTATTAGTACTTTAGTATTTTAAGTTAGTAAGGACCAACATGAGCATTATTTGCTCTGCTCTTGGTTTTTCATTAAATATGGTTTGTGGTTCTTTAAAAAACATGGAACAGATTAATTTTATATATAGAAAAGGACAAAGAAGTCCTGCACAATAAAAAGTAGACGAATTTAACTGAATATTTAACAGTACTGCATCTCATTTGTGGTCAAAGTCTGATTTCTGAATATATTGATACATCTCTGAACATTGTGTATCTCAAATTGGATATTGGATACTTACCTGCTATAACCACTGTTGTTGCTAAGATTGATTTGGGAGAATGTGCAATTCTAGCATTTTTGGCAGTATTATATGGTTGGTTTTGAACAAAAGTAATGTGTCAGTTTTTGAGTTATAGAGATCCTCTCTGGGATCTTTGCCAGAAGTAATGAAGTTCTTGCTTGGATGAGGGGGTCTGGAAACTGTCACCTCAAATTAAATGCATATATAATAGCATACTATCATCATATCTTTTTAAAACAATGAAACACATATTTTTGAATAAGCAAATGTAGAATACTGCATGATCCCTGTCTCTTTCCCACCAATAGTGAGCTTCCTCTAGAAACTTCGATCTTGAATTCTTTCCACTTTGAAAACATTGTTTTCAAATTATAGCAAGAGACTATATCCCTAGGTTATTTCCTGCCTGCTGTTCTAGCACTTAGGGAGTTCTGCTCTTGCTGTTATAACTAGAACAACAGAGGAGGGAAAACACCTCAGTACAGCTGCATGCTCACTGCTGCAGGGCTTCCTGCTGCTAGCTTCAGCCCATTGGCCCCTACTTTCACTTGGAAGCCATATGGACATGATACTGCTTGGGGCCTCACTTTTGTGGTTCTCTATCCTCAGCGTAGTGCAGTGAACCAAGACTCAGCACTAGTGAGTTGCATAGGTCTTGTTCTAGCACTAATCTTCTCCAGTTGTGCTATCTCCATGGGTTTTCTTTTTTTTTTTTTTTTTATTCTGGTATTTTTTTACTTAATATAAAAAACAATTGTGGTGCAAGCTGGTTTGGGTTGAAAATATCACTACCTCAAACTTAAGTGCTGTGCCAAAGTAATACCAGAGTAATAATGAGTTAGAATAAAGTGATATTTTTATTCTTTTTTGATATATATGCATTTTTAATATATTTTATTGATTATGCTATTACAGTTGTCCTGTTTTTCCCACTTTATTCCCCTCTGCCCTGCACAACCCCTCCCACCCACATTACCCCACACCCCTTAGTTCATGCCCATGAGTCATACATATAAGTTCTTTGGCTTCTACATTCCCCATACTAATCTTAACCTCCCACACCTGTTTTGTACCTACCAGTTATGCTACTTATTCCTTGTACCTTTTCACCCATTCCCCACCCCCTCTTCCCTGTTGATAACTCTCTAGGTGACCTCCATTTCTGTGATTCTGTTCCTGTTCTAGTTGTTTCCTTAGTTTGTTTTTGTTTTTTAGGTTCAGTTGTTGATAGTTGTGTTTGTTGTCATTTTACTCTTCATACTTTTGATCTTCTTCTTTTTCTTAGATAAATCCCTTTAACATTTCATATAATAAGGGCTTGGGATGATGTATTTCTTTAACTTGACCTTATCTGGGAAGTACTTTATCTGCCTTTTCATTCTAAATGAGAGCTTTGCTGGATAGAGTAAACTTGGATGTAGGTCCTTGCCTTTCATGACTTTGAATACTTCTTTCCAGCTTCTTCTTGACTGTAAGATTTCTTTTGAGAAATCAGTTGATAGTCTTGTGGGCACTCCTTTGTAGGTAACTGTCTCATTTTCTCTTGCTGCTTTTAAGATTCGCTCTTTATCTTTCATCTTGGGTAATGTAATTATGATGTGCCTTGGTGTGTGCTTCCTTGGGTCCAACTTCTTTGGGACTCTCTGGGCTTCCTGGACTTCCTGGAAGTGTATTTCCTTTGACAGACTGGGGAAGTTCTCCTTCATTATTTTTTAAATTAGCTTTCAATTTTTTGTTCTTCCTCTTCTCCTTCTGACACCCCTGTGATTCAGATGTTGGAACGTTTAAAGTTGTTCCGGAGGTTCCTAAGCTTCTCCTCATTTTTTTGAATTCTTTTTTCTTCATTCTATTCTGGTTGAATGTTTATTTCTTTCTTCTGGTCCAAACCATTGATTTGAGTCCTGATTTCCTTCCCTTCACTGTTGGTTCCCTGTATGTTTTCCTTTATTTCACTTTTTTATTTTTATTTTTTAAAATTTTTATTGTTGTTCAATTACAGTTGTATGCCTTTTCTCCCCATCCCTCCACCCCACCCCAGCTGAACCCACCTCCCTCCCCCACCTCCAGCCTTCCCCTTGGTTTTGTCCATGTGTCCTCCATAGTAGTTCCTGTAATCCCCTCTTCCCACTGTACCCGCCCCCCCCCCGCCGCCCCCCCCCCCGCCCCGGCTATTGTTAGATTGTTCTCAACTTCAACGTCTCTGGTTATATTTTGTTTGCTTTTTTCTTCTATTGATTATGTTCCAGTTAAGAGTGAGATCATATGGTATTTGTCCCTCACCACCTGGCTTATTTCACTTAGCATAATGCTCTCCAGTTCCATCCATGCTGTTGCAAAGGGTATAAGCTCCTTCTTTCTCTCTGCTGGGTAGAATTCCATTGTGTAAATATACCATAGTTTTTGGATCCACTCGTTTAATAGCCTTCACTTTTTCAATTCTGTGAGCATCCTGATTACCAGTGTTCTGAACTCTGCATCTGATAGGTTGGCTATCTCTTTGTTGCTTAGTTGTATTTTTTTCTGGAGCTTTTATCTGTTCTTTCACTTGGGCCTTTTTTTTTTTTTTTTTGTCTCGGCAGGCCTGATCCATACTAAGGGGTAGAGACTTAGGTATTCACCAGGGTGGGGCAACCCATATCACTGCCTTGTGGGGCAGTATGTGGGGGAGGAGTCTAAGAGGGAACAATGATGCTCTCTCAGCTATCCCCCCAGCTTTCAGTCACCTCCCCTCCTACCCCAAGCAAATTGGGCCTTTCTGGTGCTGATTCCCAAGTGGGTGAGTTTGTGTATGTTCTAGGGTCCAATGGGTCTCTCCAGTGATCTTTCCTGTGAGGCTGGGAGTTTCTCCCACTGGCTCAACCCCCACAGGTTTTTTAGTCAGAGGTTTTGAGGCTTTATTTCCCTGCACTGCGGCCCTGGGTTGCACAGTCTGTCTTGCTCCCTAGTTGTTCCTCCCAGTTTAGCCTTACAGAAATGTGGGTCTGCTCACTCTGCCAGCTGCTGCCTCATGCTGTCCACCAGCCTTGGCCTCATCAACCCTGGTCTTCCAGCCACTGCCTTGCTTCAAGTCCCCTCTGCCAGGCTACTCATCTCTGCCCCTCCTACCGGTCTGGATGAATGTTTTTTCTTTAAATTCTTGATTGTCATACTTCCATACGTTTGATTTTCTGGCAGTTCTTATTGTTTTTTGTTTTTAAATTTGTTATTGTCCTTCTTTTGGTTGTGCAAGGAGGCACAGTGTATCTAACTATGCCTCCATCTTGGCTGGAAGTCTCTTTATTCTTTATGACCTACTCACACAGGTGCCAACGACTCTATATTTTTTTCTTTAAAAAATATTGACTAGTGATCTACTATATACCAATATTTTGAATTCAAATTAGATTCATTGGTATATCAATCTACACGTTGAATTGTCTAATTGCTTCTCTGTGGTTTCAGGGCCTGGCATAGTCCTTGGCCCAGAGTAAATACTTAGTTATTGTGAATAAATGAATATGCTAAACAGAGTTGAATTATGTGATGTGTGGAGGCAACTGGGAGAAACTGTGTAGATCCTACTATTTGCAGGAAGAAAGATGAACTAGCATCAGAAAATGACTGACAGACCAGCTTTAAACAATTGGGATTCTCTGAGACGTTTTCACAGGACAGTCACTGGAAATAGCCTTTAAGTCTCATTCTGGGACTTCCCAAACTGTCATGTTTTAAAGTGTGCCTCTAAGGTTACACAGGAACACGAGTGTAGGAGAGGAACACAAAATTCCATTTGGGTCCATGGAATGCAAGTCAATAATGCCTAGGGAAAATATCTCAATATATAATAAAATAAAGCACTAATTTTGTAACTGTGTTATGAAGCTGAGAAGTAATATTAAGAGAATAACAATTAATTAAAGTGGGAAACTGGTCCATTTGAGAAATTTCATCTATGTATATAATGAAATTTCTATTTTTGTTTTCATTTCAGTAGCAGTTTCCTTGCTGTTCCTTTTCACAAAATTGCTGAGATAAACACCTTACCATTATCTGAGTTATACAAATTTATACACAATATAATTTTTGGTGCATGTATGCATGGAATTACTTTATTACTATTACTAACAAAGAAAACAATAGATATTTACATTTATGTAACAGTTTATATTATATTAATCACAAATTTAGCAATATAAGGGACCTTAGCAACATTCTAAACAAATTCCTTCATTTCACAGATGAGGGAACTGAATTATACAGTGGTTAACTTTTTTTTTTAGGGAAAAATTAACCCAAATTGTCATTCAAAGTTATGTTTTCTGTTATATGAAAAGTGGTTGTCAATGAGACACTCAAGGTCAGGGTTGATATCTGGCTTTATCTTCTTTTAAAAATGAATTTAATGACTTCATTAAAATCTAGGGATATATAAAAGGCAGCAATACTATAACTCAGTTAACAGAGATTTACTTATCAGAATTTCAAACAAGGAATTCATCAGGCTACAAATTCTTTTCAAGGAACAGAACTGTCCTGTATTCAAAGAACATGAGGGTCATATCTCCCATCATGTCCTTGATGAAAATTCCGGTGATGTATTCTAGTATGCAGCTGAAAGAGGGCTGCTTTTGTCTCAGCTAGCTCAGGGTATGGAAGTTGACCAAGAGAAAGACAGAGTTAAGGATTCCTGCTCTTTAGAGAGCCTATATGCTCAGAGCATCCTGGCATGCCTATTCTGAACCATGTTTCCATATTCCCAAGTTAGCCTATCTAAATGTCCTTAAGGCTGTTTATCCTTCTAGGTATCCTTAAGGCTGAGCACTGGCCTTTAGAGTAGAGTCAGCTCCTGCAGTGGCTCAAGACCCAAGGTAATTGAAGAGAAAAAGCTGAAAAAAGTACAAGACAGTGACTAAGACCCTGAGAGACAGACACTGAAGGAAAACAACACACATACACAATTTATGGAGACACAGAGACATATTATGGTAGTGACTTCTTTATCTATAGTAAATAAGTTCTTCAAAGAAAAATAGCATAATTAGAGTAAAACTATCTTGGCTCAAAGAATACAAGTGTTTGAAAAATATTTTCTTTCTCTGAAAACAGTTTAAGAAAGCATTTTTAACTATGTGTTGTGTTCTGTGGGAACACCAGCTCCATGGAATGGCCTCCCACCATGCCCCCAAACCCCATTCTAAGACTTTGGTGATCATATAACTTTGGGAATTATTGGATTGGACAAAGGGAAATAGCCATCTGTATCATGGAGCTTTCAACAGCATTGTAAATTTCTAAGGGATGCATTAGTTTTCCTAAATTTATCTGACTACTGAAACATTTTTTGGTTTGGATATTCCCATGATGTTAGTATTCTGTTCAACATCCTTAGGAAGTAGTGATTTTCATCATTTAACACTGTGTTGAGCCCTGTGGGTGACCCAGACATTTTTTCATCTTGTGTGGAGCTCACAGTTAAGTATCATGAGAGGGAGTCCTAATCTGATAATTTTTCTGCCATTGACCACCATTTTTATTCAGAATGGACCACCAAAGGTCTGAGTTTTTCAGAACTGAGATGACTCAGGTTACTAGTTTTCCAGATATTTAAAACAGCAACATTTTGTTTAAGTGCAATCTTAAGTTGACATCCGATATATAATATAGATAAAAGGCAGGCTGGTTTGGTTGATTTGGGGTAGAGTTATGAAATCTTTTCTCTTTGGCCCCCCAACTTGTACAGTACACTATGATTTGCATGGCAGCAATTAGAAGAAAATTACATGAAGTCATCCTTAAGCATGAGCTCCTGGTGCTGCAACAGCCTGAATATTGTTTATTTTGTTCAGTAAAGCACCAGGAAACAAAGATCTATCTTTATAAAGCATCTCATTAGAAAAAAAGCATCTTAAGGTATAGCAAGAGTTCAAGGATTATAAAGAGATTATTCTTGTCAAGTAACTTGAATTTTTGAAGATCCCAACAAAAATGATATTTTTAAAAATGTCATCTTCTTATATTTTTAAAAAAGAAAAAGATTTAAAGTGAATAGACAAAAAGAAAAAGACCTGAATATCAATTTTTTTCTGTATTTGAATTGGTTTTCTATTTTTATTGCAATTTAAAATGACACAAGTTTATTATTATGTAGTTCTATAGATCAGAAATCTGACATGGATTTCACTGGCTTAACTTTAAGTTTTTTTTTCAGGGCTACTTTCCTTCTGGAGGTTCTGAAAAATAATTCATTTTCTTGTTTTCTTCAACTTTTAGAGATCACCTGTGCTACTTGACTTGTGTACACCTTACTCCATGTTCAAAGCCAGCAATTTTCAGTAGCATTTCTTCAATCTTTCTCCCATCACCACATCTCTCTCTGACCACAACCAGGAAAAGAAACCCCTGCTTTTAAAGACTTATGTAATTACATTAGGTCTACCTGTATAGTCCAGGATAATTTCCTTCCAAGGTCCACAATCTTATTCATATCTGCAAAGTTCTCTTTACATTTTTACAGATTCTTGGGATTAGGATATGAACGATTGGAGATATATTATTCTATCAGAGCATTTTAAGCCCTTTCCTCAAATGCTAAATTACTAAATATATTAGTTTCCTCAAACTAAATAAATTATGAGTAATTTTTCCTCTTTGCATGTGGGTCCCTTTCCGAATGATCAGGAAAGTACCACTTATCCTTCAGGGTCCTGGGCCAGTGACCCCCTATAATGGGGTGCCTTCCCCTGCTGCAGCTGACTGCTGCTTTCTTTTCTCTGTTTATAAGTAGTGGCTTCTGTGTCCATCCCCATCTGTGTCCTCTCGGGCTCCTGACAAAGTGAGCTTCTAAAAGCAGGGACTCAATCCAATTCAGCCTTTTTTTTTTTTTTTTTTAATCAGCCGACTCTTTCTAGGTGATATTCCTGGGACCACTTCCTAGGTGACACTTCCACAGTCTAGTCTCACCCATGTGCCAGTGGCTCAAATCATTATTGTCAGTTTTGATTCCTCCTATAATTCTGAACTTACTTACCCAATAGCCTATAGGACATCTCCTCTTTGATGCCCAGTCAATATATATCTGAGTCAGAGTCCCCATGACTACTCTCAGCTTCAGTGATTTGCCAGGGGGACTGTCACAACTCAGAAAGCTCTTATACTTGTGGTGACACCTTAATACATTGAAAGGATACATTAAATCCAGCAAGTTTAAAAGGCAGATAGGCTGAAGTACAGGAGAAATCAGGCACTAGCTTCCATTTGTTCTATGCCAGTGGAGTTATAATGACAACACTTAATTCTCCAGCAACTATATGCAATAGAACACATGAAGTACTGCCAGCCAGGGAAACTATCTGAGCCTTGGTGTCCAGGGTTTTGCTTGGGGGTTAGTCCCATAGATATGGAGTGCCTGTGTGACAAAATTTAGCTGCTCAGTCCATAGTCCCACTAGAAGTCAAACCGGTATATTGTAAATCACATTGTTAGCATAAACTAGCATTTCCCAAGGCTACAGGTATATAAAGACACTTTTAACAGGCAGGATATTCCAAGAGCTTACAGGTTATCTCCCAGAAACTGGTCAAGGGCCAGTCCTTTCTATGGGTTGTGCAGAATTTGAGCTCTCTAAGCTTTTGAGTAGTCCTTTGCTGCACAGCATCTCAAATTTATCATGGCTAAATCAGAATATTTTATTTTGTGCAAAACCTTCTCTTACTTGAGGCTTTCCCATTTAGGTAAATGGTATAACTATCAACCCAGTGTATCAAAGAAACAAGAAAATCTAAGAATAATTCTTAATGTCTTCTTACCCTCTTCATCAGTTTCAAGGACAAGTGCTAGCATGCCTTCTTTCAAAACATTTAAAACTATCCTGAATCCTCCCACTTCTCTGTATCTCTGCTACTGTAACAATAGCCGAACCCATGTGGATTTGGGCAATAGTCTCCTAAATGATTTTCCTCCTGCCTCTTTCAATCTGTTACAGAATGATTTTTTAAAAATAAGTCAGGTTATGTCATAACCCTGATGAAATCCTCCAGTGGCTTTTCATCATCAGATCCAAACTCTTTCTTCTGAATTAAAAAGTTTATAACAGCATTTCAATCACTTTCTCTTCCATATAGTTCTGTCAAAGTGCCTTTCTTTTTGTTCCTCAAACTTGCCAAATTTTCTTTGCCTCAAGACCTTTGCACCAATGATTCTGCTAGTTGAAATGTCCTCCTCTATTTTCATATGACTGCTTTGTCATCATTTGTAATTTTACACTTAAATATCAACTTCTTCAGAGAGGCTTTTTCTGAACATCTTGAAAAAGACATCTTATTACTCACCTGACATCATTTTATTTTAATGCTTTGTATTGCATTATATTCATTAGTATGTAATACTTTTATTGTTTACCTTTAAAAATGTGTGTTCTGCCCTGGCTTGTATGGCTCAGTGGATTGAGTGCTGGTCTTCTAACCAAAGGGTCACTGGCTCGATTTCCAGTCAGGGTACATGCCTGGGTTGCAGACCAGGTCCCCAGTAGGGGGCGCATGAGAGGCAACCACACATTGATGTTTCTCCCCTTCACATTCTTTCTTCCCTCCCCTCTCTCTAAAAATAAATAAATAAAAACCATTTATTTATTTTAAAATCTTTTATTTAAAAAAATGTTTTTTTAAGATTTATTTTATTTTATTTATTTTCAGTTGGCAGGGAAGGGAGGGAGAAAAGGAGAGAGAGAAACATCAAGTGTGGTTGCTCTTGTGTGCCCCCTAATGGGGACTTGGCCTGCAACCCAGGCATGTGTCCTGACTAGGAATCAAACCAGCGACCCTTTGGTTTACAGGTCAGCACTCAATTCACTGAGACACACCAGCCATGGAAAATAAATAAAATCTTTAAAAGTTTTAAAAAATAATGTATGTGCTATCTTCCCCCTTACCTTGGCATAATATAAGACCTTATGAGTACAAGATTTTGCTTGTTCTTTTTATATCCCTCGGTTGATAACAGAAGATAACCAAATAATATTTATTCAGTGAATAACTTTTTAATCACCAGAGTTTAAAAAGTTGCTTGGATTATAATTGATGTTTAATAAAATATTGTTTAAATTTGAAGACTAGCGATAGTAGAGGAATTACAATAACATTATCCCTCCCTTTTTCGGGCATTTATTTATTTGAGCTTTACAGTTTTTTTTTAAATTGTACTTTTTTCTTGTACTTTTGTACAGGAAAAAGCTAAAGGAGTTTGTTAACATCAAACTGGTATTGCAACAAATGCTAAAGGGCTTGCTTTAAGAATAAGAAGAGGAAGAAAAAGAAAAAGAAAAAGGAGGAAAATAGTTAAAAAATAAAATGACAATAAATATGTATCTATCAATAATCACTTTAAAGATTTCCCTTTCTAACTCTCAACTTTTTAAAAAAATTTCATTCTATTTACTAATTTGCTGTAAAATAGCCTTGATTGTTTTTTTTTTATCTTAGCTATTAAAAAATCAAACTCATTCATACAAGTTTTGGTGAGTTTTAGCATTATATTAAAATTTCACTTTAAGGCTGAATGGTTTCTACATATTTCAAAATTGATTAAGCAACTAACAAGACATATATTGGAGGATCAGGTTTGTAAGATTCCTCTACTTTTGATGTGATATATCTAGGCTTTTAGATGAAGGATGTCATGTTTAGACTAAAAATTTCATATTGTCTTTTTAATTTTGTTGTGTTTCAAATTGCCCTTGCTTTTTCTTCAGTTTTTTTATTTCTGTTGTTTACCTGTAGTGAATAACAATGACAGAAGAATGCCACTAATGTTTAATATGGAGTTTAGTTATGATTTTGTGATAAGCACAATGAATGACTAACTTATTTTTCCAACAAAGTGAATTATAAACTGAATTTGTAATTATAACTGAATTATAATGACCAACTGTTTATTTATATTTTGGCAAATCTAGTAATCTTCTAACATAACTTTAGTGAGCATTTTCTATTAGTTTCAAGAGCACATTTTAACATCTGATTTCAAACAATATTCAGTAATTTCTTTTAATATGTGACAACAAATGTGCACCAATTTATGAAAACATTGGATACACATGAAAGTCCAAGAAATGCAAGGAGCACGTTTGGGTAACTATAACACCCTCATTATCAAACCTGAGCTCGAGATTGGCACATACTAAAAAATGTTGCTAGTGTAGTTCTAGCTCTACCTCTTTTCTGCTAGACCTGTGTGTGACTTGGCCATGATGCTATGGTTTTTGCTTGAGCATGACAAGAATCCACGTAAGTTCTCTCTGTCCTCCAATATTCTGGACCCTGCTGTTCTGCTGGATTTTGCTGATATTAAATTAAGTCTTTAGGATTTAGGAAGCCCAGGCAGGTGCACTGAACACAGCAGAGGCAAATGGGTAATAGTTTGGAGCATTTCTGCTTGGTCTATTGGTTTGACATGCCAAAATAACCCAGAAGAAATAGCAATGTCTTTTAAAGTAGCTGAGATGCTTCTCTAATGTTACATCTCTGAATTTTAGATCAATGCCTGGGAGATGAATCAAAACATGTGAGAAGAGTCACCAAGGGGAAATGTGTTGGGAAGTTTGCAAGAGTGAAGCACCAAGCCCAGGGAAAAGGTGGGGTGAGATGTGCAAGCAGGAAAAAACAAAAGGCTGAGTCACTGGAGGCCTAATTGACAATGGCACAGCTGTGACAACAATTTGCCGGAGGTCTGACCTATTTGATGAAAAAGGCTCTGCTTTCTTTGGAACCTCAGAGTTGCAGTGGTTTGTAGGAACTCACCACTCTTGTTTCCAGCTGGCTCAGCCTCATAAATACCTAAACTCACAAGATGACATTTTTAATGCTCTGCAATTGCTATTCTGCATTTATATTTATTGCAATTCAACATATCCATTAGTGCATCTATCATTGATGTTTGTCACTGCTTCAGGAATACAGTCCATCATGCTGCATCAATTTCACTTTACAAGCTATTAATGTACTATAATGGGGCTTACAATATCATGTGGATATATTTGATTAGAGAGGTGTCAGAGTCAGTCAGACTGAACTGAGAATTGCAAGAGGACCCAAAATCTTAATTTATTTGTTGTTAAGATGAACAGCCCTGATGCATAGTGAATGTGTTAATAAAACAGGTGTTTCTTTCTTTACTTTCTCGAACAGGCACTGAAAAGAACAAATTTAAGCAATCTATTTTGACTTAATTTAAAACACAGCAGACATACAATATTTTGTTGGCACTTGACATGTTTATTCTTTTAGCAGCATCGTAATTGTGTTTTAATATTTTCTACATGCAGTTAGCAACTTTACTCAAGAGACAATGATGGCATTTCAGTTCAAGGGATAGAACCAACTATGGATTTCTGAAAGAGGGTACATAAAAATATTAAACTTTATTAATAAAACACAGATTTTTAATACATAATTTGAGATATTTCTGATTGTTGTAACAATTTCTGTTAAAAATAAACAAAAACAAGAGAACTTCTGCTCAAGATGGAAACAGGACTTGTGTCCTTGTACAACCACAGAAAATGTTACAACTAAACTACAAAACACCAATTACCCAGAATCATCAGAAAATTGAGCTGTATGGAAGTCTGATAACAAAGGAATTAAAGAAGTCATATTCACCCAGATGGGTAGGAGGGGCAAAGATGCAAAGACACAGAGATATGGAATGAATGGTACCACACCCATGTGTGGTATATAAAAATTGGAAGGGATACCTCAGGAGTGAGGGATCCCAGCATCACACCAGACCATCCAGCCCAGGGTTCCAGTGTCAGGATGATAAATCCCCATAAATTCTTGCTGTAAAAAACAGGGTGAGGTGGGGTGGCAGAAGAAACTGCAGGATTCTTAAGGCATCTCCTCTTAAAGGACCAGCAATGAACTTAGGAATTACATATACTTACTCCCTCTGGATTCCAGCACCAGGGCAGCAGCTGGAAGGGCACCAGTGGCACACAAGGAGAAACTGAAGTGTCTGGCAACAGGGAGAGTGCCTGGGGACAGCTTCCTTCAGGACAAAACTCCAGAATACAGGCAGCAGCCACTCTCCCTTTTCTGAGCACTCCCCCATACAGAGCCGTAGATTGGTATTCCATATATGAGATGCCATCAACCTGGATTGCCCTTCCTTGGAGATTACCTCTGCCTCTGTCACATCAAAGTTACAGGTGTGCTTTTCTACAATAGGCCATGCTACTAAGTTAGGGAGTCAAAGCAGCTCTACCTAATACATGGGAACAACACAGGGAGGCTGCCAACGTGAGGAGACAAAGAAATACGGCCCAAATGAAAGAACAGAGCAAAACTCCAGAAAAAGAACTAAACAAAATGGAGATAACCAATCTACTAGATACAGAATCAAACCACTGGTTATTAGGATGCTCAAGGAATTCATTGGGTACTTCAGCAGCATTAAAAAAAAAAAAAACAGGAAGAAATGAAGGTTATACTAAGTGAAATGAAGAAAAATTTACAGGGAACCAACAGTGGAGTGAATGAAGCCAAGAATCAAATCAATGATTTGGAACATAAGGAAGAAAAAAACATTTAATCAGAACATCAAGAAGAAAAAAAAATTCAAAAAAACAAGGATAGTCTGAGGAGCCTCTGGTACAACATTCAAATCACAGTGGTACTGGAAGGAGAAGAGAAAGAGCAAGAAATTGAAAACTTGTTTGAAAAAATAATGAAAGAAAACTTCCCTATGTTGGTGAAGAAAATAGACATACAAGCCCAGGAAGCACAGAGAGTCCCAAACAAGATGGACAAAAAAGAAGACCAGAACAAGAAATATAATTAAAATGACAAAAGTTAAAGAGAGAATATTAAAAGCTGCAAGAAAAAAAGCAGATAGTTACCCACAAAAGAGTTCTCATAAGACTGTCAGCTGATTTCTCAAAAGAAATTTTGCAGGCAAGAAGTATTCAAAGTCATGAAAAGCAGGGACCTGCATCCAAGATTACTCTATCCAGAAAAGCTATCATTTAGAATGGAAGGGCAGATAAAGTGCTTCCCAGACAAGGTAAATCTAAAGGGGTTCATCATCACCAAGCCATTATTACATGAAATGTTAAAGGGACTTATTTAAGAAAAAGAAGATAAAAAATATGAACAATTAAAATAGCAATAAATTCACAACTATCAACAATTGAATCTAAAAAACAAACTAAGCAAATAAGCAGAAAAGAATTAGAATCATAGATATGGAGATAATTTGGAGGGTTATCAGTTGGGAGAGAGAAGAGGGAGAATGGGGGGAAATGTGCAGGGATTAAGAAGTAGAAATTGGTAGGTACAGAATAGACAGGGGGATGTTAAGAACATTATTGGAAATGGAGAAGCCAAAGAACTTATATGCATGACCCATGGACATGAACTAAGGGAGGAGATTTCTGGAGAAAATGGGGGGTACTGGGTGGAGGAGAGCAAATGGGGAAATATGAGTACAACTATAATAGCATAATCAATAAAATATATTAAAAATAAACAAAAACAAAAGGCACCTGTACAACAAAATTTTGAAGTTGTATAGAAATTAACAGTGCTTGTGAACATGGATTATATTATTTCATCCTGTGATTAGAATCTTGGATATTAGTGTTGATGTCCATGGACTCCTGAGAGTGAACTAGGTCATGGCAATCTGAGCTATTTTAACATTTCTGGCAATAAAAAAAGTTAGAGCCACTTTAAAAATCTTATTGTACCCACCACAAAATATAAAGGAAAATCCATTATGTACTTTAAAAAATTTGTTTGTGAAGTATTATGAAATCCACCCCTGAAAATTATTTTTCTAGAGGGCTTAGTAATAGCATACATGGATAAAATCTAGAGTTAGGAAGATAGGCACTTGAACACTTCCTGAATCACATTTCAAACATATGGCACTGAGCAAGGTAATGATTATTTTTTATCCTCACCTGAGGCATTTTTTTTTCATTGCTTTTAAAGAGAGAGGAGGAGAGAGAGAAACATTGATGCGAGAGAAGTGTTGATTTCTAGCCTCCCATGCGTACCTGGACCTGGGACTGAACTCACAACATAGGTATGTCTTCTGACTGGGACTTGAACCTGCAACCTTTCAGTTATGGGATGATGATCCAACCACCTGCGGCACACTGGCCAGTGTGGTAATGATTTCTTTAAAGCTTGATCTTCTTTATGTTTAATAAAGATAATAAGACCCAATGCACATGATTGTCATTAGAATTAAAGGAGATGCAAAATGGGGTATGTTCACACAGTAAAACACATGTAGCTGTTAGAAAGATTCAGATGACTCTGTACGTGATGTTACAAAATGATTTCCAAGAACTAGATTAAAAATATCTAAGATCAGAGTATTATACATATTATCTAAAAACATGATATTTAATATATATGCACAGAAAAAAAATTAGTGGGATATACAAAACATGGAAATCTGGGATGTTAAGATAAGGGTAAAATTTACTTTTCATATTATGTCCTTTTATACTATTTGATGTCTTATTATTAATTCATATTATTTTTATGATAAAATTCATAGTTTAATTTTTAAAAAGGTGAACATTATCTGGCATATATGAGAGCTCAGTAGATGCTGGCAATTTTTATAATGCCAATAATAACTGCTCCTTTTCCCCATGAAATGTGATAGACTTCTTTGCTGCTGTTCTAATCGGTAATATACCGGTAGTTTGAAGTTAAATGAGAAGGAGTTGCACAGGAACAGATGGCTTTACAAATTCTACGTGATAACTGTCTCCAAGTGTGGGTACACTGTAAACTCAGGAGGCACCATCGGATGAGAGGCTGCTTCAAAGACTGCTAGCGATTTAAGTGTGTCTTCATAAACAACGTGCCCAGGATGAGGAAGCAGCAGCTCCTGGCCACTCTTACCAGTCACAGTACTCCAGAAGTTTGTGTCCTGGGCAGGTTTCTTTCTTAGGAGAGATGTGACAAATGAGAGTGTGCCCAAAGGAAGATGACCAGAGTGGCTTAGGGAGCAGAGTCCATGTCCATGGATAGCTCAAGGGGCTGAGGACCTGAGGAACTGAAGAGAAAGGGGCCTCAATGACAGTTCAATGGCTGCTGCATTGAACAGGAATTCGACTTAATCTGTGTTAGTTCCTGAGGGCAGAACTGGGACCACTGAGTAGAAGTTAAAAGGAGGCATATTTCAGCTTACAGCTGCAGCTAAACGCAGCATGTCATGATTTATAGCAACAAATGCCACCCTAGGCAAGGATAGAATTTTCTGTTAACTTCTGAAGATAAAATGTATCAAAGCATTTGGATTCTCATAAGGATAATGTCCCAAACCTAAATGAAATAAATAATCCCTGCAGATATAGCTTTACAAAGGTTAGATACATCTAGTGGGTGAACTTTGGCTTTGCTGAAGTCCATGCCATAGTTGGCTCCATCGCATCACTGCCCCCACCTGTATTCAGTGGAGCACTTTATCTTCCTGGTTGTGCCTTCTCTGTGCTTTTAGCCCTCGTCACTTCATTGCCGTTATCAAGGCCTGCAGAGTGTACGCACTGGGTACCACTCTTCCCTGATGCCGGACTTGTCACTAAGCCTCCAAATTGCCACCCTTCCCCCCTTTTATCCTTTGTGTCCTCATGACCGTGCATTTATACTTTCTCTTTTGTATTTAGCTTCTGCATTACTTGGGTAATAGTTCTTTCTTCTCACTGAAATGTAAACTCCTTGAGTGCTTAAGAGCAATGTATTTTTTGTTTTCTGTTATCCTAGAAGAGAGTAAATCTCCGTGGATTGAATCATACCCCTTTATGAAGGGTAATGGTGGCAATTACAGATTTAAATGTTTACTAGCAAGCCTTTTTCTGGCCCTCAGTTCTGCTGGAGATCATCTATCTGAGGGTCATAAGCAACAAGGAAGTACAAAGCTCAGGACTGGAAGAGAATTTTTAGAGAATGACACATGTGTAAACCTGACGCGGTCACTGGGCAAGCAGTGCCCACGGCGTTGTGGCTGAGACAAGACAAATTCACACGGACTACCGAGTCCTGTGGAGGAAAAGGGACGGCATGGCTACTCTCTCAAGGGGAGAGTGACTCACAGTGCCTCAGCCACTCTCTCAAGAGGAGAGCGACTCACAGTGCCTCAGCCACTCTCTCAAGAGGAGAGCCCCGACCCTTGCCTTGACAGGCTTTTATTGACTTAATTTGCATAGGAATACAGGGTGTATATGGAAAGCTCATCAAACATTGTCAAGCACTAATAATCAAATAGATAACATTCAAAGAACTCTGAGGGCTTATTTTGAGTCAGGGTCAGATAGCTAAAGGACCATAAAACTTTGGGGAAACAAACTCATTCATGCTTGGACCCTTAACATTTAAATTGAGGGTATTAGCAAAGCAGGTTTCACAGGATTTTATGCTTTCTTTCTTAGGCCTGATTGCCCCAGGGAACCCACCCTTTCCAGCACAGGGCTGCACCCACCTCCAGCATTGTTTCAGGCTTAGGTTAAGCAGGGGAAGTAAGGCAGCTGAGAGATTAGGAGACTTCTTGCAGACAGAATGAGGACTCAGGCCCTGTCAAAGCTGAGGGGCGAGGGACCCTTTCTCCATAGACCCCCAAGTCCTTCCCTGAGGGCCTGTTCGTGACCATGCCTGTCTTAGGTCGTCCCTCCCTTGAGGAATCCTACCTGTCATTGGCTAACCAGTCATGCACTGGGGGACAGGCAGGGTGAAGTAAAGTGGGCAGAGGCAGTGCCCCTGCCGGGAGATAAGCTTTGTCTTCTTAGTGGCTTACGGTCTCAAGGTCTCTCAGTCAGCTTTAGCCATGGGGGGTTACAGTTTCTGAAACCAGGCAGGGCGGTCCCCAACATAAACCTGTGTCACTTATTAAGGGAAACTATAATAAAGACATGTAGTATTCCTCAAAGTTATAGGATTGGATTTATAGATACAAGTACTTTTAGATTTGTCCATGGGTGATGCTCCCAATATTTTGCAGTCTAGTGCATGGGGACTGATCCATACTATCTTTAGGGCTGGGGCAGGGTTTGGGGTTACCTGCTATGCTAAGTGTTAACTCTTTGGCTGTAGGAACCCATTAACCTTGTAGAAGTTCCAAGGAGCAGAGGCAAACCTTAAGAAGACACAGAGATACAACTCAGCTTACATTTGGTAGTCTGACTATTTCCTAAGAGTAACCGAGTCTTGTATGCGTCACTCACTCTTTCAAGACAGTTGAATCTGTGGATGCCAGGGCTTTACAACAGGCAGCTTCGTTTTTCTCTTAGCCCTCTTATACTCTGTTCAAAAGTACACTTGAGAGTTTTACGTAACTGAGGCAGGTTTGATAAGCACTTTGCCTAAAATAAGAGAAGCACATTAGGACTTCAGCCTGTGTATCAAAAATAGTGGAACCTCTGAGTTGGGTTCAAATTTACAGTGAACTACAGCAAACATTTGCCCTAGATTTCTGAAAAATATAGCTTCTAATAATTGAACACATTAAAAATAGTCTATCCATTAGAAATATATATTTTGGAAAACATTCAGTACTATTTAAGGAATGAAAAGCAAGTGTAATGATGGTAGGGAAAAGACATTACTTCTACAATTTTACAATTCAAATTATTCTTACAATCCTATAAGAAATTTTTCTTACAGTCAGCTCAATTTAATAAACTTTTTATTAAGCATCTACTTATTTTCTACTGTACATAGACTCATTAAGTCTAGACAAGGGGACTACAGTCTAGGCAACTGGCCTTTCTTCATACCTATGAGTTATCTAAATTGTAATTTTTACAATAATTTGTTTAATTTTTTAAATGTTTATCATCCTGAGCTGTGACTCCATTAAGGCAGTGACCTTTTCTGTGTTTTTCATTAACAAGACAATAGCCAGCACAGTGATTACCACATGATAGATATTCAAAATATTTGCTGAATTGATAAATTAGTTAAAGGATCAAATTATTTTTATTTTAAAGTAGAGTAATATAAGCATTATGTGAGAAGTACCCACAAAACACTGGGATTCAGAGATAGGCATCTTATATATTAGGGTGGGAATTAATGAATGTATTATTTGAGATATCCATTAAATATTGGTTGCATGTCTAAATATTTGATCAGATTAAACTACCATCCCCTACCTTCATCCCAATAAATTCTAAAATGAAAGTTTCACATTCCACTTTCAAAAAAGTGTCTCCTAGGTTAAAGGAGGGATATGTTAAAAACAATGCTACATTACTGCCCTAACTTGCACTACCTGCAGAGGCTGTACAGTCATTGTCACCATCCTAATTACAGGGAGAATGAGCAATCATTGCTTGTATTTACAGCTGTCAGAGCTGAAGGTATTTTAAGCCACATGCATGAGTGTAGACCACAGGATCAATGGAGGCCTGCAGAGTGTTCCACAGATATGGTATGAATGACTTAGTTGTTTCCTAGCTGAGGAGCTGCCAGTGGCAAATCCTTTTGCTGTTAGCAGTCCCACTCTGTGTTCACTCTTGAGCAGTGTGATACTATTTCTCTAGTGTGAGCCACCCCCTGTTGATAGCTACATGCCAGCATGTACACTTATTGCTACCCAGAAAATGACAGCTTTTCTACATTGCCTCTGGTGGTGCCTCACAGCATCCACAACACTTAGATCAATGGTTTTATCTCCCCTTTCCACTGTGTCTTTAGTATCTGTCTCTGTTGGTCTTCCTCACACCCTTAGCTCAACAGTCCTCGGTGGTAATGGACTTAGCTTTGATGAGAGTTGACTTGTAGAGTAGGAACTCAGTACTGATAGCTCTTTCGTTTGAAGTTCCACACAGCTATTACTGAGATCCGAAATTGGGGTGTAACTTGAAAGTGCCATTCTCTGCAGGGCAGGTTCCATAAAAAATATTTGAGGTGATTCCATTTGCTGAGCTAGGAGTTTGGCATCCAGTGTATTAAGTCATCTATTAAAAGGATCTCATTAGCTCTGAATTGCCTACAGGTATTCTGAATATATGCTACTCCTCTTACACAGGTAGGCTATACATGAGGTCAGTCTGGAAAAACTCTGACCATTGTTAATATAACAAGAATGGTTTGTGCAACATCAGTGTAACCTGGCCACCAAGGAGCGTGGACTGGAAAATGCATGCATGAACAATGACAGCTTTACTAGTCAGTGGCGGGGTGGTAGACACCATTGAGTGAGCATGTGTAGTGTGTGGCCATTGCACTCAGAATGAGCGAGTAGAGCAATGAATCTGCATTAAATTTTGTGTTAAGCTTGAACATTCTTCTGCGGAAACTATTCTGATGATTCAGAAGGCCGCAGCAATGGGCAACTGGTGATTGGCAGATTCACTGTGACAATGTGCCCACTCATGCATGTCTTGTGCAGAATTTTTTGATGAAGCATGAAATCACCCAGGTGACTCAGCCCTTCCTATAGCCCAGATTTGGTACCTTGTGACTTCTGGCTTTTCCCAAAGCTAAAATTAACTTTGAAAGGGAAGAGATTTTAGACCATTGATAAGATTCAGGAAAATATGACAGGACAGCTGATGGCAATGGGGAGAACTGTGGGAGGTCCCAAGGTGCCTACTTTGAAGGAAACTGAGGCATCATTGTCCTATGTACAATGTTTCTTGTATCTTATATCTTCTTCAATAAATGTCTCTATTTTTTATATTACACAGTTGGATATTTTCTGGACAGACCTCATATAACTCCTTTGGATTTATGGTGAACAACATTGTATAGACTTCACAAATTACTTTGATTCTTCTTTTTATGGAGACTAATCAGTTCATATTGATGACCATAGATTTTTAGAACTTTGCACCCTAATAATGTGAAAGGTCAACTGATGAATTTTCATGTAGCGCTTCCATGTTCTCTATTGTATCCTCTAGCACAGTTGACGAAAAGCATACTTCATTTTCTGGTGTTGCTTTGATATCAGACTTAGGGGCCACACTAAAACTAAGTCAGAAAGACAAAACTAATAGCCAAGTGTTCAGTAATATTGGCTGTAATGACATATACATATATTTTTAATTAAAAATCTCATTTAGTATTTCTTAACAACCACATATTGATTAAAGCTATTTTTAGCCATAATAAGAAACAGATAATAATTGTTGTTGGAAAGTATAGCCATTCATTATAAAGATCATCACTACACATTTTTTCAGAGAATTTAAAAGAATTCTTAACACGACTTGTTTATCTGAAATTAATGAAGTAGTTGGAATATGCAGTAGTTTGGGAGCTAACAAATGTAGTTGTTTTTCTGCTAAGATATGTTCAGCTTGGGTAAATGTAAGGTTTAAGCCCAAATGCCAGATTATGATTTATTTCAATGAGTCATGGTATCTTTAGTATCAAACTATTAATATGTGTAAAATTGTGAGAAAGGCTAAATTTGCAGGATTTTCATACATTTAAAGTTTTTCTTTTGACCTCTTTGAATGTCCTACTTATGTTAGCCAGGCCTCATTAGTGTTTGTTCTGTTTGTTTTTAATTTTAATTAATTAATTAATTAATCAATTAATTCATTTTTAAAAGAATTTACTGGTAAACTTTCTCAGCCTAGAAGGCTTTTTGTGCAGTTTTTATTCTTTATGTTGAATTTATTGCGGTGACACTAACTAACAGAATTATACAGGTTTTAGGTGCGGAGTTCCACACCACACCATCTGTACACTGTACTGTGTGTTCACCACCCCCAGTCAAGTCTCTGTCCACCATCATTTATCCCTCCTATGTCTTCCTCCACCTTCCTCAATCCCCTCACCTCGAGAATCCTCACACTGTTGTCCATGTCCATCACGCCCATGATTTTTTCCCTTTTTATTCTTTTTGGTTCAATCCCTTTACCCCTCCACCTAGTCCCCAATCCCCCATTCTCATCACAGGTGTCAGCCTGCTCGCTATCTATGAGTCTGCCATTATTTTGCATTTTAGTTCATTTTGTTCATTAGATTGCACATACAAGTGTAATCATATGGTATCTTTCTTTCTCTTACTGGCTTATTTCACTTAGCATGATGCTCTCTAGGTCCAACCATGCTGTCACAAAGAGTAAGATTGCCTTCTTTTTTATGTATAAAAAGTAGTATTCCATTGTACAAATATATCACAATTTTTTTATTCACTTATCTGCTGTTGGACACTTGTGCTGTGTTTAAATATTGACAATCACAAATAACATTGCAATGAACATAGGGATGCATATATTCTTTTATATTATATTGGTGTTTGAGGTTTCTCTGTATAAATTCCCAGAAGTGAGTTTTCTGGGTCAAAAAGCAGTTCCATTTTTAATTGTTTGAAGTATCTCCATACTGCTTTCCACAGTGGCTGCACCAATCTGCATTCCCACCAACAGTGCACTAGAGTTCCCTGTTCTTCACATCCTCACCAGCACTTCTTTGTTGATTTACTGATGATAAGAAATCCCGCCAGTGTGAAGTGATAACTCATTATGGTTTTAATTTGTATTTCTCTGAAGATTTGTCATGTGGAGCCTATTCATATGCCTATAGTCCAACTGCATGTCCTGTATGGAGAAGTGTCTATTCAGATCCTTTGCCCATTTTTTTATTCCATTTTTTGTTTTTTTGATGTTGAGTTTTATAATTTTTGGAAATTAACCCCTTATCAGATGTATCATTAATGAATATATTCTCCGATTGAATGCCTTGTCTTTTAATTTGTTGATGTTTTCCTTTGCTGTGCAAGAACTTTTTAGTTTGATGGAGTCCCATTTGTTTATTTATTTATTTTTTTCCTTTCCTGAGGATGGATGGATATATATATATATATATATATATATATATATATATATATATAATGCTACAAGAAAATGTTCAAGATTTTACTGCCTATATTTACTACTAGGATTTTTATGGTTTTGAGCCTAACATTTATGTCTTTAACCATTTTGAGTTTATTTGTATTTATGGTGTAAGAAGGTTATCTAATTTTATTTTTTTCATATTATCTGTCCAATTTCCCCAACACCATTTGCTGACTAGACCATCTTTACCCCAGTATATGATTTTGCCAGCTTTCTCAAATACTGATTGACTATAAAGGCATGAGTTCATTTCTGGGCTCTCTGTTCTGTTCCATTGACCTATTGTAATATGTCTCTTTTTATACCAGAATCATGCTGTTTTGATTACTATGGCTTTGTAGTACAGTTAGATATCAGGTAGTATGCATCTAACCTTGTTATTCTTTCTCAAGATCGCTGTTTCTATTTAGAGCCTTTTGTTGTTCCGTATAAATTTTTGGAATATTTGTTTCAGTTCTGTGAAATATGCCCCTGCTATCTTGATAAGAGTTGCATTAAATTTGTAGATTTCTTTGGGTAGTATGGACATTTTAATGATGTCAATTTTTCCTATCTATGAACACGGTATATGCTTCCACTTATTTGTATCTTTTTCATTTTCTTTCTTCAGTGTCTTATTATTTTCTGAGCCCAGGTCTTTTATGTCCTTGGTTACATTTATTCCTAGGTATTTTTTTTTTGAAGCAATTGCAAATGGGACTGTTTTCTTAGTTTCCCTTTCTGATAGTTCATTACTGGTGTATAAAAGTGCAACTGACTTCTGGGTATGTATTTTGTATTCTGCTACCTTACTGAATTAATTTATCAGTTCTAGTATTTTTTTTTTGATGGAATCTTCAGAGTTCTCTATATACCAGGGGTGTCCAGCCTTTTGGCATCTTTGGGCCACACTAGAAGAAGAACAGTTGTTTTGGGCCACACATTAAATGAATTGTGACACATAATCACAAAAAAATCTCATAACATTTTAAGTAAATTTACAATTTTGTGTTGGGCCACATTCATGGCCATCCTGGGCTGCATATGGCTTGAGGCCTCAGGTTGGACACCTCTGCTATGTAGTATCATATCATCTGCAGGTTATGGCAGTTTTACTTCTTCTTTTTCAAGCTGGATGCCTTTTGTTTCCTCTTCTTGTCTGATTGCTATGGCTAGGACTTCAATTACTATGTTGAACAAGAATGGTGAAAGTGGACACACTTGTGTTGTTCCTGATCTTAGTTTTTGCCCATTTAGTATGATATTTGTTTTGGGTTTGTCATACATGGCCTTTATGATGTTGAGGTATGTTTCTTCTATTCTCACTTTGCTGAGAATTTTTATCATAAATGTTGATGGATTTCATCAAGTGCTTTTTCTGCATCTCCCGATATGATCATGTAGTTTTTATCCTGCATATTGTTTATGTGGTATATCACATTTATTGATTTGTGGATATTGTACCAATCTTTCATCCTCAAAATAAATCCCTGCTGACAGTCCTAACAGAGCTCCTTTGTAGTTAATTGTCTTTCTCTTGTGTTTTTCAAGGTTCTTTCTTTGCCTTTGACCTTTGCCATTTTAATTATGTTGTGTCTTGGTGTGGGTATTTTTGGGTCCATCTTTTTGGGGACTCTCTGTGCTTCCTGGACTTGTGTGTTTTTTCCTTCTTTACCAGGCTAGGCAAGTTTTCCATCAGTATTTCTTTAAATACTGATCCTTTGCTTTCTCTCTTCTCTTCCTGAAACCCCTATTATGTGGATGTTGTTATGCTTCATGTTTCCCAAAGATTCCTTAAATTATCCTCATTTTTTAAAATATGTTTTTCCTTTTTCTGTTCTAGGTGGGTGTTTTTTCTACCATGTCTACCAAATTGCTGATTTGATCTTCTGCTTCATCCAACCCACTGTTATTTTTTTTCCAGTGTATTCTTCATTTCAGGCACTATATTCTTCATTTCTGATTGGTCCTTTTTTATGATTTCTTTGTTTTTTTTCATGGTGTTGAATTTTCTTCTAGCCATTATTTTGAATTCTATATCTGTTAAATTGCTTACCTCCATTTCAGTGAACTCTTTCTCTGGAGATTTCTCCTGTTCTTTCTTTGGGGCCTGTTTCCTTGTCTCCCCATTTTGGCTGCTTCTGTGTGTTTGCCATCTGCTATGACTCCTGATTTTCATGAGTGGCCTTATATACTAGGTGTCCAGTGGGATGCAATGCTGCAGTCTAATTGATTGCCTAAGCTGGGTGCCCAGAAATTTCCCTTGTGTGTGTTATGTGGACCTCCTATTGTAATTGAGTCTTTATTACTATTGGCCCATTCATGGATGGGGTTGACCCTTAGGCTGGCTGACTATAAGGCTCCACCCTGACCATGGCATGCAGTCAGCTATGTGGGTACCAATAACATGAAGTAAAATTTGCCTCAGCACAGTTTGGTACCTGCCGAGATCTACGTTTGGATATGTTGCTTGAATAGCTTATTGGATCCTGCTCTGATGTGGCTGCCTCTGCTGGGCCTGGGTTCACGTGGGAAGGACCAAGCTGGGCTAGCTTTTAACTGCAGGGGGTCTGGGGGCAGGTCAGCATAAGTCCCAAGGCATCCTGAGATTGGCCATCACTTGACTCCTGCTGGCTGCCTGTTAGGCTCAGCCACTCAGTGAGCCTCTGGCCATAATCCTCAGCTGGGCTTAAGCACCATTGGGTGGTACTAGAGGGAGTCCAGAAGGTGGGGTTACTGCTTTCCCCCAGACTGATGCCACACAGAGGGTAGTGCTCCATCTGAGAAAGATGGTATCCGTGGTATGGTAGAATGACTCAGCACAAGAATCCTGGTGACTGTTCCTTCAGCTCATCCCAAGAGCCATAAAACCTAGAGTCTCCTTATCTGACTTTAGTCTTCTGCACACTCTTTAGGGTAAGTGGCTTGAACAAAATTTTGTGCATTAGCCCTTTAAGAGAGTGCCTCACTGTCTAGCAGACTTCTACTTCTCCTTGGCTGACAGAAACTCCACTGCTTTTCATAGTAAGGTGTGATGTGGGTGCCTCTTCCTGGTTCTGTGCTCTGGGCTGGGGAGCCAAGCTTGGGATTTGGACCCCATCCTTCTCAAGGGAACCACCTGCAGCTAAGATATCTGTCCAGACTTAGCCACTGCCTATAGGAGCAGGACCAGCCCTTTTCACATCTCTCCCCTTCGTACAAGTCTTGATGTGGCTTCTGTAAATCCTTGGTTATAAGTCTTCTCTTAAGCTAGTCTTAGTTGGTTACTCAGGATGATTGCTCCACAAATTACTTGTAATTCTAGTTTGGTCCTGGGAGGAGGTGAGTGTATCTTCCTATCTACGTATTCTACTGCCTTCTTCCCTCTTTGGGCTTTAAGTACAATGGATACTCAATTTACCTCCACTTAACCAATTTTCTAGATTGAAAGATGCCCTCTGTTTCCCCTATGAAATGCTTAATACCCACTGCCTGCTAAATGCAAGTCTTAGATGGTTATTCTCTATCACATTTGTGCATATTTATTCCTATTAGTGAGCTGAATGCTTAATAAGAGTAAGCTATGTTTCTTTCCAAACCTGTTTATGCCTGTTATAGCATGATAATTATGTAATTTAAGTTAATATCTGTTTCCTGATAAATTAATGTAAGAAAGAGAGAGTTGTGGGTATTAAAACTAAATGAAAGCTTCTGCATAGCAAAAGAAACTGCCAACAAAACATAAAGGTGTCCAAACGGATGGGAGATGATATTTTCATATAACAGCTCTGACAAGTGATTAATATCCAAAATATGTAAATAACTCATACAACTTAACACCAAATAAACAATCTAATTATAAAATGAGCAAAGGACCTGAACAGACACCTCTCCCAAGAAGACATACAAGTGGCCAAAAAATATTTAAAAAGATGTTCAACTTCACTACTAGGGAAATGCAAATCAAAACTACAATGAGATACTATCTCACACCTGTTAGAATGGCTGTTATCAACAAGACAAGTAATAACAAGTGTTGGAGAGGTTGTAGAGAAAAAGGAACTCATTCACTGCTGGTGGAAATGTAAACTGATGCAGCCACTATGGAAAACAGTAGGACAGTTTCTCAAAAAATTAAAAACAGAATTATCATATGACCCAGCAATTCCTTTTCCTGGCATCTACCTGAAAAACTCAAAAACATCTATTGCAAAGATATATGCACCTCTATGCTCATTGCAGCATTATTTATGGTGGTCAAGACATGGAGACAACCAAAGAACCCATCAATAGCAGATTGGATAAAAAAGATATGGTAAGTATATAGTATGGACTGCTACTCAGCCATAAAAAGAAAAAGGTATAATACTGCCGTTTGTGACAACATGGATGGACATTGAATATATTATCCTAAGCAAAATAGGTTGGTCAGAAAAAGCTAAGAACCAATGATTTTACTCATATGTGGGATATAAAACAAACTCATAGACATGGACAGCAGTGTGGTGGTTACCAGAGGATGAGGGTGTGGAGGAATAAAGAGTAAAGGGGCAAGTATATGGTGACTAAGGAGGATTTGACTGTGGGCGGTGGGCACACAAAGCAGTATACAGATCATATATCAGAGAAATGTACACTTGAAATCTCTATAAGCTTATTAACCAATGCTACCCCAATAAACTTAATAAAAAATTAAAAAGGATGGACTTTCAAACTAAAAAGAAACAACTAAATGAAATACCTGAAAAATGTGATAAGAGCAGATGATTAAAACAATATTGGTCAGAAATCATGTGTGGTAAAACAACTATAAATAAGGAAAATATCTTTAAAATTTGGAAGGATTTTGTGTACAGATTACTTTATAATTAGCCTTAAAGCTCCCATTACACTTTGAAGAAGGTTAAACTGGAAATCAGGGTTATTGTATTTTGGCTGTGGTTTGTACAAAAATAACAGTGGCAACTTCAATTAGCATATATAAAAATAACAGAAAAGTATGTACATATTTTTATATTATGAGTTAAAATAAAGGTTTTGAAGTGTTCATCATCTTTATGATTTCCCACTTGTAGAGGCTTTTCAATTAACCAGCAATTTCCTAGTATAGATCCTTTGTGAAAATAGTTTTAACTAGTAACAAAAACTAATTCTTGTTAGGGGCTTCACTCAAATAATACCAAGTATCTCATTGAATCCTAAGTTGAGGTGAACCAAGACCAAAGAAAGGAAGCAAGGAAGCTCTGGGGAGCTCAGAAGCAGGAGTTCAGTTTGTGACCCTTCTCACTTCATCTCTGCTCATGTGAGCCCTGGAATCTCTGTATGTGTCTCTCAATTTTAAGTTTAAAGTTTCTGGGAAAGAGAAGCTGATTCTACCAGCTTGGATCAACTACCCTTAAATCAATTACCTACCTTGAGTCAATAATCTATATTCCAGAGGAAGAGCCTCATTTTACTGTCATGAATCCAGAAACCATTTTTGGAAAAGAAGAACCATTGTGAATTATGCACCCACTCCCAAGAAGGGATATTTTAGAATTAGAAAAGATGATATAAAGTTCAGTGATAAATATATACAAAGTTTGGGGAATTTTATCCACTGGCATTCTGGGAAGCTGCTCCCAGATCTAAGAGAGATTAAAGTGGAGGATCAGGGCATAAGTTCTGAAGATATGAGAGAGAAGTTCACATATCTGAAAAGTAGGGTTTTAGGAGGAGTAGGGTATGAGGAGCTAGGGTCTAGAAGTAGGAAACCAAGGGGAGAGTAATATGATACTGAGCAGCCAGAAATGAAAGAAAGAGAGAGGGGGAGAGAGACACACACATACATGAGTCAACTTTGGTTTTGTGTTTGGGACGTTGGGGAGAGAGAAGATCTAAAGGAGGTTTTAAAACATTTGTAGGAGGGAGCACTGCATAAATACCTGTACCCTCTACTTCAAGAAAACCAAAATGAAATCAATATTATTTTTTAAGGATTTAGTTCTTGGATTAAATGAGCAAAAGCCAGTCATAGCAAGGCGTGCAGTAATTATTTATGCTGAAATATCCATAATGTAATACACATTGACTACAGTATTTTAGATTTAGCATTGCTTTTGGAAATCATTCTTCTTTACTCAAAGGAAAAAATTATATGCAAACACATTTATTTCATTTAAGGGAAAATAGAGAATTAGATACTCAGGTTCTAGTTTATTTCTCCAACTAATAGGTCTATAAGCTAATATTTCTAAGCCTCCTTTTTGTGACTCATAAAAGGTGGTTGATGGATATGAATATCAAATAAGCTTACATATAAATGTGTGCAAGACAAAAGCAAAATATTATTCCAGCATGACATTATTAGAGGCTTATGTTCATATACTACCTAGACTCCTAGAAAGGTAGATATAGAATAAAATAAATGTTCATAAATATTACTGGTAAAAGATTATTATTTCATTTGGGAACTTTTACTCTCCTCTCCTTTATTATTTCTTTTGGAAGATCACAAAAATCACTAATTTTTTTCTTCTACTTCCCCAACACATTTAGATCTTCTGGAGTTCCTCCCCACACATCTCCAGAATATGGCACACACTCCCCAGTTCTCTTCCTACATGAGCCTGAAACAATGTGCAGGCCCCACTTGTTTTCAGAATGAAGTTACCAATTCTCAATATACAGCAATATATTTTCAGCACATTTGGCTCCGGACTATATGGTAGTATGTGTGTGGCTAGCCTTCACAATTTTCCATTATCTTCTTCCCGGCTTTGTGATGCCTAGGGTGTGTTTTTACAGCCCTTGTATTTTATTCCTTTGTCTCTGAGTAGGACCTCCTAAGATCTCAGTAAAAGTTCTCCAGTTCTTCAAGAGAAGAGCTCGGGTTGAGTAACCTCCTGCTTGCTGTCCTCTTCTTGCCCCCATGCACTTTTTGTCTATGATGTAGAAATCTTCTTTGTATGGAAGATGATCTGAAAAGTCTATTAAGGATAAAATTAAGGCATCCCAGTGCACTCGGCCTCAAGCAGATCATTTGTAAATTTAGGAAACTCCTGACAAGTACCTGCAATTTTAATATCCCCTTGTTTCACGCAGAAAAAAGAACCACCTTAGGTCATTTTGACAGATATAGTTTGAGTCTCCTGTGTACCCTGGATGATAAAGGACATGTAAGAATTAGTTTTTACTGCACTGTATATTGCAAAAATATTATAGTTGTTCATAAACTTAATTCATACAATGACATTCAATATAAGTTAGTTCTTTCCAGAGAGATTCCCATGGAATGCCTGTAGTTTTAAAATAGTACTCGTTGTTTATTGAACTACTTAAAAGAAATCAAAAGTGATTTTGCTTATGTTTTCTTAAAGAAGAGAAAAGTTAGATTTTAATCTATTCATGTTTCCTCTATGAGAGTATGTTCCAACTGAGAAATGGGACAAAACAGGAAATACTTTATGATTTTTTATGTGAAAAAGGGACTATAACCATCATTTCTGTTTAGTTTATAATTTTTCAAGTTTTGCTAGTCTTTCATCCCCTCCTGATGGAGCACTTCTTAACTTGCATCATACATAGTTTTACAAAAGGGTATCAACAGAGGAAAAATTACATGAATTATTTAGGAAAGCCAAATGCTTTAAGCATTACTATGAAAAGTGATATTTTAACATTATTCCTATCATCTTTTGTATACAAGTATAAAAAGCTAACATTTACTTACTCTGGGTAAAATGAATACATTGTTATACCAAAGTTATTGATAAAAGTTTTCTATATATAATAATAAATATGACCTATAATGTACATTGTATAATATGCTATATATAGTAAATAAAATAATTTTGTTCTGAAAATATTGTCTCTAAATGTACGTATGAGTGGTGTTTAAAGAGCATTTATTTAATTCTTCCATACTCATTCTAATTCCTTTCATATAATATAAATCATTTGAACCATAATCATTAAATTGCTTTTAAACAGTGAAGTTCTATACCAGTAGGCAGTATTGTTATTACTTCTATGTTTTATTTATTCCCCTGAACACTGCTTTCTACTTTTTTATGTATTCTTTTATTTGTGAAAATTACTGACAACACAATGAACTTTCCAGATACCACAAACTATGCTGTTCACAAGCATTCTGAGAGAATCATTTAGAATTTTTGAATAATAAAAAATGGAATCAATCTCTATTTGTGCAAGTTCCTAGTGTGTTATGAATGCAATGTGATCTTGGTATTTGCTTATCAAAGGAATGCACTAAAATATTGCAGAAAAGGCCATGGGGCATGACAAACTTCATTTTATTACTTCACTTTCCTTTGACTATTAATCCCATTCCTCTCTCTTCTGTTGGTCTTATTAGTGGATTTTAACAAGCAGATAAAAGTCTTCAGTCTAGTGTTTAGCAAAAAATGATAACATTTCAACGTGAATAAGGCTTCATTTTACAGATGTGATTAGTGAATAGTGTGCATTTTGATGTTTTAGATCTTATTAGGCAAGAGTAATCAATGGGTAGTTTTCTTACCTGATGATTATTTTCTTAATGCACTCTTCTCATGGAAAGTTAAGTCAGCGAATATTGACTGAATTCTCCCGTATGCTTCTGAGGTGGTCCTTCAAAACGACTGTATCTAGTCTTTTCTTCTATTTTGGATTCTGCTCTTGTATTACTCTGCTCAAGAGTCAAAGTCCCAGCAAAGAGGATCCAGCTGGCCAAACTTACACGAAGCTGTATTGTGGTGGTAAGAGGAAAGTTTTGGCAGAAGGAACCAAACTCCTTCTAAGTCTTAGAAGTAAGAAAGGCACCTGAGTTTATCCCCCTAAGACTGCACTCATTAGGGAAAAGTAATGCTCCAAAGTAATCCGATGTGGTAAGCAAAAAGAGATAGCTAATGGTCTCCATAGTAAGCAAGCCTACATGGAGTAGGTGGAAATTTAGCATAGCTTTCAACCAAGTGTGGGTTTCAGTTGGGCATAGAAAGGAAGCCAAAAGCATTTCAAGAATGAATCAGTTTGAATTACTAATATTCAATTCTTTGTTTTCTTAACTATTGAGAGAGCTAGCCATGAATTAATCAATTACAGAGACAATAGCATTATAAACAGGAGTGTTTGGTTCCCGTAAGTGAAGCCACTTTGTAACAAGAGTCTTGGCTGAGCTTCCTAGTTTGCTTTATCTTTACCCAAATTTCACTTGGTCATTACTAGAGTTATTGTGAAATACTAACATATGTATAAATTTTTGCTTTCCTCACAGGAAAACTGAGACTACTGTGAGTTTTACTAAATGACTCTGATGCCCTCAGAGGGAGGTTCAAAGTATTGCAAATAAGCAATGTAAGAAAATTATCTTCCTCACTCAGTTCTCAATTTAGATTTTAGTTGTGTCCTTGTTATGGGACCTTGAGCAAATGTTTTAAATGCTCTGATTCTTTGCCATGGCCAAGTGGCTCTGTTGACTGGAGTGTTGTCTCATACATCGGAAGGGTTGAGGGTTTGATCCCCAGTGAGGGGCCCATGCCTGGGCTGTGGGTTTGATCCCCAGTAGGGGATCTCTCCTACTACTGATGTTTCTCTCTTACATTGATGTTTCTTTCTCTCTGCCTCTCCTCTCTCTCTAAAATCAATGAATATATCCTTGGGTGAGGATTAAAATAAATAAATATATAAATGCTCTGACTCTCCATATGAATATATAATATTTATATTATAGATTATTTGAATGTATTTTGAGTACCATAGGTTAAAATTATTTATAGACTTAAACATATTGCCAATTACATTCCTTAGAGTAAAAGAAATAAATGCATTCTAAAATTTAAAAAAAAACAAATTGAAAATTATGTGCTATTTTCTGAGAAAAAAACCCAAACAATTTGATATGAAATGTACATGCATGGTACAAGAATGAGGTTGAGGCCTTAATGTCTCAAAAATAGCTTTCTATAGTGTTCTTTTAAAACTGAAATTATATTCTTAGAAATTTGTATAAATGCTGTCTCTACTTTTCAGTGTTTTGTAAGCCAATAAAAAGACACTCATTTTTCATCTTAAATTATATCAGATTTCCTAGCTTAAAAAAATAGTGAAACAAAAAAATATATAGTTTGTTCTGTTTTCTGCCCCAAGGAAGCAATGATGTGGATACTCTAAAATAGCAAATAATGTAATCAGTGTTTATGTCATTGGCTTGGCAAGCCTTGGGGAATTATTACTCGGAACCAGCTTTGCATAAACTAGATCAGTAGCTGATAGTTTGGTTATGTGATATGATTTGAGAGAGCAAATCCAACAGTATCTCCTTAGTGTTCAAAGTACCTAAAAATCTCACCAAACTTATCAAAATACCTATTTAAGAATTAAAACCTTATCTGGGAATAGTAGAAAGTTAATTCACTAATGCCAAGAACCACGCATATCCTCTGCTTTCCTGGATTCAATCCTGTCTTCCTTTGCTCTTCTCTCAAAAAAACCTCCTAGATTCTTTGCCAAATACTACCTGACTTCCATTTCTTTGTATTCTGGAATTGGCTCCCCTTTTATCTCCACTTGTTCTAATTCTATTTTAGCCTTTAAGGTCCAGATTAAATCTTGTCTTCCATAAGCCTTCACTACTAACTGAAGTCGAAAGACATTATCCTTTCTCTGAACACTTATAAGCTTTGTGGTCTGTATGACTCTTTTAGTAGTTAATCATTTGGTTTTTGCCTTGTGGCATCACATCTATTGTATGCTTAGTTTAAAAAAATGTTCCTTTTCCTTTTTAATTTTTTTTTGCCATTTTTCTCATTCAATTTATTCTTCATACAGCATCTAGAAGGATTCTTTCAAATGCCATTTTCCTGTTTAAAACCCATTGCTCAATTAATTAGGTTTAAATTTCTTACCTTGACTTGCGAAGCCACATGGGTTTTCTTTCAAATCTCATAACACAAATAACTCTTTCCTGTCCTAGAGCCATTGCCAATACTACTATTTTTGCTTAGAATTCACTCTGCCTATCTCTTTGTGTGGTTGACTCCTCATTCTTTACAGCTCTATCTATAACTTACCTCCTGTAGTCTTGCTTTGACTATACTATCAAAATATGGTTTTCTCTGGATTGTCTATTTTAGGCTCTTACCTTTCTTTCATATATATATTTTTCATTTATCTCTCATAATCTGCTCTTCACTATTCTTCTTCCTGCCTCTGCCTTGGAGACTTGCCCTATGAAATACATCAGTGTGTTTTCTGCCCTCTGGATTCAGGTTGTCTTTAGCCAATAAGAGGGAGACTCAGGCAGTGAGAAGTGAAGGGTATATACTGTTATTGTGATTCTATCCCTTCCAGGCCATCCAGGGTTGGATGCTTGTCATCAAGTAGATATTGTGTATTTCCATTTTATAGATGACAAAACATATCAGAATGGTTAAGAGATTCACACATATGTACAAACGGTAGTGTCGGGATTTAGATTTAAGTGTTTTCTTCATATCATTCTGCCTCATTTATCAATGTAAACAACACTTGATTCAACTTTCATTTCTCAGACCAGGTGAAAACACTAGTCTGTTTTTAGAGATTAATTCTCTATCGCATTGCTTCTAAAATCACTATCTCTTGACTTAAGCTCACAAAACAGAGTTGGGAGAATAGTTACCATAATATTTATACCATATGTGTTGATCTGAGTATCCCTTCAGAATTTGTTACCAAATGTGTTAGAAACCATCTAGATCTATGACAAATAAGTAGGAGTGAGCAAATTTTTAAAATTAGAGTAATAACTGCCTTTAAATGCATCCTGAAGAAAAGTATAAGATACAATAGTACTAACTTACTTGAACTTAATTTTTAGGTTAATTTTTTAAAAATCACTAGAGATCTTAATGTTGAGCTGCATCTGCAGAAAAGGCCATGGGGCATGACAACTGTTATCTATCACAACAATATTGACCAAACTCTCAGTGAGAGATTCGTTTTGAAATCATCATGTGACAAACCCTTTAACAGTAACATTTCTATATTATATTTTGATAGCGGGATAGGATCGGTACTTGGAATTTATTAATTGAGAAAACAAGTATAAAAGCTAAACTGTAATTCAAGCAGCATATAAAATCCTTACAGGTTTCAAATCTTAGAAATAGTCTTATGGGGAATAATTGTTTAGGCCTTGAAAGTCTGAATGTTTTACATGTTTTGCTAAAACCTTATATGTCCAATACCTCCATTCTTCTGTCAAACATGATGAGCTCTATAAAAAGGCTTTCATTCTCACAAGGAGATCCATTAATCTCCTTAAACATAGAAAAGGCAAAAAACATGAAGGATGAGAATGAACCCTAATGTAAATACAGATAAATATGACGACAGCTGTAGCTCAACAGTTATAGAACTGGCTTGAGAAATGAAACCTCTATAGTACACACACGTACACATGCACACACTTTGGATTTATTTATGAAACAGCGTCTTCTAAACACAGAACCTTGCATTGCAGAAAAGGCAATTAAATAGAACAGCATGAGGTTGTCAATCACTTCAACAACTAACAAAAGCATCTACTATCAAAGCAAATAATGTAAATGTGCAAAAAGGTACCTTGCTATCAAGGCAAATAATGTAAACATGCAAAAGCAAATAATTCTCTGTATCAAATGTCACCATTTTAATGTTCTTCATTTTTGTGTGTTTTTGCATATGCTCTATAGTATATCAGTTATTCTGACATTTGATATAGAATTGACCATTATTATTTCCTAGAGAATTTGGTCATCCTGTGAAGCTTTTGAAAGAGGTTGGTACTTTCTTTTTTCTTTTTGTTGCTAGTGTTGTACAAACAAATGGACAGTCACAGCTTATCATCACTTAAAGATGCATGTGCATGCTGCAGTTTACTGAAACATGATTGGCTGCTACATAAATCAATCTGATAGAGATCAGTTCCATGAAGAAGAGATAAATCATTAGCCAGAGCTTTTGGAATGTAATTCATTTTAGATAGTGATTATTGATGATTTAATTTTAGCAGTACATGTACGTGTCTGGACCATGATTTTATATAAAATGTTAATGCAAAATAATGTGTTCATTTTAAAAGTGAGTATAAAGAAACCAATTAGAAGTTCATATGCAAAACGTGTTAATGAAATGGCAGGAATAAGATGTCCAAAGTTTTATTTTCTAAATGGGTTAGAAAGTAGCATGTTTCTCAGGAAAAAAAACTTAAATATTTTCTTAGAACATAGGTGGTCCCAAACCTCATTTGACTTACCAGCCCAGATGACTGAGACTCAGGAACATTTTGGATATGCATCTTCTGCATGCTGACCTCCGTTTCTACTGCTCTTTATGCCCTAAACCTACCACTTCTATTCATTTCTATTTAACAGCTTTTAGTGGGGGTCTTCATGAGAAAAGATCTTGCACTCCGAAATGCACTGTTTTCTATCATGTAGGTAAATAGGCAGTGAGATGTGTCTAATGGTTTTGACACCAGTAATTCCAGGTGGTAGCGGCATGAGACTGGCAAAGTCATGTTGCAAGGTGGACCAGCTAGATGATGCCTAGGGTCACTGTCTCTAAGGGACACTGGGATATCATTGGGAAATTAACAGGATGTAAGAATTAAATGTATTACAGATTTCCAAGGAACATTATATACCCTGCTGGGAAAATACTTTGAAAGGCTACTTGGAGTGGGGATGAGCTGGTCAGATAACAAGAGCTAGTGACCAGAATATCTTCTCAGAAATGTCTTTGATTTACTGAAGGAAGTAAACAAGTTTGGGTCAGAGGTAAAAGCTGCTACCAACAGGAATCTTCCGTCTTAATATATCCCCCATGAGGTTCTGCTTTGAAATAAATGTGAACAAATATTTGGCGCCCCTGGTTTGCAGGGACACCATATTATTGGCCTTCCTGAATGCCTGATTGAAGTTCCTGGGCAATAGGACACGTGAAAACACAATGGCAGGCCTCAGTGAAATTTTATTTTGTGTCTGTGGTGTCTGCCCCTGGCTAACCCAGAGTTAGTCATCCTGATTTTTTCTAATCAGTGTAGCCTTAACAAGGAAATCCATTTCACTGTGGAGATACAGAAGACTAAAAATCCTAGGTTGAGATCAGTTTTGCTGTTTTCTTTTCCATCTCTTGCCTCTCCACACACAATCCCTCTAGCCTTTGCTTTTTTCCCTAGAAGTGTCACCATCTTTACTAATTCCTAATGGTTCCCCAGTCTACACTGCCCTAGGATCTGAACTGATTAACCCACCAGCCTCCACAATCTAGTTCTTGCCTTATCCTTTTATACTGTGTCTCTGCTCATCACTTACTTCTTTTCATTCTGCGTGATCTCAAGACACCCTAGGTACTTCATTTTAGTCATTAACTCCCCATTGGGAAAGGGTACCCGGGTGGATGCCAATATTTGTTTAACAATGAATGACTAGAATATAGAAACATCCTGACTTTTAAATCACACAGTTTGCCACCTCTCTAACTTGACTAAAATAAGATAAAGCAAATATTTTATTCTAAATGAGAAAGTTTGAGGCCTTGCCGAGAAAAGCTGGCATATGTGATAATATAAAGGGGTATATTTTTTGCATCTCACATCAGATTTCCTTTTAGGAAAATAAATTTTCTCCTCTGTGGTAGTCACAAGGGATTTGAGAGTCTTGATTCCAGATGAGAACAAAGTAAGGTAGCCAGTGGAATGTGACCTCAGAAGGTGGTGTATGTGTCTGTGTGTAAGTGTGTATAAAGGAGAGACATGTAGTAGGGAACCTGTGAGGAAGTTACACATCTGAGGTTGGGTAGACAAATCTAACATCCTGTCCTATATTTCTATTCTGTTTTTCCTTGTTATTTCTTTCCTTCTATTTTCCCTAAGCCTTCAGCAAAGTTTTGTTAACTATTTCATCCTGCTATTGATGGTGCTGCAGGGAATTACAACATAAGCCCGTGTCTACATTTAGTACAAAATGGCAAGAGGAGCAGAAATGGCTTTAGGGAAGCCAGATTCCAGCAGCAAGAAGTGGCCGGCAGAAGGGTGTGGCAGCAGACAGAGACGGATTGCTGTCTGAGGGAGAAAGTGACAACCAGAACAGGTTCTTAAACATAAAAGCAATCTCTGGGATTCTCAGAGTTTCCAGGGCACAAGAAATTGCTAAAAGACCAAAGCCCCTCAAGGTGGGGTCTCAGACTATTGTTGTACAGTCATTAAAGGGAAGGGTGACCCCTGGAGGCCAGAGCAGCCTACAGCCAGAGCTTACTGCTTCACCAATTCCAAGACACATTCCTTGGTAAATAATAAAAATGCCCACCTTCTCGACATGCCAGCTAAGCATTTTGAAAACTGCATTATTTTGTTAGCTCATCTTATTGAATTAATGTACAGTTAAAGCTAAGGAAATAAATGCAGACTTAGCAGTGTTTATCCTCCCAGGCATCACCTGCTCCTTGAGTCTCCTGAGCCAGATTCGACTATCCCTACACTTCTTGAAGAAACCACCAAACACTCCCAATGACACGAGTGTTCACTCTCCCCTACTCTATCCCTCATCCACCAGCAAAAAGACATCTATGTGTTAATGCATTACATTCTGAATGAGCAGTGCATTTGCTAGAGTTAAATGTTTTCTTCTTACAGTCCTGTGACTAAGATTCTTCTTAATGAGATTCGAAGGTATTCTATCCTTTGTCTTCACTGTCAAGCTTGTTGGAGGGAAATTCTGTGTGTCATGGAGACATGTTCTGTGCTGAAACTTCACACCCAGAAAGTTACATTTTCAGCCTGATCCCAAGGGCTGTGGGGATCTGATGTGTTCATGCTGAAGCAGAGGCATTTGCTGTAGCTCTAGTGAACATAAAGCTGTACCAAGGCCTGCCGGATGGTCTGTGAACCTTTGACAAATATTTTAGTCTCTTTTCAAATAACAATCTCAACTCCCCCCGTTCAGAAATAGCTTTTGTCTCCTTAAGCACAAGTTATGGTTCTCAACTACCTCACGACACAAATTATGATCAAAAGTAGACTTTTTTCTACGGCTTGACTACTGAAGAGGTCTGCCTTCTTTCTTTCTCCTTGTTTATAAATTAAAGTAAATGATATAATGCATTATGCAATTTCTAATGGAAATATGTTCTGAAAAGCAAAACGCAAGAATTATTTGACTGGTTTTTGATTCAGGTTAGCAGAATGTTATTTTAAAATCATTTATATTATTTTAAATGTATAATTTTATTAAAAAATGTTTGGTTACTGCAGCTACTTAGGCATTAAATACTTAGGTAGCAATGATTGTCCCAGAGTTGAAAAATCAGAGCAAGAAGTTATTTATTGTGAGCTGACTTTATGGAAGACGCTATGATGCTACAAACTTTTTTGAAGTGATGTTTTACAGAATTGCTTTAAAAAACCCCAGAGGGTAAATAGTATTCTCAGAATAAACAGAAAAATGCTGACCTTGTCAGATTTAGCTGCTGAAAGCCAAGCTGTTTTAAGACTTGGAGTATCAAGGGTCATGGTTATAAACAACACAGAGGGAAGGGGAGAAAGAGGGAGACACAAAGAGACAGAGAGAGAGCTATAAGTGAGGAAGTATGTCTGCACTATGGATATAAGGATGTTGACCTTGACAAGAAGGGAATGAGATATTTATGTAAAACTACAAAATTAAAATAAGCCACAAAAACAACCACGAACAAAACAAAACCAAACCCTGAGGCCCACAACTACTTGAATTTTTCTTTTTTTCTTAGAGCATATTTAAAGCCGGAAATGAGTCACTTTAACTTCATCTGTTTTTGGTTTCAGAAGGGGAGAAAGGTCAAAGCTTCTTTGTTTTAAGTAAGCTGGTCACTACTTCTGAAGTGTAACATGATAGGGTTCAGGGGCCTTAATGAAACAGGCATTTCTCAGACACCCAAAGCTGTATGAGAGTCCTCAGCTGTGGCAGGTCAAGAACTGGGCTTCAGGAAGGTGTCTTAAACAAAGGCAAGTCAGAGGATGACCCTTTCTTGACTTTCATATCTGGATGGGTGTTTCTATAGCCAGCTCCATAGAGAATAGAATACAGAAATTGGCCACTCCTTTCTATATTTTTATGCATTATCACACATTATAGCCCCACTACTAAATCACTACAGTGCCATTCATACCTAGGCACCAGATGCAGAACTATGCCCTAATACAAATATTTTTTGTTTAGCCTAAATAAATTAAAGAAGTAAGTTAAGAAACAATTCTTGTTGCTGAGAATACTAGTACTAACTTCTAAAACATCATATAGTTCTTAACCCACTGGATTTAACATCCTACTACTGGGAATGTTAAAGTATCATATTCCTAAAGAAGTACTGGAGCCGAGGCTGACCGAGCAGGTGGATTTCAAGAAATGAGCCTAATCTCTACTCTGAGTCAGAGAGGCCAAAACAAACTGCCTTTTTTCAGCAAGGAGGTCTAGACTGAGAGGAAGAAGGAGTTTTGGAGCACAGAAAGAAAACTCGTAAATGCCGCCAGACAGTGAAGGTTTCCAGTGCAGCTCTTGTTTGTTGGTGGCTGGCCTGTCCTTTGCTGTCCTCTTCCACTTCATCTGGAATGTGCTGTTTCACATACATGTCTGGTCTCTAGGCTGGCTGTTTCTGACTTTGACTAGGCAACCTTTTTCAGGCCTGCCGTATTCCTGACCTTGCTTCCCATGAGCAATATATCCACTCTGGGTCATCACTACCCAGCCTGTCACCATTTTGCTTAATGGTTGGGGTTTGATGTTTTTGACCTTGGGTTGAACCCAGTAATGAATAACTTCTCTATACAGGCTCAGCGGCTGAATTATCATGTTTTCAATGATTAGAAATGCAGCCTCCAAGGAAAGGCAGTGATATTTAGTTGCAGGTTCTGGAGCTGGAGATATTCCAGCCTAGATGCCTGTTCAAAGAAATGCCTCAAACGTATGTTTGGTGGAAGGACCGTTCCTGTCTGAAACCTCTATGACTTCCTCCTTCCACTCAGACTCTTTACAGAGACAGAGAAAAGTTTCCTGACCATTACATACAGCTCTTTATAGTTTATCCAGTTTTTTGTATGTATTATTTCATTGAAATTATCACAATCTTTAAACTTATCAGAAGAGAAATTATTATTATCCCCAAAGTTACACCACTAGCAGGTATGGGGTCAGGAACAAAAATCCATGTTTCATCCATGTCCGATACCAGCATTTTTTCTACCACTCCATATCTCTATGCCTCTTTGCCATTATCATTTTAAGAATAGTCAACCCATAGTTACAGAGTTTTAGAGCCTTATGAAACCTTAAATATTGCCTAATGTAACATCATTATTATTTTAAAAAATGGCTCTGAAGTAAAGGCATGGCTTACACAGGATTATTGGTAGAAAACAATTCTTCTGACTTTAAATCACACACAATCACACGTAGGTGCAAAAATGAAAAAAGAAGAGATTGAGACAGAAACTAACAAGGCTTAGGAGATAGTAATGAGGAAATGTTGAATATGGCCCCTGGTTTCAAGGTAGTAAAGTGCAGTAAAAGCTAAATTCTAGTATAAAAAAACTTCAAAATAATTAGTTTTATTTTCTTAACTGCAGGAAATATGAATAAAGCCTGTTTGTAATCATTTTTAAAAAGTTTATGCCTTATGGTTCTTTTTAGTTTATTTTTAAAATATCCCTTTATCTACAAGGCCCTGTTGGAGATATAAATACGACCAAGGGATAGTGTCTGCTCTCCAAGGACTCTAAGTGTCATAGGGGATTGTGGCAATTTTAAACCAGGGCTGAAAATTCTTTGACACTCCTTCCACCAAAAGGTGGGATCTGTGTCTCCTTCACCGTGAAACCAGGTGGACTTGTGCTGCTTAAACAGATAATGGTGATGCTACAAGACTTCTTAGTCATATAAGACTATGTACTTAGTGACATGAGCTGACGTATAAGAAGCTCAACAATTATGATGGGACCACTATGCTAGAGATTCAACGTACATACTCAGCATGCAGGCATTAACATTCCTGCTCATAGTCCCAGCCAAACCTAATCTTCCCACCAGCCCTACTGGGGCACCAGAATGTGAGCAAAGTCGTCTTTAACCAGTCCATCTACCACTAAGTGACTCAGTCAACACCCCATAAAATGGAATAACCACCTGCCCAAGTCCTGTTTAAATTCCTGACCCATAACAATCATGAGACAAAATGAGATGGGTGTTGTTTTAAGCTACAAAATTTTGTGGGTTATTTTATAAAATAAATAACAAGAACAGGGGTAAAATAAATTTTAAGGAATTCAGAAATAATAAAAGGCCTTATCTATATTTCTAAGAGCTTATAATTCACTTGGGTTAAGGGGTAAGAATCCTTTATGAGGCCATTAGAGATCAATACAAAGCAGAAATGTCAAAATGGAAATGGATTTTGGAGAGGCAACATAACTGAGTAAGTGAGGGGCATTTCAGAAGAGAACAATGTGATATTTAGTGAGTGTTAAAACTAGTGTTAGTAGTAATCACAACTACGATTTATTTAGTGCTTATTATAAGCCAAGAACTCTATAAAGTGCTTTATATATTATTTCATTTCTCTTTTAATGAACTTTCAGGATATGCATTATTATGCCTTTTGTACCTGGCAGGAAATAGAACATTTTGCCCAAGGTAACACAGGTTGTGGGTAGCAGGACCACAGCTCAAAAGGGTTATGCCTGCTACCCCGAAATGACCTTTCGCCAAAGTGAGAAATATAACTGTATTATACCTATGGCTTAGATAGAATATTTTCATATTAACAAAATTCAAAATTTTTTTTTAATTTTCTAGAGCTGTAGTAAGTCAAACATGGAATGTATTTTACCTCCTCTGTAGTTTGCAACATAAACCTGGTGTTAAAATTATTTTATCAATATTTTTGAAAAGTCATATAAAGATGTGATTTTTAACCAAACTTTAAAAATCTTTAATATTTTTCTGTATCATCCATTTCTCAGTAACCTCTTTATAGCTTAAAAAAATCCTTTTGCTCCAGTTGAGGCATTGCCAAGATTCCTAAAAAGTCCCCTTTTGGGGATTTTCTTCTCAAGTACTGAGAAAATACCTTCTGTTACATAGCTGAATACAGGCTTGTTTATTTCATTGAAGGTATTTTAACCCCTATAAACTGTTACATAAAGCTGAAATATGCTGAAGGAGCTCAAGCTTTAACACACTAAAATAAATGAATAATCAGAATCATATTCTTAGCTTTAACTAAAAGAAAACACATGTGAGAAGGTGCAAAGATCTGCAGAAAGATAGGGTTTACGTGGTCATCTGGTATAGAAAAGATATTAGATTGGGCAGTGTTATTCTCTATGACTAAAATTGTCATTAAAAACAGACCCAATCTTGAAGTGATAATTACAAGCTTTAAATCACCTATTCTGAATGTATCAGAAAGTAGAAACCTCGTTTCTCAGGAGAAATAAGTAAAGCAGTACAACATGCCCACTAAAGAAGGCAGCTCCATGCAGGCGGCAGCGCAGGTCCCCGCCCTCATTCTAAGGTGGATTAAAGTCACGGCATTGCTCCTGAGAGAAGCTCTGTGAGTAGAAATAGCACTGCATAACACAGAAATAACCTAGCCAACGTGAGAGTGTTTCAAAAGCAGAAACTTATAATACATATACACACACTCATATTGGTCTGTTCCCTGTTATATGATTGAATTAAGAATATGTAAAAATAGGTTAAATGTCTGTCTAAGGAAGCAAAATACTTGTAGTTGTGTTACTGTTTGAAAACCTGTACATTGTCAACCTTTTCCTGTCATTAATTATTCTATTATATGGAAATACCAAAGTTGACATACCAAAGTTTACTAATTTAATCCTCTGTAGTTGGACATCAGATTCCTTTCTTTTCTTTTACTAGAAAAACACTTACTTGAATATAAATCTTTGTACACATTTATAATAATTTTCTTAAAATGCATTCTTATGAATTAACTTACTAGGTTAGATAGTTTACACATTTTTCAGTCATTTCTTACATGTTGCTGCCAATTTGCCCTGGGGGAAAGTCGTGACGATTCATACTCCCATAGGCTAGGAGAATGTTTCTTTCTTGTCACTGAGTATAAGAATTTAAATTTTTATTTTGTTAAACATCTTTATTCTATTTGTTTTCTTTTAATTTTTAAATTCATTTTTTTCTTCTGATGCATTATTTTTTAACCATCAATTATATCAACATGTTCCTTAAAGGTTCTCCGTTTGTTATGATGTCAGCTAATCACATGTAATTTCTTCTAAAATGTTATGGCTTAACCTAAAAAAGCACATTTTTAATTCACCTAGAATTCATTTTGGTAAGAATAAAAACTGTTTTTTGACTTAAAAAGAAAGTATACTAAAAGGTACATACCCCAAAGTAATTTTTCTTCAAAGTCATTATCTTAGGAAGCTAATTACATATTCTAATAATATTCAGAACATATTTGTAATTTTCATCTGCAATTGTCTTCAGTGCCAGTGGAAACATGTAAAGCCACAAAAACACACTGTTCTAGGTCACTTAGCTCATTCAGCAAACTTGGCTTTGATTGGCTTTTGCTCTCTCTGAAAATAGAATCTGACCTTAATTGGTGAAGATTCACCATCACTAAGGATATTTCATAAGATCTGTAAGAAATGCATCCAAAATTCCCAAAAGGGGACTTTGAAAAATATTGTCAGTAGTGGAATAAATGTCTCTTTTTAAAGTGACTAATTTGAAATAGGCTACACTAATTTTATTGCATTTATTCTTATTTGGTTGTTTAAATTTTGGTTTTATTATTTAATAATTTTACTCTTTATATTTTTCCTAATAATCAGCTTGCTAAGTGACCAGTCTTATAAACTAAACATCTCTTGTGTGCTTTCAAAATATTCATTTACTTGTGGGTAAAAAACATTTATATCAAAGCAAAGATGTCTGTGTGTTTTAAGCAGACTAATTCTAGGACATATGTAGCATAATATCTCACAGATAGAGATAGGATTATGAATAACATTAGTATTAAACATATATTTTTCTTCTAGTACACTTAATAATGAGAAGCAAATTGAACTAAGAACTTTAATGATACATTATACAAATTAATAAGAATATATGTTCCAATAACACTTCTTTAATAGAAACTTTATTTCTGGAAATATCAAAGAAAGCATAGGGTTCTATTCTAGAAAGTCAAAAGGAAATGAAGTTTTATTTAAAAATGGCAAGCTGGTGGGCCTAAATTCTTCCATTTCATGTAAAACCTTTTTTCTTCAATGTAAATGCTTTTGGGTGATTCCTGCACACTCAAGCTACCAGATTCTTCCTACTCCTGGATCTTGCAGTGTTTGCACATACAATCCCAAAATAGACAGGGGGAGGTTAAGAATAGTATAGGAAATGTAGAAGCCAAAGAGCTTATATGTACCATGCATGGACATGAACTAAGGGGGGGAAATGTGGGTGGGAGGTGGGGTACAGGGCAGAGGGGAATAAAAGGGGAAAATGGGACAACTGTAATAGCATAATCAATAAGTTATATTTAAAAAAAATAAATTAGAAAAAGTATTAGGCACTAATTAAACAAGTAAAACCCTATTCATTAAAAATTCTGATATTCTTTTGAGAAAGGGCTATGATTAGGAAAGAAGTAGGGGGTTGATCCTGCAGGTATAGTAAGCACACGATTTATTGATTCTTTACTCTTAGAGTCCACTAACATTGTTACCTATAACATTCTTGCCTGGAAGTTCAAGGAGATCTCAACCTTTGGGGTCAATGTTTTCTTTGGTCAGAGAAGTTTAAGGAACACCACTAGGCCAAGAACACAAATGAGTGCCCTCTGGCTAGTGGCCCTTCTCTTTCCAGTGCCAGTTTCATTCTGTACCTTGAAGGGTCTTTCGTGTAGGTGAAAAGATATTAGAGCTATCTACCCAAATTTCAGCTCTGTTCATCTTTCCCCTTTCCCCAACAGTCACCTCATAGCCACAGCTCAGGACTCATGGTGCCCATGCATGAAGTGCTGTCAGTTCCTGAAAGAATGAATAAGGAAAGGTCCTGTTCAAGCCCCAGAAGCAGGCTTGGGGTCCTTTGAACAGAGTTTAGAAGGATGGGCACAAGCTTCAGATGGGCATGCCTCCTTATCATAGTGTATCCCTCGTTCCACGTGAAGAAGCATGGCTGGAGAAGGACCCCAAAAGAATTCTTTAAAGCACAGAGTACAGGACTTATTTGCCTCAGTTCAAGGTGGCAACTGTTTCCAGGGACTAAAATCTCTATGATTTTCATCTAGTCTTGGTTTCCAAAACAGCACTTTTATTCTGTATTCTTCTCAAATACCACAGCTTTGCCTGGGACCCTGATCTTGAAGATTATGTCTCTACTTCCTTCCTCTGATGACCCAGATTTCTTCCTGATGTCTACTCCAGGCTCCTTGAGCATCTTATTAATCCAGAGAGCTGGGATCTCCACTTCACATCTTTTGAACACAATCATCAAGCTGACTGCCGCTCTTTACTCACACCACAGCCTGCCTCCAGCTCCTTCATCTGACCACCTATTATACTCTAGTGCGTGTGCCTTCCAGCCCTATTGTCTGACCTGATCTGGAAGCAAGTGAAGCTTGTGTAAAAGAGATTTCACAAGCACACTTGTCCTGGGTGGCATGGCTGCAGGCCAGCCCCAGGCTCAGGAAACAGTACCAAACAGGCACTGAGGAAGAGTTGTCTAATAGCCCCTTTGGAACCCATTCCTCTTAAGTGATTAAAAGGTCATTTCAAGGAGAGACCCCTTTTGTCCCTTCTAAATATACATACAATTATCCTGAAAGGAGACAGGCATATTTACTTTTAGTGTGGACCTTACCTCTCAAAACCATTCTTGCCTTTCTTCTGTCATGCCTGAAATTGCTTTAACAGGAATACAGCTTTTCATTCCATGATTAGAGACAAAAAGCTCAAAATACACAGGCCTGACTATGGTTAGGCATTTACAGAAACTTATTCACACTCATATGTCATCCGTCAGTCAAACAGTTAACATCTATAGATGGTGGATATTAGATTTCTTCTTTTTGATGAATGTGTGGGGAGTGGCGTGGGGGAGTAGAAAGAAACTTGGAAAATCAGTGCTGCTGCATTTGTGGGTCGAATTACCATTGCGAGGGGGAAAGAGGAACATAAATGGAAGGTTGGGAATCTCGAAGACAACAATGAAAAAACTTCATTTATTCATTCATCATGAAATTCAGTTCCAACTCAATTCCACTGTTTGGACATGGGATTCAAAGGACATAATCTACAGATGATTAACTAGCGGTGTGATTATGTTTGAAGAACAAAATATCATACACCCATTTTGTAGAAAAGAGACCATAGACATCTTCAATTTACATTTTGAAAACTGAATGCACAGATGTGAAGCAGAGTTGTGTGTTGTGTGGAGTCTGAGGGTACCTGTGGTGACTGTGACTGAGGATCTTGCAGCTGCTCATTGAATAGATACCTTCACACATCATTATCTGCTTTTATCTTTGCTCTGAATCTTAGGGCAAACACATTTCATAGTAATAAAAATAATAGTAGTTAACATTTTTGGAACAAAGTATTGGGCTAAAAAAGCCTACTTGGATTACATTATTTAATTCTCACAGCAGCCCTGGGAGACAAGTTTCAGGATCAAAAGGTAGAAAATTTACTAACTTCCAAAAGTCACAGAGACAGGGCCAGATGGCACCAGGATTCCAGAATAGACAGTTTCATCCCACAAGCACTTGTAGAAACTTTTGTTGTCCTGTGTTAAGTCTAACAGTAAGAGCTACACTTTATAGCTTCTCCTGTACAGTTATGTGTTTATGTCATTATGTGCCTTAGGACTTTGGTTTGGAGGGAGTGTTTTGCAACAGCAAATGGATGACCAGATAGATATAATCACCTCTGTTTTAACTGTTCCCTGCATAACATGTTTTCAGATGATGTAAATGTTCAGTAAGTGGGATTAAAATAAATGGTACAAAGCTATCTTCAAAGATGGCTAGCAATAAATTAATGTATCAAGAAATGGAGAATGGCTTTCCTGTAGGAAACTAGCAGAGACACATGTTCAAAATGCTTACTTTGCAACCAGCAAAAAACTTTGATGTCAATATGCTTTTCAGGATTTCTCTGCTTAAAGGATTTTGTTCTTCCTGAAGTAAGCAAGCTAGAAGGTACTGATTAAAGTACTGGTAGGTTGACTCATGACAGGATATTTAGGGAATCAACAGTTTTGCCACAAGATACCTTGTTCCTAGAAGTTAACACTAGCATTATGGTGGGGATTATAGGATTATTGAAAATAGGTAGCAGTTAATTCATCAATTAATAAATTTATTAATTGCACAAACATTTATTATCAATGAGAGATAATGTATTAAGGCACCATGATTTGTTCTGTGGAAGACACAAATATTAGCCATAATTAAAGTGTCTAAACTCCTATGTCATCTAAAGCCAGCCAAATGCATGTGATATCCATGCAGGGAAGGGTATTCCACTCTGATGCCCCTAATGATATTTGGTGTACTAGCCACTCATGCCAGAGCCTGTACAGTGGTCCATGAGATGCTTGGAGACATCAGTCAGTGGGGTCAATAGGAAACATGGACAATTATAGGTTGGGTGTACAAGGCAGACTGTAAAGACTGATCAACCCTGCCATGGACGACATAAAGAGTAATTTAAATATTCTCGCTAGAATGCTGTTGGTATTTATTATATGGTACAAATTTACAACTCTTAAGCTGTTTTGTTTTTGGTAATACTTATACATTTTGCAACATGCTTCTTTTCAAGCAAAAAATAAAAGTTGAAAAAGACAAAAGTACATGTTTGTTGAACAAATCACTACTGGTTTTCCATATCTCAAGATATTTTGATGTAGACTGTATAACTTGCACAAAAAGTTTGCTGACATTTATCATCCACCACCATCAGGGAACAAAACTCTACATGTAAATTGAATATGAAAATTTGCTAAAACAACGTGAATATATACCACAAAAGTTAAGAAATATCTTTTGGAAGCTGGGTTTAAAGTAAACTACTTGCACCTTGCATTTGTAGACAGTGTGTTTATATATTATTCTTTCAAACATGGCTTTTTATTTAGATTAGATGACTACTCATCTCAATTAATTTTACTAATTTTGATTCCAAGTTTTCTTTCACATATAAAAATGAAGTGATTTTAACCCACAAATCGAAGAAAACAGTTACATAATGTCAATTTTATATCAGTGTTATCAGATATATCAAATAGAAAATCCATTCCAAAAGTGATTTGATTCTTTTTCATCAAACTTAGAGAATTCAAGTAATGCTTTTGCAGGTTCATTTTGTTATAAACAAAATGCATGACGTTGTTGGAAATGCAATGGTACATTCTTTTAAAAGGGCAACATGGAAGATATAATTACTCGGTTTTGCAGTGATCGTAAGAAAACAAATTGTGGAGTAATGTAGCATCATAGTAAAAACATTGTTTTGAACAAATTAAGGAAACTGTGGAGCAGAAATGTATGTAGAATTCATCAGGGTACACATATAATTTATAACTACATCCCAACAAACTAATATATTCTAGTCATCAAAACGGAAGTGGTAACTTTTAGAAATAATTTTATTTTTGAAATTTATTATTGAGTAGAGCTACTGTATAGTTCCACCAATAAAATAAAAGCAATTTATTAGTCAATGCAAAATGATTTTATTTTTTCTTTTTTAAATATATTTTATTGATTATGCTATTACAGTTGTCCCATTTTCCCCTCTTTATTCCCCTCTGCCCTGCATATCCCCTCTCACCTGCATTCCCCCCTTTAGTTCATATCCATGGGTTGTACATATAAGTTCTTTGGCTTCTACATTTCCTATACTATTCTTAACCTCCCCCCTGTATATTTTCCACCTACCATTTATGCTACTTATTGTCTGCCCCTTTCCCCCTCTCTCCCTATCCCACTCCCCCACTGATAACACTCCAACTGATTTCCACTTCTTTGATTCTGTTCCTGTTCTAGTTGTTGGCGTAGTTTTTCATTTTTGGGGTTTTTTTAGGTTCGGTTGTTAATAGCTGTGAGTTTGTTGTCATTTTAGTGTTCATATTTTTGATCTTCTTCTTCTTAGATAAGTCCCTTCAACATTTCATATAATAAGGGCTGGGTGATGATGAACTCCTTTAACTTGACCTTATCTGGGAAGCACTTAATCTACCCTTGTATTATAAATGATAGCTTTGCTGGATAGAATAATCTTGGATGTAGGTCTTTGCCTTTCATGACTTTGAATACTTCTTTCCAGCCCCTTCTTGCCAGCAAGGTTTCTTTTGAGAAATCAGCTGATAGTCTAATGGGCACTCTTTTGTGGATAACTGTCTCCTTTTGCTGCTTTTAAGATTCTCTCTTTATCTTTCATCTTGGGTAATGTAATGATGATGTGCCTTGGTGTGTTCCTCCTTGGGTCCAACTTCTTTGGGACTCTCTGAGCTTCATGGACTTCCTGAAAGTCTATTTTTTTTTTTTTTTGCCAGATTGGGGATGTTCTCCTTCATTATTTATTCAAATAAGTTTTCAATTTCTTGGTCTTCTTCTTCTCCTTCTGGCATCCCTATGATTCAGATGTTGGAATGTTTAAAGATGTCCTGGAGGTTCCTAAGCCTCTCCTCATTTTTTTGAATTCTTGTTTCTTCATTCTTTTCTGGTTGAAAATTTCTTTCTTCCTTCTGCTCCAAGCCATTGATTTGAGTCCTGGTTTCCTTCCTGTTACTGTTGGTTCCCTGTAGATTTTTTTCTTTATTTCATATAATGCAACCTTCATTGCTGCCTGGGTCCTTTTTATGCTGTTGAAGCACCCACTGAGTTCCTGGAGCATCCTAATAACCAGGGTTTTGAACAGTGCATCTGATGGGTTGGCTATCTCTGTTGCTTAGTTGTATTTTTTCTGGAGCTTTGAACTGTACTTTCATTTAGGCCATTATTTATTTATTTATTTGGTCTTGGAGCACCTGTTATGTAGTAAGGGGCGAAGCCTTAGGTGTTCACCAGGGCAGGACAACCCAAGTTGCTGCTGTGTGGCGCTGTATGTGGGGGAGGGGTCCAGAGGGAGCAGTGAGGCTTGCTCTGCTCTCTGCTGGTTTTCAGTCACTTCTCCTGCTACTCACCATCAAATTGGGCCCTTCTGGTGCTGATTCCCAGGTGGGTGGGCTTGTGAACATTCTAAGACCCTGTGGGTCTCTCCAATGAACTCTCCTGTGAGGCTGGGAGTTTTTTCCACTGCTGCCTCAACCCCCACAGGTGTTTTCAGTCAGAAGTTTGAGGCTTTATTTCCCTGAGCTGGAACTCTGGGTTGCTTAGTCTGTCTCACTCCCCAGTTGTTCCTCCCGGTTTGTCTGCACTCAAATGTGAGACCACCTGGTCTGCAATCCACTGCCTCGTCATGTCTGCCAGCTGCCGCCATGCCAGGAGTCCTCTCCGCCCTGCTGCCCGTCTCCACCCTCCTACCGGTCTGGATGAATGTTTCTTCTTTAACCTCTTGGTTGTTGGACTTCCATATAGTTTGATTTTCTGTCAGTTCTGGTTGTTTTTTGTTTTTAAATTTGTTGTTGTCCTTGTTTTGGTTGTGCGAGGGGGCACAGTGTGTCTACCTACACCTCCATCTTGGCCAGAAGTCTCAAAATGATTTTCAAATTCTGTTATTTCTATTATTTTCAGCATCCTCTTTAGTTCTCAAAATGTCCTGGTTTATATGGTCAATTATATAATTATGCTACCTAGTTAAATAAAAGGCATTACTACCCATTCATTGAACCAAAACATAAACTTGAGGTCATTTGACCCTTCTCACTAAAACATCCAGTCACTAAGTAATTGTGATTTTAACTAAATTTCCACTTCTCTATCACTACCCAGGTTCAAGGCTCTAGCATTTCTCTAAAGTTGCTTTGAAAGACTTCCATTTGGTCTTATTCCCAAACTTTCACCTTTTCAATTCATCCTCCACGGTGCTGTCAAAGTGATAGTTGCATGTGAAGTTCAAGCTTTTTGTCACAGAAGATTTCTACCTTGTATCCATACCTCATTTCTTTACTCTTCACTCTGGCCACATCTATGCATTAAATGTACTATTTCTTTCAGGACGTGAGGCAGGACATGGAGTTTGCTCAGCCTCTTATAATTTTTTCCTCTTTTTCTGCTTGGCTCTCTTAGTAAAGGTGCCTTCCTTTACCATAGCACTTTATATACACTAGTACAATTGCGGATTTGCTGTCTTTTTGCTGTCTAATGAAACTGTGTTTCATTAGAACAGAGTCTGAGTTTCCTTCACTGTTCTCAGTGCAGATAACTCCCAAATCTATATAATAGTCAAAAACTGAACTCTTATTTCTCATGTCTTTTCTACCTCTGCTTCATATTTTCCCAAATTATATAACATCAACACCCCAAGAACCTCACACATCTCTGAATCACTACTCATCCCCTTACATTTAATTCATTTTTATTGTATTCTCACCTTCAAATATTGTTTTGCAAGTATCCTTTTCTCCCATTGCTACTACTAAGATCATATTGCCTGCAGTGTGTAATGTCATCCCATCCCCACTCCCCAAAATGTGTGTGTGTGTGTATATATGCACACAAAATATACATGTTTATTTTAAATTTTATAAATATAAAGGATATGTAGCACCAATTAAAAATATAATAAAGTGCATTATGCACTTTATTGTAAATTCCACCAATCCAATTGATTTTCACAGAAGACTTTTGTTGATATTTGCTGAATTTTGTACCCATAGCCAACCAACTTATGGTTGCAACTGATGACAGAAAAGTAAAGACATATGTTGGAACTTCACTTATTTACTAATGACATGAACAACTTCTGGATAGTTTTTTATTAGAAGTATAGTGCATGGATTTTTGTGTTATTCACAATGTAATAATTAAGACATGACACCCTTAAGTTTAATTTGCATCATTATAATTTTATCCATTATTTTCTTAAATCTAGACAATCAACAGAAAAATAAATCAAGTCATGACTGTAGCATTTGTCAATAGCTGTAGTGTAGATCGTCCCATCATGATTGATTTCAAGCTACCATCCATAGTGTCATTAAACCCTGAGCTGAGAAGAGATGTGTAATAGGACATCATTTCATATTACTTGCACCATAAAGATGTACATACCTCAAAGGCATAGATAACATGTTCATTTTGTCATAGACAAAATGCATGACATGATTGGAAATACAATGGTAAATTCTTTTAAAAGGGCAACATGGAAGATACAATTACTTGGTTTTTCAGTGATCATAAGAAAATAAGTATGGACTGAGTAGTTTTGAGTATTTTTTACCTTTATTTTTAATACAAACCATTTAATTTTAAACATACATAATTTAATTTTTAATAATAATTATATGTATAACTGACTCACAAAAATCCTGATAACTTAGCAATTGGCTCCCACAGCCAGTACAGGCTGGCTCCAGGGCAGCATGGCTTGCTATTCATGTAGCCCATCTGATGATTTCCTAAGTAATCCCACCTTTTTTTCTTTCTATGAAGCCATCTCACACATAGTTTTCACAGTACATGTAGATTCAAGAAAGACTCCTATTAAAACACTCAGAATATTTCCCATTATTAAGAGAATAAAGTCTGAACTTTGCACTGATTGCCATTAAGGAATCTAGATTTGGACCTTCCAAATATTTATCATCACTCAAGGTCATGTTAAAATTTACCCTACCCACATTTCAATTCTTACTGTTTATAGGATATTTTCTATATTCTTATGCTGTATTTTTTTTGTCTGAGATTTCTTTCTCCACATTCCTGTATTCCCAAATCCTATACATACCACAAGACCTAGTAAAAATTTAAATTCTGTCTGACATTTTTTTCTCTTTCTCTCTCTCTCTAGCTGGAAGTAACTTTTCCCTTTGCTCCCTCTCATTTACCACTTCATGTGTTCCTCACTTACAGCCCTCATTTCCTACCTTGCATTCAATACATTTTTATTGCATGTCTATGGTGTGTAAGGGACTATTTCAAAGTCATTTTAAAAACTATAAAGGAGAGAAAACAGCCTAGAAAGATCATTGAGAAGAAACCTTAGTTTGTTGAGGAGAAAAGGAAAATGTAGTAATGGAATCAGAGAAGTAGGAAGAGAGTTTGGGAGACTATGGGAATCCAAGAAACTTGGGAAGAGAAAATGTCAAATAGGATCTTGTCAATAGAGATGGAAAATTTGCAATTAAACTCTTTATTTTCTTTGAAACCAACAAACTAGAGGAGGAAATTAGTGTTTAGAAAGGTATAAGTCACCACAGATCTTCACAGTAAAAGAGTACATGATGTAAATATTCTCATGAAAGAATCAGATATTTAATTTATCTTCCAGAATATCTGTAGGTTTGGTCAGAAATGTACATTTAGAATGTCCTGAAAGAATCATGAATGTAGGCTGTAAATTCTGAGAATGGAAGTGTCCTTGAAAGAATTTACATGCCAACTACTTCAAAGTCAAGTCCTGGAATGGTTATAGTGCTTGGCACCTTCTGGAATTAGGGGATCTCAATTATTCACATAACAAAGTCCACAAGTTAATTCAAGTGCTTACAAGGTGAAAGGCATCTAGACTTCATACCTGACACAGGCAAATACTTGTAACTAAATTGTAAGCTTTATTTGATAAATGCTGTGACAGAAAGTGCATTGGGAAGGAAGCTGGACAGTAGGCTCTGCCAGCTTTCCATCATTCAAGGAGAAAAGCAAAAATCAACACTGCAGCAGTATTAATGGGTCAACTTGCCTTTGATTTCTGTCTAGATATAACTAAAAAGTGACAAGACAAAGTTACATGTGGAAATCTTTTTCCTTCTATTACACATAAAAAACCAGGATTTTCTGGAGACTAGGAAACTCAGACAAGGTTCAATTTGGGAACTTGTGTTTTGTGAATTTTGGAGATATTATCTTGATAATTTCCTCTGAAGAGATTTTTCCCTACAAAATTAGAAGTTCTCTGGATTGACTTGTATTTTATTAATATTTTTGCTAATATTATTTTATGCTTTCTCCTCTGTGTTTGTCAAGGTTACTTGATATGTAAAGTAACATATTTAATATATTTCTTTGATCAAATGTAAAGTGGAATTACTGTAAAAATATATAAATACTACATAATAGTATCTTTTTTAAATTCATAAAAATATTTCTCCATGTGAGTTCAAAGGAAGGAGAGTGTTATCTAAGGGGGAGGAGGAAATCAGATACGATTGTAGTTTGGGTTATATATATATGCTCAATTTCCAAGTAAGGTCACCTTCTGTGGTTCTGAGTGGTCATGAATTTTAGGGAGATACTATTCAACTCATGCTATCTCATAACTGAGTTAAAAACTCCAGAAAATATTAAAATAATTCTAAAATTATTGCCCTGGCTGGTGTAGCTCAGTGGCTTGAGAGCCGGCCTGCAAATCAAAGGGTCGCTGGTGCCAGTTCTATTCCTAATCAGGTCCCCAGTAGGAGGTGCATGAGAGGCAACCACACATTGATATTTCTTTCCCTCTTTCTCCCTCCCTTCTCCTCTGTCTAAAAATAAATAAATAAAAATCTTTAAAAATAAGAAATTCTCTAAAAACAAATAAACCTTTAAAAATAATTCTAAAATTACAGATATGAATTTGCTAAGTAATAACGATTATATTCTGGTTTATTTTATGTCACATCCTCACTCATTTTTCATGTAGTTTAATTTCTCTGTCTCTAGCTGCTCCTGTTTCAGAAGGCTACAACTTAGCCCTGAGAAAGGATAAACTCTCCCCTGTGGTTCAGCTGTATGGGAATGCAAGGTGACAGGTAAACTAATGCACTCTTTCTAGATATTTGACCCACAAAAGGAGACAGCACTTAAAAATAAAATCTCTATTTCCTAGCTATGTGGTTATATTAATATCATACAAAGTATACCTCAAGAAAAGGAATATTGGCAGAAATAAAGAGGACATTTCATACTGATGAAAGGATCAGCTCATCAGGAAAACATATCTTAAATGTGTATTCACTTAATAAAGGAGGCTCAAAATCCATACAGAGGGCCCAGAGATATATGAAAGGATGCTCAGCATCACTAGCCATCAGAGAGATGCAAATTAAAACCACAATGAGATACCACTTTACACAAGTCAGAATGGCCATCATAAACAAATCAACAAACAAGTGCTGGAGAGGCTGTGTAGAAAAGGAAACCCGAGTACACTGTTGGTGAGAATGCAGACTGGTGCGGCCACTGTGGAAAACAGTGTGGAATTTCCTCAGAAAGTTCCTCAAAAAATGGGACTGCATTTTGACCAGGCAATTCCAGTGCTGGGATTATGCCCTAAGAATCCTGAATCACCAGTTCAAAAGAACTTATACACCCCAATGTTCATAGCAGCACAATGTACAATAGCCAAGTGCTGGAAGCAACCTAAGTAAATGAGTGGATCAAAAAACAATGGTACATTTACACAATGGATTACTACTATGCTGCAGAAAGAAAAGAAGGAACTCTTACCCTTCGTGACAGCATGGATGGAACTGAAGAGCATCATGCTAAGTGAAATAAGCCAGGTGGTGAAAGACAAGTACCATATGATCTCACCTATAAGTGGAACCTAAACAATAAAACAAACAAGTGAGCAAAATAGAACTAGACATATGGAAATAAAGAACAAACTGACAGTAACCAGAGGGGTGGGGGAGGGGGATTACAGGGCAAAGAAGGGGAAGGGCCATGCAGGAATATGTATAAAAACAACAGGGGTGGGGAGGATTGAATGTGGGAGGTGTGGGTGGGTAGTGTGGGGGAGTAGTAGGGGAAAATGGGGACGAATGTAACAACAATAAAAAATTTTTTAAATTTAAAATAAAAAAAATAAACATTTTAAAATTGAAGAAGCAAAACAGAATTGGCAGTTAGTTTCTGTAATATATTAAACATCTGCAGTTTTATCTCTCCATTCGAATGTCAGGTTGTGCTGAAGTCACATCCTAATAACAGCTGCACATTACTGATACCTTCTGCTTTTCCTTCATGGTCTGCTGATGAGAGATTCTGTAACATCCCTTCAGACATCAAGATCCCACTTGGATTTCTTTGCTTGTGACAGACCTAAAGGTGGTCTCATTTACATTTACAAAAATTTCACACTATAGGAAGATATTTTCAGTTTGATGTTTCATCCCTTCCTTTTTTTATCTGGATACTAGTTTTAGCTTTTCAAATGAATGTCGATCTCAAAATAGATTTCCCATGAAATATATTTTGTCTGATTTTTGAAACATTATGTCTGCAGCAGGGGATTTTTCCCAAAACAAAGTTTCAACAAGGAATGGCTCCTCTGCTTCCACTTGCACTGCAAGAACAGCTATGATGCCTTGTAGGTGATAGGTGGTTTGACATTCAGTAATGCAGTAGGTTCCCATTATTTCGAAGGTCAGGTGGTGACAGGATCTGATCTGCTCCTGCTCTGATAATGACCCCAGTTACATTGGAGCTGAGTAAATAGTCAATAAACAGTGGCATTAACATGTTGAAAAAGTGTTTTTTTTACATTTCCAAGATTTGGCAAGCCCCTCTCCTGTTCCAGGTAGACTCTGAAATTTTAGAAGTTTTAAAATAAAGGATTGCGAAAAGTAATATAGGGTATCTATACAAATAATCTTAGGATAGCTGAAAGAATTATTGTTATTGCTGAATAAATTTTTGTTGATGCAGCTAGCAGTGTTTAACAGCGATATATACAATAACTTTAAAGAGCCTGATTACCTGTAAATTTCAAATTATTTGGTTTTAGTATTAATTATCTTGACCAATTCAGTGGAGATTTTTCTTTCCCAATCTGGGATTCATAGAGTTTAGTAAGTTGTTTTATTGACACTCTTAATATTTGCAATGAGAAAGCATATCTTTTTTTCATTTTTAAATATTTGGAGAAATTTTTAATATGTCATCTAATTCTAATGTAATTCTTTTGTGGTTAAACATGCTCTATGAGAATTCTTTCTATTTTTGTTTAAATTTGTCAAGACTTATTGGTTTATCCTATTGTCTACCTCTTTGATCTTCCCATGTGTACTTAAAAATAATCTTCATTCTGCAGTTTTTGATAGAGTGCTCTAGCATACTGTTTATGCCAAAAGCGTTGATGGTGTTGTTCAAATTTTCTATATCCTGGCTGTTATTTTTGTGTACATATTCTCTCAATTATTGAGAATAAAATATTTAAAAATGGGCAAGTATGATTGTGGATTTGATTATACCTTCTTTGTTTCATGGATTCTTTTTTCCTTCCTTCCTTCCTTCCTTCCTTCCTTCCTTCCTTCCTTCCTTCCTTCCTTCCCTCCTTTCATTTATTTATTTAATTGTTGTTCAAGTATAATTGTCTCCATATTCACCCACCACCCACCCATGCCTGCCCCCACCCTCAAACCTACCCTCTTTGGCTTTGTCCATGTACCCTTTACACATGTTTCTCCATGACTCTTCCCGTATTTTCCCCCATTATCCCTCTCCTCCCTCCCCTCTGGTTACTGTCAGTTTGTTCTTTATTTCAATGTCTCTGGTTATATTTGGCTCACTTGTTTGTTTTGGTGATTAGGTTCCACTTACAGGTGAGATCTTATGGTATTTGTCTTTCAATGCTTGACTTATTTCACTTAGCATAATGCTCTCCAGTTTGTCCTTGCTGTAGGGGCTCCTTCTTTCTTTCTGCAGCATAGTAATCCATTGTGTAAATGTACCATTGTTTTTTGATCCACTCATTTACTTAGGTTGCTTCCAGCACTTGGCTATTGTACATTGTGCTGCTATGAACATTGGGGTGCATAGGTTCTTTTGAACTGGTGATTCAGGATTCTTAGGGCATAATCCCAGCACTGGAATTGCCTGGTCAAAATGCAGTCCCATTTTTAGTTTTCTAAGGAAATTCCATACTGTTTTCCACAGTGGCCGCACCAGTCTGCATTCCCACCAACAGTGTACTCGGGTTCCCTTTTCTACACAGCCTCTCCAGCACTTGTTTGTTGATTTGTTTATGATGGCTATTCTGACTTGTGTAAAGTGGTATCTCATTGTGGTTTTAATTTGCATCTCTCTGATGGCTAGTGATGCTGAGCATCCTTTCATATGTCTCTGGGCCCTCTGTATGTCCTCCTTGGAGAAGTGTCTGTTCAGGTCCTTTGCCCATTTTTTAATTGGATTGTTTGTGTTTCTGCAGTGGAGTTGTATGAGTTCTTTATATACTTTGGAGATCATACTCTTGTCCAAGGTATCATTGGCAAACATATTTTCCTCTACAGTTGGTTTCCTTTCCATTTTGCTGATGTTTTCTTTAGCTGTGCAAAAGCTTTTTAATTTGATGAAGTCCTATTTGTTTATTCTTTCCTTTACGTCCCATACTCTAGGGGACATATCCATGAAAATATTGCTGTGTGGGATATCTGAAATTTTCTTGCCTATGTTCTCCTCCAGAACTTTTATGGTGTCATGACTTACATTTAACTATTTTATTCATCTTGACTTTATTGTTGTGTATGGTGTAAGTTAGTGGTCAAGTTTCATTTTTTGCATGTAGCTGTCCAGATCTCTGAACATCATTTGGTGAAGAGGCTATTTTTACTCCATTTTATGCTCCTGCCCGCTTTGTTGAATATTAATTGCCCATAGAAACATGGATTTACTTCTGGGCTCTCTATTCTGTTCCATTGGTCTATGTGTCAGTTCTTATGCTAGTTCCAGACTATTTTGATTACACTGGCCTTGTAATATAGTTTGATATCAGGAGTTGTGATCCCTCCTACTTTGTTTTTCTTTCTCAAAACTGCTGAGGCTATTTGGGGTCATTTATGGTTCCATATAAAATTTTGAAATGGTTGTTGTGTTTCTGTGAAGTATGCCATTGGTATTTTAAAAGGGATTGTGTTGAATATATAAATTGCTTTGGGTAGTATAGACATTTTGATGATGTTAATTCTTCCAATCTGTGAACATGATATATGCTTGAATTTATTTATGTCTGCCTTAATTTCTTTCTTCAGTGTTGTGTAGTTTTCTGAGTACAGGTCTTTTACCTCCTTGGTTAGGTTTATTCCTAGGTACTTTATTTTTTCTTGTTGCTATATCAAATGGGATTTTTTTCCTGATTTCTGTTTCTGATGTTTCATTGTTGGTATTCAAAAATGCCTTCAATTTCTGAATATTGACTTTGTATCCTGCTGTTTTGCCAAATTCACTTATTAGGTCCAGTAGTTTTTTGGTGGAGTCTATAGGGTTTTCTTTGTACACTATCATGTCATCTGCAAACAGTGACAGTTTTATTTCTGCCTTTCCAATTTGGATGCCTTTTATTTCTTTTTCTTGTCTGATCACTGTGGCTAAAACTTCCAATACTATGTTGAATAACAGTGGTAAAATCATACATACTTGTCTTGTTCCTAATCTTAGTGGGAAAACTTTTAGTTTTTACCTGTTAAGTATGACATTGGCTGTAGTTCTCTCATATATGGCCTTTATTATGTTGAGGAATGCTCTGTCTACTCCCACTTGCTGAGTGTTTTATCATAAAAAGGTGCTGTACCTTATCGATGCTTTTTCCACATCTATTGCTATGATCATGTGATTTTCGTCTTTGTTTTTGTTTATGTGATGTATTAAGTTTATTGATTTGCGAATATTGTACTATCCTTGCATCCCTGAGATGAGTTCCACTTGATCATGGTGTATTATCTTTTTAACGTATTGCTGGATGCGGTCTGTCAATATTTTGTTGAGGATTTTATCATCTGTGTTCACCAGTGATATTGGCCTGCAGTTTTCTTGTTGTGCCTTTATCTGTTTTGGGGAATAGGATAATGCTGGCTTCATAAAACGAGTTTGGTAGTCTTCCCTCTTCTTGGATTTTTTGGAATAGCCTGAGGATAGCGGTTAGCTCTTCCTTAAATGTTACATAAAATTCTCCTGTGAAACTGTCTGGCCCAGAACTTTTGTGTGCTGGGAGTTTTCTGATTACTGCTTCAGTTTCACTAGCTGTTATCAGTCTGTTCAGGCTTTCTGCTTATTCTTGATTCAGTTTTGGAAGGTTGTAGTTTTCTAGAAACTTGTCCATTTCACCTAGGTTTTCAAACTTATTGGCATATAGTTGTTCATAGTAATCTCTTAAAATCCTTTGTGTTTTTGTGGTGTCATTTGTAATCTCTCCTCTTTCATTTCTGATTTTATTTATTTGGGTCCTCTCTCTTTTTTTCTTGATGAGTCTGGTTAAGGGCATGTTGATTTTGTTTATCTTTTCAAAGAAACAGCTCCTGGATTTATTGATCCTTTGCATTGTTCTTTTAGTCTCTATGTCATTTAATTCTCCTCTGATTTTGGTTATTTCCTTCCTTCTATTTTCTCTGGGCTTTGTTTGTTGTTGTTCCTCCAGTTGTTGTAGTTGTAGGGTTAGGTTGTTTAAAAGACACAAATTGGACTTTCAAAGAAGTTCCTCCAGCCTTAATCACTTTGTAAGTATAAATGCTTACTACTAGGAAGGAGGGATATCTGGGTAAAGTGGCAGGGTGGGGGGCAGTATGAAGGATGAAGGGAAGGGAGGGATTTGTTTAAGCATTTATATAAGGTGATGGAAAGAGAATTCTTGTGGTTATGTGGTAATGGAACCCTAAGTGGGTGACAGAGACCTGTGCACTAATTTGACAAAATATCTTTATATCTGTTCAAGTTCTGGCAAATCAAAAGAAACTCAGATTTGTTAAACAAAATGGAAAGCTTTTGGAGATGTGAAGCACATAGTTCTGACCAGATGATTTTTTTCTTTTTTTAAAGTTAAAAATGATAGAGAAGTGATTTAATAGGTTCTATAGTTCTATACAAAAGGAATTATTTGTCTCTTTTCTTGGGGAACTGCTGGATTTTGACTTTTATGTTAGTGAAACAAGCTGATTGTAAAGTCACAAACCTACATTTCTTTCTTTGAGTACTTTAGATGTAGTCATTTTACAAAAGTTTCATTTTCCAAGTAGAAGCAGCCGGTCCATTCTGTTCAGTTGCTCTTTTGATCCTATCTGTAAGTGGGTGTCAGCAGGTGGGGTGGAGTAGGTCAGTGGTTGGCACCCTCTTCTGCCCTGCCCAGGTCCCTACTACCCTCCTCCTCTGCTCTTCACCCACAGTTTACCTTCTCTTTCTCAGGGGCCAGCAAGACCTTACCCTCCAGGGCCTTTACATCAAATCAGTCTACATTGTCTGAATCATATGCACTGAAGATTACAGACCAATTCACAGAAAAAGGAGTAAAAGGTAAGTTTTTGGGTGACGTTTTTGAAATTGAAAACATAAACTACTAAATATTGGATGGGTTTGTACTACAGGAAAAAAGAATGTGATTTATATCCAAAATAGTAACTATTAGGAAGCACATGAAAGAATTTATATTCATCTTTAGTGGAAATGATTATATCTGATGTTTATAAAGATGAAAAATAAGAGATAGATATTACCTGGAATTAGGAGTGGCTTAGTATGTATTCTTAAAATAATTTGAGATTCAGGAAGGACTAAGGTTAAAAAAATGGAGTTTAACATATTGTACTTAATTCCAAAGGGAAGAGACAAGAGGAAGCAAAGCAAAAAGGATAACCCTGCCTTATCTTAGAAGCCTAGAGCAAAGTAATTCTTCTGGTGATTAGAAACAAACCAAACCAAAGACAAACAAGTCCTGGTTTAAATGAAAAAGACAAAGCAACTCTTGGGTTTAAAGCCCCCTAACCTATTTATATCACATGGGCTGAATGTAGTGGAAAGTGAGTACAGGTAATTCATGTTTAAAGGTCGGTTTGTTGTGGGCCTATGTTCTTTTTATATTCCTACTCTTAGTGCCCAGCACAGTGTCTTGTACATTGACATGTCCAATAATGTTGGCTTACTTGAATCATTGAACAAGAACAAAAAACCTGAGTCTAAATATTGGACAGAATAAAAATTCAACTATTTGAAGACTTCAGCACTTAGTCTAAAAGGCCATCTAAATTTCTTAGAAAATTTCATGTAATTATTAAGCCACTGTAGGCAAATGCAGAGGGAATGAAAGAAATTCTTTCGTGTAAGGTGGTTCCATCTTTTGACAAGATGTGAACGACTGAAAAACTCAAAATATTTTGAGGAGATGCTATCTGTCAAAGGGATTACCACAATACATGTAGGATCAAAGAAAATTCCACATTTTGCCCTGGTGATTAGCTGTAATTAAATAAAGTAAGTCTTTTTAAACTTCATTAGCAGCAAGACATTTGCTACAGCAGAGTGGGCACAAATCATCCATTCTTAATTAAAAGATAATCCACAGGATGGCCATAATCTTCTTCTAAAAATACACCATTTCTCCCTGAAAGATTTTCTCATCAAATAAGGATAAATAACAGTTTCTATGAGTTTAAGCCATGAAGTAATGGATGCTCCTCCCGTTTGCTTGAGTGAGTACTGAATGTGGCTGATAACATCACTTTGGCATGCTATTATCTAAAATGGTAGAATACCTCACTTCAGCAAAGTCTGACATAAATCTTGGAAAACAAAGACATTGCATATGTATGAGCTGAAATAGATATGACAGTGTTGGCACATTAATATTCCTGTCACTAGGGGGTTTCAAACTTTTAAGTTGAAGATGGGAATGAATTCACACTGTAGCTGGTAAAATAGGGTGACATACCGTAGGACAATTAGGCATTGCCTACCATAATAAAATACATACAGAGAAAGCGTTCCCTGCTCCCTGCCTTTGGTAAAAAATGACCGTAGGATTATCTCCTGGGAATGCCAAGAATAATTAATTTGGTTTAGAGATTTGCATGGTTGTTCTAAGCATACTAATAAGAATGTTCCATGAAGACCAGTCCCAATCAATGGGAGAGAGGGCTGTGTGTCCTGGTGGAGCCACAGTGGTGGCTCATGGCTAACAGATGTTTCCACTTATTCCACAACAACCCTCATTAGAAGTAACTGTGAGGCCTAATTGAATAGTTCTCCACATAGCTGGATTTTGCAGAAAATAGTTCTATTATTGAATGCTTTGCAATGATCTCTCTTCCTCTTTTTGGTGGCTTTACCATAACCTTTTTACTTAACTTCTCAGGAAGAAGTAAATGGATAAAAAATAAACTTTTTACTCCATCTTACTCTGTACAGACTGTCAGGAAGCCTCTACTTAGTAATGTCAACCATTTTTAGAAAAGCTTTATAAATCATGAAATTGTAGAAAATCACCACTTACCAGGAAAGATGACACAACAGTCGCACTAGATTTTATTCTGTATTGGAGTGGGCAAGAGTTCAACACTAGGTCTTAATGAAAAATTGTCACTAAGTTACGGTTATGGTGTTTGAAGCTGATGTTGAAATGTTAGATTTTTTTGGGGGTGGGAGAAATATGTGTTGACCTGGTGAGTGGAAATGAGGGGCTGCTCAAAAGGTTTTTTTACCAAAAGCATTTTGGACTTTGGACATTTTGCTGTAGCCCCTGAGGCTTGGGCTGAGCCCTGACAGCAGCCACCCAGATGCAGAAAAAAGGCTTCAAAACCTCTCCTCTGACAAAGAGACACGAAGCAATGTCTGACAAAAGCATTGCAAGCAAACATGATGGCAAATCAGCAATTATACAGGCTACAAAGGAGAGCACATCTCCCTTCCAAATGTCTTTTTTATTCTTCTTCAAATTTTACTGATAACATCTCATTGAGGTGCTTAGGTCAGTATTTTTAAAAACAATTTAATATATGACTGTGCTTTGGTTTTGGTTAAACTCCTTTAATACACTAATGCTGTTTGTCATTTCATGCATGTGTCAGCATTATTTTTGAATGGCAAAAAAGGTTGGGAATAAACCAAGCACAAAGAAAGACTCTTGCAGCTCACTATATGTAACTTTGTTTAAGAAAGGAAAAAAATATTCCATAAAGATAGGTTATACACCACTTACAAAGTATTGCTACTTCTTAAATGGAGTAATATATTGAAAGAAAATGACCTACAACAAATTAAATAGCATTGGTGAAAAAATGGCAGCAAATTCGACGACATTCAAGATGCTTAGGTACTCTCTTTAAATACATTGTTCTTGGTTTTGGAAAGTGAGTAAAATAAAGGCTTTTCCAAAGGAGTCACAAAATTAAATTTAAATGTGAAAATATTTACTTAGTTTTTTAAACAGATAGTATACTATGAACAAGTTACATGTAAACTATGAATTTTGATCCCATTTTATAAATAAATCATCATTAGAGGCATGTATGCCCAATGAATTGAAGACCAAGTTTCAACCTGGATACGTATGAAGGAAAACAATAACAACAACAAAATAATAAATCAGATGAAACACATACTTCACAAACTGCAACATGAATTTTCTTAAAATAAGGAAAATGCTCATGGTATGAAATTATTGATACAAACTGTTAATGAAAACTAAGCTACTCAGACCTTTAAAATATTCCCTTAATTGTTAATTCATTGCTGAAAAATAATGAATTGCAGCCTCTTCATCTTCTCTTGACATATTTGGGATAGTTTACGTGACTTTGAAATGGCTTAAATAATTTAACACCCACTATAGAATGTTCAGAAGAGGGAGAAAAAAGCATGCATTTACTCAGTCAGTGGTCATTCTCACCATCTCATTCAGTATTTAATAATACCAAAATTATACGGTTTAAGGTAAGGGAAAGCAAACTTACTCAAATGTATTGAAATCCAAGAATATATTTTAAAGTTATATTAGAAGATACTGGATAATTAGCAATCAGTCCATTCACAACCTGGTCTGTACAGTTTGAAGAGAGTGCAAGATCTCTATCTCTGAGATTTGTGATAACCACGTGAGCTAATCAAGTTACCTGTAAAGTGGCTTTACATAAGAATCCTCCTCAATTTATGTTTATAACTGTGTTACTATTAAAAAAAAACATTAAGAATATCTATTTTCCCAAAACATTAGCATCAATACTTCTCTTTATTCCCTCACAATTTTTTTCTTAGGATAATCTCTTCTGTTCTATCAGGTCATGTAGGTTAAACTTATTGTAATATTTGTTTTCTCATAACTATGAGAGTCAGAATTTTAGTATATCACTTATAAAACTATAACATCCTTTTATTTATTGTGTAATGCACCTATGTGATTTAGAGCCTTAAAAAGCTAGTGTTTTATTAAAACATATCAGACATAAAATTTATTTGGTTTCAAAGCTACCGTATGTTGTTTATTTGAATTAAACATTTGTCTCACATTTTAGCACAACACACAAACTTCCTTGTTTGAATTGACAAAAAGTGCCCTGAGTTTGATTATATATGGAGTTGAAACATTTAGTATACTAAGCACTTCAGATGAAATGTAGAAATTTGATCTACTATTTTCTGTAGATATTTGGTGTAGAAATCAAATATCTACAAACAAGTGTGAATTTGGTATTACCAATGAAGTACACACTCTAAGTCAGTGGTACTGTTTAATCTTTTATGCTATGGCATTTCATTATCTTGCAAAACAAAGCTTCCATCTTTTGCTACCATTTTATATAAAATAAGTAAAAGACAAATTTTTTCTTATCCTTGCATTGCTTGCTCCTTGAAAAAACAGATATGTTTTATAAGAGAAGTAGTTATATTAAGATGTATGTCTGCTTTCCTTCAGAAGACAGATTAGAGTGCTTTAGCTGCCATTAAAGTTGTCGCTCTTTGTAACAAAATGTAATGCTGCATATATAAAAATGCAAAGTGTAATGTAGAGTCAAATGTCTCTCAGCACAAGAGTTGTTCATTTTAGCACCCATTTTGTTGGTATTTATCAACTTACTAATTATAGACAAATTGCTTCCAACACGAAAACTGTGATGATTAGCAGTTTTTTCTGCTAACTCTAGTCTACTGTAGTTCCGGTAAAGAATGTCAATAATCCAGATTCCTTTCTTTTTCCTGGCTTAGAATATGTAAAAATAAATTCATCAGGCCAGCATTTCTCCACTTTTAGGAAACATGGTTTGGAAGGATGGGGGTTGAAAGAGGAAAAAAGATGGATTAAATATATCAAATCAAGAAGGTCTGCCTGCTACCTCCCATCAGTTGGGCAAACTTGAAGGCTCATTGAAGATTGGTCTATCACAAAACAGAATTGTATAATTCAAGTTTAATAGAGTAACTGCTTTTGAGCATTTTGCACAAGAAATGTATCAGTTGTCAAAGCCCCTTCCCTCCCCCACCTCCACCCTCCTCCTTGGGGGTTTGGCTGGGGTGGGGTGGAGGGATGGGGAGAAAAGGCACACAACTGTAATTGAATAACAATAAAAAATTAAAATTAAAAAAAGGAATGTATCAGTTGTTAAAACCCAGCATAAAATCTCTATATTAAAGGGAGGAAGAAGAGTTTTAAGAATTACTTCACATGCCATCATTAATACCCAGGAAATGGCTGGCATATACTGTTTAAACATCTTATATAACTATTCAGCAGAAGCTACATGATATTGTTTCGTCAAACATAAAACAGTTTGTAACCTTCAGCCCTCCATTACAATCCTTTAAAGTGAGCTTAAATGAAAATGGGAGTCACATGCCAATCTAGAAAATGTTTTCATAACATGCAGTACAATAAAAGGTTGAATTTTCTATCACCATTACTAATTTTACCCATTTGCTTCTCATTACAATAAGTAAACAAGATTAATGGAAAATCTTACAGTTCACAGAGTACATTACACAGCAAAATGGTCTGTAGCAAATACTGACTTAGTGTCTTAACCAACTTATATGGCTCTAAGTGACTGTTTCCCCTGCTACGAAGTTTTTACGATTTTTAAGTCACATTGGCAGGTTCCAGTCAACAATGATGTCTGTGATGGCCTTCTTTCTCCAATACATTGCTTTTAGTCTAATTGCTTATTTGCAGTCTCAGCAAACAGAGAGAATTTTATCCTCTTTGCCTTGTCTCTGAATACTAACTAGCTGGCCCAGCCGAAGCTCTCTAAAGAGAGAAACTGCATGAGAGACACACTGCATTTGACACAGTCAAGAGGTAAAAGAAAGAGCAAAACAAAAGTCTATTCAAGACTGAATCCTCTGATATTCTTTCCCATCCCCCAAGCCCTTTAAAAATAAAGCATAAGGGGGAAAAACCCCATAAACCCATGCCTGAATGCCTGAGGTTGTCAGAATAAAGGACAATGAATGACAGGTGACTGTCAGTATAATTTTCAGTCTCCAAGTTATCACTTTTTGGCATTGTTAAACAAAAAAATGTATACATAACAAGGATATGTCATAAGTTCTGTATGAATGCACAGACAAGTTCAAAATAGAAGCAACTAACTATTTCCACATGGGCACATGGGTTTCCATTCAGTCCCATGTATTTTTGCTGGAAAATATTCTTAAATTGTGTTTTTCTAGTGACAACAATGTTAAATAACTGGATAAACTGCTGAAAGGTTATGAACCTGCTTTTCTGTTACTTCCTTTTAAAAAATGTATTTAAAGAAAGGAAGACTTGACTTGATAAATAAAACTCCTTGCACATGTTGCTAAGATTTTTTAAAAGAAGTAAAAGCCAACTGATGGGAGTTTTTCAGTTTGATTTTAAAAGGCTTCTCTCAAGCTATTTTCTCCCAAGATCTCTCTATACTTTCATCTTCACAGACTGCCTTAATCCTCTTGTCTTTGTTGCTCCAATGTCTGATTAGTTCGTTTTAAAGATGCACCTACCCCACATTTGCTAGAACTGAAACTTGACTTCAGGCACTTGCACTTATAAATCCCTACGAACGTGCAGGCTTTCCAGGAAAAGGTGGAAAGTGCTGAAGCAGGAAAGGTTTGGATGATTATTTAAATAATGTATATTAAGTTGTCTGTTGCGTGAACTACAGGTACAGAGAGATAACAAACTTGAAGTGACGGAGCAATTTGTAATTAAATTTAGCCTGGCCTCTTCTCAGATTACTGGCACACTCCAGTCTGTTGGCCATCTGTAGCGGAAGGACAAAGATTCTATTCTCAGTTCCTCTGGGCTGGGGAAGGGACATAACTGCCCAGAGCCCCAAGTTCTGGTCTTACTGTGGTGGGCATGAAGACAGTTCATTGGGGCCAACCTTCTCGTGCCAGGTGTAATGAGGTGACGGGCAGCAGAAGGAATGTATAGACAGTGATCGGTGTCACTCCAAGCACTCACAGGGCACCTTTCAGGCAAAGCTCAACTGCTGTTGCCACCCCAGCAGGTGTTAGTACACATTTGAAATCTTTTGAGGGATATAAATAAAGAATGGAGAGAGCACCAGTGAAATAAAATGAGAAAAACAGGAGAAAGTTAATTTCCCAATTATGCCTTTCTTTTGCCTGCTATAAAGAACAACAACAACAAAAATCTTAAAAGGATGAACATAAAAGAAAGCTGTGTATTTCACTATTAAATATGGAAAATGGTTTGTTTTAAAGTTTGGAAACTGAAAGCACCTGACAGGAAACAGTCATGCAGACTTCAACTTAGTCTTTAAGAAATTAATTTGTTGAATATTTAACTGGTGATATGAAAATTTTCCTAGATTGCATATGGAATGTATACTTATACAATAGGTGAACAAGATTGCTGAATTCTGTTTGAATTTTGTTTTAATTTTTCAGTTACAGTGGCTATAACTTCAACTGCAACATTGGAGTATTTTTTTCAGAAGCCCAAACAGAAATGATTACATTCAGTACTTGAAATGATTTCATATGTAGAGAGTTCTTATTTGTAGTAGTCATATTCCTGCTACTTTTTCATGAGGTTCCTCATGAAAAAACTCCTAAGAAAAATAGTAAGTTTAAAAATCTTCTTGTCAGGCTTAGAGCTATTCAACTTTAAAGTCACAAATAAAATTATTCTAATATTCAGGATTAGTCTACTATTGGTTTTGGCTATTAGAAAAATACATAGGTATGGAAGTCATATAAGAATGAAATTTAACTTGAGAGGGTATAGGAGACCAAATTTTAACAAACAAAATTAAATGCATGCACATTAAAAAAAAACAATTTCTATTTTTGGATGGAAGGAGGGATCAAATTACTCCAAATTAAAGATTACTATTCAGGTGTTGTATGAAAATATTTTCTTAGTGCTAATAGAATAATTATTTTAAAACAAAAGTTTAATTGTGGATTATATGTGAGTTTGAATGTATGTATATTTGTGTGTATATAATGATAGTGAGAAAGTAGCAAGGATTATGTTTGAATAGGAACCATTTCATACTAGAGCTTTTTAAAAATGAAGACATTTAATACCTTATTTCATTTATATTTTATAAGATATCCACTATACAGTTGAAAAATTCCAATTATTATGAAAAATAATGACCTATGGCAATTGGCATATCTTGACAATTCCTAGTGAGAGTTCAAGAGAAAACTTGGGTCTTAAAACTGTAGAAATCTATGCTGATTATCATCATCATGAAATACAGATTCATATATTGTATGAATAAGATAATTATTTTTGAACTATTTATTTCTATGAATGCTTTTAATTTTTATTCCCTAATGCCAAAGAACAAGGAAGTCAGGGAGAAGGGATGAAATTCCCAGCTCACAGTCATTTTTAAATGACAGGTGATGAATGCCTTCCTTCTGAAATTTATTCAGCCAAAATACAGAAGTAACTGCATTTTAGTCAATACTGATCCTCTAGTTTATAATGACGTAGTGTCATGGCTGAGGAGTGGAAAAAATGATTGCTGTAAGTCAGGTAACCAGGGCAGCTAGTAGGGTGGAGTATATACTCTAGATTGAAGAAAGGCTTTACAATAGCTCTGGGAGAGGAGAAGAACTTTGCTGCAAAAGGAACGGAATGAGCAAAGGCACAGGTATGAGGAGGAATATAGGTAGGAAATGTCCAAGTCTTGACTTTTCCTTTGCATACACAGATACATACATATACTCATTCATACATAGATGATAGGTAACTAGATACATAGATAGACAGATGGATGCTGAATGGAGACCCTCATGTTGAGAAGTACAGTTCTGTGATGATATTTTAGGAAAATTTATTACTTTCTATTCATATTATTTAAAATGTACAAAGAAGAAATTTTTATCTTAACAATATAACAAATACTGAGAAATAGAGAGGAGGGATTTGAAAACCTGACCATGTAAACTTTATTTTACCACTTTTCTGATTGAGAACGGAATTTTGATTAGACATTCATGCAACAACTGGAACGACCCATCCATGGTTTTCCTCCCTCTGGCACCAGGACTTAAATTCAAAAGGCAGTGTAGCAGTGACTTATGTAATGCTGCTTCAATATAAATTGTTATACTACTTCTGAAGAAAAAATGAAACAAATGCCTCATGAGTCAAAAACCTTGAAAATGTGTGTACACTAATAATTCTACTGCTTGGAATTTATCCAAAATAAATAATCAGATAATCCAGGTAATTAAAATGGAATCAACCTAAATGCAAACTGTAAAAGATTGATTAAATAAATTAGGTTATATCCATATGGCTATTATCGCTTAATTCCAACCCTGAAAAGTCATCACTGTTGATAATTGTTGTAAGTTAAGGTGAAGTGGGGTGTTATTCTTGATTGGCACCCCTTGCGATTGGCAAAGGTACTCTGTGTGGGTAGGCTGTATCTCATACTTGATGAAGTGCATAAACATGTGCTTCTCCTCAGCTATGTTAGACAGGGAAGCTGTTCTACGAAGCTACACATGGCTGTTTGCCACCCATGTTCCTCCAGTGAGAAGGCTCAGTTTGATTACCATGTAGAAAGTTACTCTTTACATGTAATGGGATTTTAAAATACCATAGTGTAGCAAGATATAAAAAGAAGATATATGCTTTACCTGTGCCCTAAAAAAATTGTTTAAAAAAACTAGCTAATATCTATCAGAGAGTAGCAGAGGTTTGAGAACTCAGAGAATTGTATAAAGCAACCACAATTGTAAAATTAAAATTACTTCACATATAGGTTATATATATTTTTATGAATTCTTTTACACCTATCTCCAAGTGTTAAAGTGAGACTCAATTGAAGCTAGAAATTCTCACAATTTTTATGGAGTTCTACCTTTGAAGGTTTCAAACGTCTGCTCATTACAGTTTTAAAAGCACTTATTTAAATCTAGCATGTATTTCCTTTTTCTACCTGTAAATAATGCATTGGTAATGTCATAAATTTACTTTGGAGAAGATGCTGTTTCTTTACACAATATAGCTTTGGAACAGTGGCTGAACATCTTTTATTAACCCACTCCGAGAGTATCCATCTTCATTTGAGACAACTGGCCCTCACACTCCCCCAGCAGCAGGTACCCCACCTGAGCACTCTCTGTGCTCCAGCAGTGCCCAACAGGAGAAGATACTAAACCAATGCCCATGGCAGGAAAAACACTCTGAGGCAATCCCCACTCCATCTAAGCTGATCTCATCATTGTCCCCTGAATACATTTTGCCCCTTCTCCCTATCTATTGGTTGTCATCCATCCTATTACATTCATTAAAATTCTGTTCTTCCTTAAGTATGACCGTTTTTATAGATCTGCTGATTAGCTGAGGCACCACCAATTCCCCTTTTTTTAAACACATTCAGGTTTTTGTCTTTTTCATTCCCAATATCACCATTATCCTGTGTTTTAAACTTTCGTAATGACGTACATTACATATCAGTAATAGTTCTTTCATATTAGTGATAGACATCAACTCTTGTTAACAAAAGTGAAAGAGAACTTAAAGGAAGAATATCAAGGTGGAGGTGGAGGCTCACACAATTTACAGGAAGCTGGTATACCTGGCTACAGGTCATGATCCAAGAGAATTTAGGAAGGTCAGGATTTAGGATGTAGGAACCACAGCAAGTTTCCAATACCTGGAATAGGTGTGGTCATCAATATCATGATGGCGAAAGTAGTTCCTGAGTCATCACAGTTCCTCCCAATGTCTTAGAAATGAAGACCCAATTGACAAATTTAGTCCATAGATAGAATCTTCTGTTCTACTAGTGTTCCAGAAAGAAAAAAAAAAAAGATGATTTGACTGCTTTCAGCTTTCTAGAAGGGAGGGAGGAGGAAGTGTTACTGAATTTATAAAATGAACAGGAAGGAGATTTCTGAAAAAGGAAATTGAGGGATCACTAGAAAGAAGCATGAATGCTGAACAGCCATCTATTTACTAAACTCTAAGTAAATGATTAGTTTCTGAAACAAGAGAATAGCCCTTATACTGCTTCATCTGTTAAAAAAGATGCTTGGACAATAGATGGTCATATTTGTGCTAATAGAAGAAAATATATTAATACTTTTGAGATGATATTAATACTTATTAAAATGGTATAAGTGGCCCTGGGAGGTGTGGCTCAGTTGGTTGGAACACCACCCTGTAACTGAAAAGTTGCGGATTCAATTCCCAGTCAGGGCACATACCTTGATTATGTGTTCAATACCCATCTAGGTGCATATGGGATTGATACTTCTCTCTTGCATCAATATTTCTCTTTCTCCTGTCCTCTTTGTCTGAAAGCAATGGAAAAAAAATGTCCTCTGGTGAGGACAAAAAAAATGTGTACCTGGGCTACTTATATTCATGAATACAGTCATTCTGATGCCTACACAAGTCAAAGTCAGGTATGCAGACTCATCTAGAAGGCTGCTATATAAGACTTATGGTCCAGGTGCACTGCAGTTGTACACAAACTGGAAATCCCACACGTGAACAGAGAACGTATATAATAATGCTTTTAGTGTAGTATTTATGAAAGGTGTTTAGTCAATTAGTAGTGGTTTATTATCAGAGTTAAGGCTTCTTCTCTAATGCAGAGAGAGGTTTACATTTGCCTTTTTTATTTGGCCGTTAATGATCATCCAGCTTTGTCCAAAACCTCACAGAAGAAAGATGAAGCCATATATTTCAGTCACTTTCCATTGATAAGGGAAGAATCTTTGGTGATTCTTAGGTGATCTGAGTATTTGGCTTTCACTCCAGTCAGAGAATCAATGTATGGTACTATTTTCTTTAGGTCGAAATCTTTATAATGCAGAATTTAAATGGGCTAAGTCAAGTGTTAGTAACCTCTGAAAGATTATGCAATGAATAATCCTTACCAGTGGCTAAATTTGAAAAAAAAATAACAAAAGGAGTAAACAGCAACAAAACTAGTCTCAGTTTGGAAAACCCCATCTTTTCCAAATCCAGAAAATTTGATGGAAAGTAAATGCATTCTCCAGACTCATTTTGTGTAAGGAATATTTTCAGTGTTCTGTTGCTTTACTTCATTATTTCTTCACTTCAGAGTTAAGCCATACAAATAAGGGGAAAACGACAGTGCCAGGAAACTCGTATCCATCCCCCTTTCCCAGGACTATGCCAGCTACCAAAGCACTGACCAAAGTTGAAAGGTCAGCAGTCATCTGTGGCAGATGTGCTCTGTTATGATAAACACTTGGATGCTGGAAATGGTTCTGTTCGAGGACAGTTTATAATTTAGGTGAGAAATAGAAATGTGAGGGAGCTTCACTGCTGGGAATCTTATTTTGTATTTAAGTGCAATTAACCAGCTGATAAACAGCCTTTTGTTTTCCATTTGAATGGACAATGCCCATTCATTTGGGATACTATCTTGTCAAATGGGCAACAATAACAATAAAGTTTATGTATCTTGGCTCTTTTCTATTCTAAAACCTGTAGTAACCTTCTGCGTTGGAATCAAGAACCTGAACTGAACACGCAAGATAATTACCTTTCAGAATTCACCTGATGGCCAGGCTATGGAAGATTATCTTGTTTTGAACTGGAAATAAGGACCAAAACTAGTTCTTTATTTTAGTATAATCAGAGCATAGTTGCAAGAGTAATCTGTATTCCACATGCTTCTGTAACTTAAAGTTGAGGAAGCTATACAATGCATAATCACATTTCAAACAATAATCTAAATTTTTAAAAGCATATGACAATGTCTTATTTTCTGAACTGTAGCCATGTTCTCAGTATTTATTGATAATACTGAGGACTTTTTGTCTTCACTTAATATTTTACCAGAAACTGAAATTTTGCATTTTCACTTTGTTTTTTCTCCTTGCCCATACTTTTTCCAGTGTGCTATATTTATCTCTTTTTTCCTAAGTAATGTCATTTGTTCCTGTTTTTGATTAATTAATGTCATCTTTTTGTATGAAGATGACATATGATTTTTTTCTTACAGTGATGATTGAAAAGAAGAGCCACCTATGTCCTCTCGCTTAGTTTCCCTTGAGAAGAATGGACAAAATAATCTGTGTAGCTTTGCAACCAGGGAGCAGATTTCCTGTGTAGCGTTCACAACTTTGGCAAGGTAATTGTTATTGCCACACAACACCTGGTAAAATTTGTGGAAGAATGGAAATTACATGATTAGTTTTTATGTGTTTACTCAGATATGACTAGATCAGTTTAATAAGGGATATTAATGTAGATTTTTATTTATTCCCCTAATAAATATTTATTAAGCATACTATGTGCTATTTATTTAAGGATAGAAACATGAATAATGTATGGCTTCAGTTCCCAAGGACTTAATAATCTAGTATGTTTGGTTGTACTGGTAGCAGTAGTGGTAAATAGTGGTAACAATTGTCAAAAACTTGGGGGTTCTTTGCGAAACAAAATATATTATCTGGGACCTGTACATATATCACCTGAAAATTCCACTGAGTTCAATTTCTTAACCTATTTTATCTATTACCACAGATTTACTTAAATGTGGTGTAATAATCATTTATGCCTATCACACTGAAATCTCATTTACATTTTGATGAACATCACAGTTCTCAAATGATTTCAAAGGGAAGACCTAGAATGGTGAGATCAAACTTTAAGCAAATGTAGGAAACTTTTCAGCTCCTACTCTGGCTAGGAAAGTGCTTCATGCTCTATTAATAATGTGCTCATTAGCATAAAGGAAAATTTTCTTGTGGACATGGAACATGCATATATAGATAACATACAATATACATATATACACACAGTGCTCTTGCACAATTATATACATATAAATGTCAATCAATGTGGTATAGACCATATAATGAAAGTGGTTCTTCAGTACTTTGATTCTAAATAATAGATCTGTGTGGGGTAGGGTTAGTCATACAGAAAGGCTATTATTAAACATAAAATGAAGTATTAAATTTGTTATAATAAAAAACAAAGAAGATATGCATTTCTCAATAATGAAAATAAAGGGAAGAGAAACCATAATGAGGAATTAATTTGGTGAATAATTTTAGAAAATGTAATATCCATACAGCACTTTCACTGAAGCCAAAAAATTGGTTTATGGCACTGTTTTAGGTTGAAATCTTTATGATGAAGAATGACTGCTTTTACTATGAATTTATTTTTTAGTAGCCATTACTTTTACAGTCTCAATGATTCTTACCTTCTCTTGTTTAGCAGTTCTATAGCTTACCTGTTAACTGTATTTGTAAATAGTTATTATGAACCAAGAAATATTTGTTGACTTTTACATGGCCCCGGTCTGGGTTTTACAGAGCAGAGCAGATGTAATACATGATATTTTCCTGCAAGGCTATTGTAATATTATTGGGTAGCCTACTAACTGGTAACAGATATTGTTGCTGTAGGAAGACTGAACTTATATCTAAGGGGTTTGTGGAACTATAAGGAAAACACAGTATTAGCAAGCACACCCCTATTTCTGGCCTATATTTTAGGAAGCTCTGTGCTTTGGAATGCTTCCCACCAAATTTTAAAATATCCTCTCTGGGTGCTAGGACCTTCGAGATCCTAAAGTGTCATCTAGGTTGGGCACCCTGAATTAAGATCGCAGTATTTTTTCATGGGATTACATGAGATCAAGTTACCAGAACAGTGCTGACATGTTGATTTCGGGTGAATCTCACTCACTTTAAACATAAAGTGAATTCAGGACTCTGGGCTACTGATAGTTCACCTCTGACCCATGGCCTTGAGTCATATGTGGGTTATAGGGTCAGTTCTCGCCTCTCTGTGTTCAGTCATGTGTCTCTTCTGATCTCTAGCATCAGATGGTGGCTGGGGCAGCAGCAGACACCCTTTACTTCGTGTCATCCCACAAACCCCTTCTTCCACAGGCTTTGCACTACTACGTGTCAGGCAGATCTCTGGGCACCACTCTGCCTATTTCCTCTGAGGGCTTTCCAGACATTTGCCCTTGATGCTAATCAGCCCTTCTGATCCAAATTCTCTCTTGCCTATGATTGATGTGGTGACATACTCTCGGTCTTGGTTCTGTCAGGACAGAGTCGTCGTATTTTTAATGCGAGACTTGGCGTTTCTTATACCAACTGACTCTTGACTCAGAACAACTTCTGTAGATGAACACACATGCTAATAATTTTGAAATGTCTTTTTTTAAACAAACAAACAAACAAATAAACAATGTTTTACCATCTTATGCACAATGAATGTAAACTCATAGCCTAGTTAAATAACTCATATTTATGGTGGAGGTGTTGAGCCCTGTTTCAGTTCAGTCTCCATAGTTTGTTTTGTACCAATGAGCTCATGAAATCCATACTTTAAAAAAAAGATTAAGGTCAACTGGATCATTCAAGTGAGCAGGTTTTGTACAATTTGCTGAGTTTGTGAGTAAAAAGGAAATAGAAAAATACAGTGCAGTCAAATTCTCAGCATGATTTTGACTCGGTGTCTAGTACATATCTTAGATCTAGTATAAAGTCTACAACTGTATCTGTAGCACAGTTGATGGTAAATGCTGATGACGATCTGGAGGGTCTGTTGGGCCATGAAACAACAAGGTGAATGATGTTGTTCTGGGATCACTATATGTTATGATAAGAGAGCATATGAATATGGCTGTGAAAATTTTGGAAAAATATTTCAACTTGAAGGAAGTTATTGGCTAACTAGAATACCTTTACTAGTGTTCTTTGGCTGATTCTGTAGTTCTTGGGTGAGGAGCTGCTGTTGCCAACTTAAGGCAACCCACAAACATGTCCATATAAACCCGAGGTAGCAGACATAATTCAGATATTCAGAAAAGTCATTGATCACCCATTGGTGTTCCATGCTACATATTTAGATATATTTTTAAATGGTTCAAATTAATGAAGTATACACATTGATATTGTTCTGGTACCAGTCAACTCTAGGAAGTGAAATTTTTTTGAGTTATTGTCACAATTATTATTTTATCACTTTATTTTATTGAAAATGTTAGATTTTTAAATTTTATATACCAAAATACTTTTAAAAATCCCTCTCTTAAAAATTACTTAGACACAATTAAAGTTTCACATTAAAGAGAAATCATAATATAGGATATTATCATCTAATGAATTTGAAACTACACACACACACACACACACACACATATATAAACACATATGTATTTATGTTTTATGATCCTGGCTCAATAGTCAATGAATGAGTACAATGATAATGCCAGGAAACCAAAAAATTAGTAGTGGAACTCTAAGTTTAATATTAATTGAACAATTTAAAGAAATAATTCAATATTCAAAAAAAGATTAATTTCTTTTTTAATTAAATTAAAATTTTAATTTATTTTTTGACTTTCATGATGGAGATTTACTTTCATTCATTAAGATCAAACATTCAGTTGAACTGTACACTAAAATCTATACAGGGTTGGGGAAAAGTAAATTTACAGTTTTTTGTATGAAAAATAATGCAATAATTAATAAATAACACAAGAATAACTTCAAACTGTATCATACTCACAAGTGTAAACCTACTTTTACCTCACCCTGTAAAATCTTGTTAAACACTATTACCCCAATAAATGTAATTGAAATAATAATAAATTAATAAAAAAGTAAAGTGAAGATAGATAAAATGATTAATTTCTTATGATACTTAATTTTTTTATTTGCTTAAGAAATTTAAAAATCATTATTTTTTTCACTTCCTTTATTGAGTTTTCTTTTTTTTAAATCCTCACCCAAGGATATGTTTATTGATTTTAGAGAGAGAGGAAGGGAGAGAGAGAGAGAGAGAGAGAAACATTGATGTGAGAGAGAAACATCCATCGACTGCCTCAAGTCCGTGCCCCAAATGGGCATCAAACCCTCAACCTAGCTATGTGGCCTGACTGGGGATCGTATGGGATGATACAATCAACTGAGCCACATAGCCAGAGCTTTACTTTTCTTTTTTGAAAGAAAACAGGAATTATTTGTGATGATTTTAGTTGGACAAATTTCACAGCTTAATGGTAAATTAAAAAATTTAAAACAAAACTGTAAATAAAACAAAGAGTTCAAGCTAATGTTTCTTCCATTATAACTTAAATAATTTTTAGGCACCCAGCTATCTCAGTGATTACTTATAATTTTATAAATAATAAAATCATGATTTTATTAAAATCATATTATCTTCATTTTAATTTTTGTTGTCATAGGCCACATAACATAGTCTCTAGTAGAATGACCCCCCCCAACATTTCTCTGATCATACTTGATTTTTGTAGTCATCAAAGAGTGTTTGCTTTCAAAAGGATTATTATACTACCAGCTTGCTTGCCTTGGGGAATGTCAATTAAATCCAAATTATTTTATGACAGAGATTTCGCCATTTTTAGAGACAGGGTAAGTGAACCAGAAATGACAAAAAACAAATGAGAAATGAAAAAAATAAAGTTTGATATTTACCTGTAAGTTGCTTATTTTTCAATTAAGCATTGGTTTGCCCTTGCCAATGTTTACCCTTTGCAGATGCTTTTTTTTTTTTTAGTAGAAGCTGTTTTTATTTCCTGTTAAACACAATTTATAGTTTCTTTTAATGCATGCTTGTGCCCAGTGCTTTCTGAAGAGCTTTGTGTCATCTCTGGTATCTAGTACTTATAAAGAATCGCTTTCAGCATGTGTGGCCTGGTTCCTAACAATCTATTGATTCATTGAATTTACTGAATTTCAGAAAGACACCAATTGATTCTTTATGCTGCCTGGCAAGGCAATTCTTAATTTTTGTCTGTTTCTTTCCAACATCAGTCTTAAGAAGAAAAGGTTTTCCTTACATTGCCTTGAAGGGTTTACTGAATCATACATCACCAAGAACACTTTAAAGCTTTATTTTGTCTGTTATTTAAAGTGGAAAATGCTGCCCCTTAAGACAGTGGCACTCTGCCATTTTGCCTCAAGAATATTGTATGGTTCACTGTCAGGACTGCTGCTTTTTCCAGAAGAACATATGGGCTATTTTGGAGAAGTTTTCTATAACATTCAGATGCTGAACATGTAGTATTTACATTTCCTCTGTAGCACATAATTTTTCTGGAATTTTAGTACATTATGGAATCTTCAGACTTACTGAAAAGTAGAGTGGAGCACATTGACCTAAAAGGAGGCTTGTGAGTTGGAAGTAAAAGAGGCTAAATGTAACTGAAGCAGAGTTTAGCATCATCAGAGTGTATTCCTGTGATTGTATTTCATTTCTTCACTGGGGTATTTCTCCCTCCTCCTTCTCCTCCTCCTCCTTGTGATTTCAAATAGTCACTATAAAAAATTTAAAATGGGGAAAAATTCCCCTGCCCTCTCTGATGTTGATAAATAAGTCATTGGAATGTAGCACGAGTTAGCACACACCTGAGGATGATTGTGTCATTAAAACTGCATCTAGTCAGTCTGGGAATACCTCACCTGAACTGCTCTGTAAACAATCTCACTAAAACACCTGTTTGGTTGATTGTGTATATTTCCAAGGAATCAAATAAAATGCATTTAAAACAAGCAATTAAAATTAAAGTATGACTACATTCTGATTGGAAGTGTTAATTATAACTCTAAAAAAGAATAGTTTTTCCCTTTTGTACAATATATTGTACTGATGATTAGAACTGGGAAGATTCTAGGGGAAGGAGACTAATTTCTTTTACGGCTTTCTACTAGATTGTCTCTTTGCTGGTCATTTGGTTTGCTAAGTTATGAAGTTATCTGGCCCTTAAATGAGAGTTTATTTGTAAATGGTACTGTGATGATAAAGGAAAAATGGGGAAGGAAATAAAAAGAAAGGAAGGAAACAATAACCATGTTCTAAATCTGGAAACTATTAGCGCCTCCATAGTCAAGGACCTCAGCATAGAAAGTCTTTTGCCCAAGCAAACCTGGGGTCTTTCCAGATCCTGAGGAGTTAAGGAGTTGAGCAGGACAGAGGGTATGAAGGTCAGAGCAAGATAAAAAAGGGAAAATAAAAATAAATGAAAGAGCCTTCGTGTCATCACAAAGGGCATAAAATCAGAGATAGATTTTAGAGAATGTGCCTTTTGGGGAAACACAATGTGAGTATGGCTGCTTCTCTTACCACTTCAATTATGTGATTCTACCTCATGTTGCGAATACATATTTCATCTGGTTTATCACCTTGTACTTATCCTATGTGTCTCATTTTGCCACTTGGCCATGACAGCAACTAACATGAGAAGAAGAAGGCGCCATCCTCTCTCAACTCACTTGATGGTTAGTAGCATCCACTTGCTCCAAGAAGATTCCTTTGAAAGACAAGGAAAGGGAATCTTGGAAAGAATCCCTATAGGCAAAAGTCTGGAAAATTCGCTGAATCCCTACTCAGCCAGGCCACATGGAATGTGGAAAACAGTCATATAGACTCATTTACTCTTACAGCAGCATAGCAGATAGGAGAGACAAAGGAGGAAGAAACTAGCTCCCCCTCACTTTCTGGAGGCAAAGTTAAGAGAAAAAAAAAGCTAAATATGTTGAGAAAGCTTCAAAGTAGTTGTATAATTGTCTGCTTGATGACAGATTAGTATATCTCTTTTCCCCATAGAGCATGACATGATGTGATATATATGACCCACATTATCTTAAAATGGCATCTGTCTTTCAGATTAGTGTGTTTTTATTAAAATTGGGTGGATAAAATATAAATTTGTCTTTATGAAATCCCCAAATAGATATATCCTCAAAAGGAACTTTGGACATACTATAGCTTTTTAATACATCTACTATTATCTAGCTTCCTAACCATTACCTTCCCAGTTCTGATTCCTCTGAGTCATTTGATGTTTTCATTTTTACTTACACTGAGACAAGTATACCTTTGAGTTAGATCTTACAGTAGAACACATGAGAATGTCTCCCTGGAGTGCTAACCGCTTGTATAAATATTTATATATTTTTTATTCTGAAGACACACTGAAAATGGGTTATAAGCAAAGTATTCTGTATGTATCCAAAGACTCCCAAATCCTGAAATGTATTATATAGTAGAACTGAACCAATTTTATTTCCTACTATTCCAGGAAGCCTAAGATATTCAGAAAATCAAAGTCTATAGTAAATACATATACCTGCACTCCATGCCCAGAGGCAGAATGATCTTCAAAATGTGTATTTTGAGAGAAAAAGTATAAGAGGATTGGGAAGGGCAAAATCTACTATATTCGAGCCAGAAAAGCATTATCATTATTTAGATTTTCTCAAAAAGAGTTTAGTTTCCAAAATTATAGGCAAGTCCTTGATATAGTGACATGTCATCTATGACAAAATCTTTTGGTATTTCTTGTGGTTTTATTCTTCACATTCAAAAGTGGTGCTTCAAATGGTGTCAGGGTATTTGTCATATCTTCATCAATCAGTAGGCCTCATGCTTGGCTTGTTTCTGCAAGCCCTGACTTACAGGGAACAGTGGTAACCAAAGAATGCAGCAGGAAGGGGAGAGAATGCCACTGTAGCTTCTACTGTGCCCAGGAGATATGCCCTAAGTCCTCTTAGGGAGAGTCATCAAATGAGGAAAGTAACATTCATGAAATCTTTTATAAGACATTAAGTCAATACAGTCTTTAAAAAATTCGGTGAATTGTAAGTTTAATACTTAAAACATCACAAATGATGACTCTTGTTTTTATCTCTGGTGGATACAGGTGGTCAAAAATTATTTTTTTAAGTTACGTTTTATTGTTTATGCTATTACAGTTGTCCCATTTTTTCCCCTCTTTGCCCATCTCTACCCAGCACACCCCACCCCACTAACCCAGGCAATCCCCACACCATTGTCCATATCCATGGTTCATGCATATTATGTTCCTTGGCTACTCTCTGCCCTATGCTGTACTTTACATCCCTATGACTATTCTGTAACTACCAATTTGTACTTGGTCCTTTCACCTTTTCACCCAACCCTCCAACAGCCTTCCCATCTGGCAACCGTCAGACATTTTCTATATCTGTGATTCTGTTTCTGTTTTGTTTGTTTATTTTATCTTTTAGATTCAATTGTTGATAGATGTGCAATAATTGCCATTTTATTGTTCATATTTTTGATCTTGTTCTCCCTAAAGAAGACCCTTTAACATTTCATATAGTGGTGGTTTGGTGGTGATGAATACTTTTAGCTTTTTCTTGTCTGAGAAACTATTTATCTGTCCTTTGATTCTAAATGATAGCTTTGCTGGGTAGAGTAATTTGGTTGTAAGTCCTTGCTTTTCATCACTTTGAATATTTCTTGCCAATTCTTTGTAGTCTGAAAAGTTTCTTTTGAGAAATTAGCTAACAGTCTTACGGAAGCTCCCGTAGGTAACAAACTGCTTTTTTTCTTGCTGCTTTTAAGAGTCTCTCTTTGACTTTAACCTTTGGCATTTTAATGATGATGTGTCTTGGTGTGGGCCACTTTAGGTTCATCTTGTTTGGGAATCTCTGTGCTTCCTGGACTTGTGTATCCAGGAATGTTTTATGTCATTATCTTTTCAGATAGTTTTATAATTTCTTGCTCTCTCTCTTCCCCTTCCCCTCATGATGTGAATGTTGATATGCTTGAAGTTGTCCCAGGGTCTCCTTACACTATTCTTCATTTTTTAATTTCTTTTTTCTTCTTGCTGTTCTGATTGGTTTTTGTTGTTGTTGGTGGTGGTTTGTTTGTTTGTTTTGCTTTCTTATATTCCAAATCACTTATTTGACTCTTGGCTTCATCCATTCTACTGTTGATTCCTTGTAAATAGTTCTTTATTTCAATTAGTGTCTCCTTTATTTCTAACTGGATTTTTAAAATGCTGTGGAGATCCTTACTAATTTCCTTGAGCATCATTATAACAAGTGTTTTGAACTCCTAGTAGATTACTGTATTCATTTTGTTTAGTTCTTTTTCTGGAGTTTTTTTTTTTGTTGTTATTTCCTTTGGGCCATGTTTCCTTGTCTCCTCATTTTGGCTTCTTCTCTGTTTTTGTTTCTATATACTAGGTAGAGTTGCTACATCTCCCAGGCTTAGCAGAGTGGCCTAATGTAGTAGGTGTCCTATAGAGTCCAGTGGCACAGCCTTCCCTATTACCCAAGTCAGATATTCAAGGTGTACCCACCACGTGGGCTATATACGCCCTCTTGTAGATGAGCCTTGATTGCTGTTGGCACTTCCAAGGTCAGCCACCAACTAGTTCTCTCCAGGGTAACACAGCCTAAGCTACAAAGCAATCTGCAGATGGCTGCTACTTGTGCTGGGCTTGGAGGTGCCTGAGTGAGGTCAAGCTGTGAAGCAAGGCTAGCTGCTGCTAGTGTCAATCCTGGGTCAACTTAATGAGAGGTACAAGGCTTGCTGAAGCCAGGTTCTTCTTGCTTGAGAGAATTTAGGAAAATCTGAAGGATGGGCTATGACAAGCCATTTGTATGGAAAAGCCACCGGAGACAGCTTGAGTGGGCCTGAAAGTTGGGTGAGGCAAGACCTCAGGGAATCACCAGGGTCAGGAAAACAGTGTGAGCCAGGTTGATGGAGTCTCAGATATGGAGCCTGCCTGTTGGCTCTATGGCTCTGTGGGGGGAAGGCTGAGGAAAGGAACAATGGTCTCTGTTGGCACTTCTGTCTGCGACAAAGCTGTCCCCCTGCTCTCTCCCAAATGCTGGACATTTCAGTTCCTCAGTGAATATCCCTGATGCCTTTCATTTGCTGCCCCCATGCTGGAATTCAGAGAGAGTGAGTCCAAGTAAGTCTATGCATGGGGCCTTTAAGAGGAACTGTCTGGGACTGTAGCTGTTTCTGTCTTCCACAGTCTCAATCCCTGCTGGTTTTCACATCCAGAAGTTATGGGGACTTATTTTCCTGACACTAAACCCTGGTCTGGGGATCCTAGTGTGGGTTTGGGACCCCTAACTCCTGAGATGTCCCTCCTGATTTTTATCCACTACACATGGGTGTGGGACCAGCTCATCCTATGTATCTGCCTCTCCAACCAGTCTCAATGTGGTTTCTTCTTTAACTACATAGTTGTAGTACTTCCATTCAGCTTGATTTTTGACAGTTTTGAATGATGGTTGCTCTATAGTTTAGTTGCAATCTTGATGTTGTTTTGTGAGGAGGTGAACTATGTTTATCTATGTTGCCATCTTGACTGAAAGTCCACGCAGTCAACTTTTTACACAGTTTATGATGGCAGTTATCTGCTTTTTCACCTACACATTTTTGCTAGAAAGGTAAAACAATGCTCCTTCATTCACCTGAAACTTGTGGAAGAAAAGTTGAATCCCACCCTGACATAGGTTTGAGAATTTTTCTTTCTGGGGCATGCACAGTCTCTGTGGTACTGGGTGATATGTGAGTATGACATGTAGTATTGTATTACCATTAAGCTAGTTTTCCATGCAGTGTCAAAATAGTATGTGCTCTAGGCCTTTTGCAGAGAATACACAAAGACCAATAATATAGTTTGCTTGCTACTATGCTTGGGTATCACCACTAGAATGATTTTTCTGCCTTCAAAGAATATCTTTCCCAGTCTTGTATTGTGTTCTAACAATTCAGTGAAGTCTGATGTACTTTGGTATAAATACTGACCACAAAAGAGCCAAGCTCTATGCTAATACTGCAGCTTCCCACAGGAACCTTCAATCTAAAAATTATATAGTAAATTGCAGTTGGATCGAAATATATGATTCAAATGCTATATACTGAAGTGCTACTTTTATCTTTTTATTCAACTTTCTCTGTTATTCTATTATTGTTTAGTTACCAAAAGAGAAATTTTTGATTTTGTTTAATTAGTGGTCATTAAAACTCCTAGCTCCATCTTCAGTATCCCATAAGCATACTATTTTTATATACCCACTCACATATTTCAATATCCCCTAGAATATTTCAAATGGTTAAATCAGCTTCCTTTTTGTCATGTTTAGAAGAGACTTTAGGTTTGACTTTTTATACTTTCAAATGCACTATGAATCATTCTGCCAAACACCTGCCCTTCATGGGAATGATATATTTTATTTACACTCTTAGAAAAAAATCTATGCATGGCTATTATTAATCACTCACACCTTTAAGAATGATCTTACCTTTTAGCTATTCATCAAGATCAGTATCCTTCCTGTTAGAAGGAGACACATCATAACTGATGTACAATCGAACTGTAGATGGGTCCAAGTACATGGCTATTACCAGAATAGATGTCTCCTCATTTTAGGATTACATACATATGTGTGCAAACATGCACACACATGCACAAACATCTCTATCTGCTGCATCTATTCTGACAATTCTCTTTAAAATTCTGAAGTGCTACAACTATGTCAGCTTTCAGATAATACATCACCATCATACTGAAGAACAGCGTACTATTTCCAAAAATTGCTTCCACCCTGAGCAAGCCAATAAGACATTTTACAACTAGAATTAGCTAAGGTGCAAAGGCCATAATTTATAATTCTTGTCAAAAGCAATAAATTGAAAAATTGGTAAATAAGTTCTCTCTGATTATGTACCAAACTCAACTACTTTATAAGTAAATCATATCTCCATTTAAAAATCAAGAAAATATTTTTTTCTGTCTCTGACAGTAACAGTAATGCATGCTTTTATTAGTGAAGAAGTATTAAATGCATTCACAAAATATGTTTAAAATATCTCATTTTCAGGGGAAATTTTCATGCACCTTTAAAATGTTGCTTGGAAATTAGAAACATGATACTTGAATCAGCCATAGAGGAAAACAAAACAAAGCAGGGCTTGACATATTTCTGATTACTCCTTCTTTAGCTATTGCAATGATTTTTGCATTAGGATGAGGGTTAGAAAAGGCCAGAAGTTTGGATAGCTTTAAAAAAAAGTTTTAGATAATATAGCAAAATTAGGTGGGAAGTGCTTTAGAGTAAGATTCTTATTACACAATGTATGTCCTTAAATATGCATAACCTTAGAAGTGTCACTAAACTAAACATATCATGAGAGAGATATTTAACTATACTAGAAGTTTTTTAAAATTACAAGATCAAAAAACCCATTATAGTAAGGCTTTGAATCTTAGAAGATACAATGAACTCTATTTTCAACAGAATGTTTAACTCCCTGGGCATCAGAAATTACTTAATAAAAAAGAAAATAAACCATGGGGGAAAATGTAGCCAGTAATAAAGCTGCTTAGGCCCTAGTGTAGTATTGTAGCAAGGCAAATGATTCTATGCTCACTGCAAAACCCTATCCTTGAGTTTCTCATTCATTATTTTTTCTTCCCTGGCATTCAAAGCTTCCAAAGAGAAAGGATGGGATGTTGAGCTTGTTGTGAATATCCTTACTTATTTCCTCACTTCATGGAAGGAATACCTGAAAGACACGGGATCTAATCCCAATTTAGACTTTTATAACTAACCCTAAATGCAAAGGAAGGCAGCCACGTGGAAGAAGTTACTGCTGCTACCGGGGATATATCACCCACCATTTTGTCTCAAACACAGAGCAGCAGTCAATCTTTCTTAAATCATACTTATTTAGTGAATGCTTACCGTGTACCTGGAATTGTGTGGGATTCTGATGGGAATATAACAATGGTAAGTAAAGGTTCCCTTTTTCAAGAAGCTCATAGTCTAGTACATAAGACTCAATAAAAATAATAATATGACATGGGCCACAGAACAGATAAGAATACCATTCTGTAGAAAAGAAATACTCTTCAGAATTATACTTGTTGTGGATTTTACACACAATGTGAAATGGCTATCCTATATCTTTAAAAAATGTTTTCCTAGAACTTAAATAAGTTTGCAATCTTTTTATATCACCTTGCTTTAAAAAGAGCACCCCACTTCTTCTCATATCAAACTAACAGTCTCATTCAATGAGGCTGTTTCTCTATGTCATGGTGAATTCAGAGCAGCCACATTCATTATCTCCATGTTTCAGGAAAGCAAAGGCAAGACAAAGGGATAACCTCCCCCGCCCCCTCCCTGTTCAGGATCTGGATCACTTTAACCTGCTACATCTCAACCATCAAACCTGCACAGGATGCGCCCAGATTAGTCAACAAGCAGATGATTAGAGATAAAACCTATCATCTTGGGATAAATTTAATCCAGGCAGCATGTGTTCTTGGGTTACTTTATAAATATAGTATTTTAGAACAGCATTTTCAGAGATCCAGCCGTGCATATCCAGCATTGTAGCTAAAATATTGAATTTAAACAAAATAAAAATAACTCCCCAGAAAGTCACTGCATTCATGTTTCCACTGGAGAACAATTACAGAAATCAGTTTAAAAGCTGGAATAAGATACATTGAAACATCACCTCTCACCCCTGCAGAAATGCTAATGACTAGTGGTATTACAGTCCTAAAGCAAAGGTTCCAAAGCCTTCTGTTTCCCAGATTTATGGTGTCATGATTACTGACCATGACTAGACTCTGGAAGGAAACAGAAATTCCTTGGACAGTGAGGAGACCCAACCACGTTTCTCCTGGGGCAGCAGAATTTAGCCCTGAAGGTTTAATATTTCTAATCCTATTTTCTAATCCTATTACTATAATGTTGAGGTGAAATGAATATATTTCCTTTTTTATATCTGTGCAATCTCACATATTTCCTGCAATAATGACTTTTGGCTGACCTTACAAACAGTGTTGCTTTTTCATTCTTAATAATAACATATACAAAATCTAAGTGAAGTCTCTTTATAGTGACATGCAGTGCATGTCTCCTTACGATGCCTCACGACAAAGCTGGTGATGCAGTGACTACACACCCAGCCCATGATTTCTTGCCTTTTATTAACCCGACTTATTATTACATCAAAAATCATGGTTTCCACTGACGACAGATTCAGCACACACATATTCACACTAATGTGTATGTTTATGTGTGTGTGAAATAGCTACACAAGAGTTATTGAGTTGTATATAGAAAAAATGCTAGGCAACTGCAAATTACAAGGATATAATGCCATCAAGGGGTTTAATAGTGACATCATAAATCACAAGAGCAAAGTATAAATGGACTGTGCTTCCCCACAACCCTAAGATGCTGCTGGAGCTATGATTTTAAGTCATCTACTTTCCCCAACCACCATTCCCTCATACATGGATAATGTGTGTTATAATTTTCATCTTTTCTAATTCGCTCTACTTTTTCTCATCAACTTCAAATCTTTTTTTTTTTAAGCCTAGAAAGAATCTCTTTTCTCCCCTGTGCTACCAGAGTAGCTATATTTAAATGGAACAATGATTGTCCCAAGTTGAAATATAATAATTCTAAAAATCTTGCCATTCTGAGCTAGGTGTCACACTCATGAAATATGACAGACAGGTGACAACACATTCAAGAATTAAGAGATTTTCTCCTCTTGGATAACAGTGTGGTTCATGTACCTATTCTCTTCTCCTCTAAGATTAGGAAATCTAATTACACATAGTGCCCCCATTATAAATGCAAACATAGAAATGATTTTATAGTTTTGATTTTCATTCACATCTGAAATTCAGAGAATCTGGGTAATATTCTAATTTATTTCTTGTGTTCTAAATGATTTCCTTTTCTCTCTGATGCTGTCTTAGAGAAGTCTATATTAATATAAAATAATAACTGGCCCAAACTTTGTCCAAATTTAAATATGTCCTAGCAAAGCCAGCCCCATTCTAATTGCTTTTATGTGTCACTTTAAAGCTAGGAGACTCAACCTCCTGGCAGCTTTGCTCTGGGTCTTAATTAGCCACTTAACTGCAAATTGGTTGGCACCCTAGTCCTTTCATCAGTTATTACCCAAATAGCATCACCAACTTAAGATAAAGAAAAGAAAAGATCCCACATGTAGCAGGTCTTTCTATCATTATTGTTCTTTAATACAAAGATGGGGGTTCCCAACTCTAATTAAGACTACATTTTTAATAGGCAATTGGCATCTTATTTAATTCACTCTCGGTGCAGTGTGTTAAAGGAAAAACAATCACAGTAACGTGTGTACAGTGCTATAGAATTTGCAAAATATTTTCATCTCCTTTATTACTCTTTCACAGTGTCTGTCTTAGCCATGCATTAATCAATATATTTTTATTGGTTGCCATGATTTAAGATGTAGATTTTATTTGTCTTTATTCCATTTGTCTGCATGTACACTAAATTACCTAATAAAATTAATCCAAGTCAGTCTTCCAGTATAGAAAAGGGAGTTGACATCTTTATTTTTTGTTACAATTCTAGGAAATAGGCAGACTGATAGTATCTTATATGGATAAGTACTTCTTTGCAAAGCAAAGCTAAGCAGTTTGTGGGTAGAAGAGTCACCACATTCAAGGAAGACTTGAATTAGTTATGAAAAGGAAAGAATGAAGAAAGAGCAAGGGAGGCTTGGTTCTGTGAATATAGAAATATGCACATAAGGAGAAAGAGACTATAGATATAGATTTCACCCCCAAACAATGGAAGGTGAGGATTCAAAAACAGTGTGATTTAATTGTTTTAGCATTTTAAGAAAATATCCTCAATTGATGATTTGGATGCGATATAATATAACATTCTTTGTTTTGGCTAGAAAAGAAAATAAACAATTATGGTACCTTTTTAACAATCGACACTTTTTTTTTAAGCCTATCCTTTCCAACTGGTTTCCTTAATCTATGCTATAACACTTTTTATATATTTTCAATGCAGGTGCTCTTCTGTCATTTTAAATCAGAAGAAGTTATATTTGGTTATGTAAATTCCAACTTCCCTTGCCCTGAGGTTTTGCACATCCCAAATTTCCCCTGCCCATCACAGCCCGTGGAGCTGAGAACCAAATCTACAGACTGATCAAGAGTGAGATTCAGTCTTCGTGTTTTTTGAAAACTTGGAAATAGTGAATTCTGTTTATAAGATTCATTTCTAAACTGCATGAGAGCTTATAAAATATTAGTATTTACAATATCCCAGAAAAACAAACACAGCATGGAGGCAGCTGCCTCATCAGAGGCTGAGCCATGGTGATCTCATGCATTTGTCTGTTTATCATGGACTGGGTTTCCTTGGCAAACAATTCAATAAGGAAGATGAGCACACCAGTTCAAAGCTATGCTTGACATTGCAATGAAATTTGCCCCTCAATGCCACCCCAAACATTTAGTACTTTTACTTGGTAGGCCCGTTGCCTTTAAGTTGAAGTGTGAATAGTAATGTGGAACTGAAATAAAATGAAGTAAGTCCTTTGATTAAATGCTAAATGAAAAGTGTTTTGAAGAAAACTTTTTTTTTCTGCCAATGTAGGCAATATCTACAATTAAATCTGAAAACAAGCAGATGTATGCTTGCAGGAAATATTTAAAAGGAAAATCATTAGGAACTCTTATGCTTTAGGTACCCCCAAACAAACTTGTTTCTGTGAAATATGAGTTATTACCTCTGCCATCACTAAAGTTTTTTCTCTCATATGTGACTGTAGAGTACCCTGTTATTAAGTATATTATGCATTTGAATTTATCCAAGAAGTTTTCTTTCCCTAAATAAAAAATAAGTAATCCACCAAAAGAAGTTGATGATAATGTAATTGCTGTGAATTAGTCAACAAAGGATTTAATTTTTTACATCAAACAAATGAAGCACTTTACCTAGTGCCTTTTGCATAGTAGATAGTCAATAAAATGTTTAAATAAACAAAGTAAAAGAGAAGAAAGAACTAGTTCTAATAAGAAAATATTTCTAGCTAATGCTACATGGTTCATTCTTTGATATTTAAAGTATCTGACTTTAACCACTTCAAAAGGAAGAACATTTTATTTTTGTTTAACTACCGGAATAACTCCACAGTGCAGCTGCTTGCCCACAAAGAACCTTGGATAAAGGAAAGTCTACCTGAAATTAACGTGTAGCTAAAGATATATAAAAAAAGAAAATTCTTGGTAAAATTGTTGGTGTGAAAGTTTGTTAGGACTTTATTGTGATAGACATTACCCTGAAAAATAAAATAGCCTTTTTTTTCTTCCATCTAAACTGACTTTATTCTGGCCAAAAAAATACATTCCAGAGTTTTTCTGATTCCTTCATTGGTTCATTTGTGAGTAGCCACAATAGTTGGCTGAGATCAGCAAGTCAGGACTACAATGCTTGAAGTGTCTTGGGAGTTATAATTTTTATATAAAAATGCAGATTATTCAGGATGGTGTTTCCCCCCAGCTGTTTTTTAGCAGATACTATGCTGACCACCCAGTGGGTGAGACCAGGATGGGTGGAAGTCAAAGAAACTATTTGATGTGACTCAAAAGAAAAAAAAATGCAAAGTTCTTAGGGAAAAATCTCTCATGGCAATAGGCCATAAAATAGTTGTCTTAAAGTACTTATTTCATACTCTGGATTGTAAGCCTACCTTCTATGATCAGCTCTTAAAAATTAACACTGAAGACTGCACTGGAATGTGCTGTAGAAAGGAGAAGGTGTGTATTAAGTTTATGTCAGGATCATAAAATAAAGAAAACAGATGAATCCTATCTCTTAAATATTTTTATTTTTTATGTTTTGAGTTGTATTAAAACGTTAATGACTAATTTAATATTAATTGAGTAAACCTTATGTAAGCTCTTCTATCCTCATGATTTTTTAAAACTGAATTTATAAAAGTGATTTATATAAATAGACTATTGAGTAGAATTAGTGTTTCTACCTATTGAAAGCAATAAAAGATTGGTAGATATTGTGATTTTTATGATTTTGTTTTGTTTAAAGATGAGTCAGTATCTTTTTCTTTAAATGACCAATTTAAATCATAATTAACCCTTGGCTGATATGGTAAATAGAATTTAGAATATCTGATTGTCATTAAGAGTAGATACATGCCTATTCTTATTGTGTTACTCAGAATGTAAGCCTAATTAGATTAGGAAACCAGGTGTATTCAATACTATATCCCTAGTACTTAGAACAGTCCCTGGCAAATACTAAATATTAGAGAAACTATTTGCTGAATAAGTGCACTTATATCAATGCTTTATCTGACCAAAGAGACAAACTACAAAACCAAAACAACTGAAATCACACAAAAACAAGCATTGTAAGGTATAACCCCCAAATTTCAATGTTTCAGTAGACTGCCCAGTGATTTTGATGGTCATCTAATTTTGGTAAATGCCAACTATATCCTGGTTGGCTCTATGTATTAGAAACCACAAATGAGCTCACAGAGCTCAATTAAAAAGAATTTGAATGTCTCTGTAAGAGGCAAACTCAATCAGGTTAACTGAAATTTCTACACCACGCTCTGCCATTGTACACTAATTTCATTTTACTCATATTCCTTACCTGTCTGGTAACTAAACACACTTGGCTTTGCAAATTCTGAATTATACATGCCTATAACTCAGTTTTGGCAGAATCTCAATTTATATGAAATCTTTAGTTTAATATTTACTTCATTTTATTTTTGTATTTCTTATTAAAATGGTTTGTGTTTTTGAGGTTAAAAATAGGAAAACTAAGAAGAAGTTTAATTAAACTAGATGCCCTTTAAAATCCCTTCCAACTATGAAATTTCATGAGGCTACTCATAATAAAAATCTGAAATCCCCAATACTGAATTTATGGAGAGAGGTATGCAGAAGACAGAAACAAATGAAGAGGTTTATGCCTTGAGGGATGAAAGTAGATCTGCCTTCAAATGCTGGAATCTCATTAGTTATCTCAAAATTTAATGTTTTTTTTTTTTTAAGGCACATTGAAAACAGATTTACCTCGTTCAGGATACTGGTATTATAATAGATTAAAAAATTCCTTTGTGGTTTGAAGGAGTCTTTAATACTTCTTGATCTGGCTTTTGATCTTCTCTTCAGCTTCATCTCTTAACCATCTCTCTAAACTCGATTCAAAATATTATCAGGTCTAAAGGTAAGGGAGGTGATGGTCTGTTCACCAAAAATCTGAAAATTCTCTGATTCCCATCCTTTTGGGTGTTTATGGAGACTTCATTATAGAGGCATAGTTAATTAAATCATTGACCATTGGCCATCAATTGAAACTCCAGTACCTCTTGCCTCCCCAGAGTTAAAGGGGGTGTAGGGACTGAAAATTCCAACCATCCAATTACAATTGGTTCCCTTGCCAATTAGCCATACCCTTAGGGGCTTTCCAAAGTCATCTATTAACATAACAAAAAACCACCTTTCTCACTCTTATCACTTCGTAAATTCCAAGGGTTTTTATATAAGTAATATATATTCTTATTATAAACCACTATATCACAATACGTCTCCTCAAAACTTCCTTATCTCCAATCCTTCAACTTTGTTCCTTTGCTTGCAACCAGCTGTCAGAGTGCACTTACATAAAGTTGGTCAGAGCCCATCCAGATCCAGTCGTGTACTGGGCACTGGAACAAGGGACAGGTGGTCCAAGAGTACTTGAATTGGTGTATACAAGGTACCTGATACATATTTTCAGTGTTTTCACAGAAACTGACTTATAGAAAGTATCAAAAAAATTGTGTATTTTTTTTATTGTTGTTCAAGTGCAGTTGTCTCCATTTTCCCCCTACCACTCTTCCTTGCCCCCCCCCCCCCATCTCCCACCCTCAATCCTGCCCCACTTTGGCTTTTTCCATGGGTCCTTCATACATATCCTTGGCAACCTGCCCCCTTCTTTCTCTCCTTATCGCCCTCCTTCCTCCCCTCTGGTTACTGTCAGTTTGTCCTTTATTTCGATGTCTCTGGTTATATTTTGCTTGCTTGTTTGTTTTGCTGATTAGGTTCCACTTATAGGTGAGATCATATGGTATATTTCTTTCACTTCCTGGCTTACTTCACTTAGCATAATGCTCTCCAGTTCCACCCATGCTGTTGTGAAGGGTAGGAGTTCCTCCTTTCAGCTGCATAGTATTCCATTGTGTAAATGTACCATGGTTTTTTGATCTTCTCATTTACTGATGGTCACTTAGGTTGCTTCCAGTACTATTTGTGGTTTTTGTCATCTAACATTTGACACTATCAACACTGGTGGAGGAAGTTACCTATACTGAGAAGTTAAGAGGAGTGAATCTTTAGGAACCTTTTAAATGGAGGCAGTTAAAATTAAAGTGGCTATAGTGGTTTGGAAGGAAATACTTGTGAGATGGCTTTTAGGCAAAAAACAAGCTCAAGGAATGTAGTAAAAGTGAGTAAGTATGCCTGAGCAAATAAGGAGGATTCATGGAGTAGAGGGAGAATGAGGTGGGGAATTCTGACAAATTTTGAAGCATCGATTACAACTACATGGCTTGGGATGCACTGGAAGTCCTGAGCAATTGTGGTGGTAATTGTATGTGTCAATTTGACTGATACCCAGTCAACATTATTTTTATGTCTCTGTAAGAGTGTTTCTGGAAGATATTAGCATTTGAATCAGTAGAATAGGTAAAGGAGATCTCCTTACCAATGAGGATGGATATCATCAATTTGGTTGAAAGACCAAGTAGAAGCAAAAGGTAAAGAAAAGGTAAATTCTCTCTCTGTTCTTGACCTGGAATGTCCATTTTCTACTGATTTTGATCACTGGATCTCCTGGTTCTTAGGCTTTCCATTCTGGGATTTATATGCTTCAGACTGGGAGATACATGATCAGCTTCTCTGGTTCTCAGGCCTTTGGACTCAGACTCAATTATACCATGGACTTTCCTGGTTCTCCAGCTGGCAGATAGAATGCTATGGGACTTTTCAGCCTCCGTAATCATGTGAGCCAGTTTCTATAATAATTCTCCTCTAATGAGTGTATGTATCTGTATTTACCCTATTGATTCTGATTCTCTGGAGAACGCTAATACAGGAGTGTAGAGAGTACTGTCATTTTTAAGACTGCTAATTTACAGAGGACAAATTTATAGCAGTTCTTATGGATTGTAAATGCATTCTGTTACAGTAAGAGCTATGGAATTAAAATCTTGTGATTGGTGTTTTGATCTGTCTTTTCCACCAACACTGTTTTTCCTTAGCAACAAATGTAAGATATGGGATAGAAGGTCTTTGAGCCTCTTTCAAGGATTAATCATATACAATTATGATAGCAAATTAGAAGCCTAGGATTCTGTGAATATCTAATGGGGGCATCTTTAAAGATGTGGAAATGTGGGCAATACTATATAAAACATGAAATAAAATTATTAGATCTGCATGTAATTAGATAAATGACAATGTAGCAGAAATATGATGGAGAGAGTGATCTTGCAGGGTAGAGGGAAGAACAGTAAGAAGTTCCATTTTAATATTGCATAGATAAGGACATCAATGAGGCATTCCACTGGGTAGAAATGAATGAGAAAGTGAAGAACAACAGCAGGTAGATTTGGGTGATATCTGCATGTTGGTATATCTGGTAGCTAGATTCATGGCAGTAGACAAGGTTATTAAAAATATTATCTAAGAGTCTTATATTGGATTCACATGAAGCTTCCTTTACAAATGAGTTATATGATATGAAGTTAAAGGAAAATCTGAAAGAGTGATCGAAGTAGTAAAAGATCCAAACAAAAACAAAAAACTCTCTTAAGTCCTTGGGTGTTTGAGGGAATGATAGTATGTACCTGAAAAGAGAAAGAACACGAATAAAAGTTTAGGCTTGTGAATGGTGAAGTGACATGGCAATTACCAGTGTTTTGTACAAGGATTTATATCAGTAACATAAAACATGACATAGGAAAACACTTAGGTAGGATTTATTCAACATTTCAACATGCAAATAAAAAATAATGCAAGTAGAACATTGCTTTTATTCTTTCCAAAACTGCCATTAGCTGTATACAGGAGAAAATCTGACTATTCTATCATGGACCTGACCTAATTATGACCATAACTGGTCTTCACCTTGTGTTTAATACAACGACTAAGCTACCTAGCTCCTTCCTCTTCTTTTTAATATTTTTAATGCAGTGTTATGTGAATAATATGGTATCTGTGTATAAATTTAGTTACATAGGGTTAATCAGAAAAGAATTCAAGCAATGTTTTTTTGTTCAAAAGATAAGTGTCAGTGATGGGATGGCAGATGACTTCAGTATGCAAATATTTGGGCTTTCAGAGAGGTACGATGGATTCCAGCACAAACTACTTCCACCTGCAGAATTCTCTTAATAAAAATAATGGTCATGTTGTCTTTGGTCCACTTTATAAAGACACTCAATTTTCTTTACTTCACTATAATGGCCCTGAGATGCATTCTTCATGACTAAGGTTAAGATGGAGAATACAGATGTAAGACCATACTATAAAACTGTAGTTTTATCCATCTGGATCAAGTTCCATGCTACTAGTATCCATATGGGAAACTGCAAAAAAAGAAGAAATATGGCTTTCATTAAATTTGTAAAATATACTGAAATAAAACAGAATAGTTTGTCTATCAATTTGTTTATCATTCTGGACAAAAGAATGTGCCAATCATCCAACTATACATATTTCCATATACAATTGAATACTAGATATTTACATCTGGATATGTTGTCCTATGGAAAAGTCTTTAAAAGTGATCTATTGTTTTTATCTGGCTCTTTTTTCCAACAACTATGGCATATTGTAAATTGTCTCAAAGAGTCTTATTATAATGTTTAGTTCTGTAACCTGATGTCAAACTGAAGGTTAGTTTGACCCACATTAAATAAGGGTAGAAAAACAGAAAAGAAGACATTGGTGATAAACAGTGTTTAATTCCTTTTTGGAAAAAACAATCAACTCTCTTTCTATAGGAAAGCTAAAAATGGCAAAAGCTCACACAAATATACAGAGCTGTATCATTCTTGGGTTAATAAAAACAATTTATATGCAGGGTAGTGAACACAAGGACTGTTATGGAAAACATTTCTCACCCAAAGACAGTATACCAGATGTGCTAAGACTTATGGGAGCAATCAGAGGTGACCAGTCTCTGCAGCAGTCCTTATTAAGTTAGACTGTGACCCAGCACCTTCAACTTATTAAGCTGTCTAGAACTTCAGTGATTAAAACCAAAGAAAGGTCAAATACAAACCTTTGGAATGTCCCTGCACTGATATTTTCTTACAGGCAGAAGAACTTCATGGAGATACTTCTCATGATGCATGGACTTTTAAATATTAGATATTTGAACTGGATTTACCCAGATCTTCAGGGAAATTTTAGTAAATGACACTTCCTCAAGATTTCTCATCAGTTTCAAAACTTTAACTAACATCTAAATAAGTATCCTTACAAGACAGTTTTGCATGTCATTGGAACTGAGACCAGAGGAACAGATTGCTGGGGATCCTAACACTCTCTGTTAGGTAAGTGCGAGTTGTAGCTACAGACAGAGGTAAGAGGAATAAACTTTCAAAATGTGACAATTAATTTACCTAAAGTTAAAATTAAGTTAGCGCTTGTTGAAGATGCTACCCCAAGTCATATCCTAGGTTTTAAATATAGTATGGGTTTATATAACTTTTCTCTGTCCCTTTCCTTCTCCACAATCTGAATATGTTCATATGTAACATAGAGGTATATGGATATCATACATATAGAAATAAATACTTGCATGTATCCAAGATAACATTAAATGTTGCCCTTCCTCTTGTCTTGGAGTTTAAGCAGAACTCTCAATTCAGTTTGTGCCCAAACCTTTCCCATCCCAAAGCAAGTTGCCGTACTATCTCTGTAGCACTTGCGAACTGCGAAGCTCTTTCTGCAAACTTAGCCTGTTGCTCAAGTGTAAGTTATGGAAGAGGAAAAATGGAAAGAACCATTTAACTCCTACAATCCTCCCCTCATTATGTTATTTTCCCTTAACCCCTATCAAAGAAAGATAATTGCCTTCAAAATAAGTGTTTAAAGAGTTTTATGGTTGCTTGGGTTTGAGTGCCATAGACCTCTGCAAGGGAAATTCTGAATGCAGCACAATGATGGCCCAGCAGAGAGTAAACTGTGACTGCATGTTGTGCTAAGGTCCAATGGGAACCCTGGGGAAAGGAATCTTTCTTGAGACTTCTCTTAAGTGACTCTACCATTTCACTGAGCCACTTGGGTGAAGAGACACTGCAGGGGTTCAACTACCACTAATAGAGTTAATGAAAGGAGGGTTCAGTGGCAGCTAACTGGAAGAAACTTCAAACCTCCCCACGAGAACAAGGGCCAGAACTCGTTCATGTTCACTCCTCCTCCTTATTCTAGTATTTCAGTGGGTTGGGGAGAAACGAATTTGCATAGATTTGGAGTTAGGTAATCACAGGACTTTGTTAGAAACAGAGAAAGAGTTACCTCAATCTGGCCCAGAGAAAAATTACTATGTTCAAATTCATTATGTTTAAGGTTATATAGCACAACTGTGGTACAGTTGTATCAGAATTGTCGTTTCCAACCCAGTGGGTGATCTTGCATATGTTGTCTGAGACTCACTGAGCACAGCCCAAGTCTCGTTTTATTAGAAGTGGATTTATTAGAAGTGGATTTATTCTACTAGATCAGGCTATTTTATGTCTGAAAATCTTGGCATTCATCTCAGCTGCTGCCACACATGGATTTGAGAAGACTGTGGTGACTCAAGTGTGGCTACATGGAGTGAAGTGAATGTGGCAAGAACTTGGCCTTTTATACTGAAGTAAGAAGTGAGAATGGACATTGATGATGAGATTTAGGAGGGAGTTAAATATAATTTTGTGGTAAAAGTGCCTATGAGATATTAAAATAAAAAGAATATGTAAACTTTGCCATTGTGACTCATCTAATTATATCCACATTTAAAACAATATCTATATATATCTAATATCAACAATAGTGAAAGGTATATGGCATGGTGAATAAATTCTTCTGAGCCTTCTTGCATTCTAAATACTCAGCTATTACCTTGTATCATTAAAAACCTGAGTGTAGATATATTTCAATATTCAGAAAGATCTAAAACAATTATGCTATCTGGTTTCTATGCTGAGGAAATGCAACAACTTTAATGCGACTGACTGGGCATTCAGTTACCATCTAAGTTCATGGATCATAGTTTACTGTTTCTTCCCTAAAGTAAGAATTTGGGCCCATAGTACCAAAGAACACTAATAAAATGCTTGCATTTTACCCTGTGAAAAATTAAATCAACTACTGTAATGTAATGAAACATAAAGAAAAAATAAATAAATAAAAATTACATGGTTAAACCTGAAACTAAGTAGAGATATGTATGATAGTAAATATTTTCCAATGAAACAATTAAGCTACACACATGAGACAACATTCCCTTTTTATAGTCTGTTCTCTGTAGTTTCAAGAACTGAATTCTGGATTATTTTTTGAAAATAAGATAACTGGCAATTAAAATATTAACTTTAATTGACTTTAAAATTATAAAATTTATGTAATTTTCATTGTAGACCTTATGAAATATTCAAAAAGGTATATTACAAAACAAAACTTGCAACACCCAGGAAGAGTCATTGCTTATTTTGGTGTGTTTGAGTGCATCCCCTACCCACCCCCACACAGGCACATCTAAAGTATATAGGCAGTAGTCCGTCTGCTTCAGTCTTCTTGCCATCAATTTTCGGTATATTTCCCCAAATCTTTTCTTATTCATTGAAAACACAGTGTTTAATGGCTTCATTTTATTACTTCATATAGCTGTAGTATACCTTATTTACTCACTAGCCCACTAGTGGATAGTTAGGTGGCTTTTCCATTTTTCTATCAGAACTCTGCACTAAGGATACATATAAATACTCTTTTTTGGTGAATTTCTTATTCCTTCCTAAGAAGCAGGATTACTTGATCAAAGAGCATATAAAATTTATATTTTTGATACATCATGCCAAAATATTTACAAAAACTGGAAGTCAAAATGTTACCTCATGTATTTTCAATTTATGTTTTTGACTACTCACTGAAGTTTAGCTTTTTATTTATTAGCAACTTGATTTATTATCTATGTATTGTAAATTTTTATTTTTTTGCAGCAAGAATATACCCTATGTATTGGATTATAAGAACTCTTTATATATTAAAATTCTTACAGTGAGTGTGCCAGAAATGAGTAACATGAAAAGTACTTGCTATCACAGCTTATTTTAGCATTCCAAGAGAGAAAATAAATAGGCAAACAAGGGAACAGACATTTTTTTTTTCAGACAAGGCTATTTCTTTACATCTTACCTTTTAGATAGCAATAGGGAGAGTAGGGCAGAGAAGGGTGATGCCAGAGCTAATGTGGTCAGTTTCTCAAAGGTTTTTTTTTGTTTTTTTTTAAAGTACATACACCATTTTCTAGTTTCTTTATTTAGGTCTTGCCAACTTTGTGGCAAATTTCTTACTTTGCATATTATAATTTTGTTATTATTATAAATGGGATCTCTCTTTGCATTATATTTCCTAACTGGCTATAGCAGGCTCTGACTGACTTTTAATTATGTCTGTAAATGAAGCAACAGTGCCAGTGTTAGCATCAGAATGAGCAAATTACCACAGGGCACTACTGAAAATTTCCTGTTATTGAGTCCCCAAGACTCTATCTCCCTAACTCCCTAAGCTCACATTCAGTGTGGAATGTCAGAATTAGGGAACCTTATGCTGATCAAACAGCTGAGCCTTTTAAAAAGTATTTATGTCTATTGGTACTTTACGTTTTGACATTATACTATGAGACCTGCTTTATCAAGTACGTAATTTGTGTGCCTTGTATCTAGTCAAGTTTAAAAAACTTTAAAAAGGTATTTATAGATTCAAAACACACTTAATATTTCCTAAATTGTATTTCAGTTTTGAATTTATTTTCTTACAGATTTTTCTTTAAAGAAGAAGAAAAGTTTGATTCATTTTGGTTGGATACTGTTGAACAAGACCAAACAGTTATCTGTGCTTTGTGACTTTACACTTGACTGGGGGGGATCTCAATGATGTGCGAAGGGGATTGAGTGACTATTACCGTGGGAACAATATCCAGGGAAGATCTATCTTCCTTCCTTGCTGAGTATCTACCTGTGTACTTCCATGGCACTAGTTATCATGTGGGGGCCCTGACAGGTCACATTAGCCGAGGGACAACATAAGAGTCAGGAAGAAATGTTCTTACCATGACTGGTGTAGCTCAGGGGATGGATTGCTGGCCTGTGAACCAAAGGGTCACTGGTTTGATTCCCAGTCAGGGCACATGCCTGGGTTGCAGGCCATGTCCCCACTAGGGGACAGCCAAGTGGCAACTGCACATTGATGTTTCTCCTCCTCTCTTTCTCTTTCCCTCCCCCTCTCTCTCAAAATAAATAAATAAAATCTTAAAAAAAAAAAGAAATGTTCTCACATGATTTTCCTAAAGGTCTGCTATGGTTTGCTGTAAATTTTGAATATCCCCCCCCCCAGGCATTCAAAATATTAACTACAATGTTGAATTAATATAATGTGTGAATATTTTTTGTTATAACTTTTTCCTAGTAAATTTAAAGATTTTGAATGCTTTGTGTTTTGGGGTCAAACCTATATGTTTATTATTAAATTTTTCATAGGCTTGTCTGAAAAACATTACGAATAATAATGAAAGATATTGATGTCACGAGTTTCTGTTCTCCCTGTATACCAGAGAGCCAACCTGAGGTAAGGAAACGTGCTTTCCTTCCAATGGCCAGCCCCAAACCATCACCAAGTAACTTCATTTACAAATTCCTTCCCTCTGTAGGTTTCCATGTTATTTCACACTTGACTGTCATTGTGCTCAGTTCTATGACTTCAAATTATGTACCTGAGTTCATTTTTTAACTGGATTCTAACTCCAGAAATGTAGGAAATTGTTATTTTTCTGTGTCATCTTCAAACTTCTTACAGGGTAAGCATATGTTAGTTGCTTATTAGAAGAGTGAATCGATAATCCATTTAATAAAATTTTAATTTTTTTCTCATGTTATTTCTGAATTTGATCAACACCAGAGTCTGCCAAATGCTTTTATAGACTATTTAATGCTATATTAAGATACTAAAACTTAAACAATTTTCTGTTAAAAATTGTTGTTTTCACTGTGCTTCTCTTCAACTCATGGGGTAAATTCATGTTTGGTTTGATGAGTCAGTGTATTTAGACATTTATCTGGCATGCTTGAATAAATTCCTCTAAGATGACAGGTCAGTGTACTGTTTTAAAGTAACAATACAGCATGTGGAATTTACTCTGACAGCTTCTAGCAGCAGCAATAGCTAAAACTCATATAACATTTACCATGTGCCAGGCTAGTAGTTAACTTAAAACGACTTGCCAGGCATGATTTAGACTTTACATATATTAATTTGTTTAATATTCTTATTAGCACTCTGAGATTAGCATTCTTATTCACATTTTACACATAAGAAAACTGAAACTGAAGCTAGAAGAAGTTAAATAAATACCCATGGTTATATTGTTGATTAAAGTTAGAATTAGCTTTAGCAACTAGGCCATCTGGCCTATGAACCTGAACTACTATGAACCTGAACTATTCTGAAGATCCTTCAAAGACTTTGCTACTTCAGATCACATTCAAAACATCACCCTGAGGAGGAAAAATATATTAAATGGTAAAGATAGAATTATAGAAATGTAACCTACCTTGAAATCCACATTAGGCCAAGAGAATTTTGTTGGTGACAATAAACTGCTAGAATATGAATCATATGCTCACATCCTAAGCAAAAAATTTTGAGATGAAAAGTAGCGCAGGGAACACCCATTGCAGTCTGTGATGGCCAAACCTAATCCAAAATCTTTGAACAAACACCACTGTAGGATCAGCAATGTTCTTTTATGTAGAAGTGTGTGTGTGTGTGTGTTTCAGGAAAGACTAATTAATTAGTTAAGAAAGACTGTCCACCTGGGTTTTTACTCCTCTTCACACCTCCAAATCTCCCTGAATCTTGGCTAAGAGAAAGGGGTACCTGAGCCTGCCAGCCCATCCTTTGTGCCTCTCAGTTTATCCCCTGCCATCTGTCTGACAGCACCGCCACCTCCCACCCAAAACCTGGCCCCCTCGTCCTCACCCCCAGCTTTAGTCAACCTCACTAGCATAGTCATTCTTTCAAAGTTGCTTCCAGTCCTGATTTCGTCTGGTTAGGAAAAAGTAACATTTTAAAGCATTTTAGTAAACAAATTCAAGCATAAAAATAGTTTTACATACATTTTCATAGGGGTGACATCGAATAAAGCAAAGTAGGAATTGTTTTAAAGGACGGCGGGAAGAACATTCTTACATGCCCACTGTGTTTGTCAGAAATGTACCTTCACTCAGGTACTGTCTGCAAGACCATATTTTTAGCTCCTACAGGAATACCACCAAATAGTCCCAGATATTGTATTACAGTAATATAAGTTGATATTAACTTGGAAGGCACTAATAATTCTTGAGTGTTTACATTGTGCCTTACATATATTATTTCATTGGATCTTCACCAATCATGCTTAGGTAGGTGCTATCAACCCTTTTCACAGATTAAAAAGAATAAAACAAATATTACATAATATTTCTCCAGTCTCAGTGTCAGTAGTTTGCAGAGGTGGGATTAGATACTAGTCCTTTTTTGACTCCAAATCTCAAACTCCTTCCACAGCATCACAAAAAATACCATAAAAAGAGATGGATTTTAAAGAGGGACTAGAGAAGCAGTGAGAGACAGGCTTGGAGAGGACAGGTACCCGGCTGCGAGATTCTGTGAGGTCAGAGGGTAACGTAAAATCTAAGAGTCTCTGGGTATTGACAAAGAGTGACAAATGAAAAGGTTCTGGGAGTCTCAAGAATGTTCTCTTCTTTGTAGTATTTCTGGGAGCTTGCTCTTTATGGTAGACTAGAGTGAAGGGCTGGAAAAACTTTAAAGAGGCTGTTGGAGTGAGAAAACCCCATTGTTCCAGACTTGTTTGTCATATTTATGTTTATTAGGTTCCAACCTTTTAAATTGAAAGTCCAATTTTATTTATTTATTTTAAAAAATTTATCCCCACCTGAGAAGTTTTTCCATTGCTTTTAGAGAGAGAAGAAGGGGGAAGAGAGAAACATTGATGTGAGAAACATTGATCGGTTGTCTCCCGTACACGTGTCAACCAGGGATTGAACCCAAAACCTAGGTATATGCCCTGACTAGGAATTGAACCCACAGCCCTTAGGTGTATAGGACAACACTCCAAACAACCTAGCCACACTCCAACATTTAAAGGTAGTGTTTAAAAAGTATTGTTTGCCATATGACCTCACCTTTAACTGGAACATAATCAACAAAAGAAAAAAGCACACAAAATATAACCAGAGACATTGAAATGAAGAACAATGTAACAATAGCCAGAGGGGAGTGGGGAGGGGATAGTGGGGAGAGGGATCTATAGGAGCTACTATAAAGGACACAAGGACAAAATCAAGGGGGAGGGTAGAGGTCAGGGGGGAGGTGGGACTGGCTGGGGTGAGGTGGAGGGATGGGGAGAAAATGTAGACAATTGTAACTGAATAAAAATAAAAAAATAAAAATAAACAAACAAAAAAGTATTGTTTGCTACCAGATGACAGAGTGTTTTGATAGAAACAGTGAAGCAGTGGTTGTCTGAGATATTAGAAACATGGAATGCGCAGGATTTAGCATCTACCTGTATTTGAATGTGAGGAAAAGAGGTGATGCTGCATTCAGAAAGGCCAACAGTTGTGAAACTGGCTGGTCCGAGAAGGGTAATAGGTTCAGTTTGTGGTGCTTGTAGTGCATCTTTGTAGAAATGATCACAAGGAAGTTTTGAAGTGACAGAAAGCTTGTGATGTAGGTGATGGTATATATATAGATTTGTTTAGAAATGATAGTTAAAGCCAGTCTAACACAGGTGGTCTTACAGGAAAAGAACATATGGGGATAGAAGATGGAAACTCCTATTTAGGGAGCAGAATGAGAAATAACAGTCTAAAAAACTCCTTAAAGGGACAATTTGAGAAAGCAGCATCATGGAAGATACTGGAGCAGAGAGCTATAATGAAAAAGATTCCACAGACCAGTTCAAGATAAGGATGGAGGGAAAAATCTTAGATTTGGCAGGTTGTATTACACCTCTGAGGAAGTGATGTACTAGATCAATGGAGCAAGTATAAAAAGAAAAAGTTAGGAAAAGAAGGCTCTTTTTCTGAGAATGATCTTTTAAGGGAAAGAGCAAGAAACTGGACATCTATTTGAAAAAAATAATTAAAGAAAACTTCCTTAACTTTATGAAGGAAATAGACATGCAAGTCCAGGAAGCACAGAGTCCCAAACAAGATGGATGCAAGGAGGCTCACTTCAAGACATATAATTTAAAGACCAAAGGTTAAAGATAAAGAGAGGCTCTTAAAAGCAGCAAGAGAACAGCAGTTAGTTACCTACTGGGGAGTTCCCATAAGACTGTCAGCTGAATACTCAAAAGAAACTTTGCAGGCTAGAAAGGATTGGCAAGAAAAATTCAAAGTCATGAAAAGCAGGACCTACAGCCAAGGTTGCTCAGTCCAGCAAAGCTATCATTTAGAATTGAAGGGCAGATAAAGATCTTCCCAGACAAGAAACAACTAGAGGAGTTCATCGTCACCAAACTATTATTATATGAAATTTTAAAGGGACTTACTTAAATAAAAACTATAAACAATAAAATAGCAACGAATACATATTTATAAACAACTGAATCTAAAAAACACGCTAAGGAAATAAGAAGAAAAGAGACAGAATCATGGATGCAGAGAGTGATTTGATGGCTACCAGATGGAAGGGGGGTGAGGGGGAATGGGTGAAGAGGTGAGGGGATTAAGAAGGACAAACATGTAGATATGGAATAGCCATGGGAATGTAAAGTATAGTATTGGAAATGGAGTAGCCAGATAACTTATATGCATGACCCATGCACATGTCAATGGTGTGGAGATTGCCTGAGAGAGTGGGGGATGCTGTGTGGTGGGGGTAAGGGGGAATAATTGGAACAACTGTAATAGCAAAATCAATAAAATATAATTAGAGAGAGAGAAGAAGAGGAAAGGTACATGATGACTATTGGGACAAGGTCTCAGAGAATGAAGAAGGGATGAAATGGGGTCACGATTAAATAAACCCTAAAATTACTTCTTCTTCTGAAATTGGAAAGAGAGAGGAGAAGGCAAATGAAGAAGCTGAAAGTTTTGGAGAGAAAGGAGAGAGAGGTTAAGTTCATTGCTACTGGTCTTGATGTCATTAAGTAAAAGGTGAGATTGTAGATAATAAGTATGAGTTGGGGCTATATTCTTAAGAGAATGAAATAACCTTATGTAAATGCAGTCAATTTAAAGACAAATTAAGGTGATTAGGAGCAATGAGGGGCTGGTTTCTGCATGATGGAACCAGTTGTTTTGTTATAGAGCTCTCTCCAGTATAACTTGAGAATTCAAAAGCAGAAACATTGGCCTTAGCAGTTTACCTGGGTTAGGGATTAACATACCCCTTGCTTCCTATTTGTTCAGTACTTTCAAAAACTCATAAAACTGTTTTCTTTACTGTTTTTGTCTATCAACTTCCATGGCCCTTATCTACTTCTGTGATTTGAATACATTGATCATAATATTTCTGGCATTACATCTTGACACCCTCCTGCTATTGTTTCATGATGCACATTAGTAACATCATTTCAAAGTCCCTTGATTTCCTTAGCTCTATTTAACTACATCTCATTTCACCTAAGTAACCTACAAACACACCTACATCTCACGGTGCATCATCATTTTTCATACCTGCTTCTCTGCCATGATCTTGAGTTGTAGCTTCAGGTTTAAGAGTCTCAACTAGGGAGTAAAAATATACTTTAGTTTGAAGGTAAAATGGCATATATTTTAAGCTGAAAAATAATAATTATTCTGTAAAATTGATCCTCCTACATCCAGAATTCTAATGTATTCTTTTTCTCTGAAGGGCAATATATAAGTATGCTGATCAGTGAATGTAACTGAATGTGTCTGCTTTCTGAAATGTTTTCTTAAATTTTATTATGGTGACTACATAATCCACTAAATAATGGTCACCATTGAATGAGTATTTACTCATTCAATATTGAATGAGTATCTATTGCCATATGTATTCAATACACATCCTATCAAGTCCTCATAGCAATATTTGAGAAATGCCTGTCATCTAGCTAATTATTACCACAATTATTGTTTGTACAGTGGTCTAACTTTGAAACCTAGGGTTCTACTCCATAGTTCTCCTATATGTAACATTCCACATATTACTTTGGAAGTGTTTTTAAACGGTAGTGTACATATTTTTAGAATTATACTGATCTTTGAAAACTTAAATTTGATATAAATTGAATGGTATAGAATGACTATTTTCACCAAAAACCTAGGGCCTGTAGTTGTTCAGTTACAATTCCAACTATGCCACTTATAAACTATGGGATCTTGGGAATTTAAGGCAACATTTTTGGTAAGTATCAGTTTCTCTATCTATTAAATAGAACAGAATATGATCACACTTATAACATCAGGTTGTTGTCAAAACAATTAAATTAGGTAATATATGCAAAGTGTTTAGCACATGTGGAGCATAATAACTACTCAACATGTACCAGGTGATAATACTATTGCTATTAAAATTATAATTATATCCCATTAAGATTTTTCAAAGAATTTAAAAATATTTCTTATTAGCTAGTTTCACAAGGCCTCAGAATCCTTCACTAAGAAAATACATAAGGACAACATTGACCAAAATATGTTTAATAAGATATGATACATTTTTAATGGTACTTCATTATATATAGAGGAAGCTAATTCTTTGATAGTATAGATTCTACTTTCCTGATTAAAAAAAATATTCTCCACAATTTTTTTCTTCTGTCTAGATGGCAAAAGGGAGAAAGAAAAGATTCTGATATTCTGCTATCAACATCACACAGCTCCAATTCCCAACCTGGATGTACTGGATCGCAGAGCCATGGTTGGGAGGCTGGCCGCTTCAGCTCTCACACACGTGGCTCAACCATAAGCGCTTCCATCCTGTCTCCCACTGCCTCATAATGAGTCCCTGGTGGTGTTCTGATAGGAACGAGGCTGTCATCCTCAAGTTGGCACTCACTGCTTTTGGCAGCATTGTTTCTGGTGATGTGTTTGTTCGGGGGCCCATTTGCTAATACCTGATGATGTATCACCATTAAGTTTCTTTGAAAATGAGCTTGTTTTACTAATCTAAGGGCTGCGGAACCTCTGGGATTAGGGTGCATAATAATGATGATGTCTGGATCCAGACCACATGCCTATGACAAAGGCTGGGGAGTTGAGACATCTTCGAGATACACTCTACATGGGAAAAGAAGAAAGAGAGAAAAATGACTCTCCAAGGCAGATTTCCTTCTGATTTAGTGACAATTTACCCCCACGAGACTCACAGTCTGGCAATTTTTTGCAATGACTATTTTGCTTGTCTGACATTATCTCCAGATTAAAACTAGTACCTTAACTAAGGTGTATGGTTTATCATAAAAGTTAAAAGCAGTTTAAAGTGATAAATTGGAGGAAATTGCCTACAATTTTATGAAGTTTATAACTCTAAAAATCTCCAGATCAGTGATTCCGAAAGAAAAGCCTTAAGAGAAAGAAAGAAAGAAAGAAAGAAAGAAAGAAAGAAAGAAAGAAAGAAAGAGAAAAAAAGGGAAAGAAAGAAAAAGAAATTCAGCAGAATCAATCATGGAATTTGTTAATAGCTCAAATTCTGGTCCTTATCCCTGGAGATTCTAATTCAGTGCCTGATGTAGTCCCTAGAAATCTGTGTTTTAATATGTAATCTAGTCAATTTTGATGCAGGTGGTCTTAAAACACTTCATGAAGCACTAACATGGAATTTCAAAAGATTTTTAATTTAATCTTTATCTTCCATCTTGCCCCAGTTGTAGTCAGACAATAAGATGCCTATGAAAACTCTCTCCAAGTTTTCTATTTTCTTCCTGTGTATGGATTCTCATCCATATTTCCATCTATTAATTCAATCACTCATTCAGTTTTTATTTTGAATTGCTTAGGCCTTACATTTCCTCTCCAGATCCACTCTCTACGTCTCCAATTTTCCTAAGGTCAGACTAAGGATTGCATCAGTCAGCGTCCTTGCCTTCTGAAGGACAGTGGAGAATAAAGTCAGGACATTTACTTTTCTGTGCTCCCTTCTAGGAGATGTGTGTTGGTGGTTGACATGTTCTACTCAAGCATTTAATAGGAGGTACTGTAGTTCCAACTGATGCTAAATTGTGGTAACTGCCCTCTTCTCTTGCCCCACCCAATTTCGAAGACTAACAGCTTCTTAAGATTGTGTCACTTAGGGCGCTTTACTCTCTCTCTCATTATTTTATGTAACTCTATTCATATAGGGTAATAGCTCTGCGATTAAACTGTCTTTGGTTATTCCTTTTGAGTGTGTCATGCTTTTCCCAAGGAGTCCCTGGCCAACGCATTAAGTAGCTATATATGAGCTTCTGAGAAAGTCTTGGAAAATAAAGCATAGTGACAAGTATTTATTCTGTTGGGATAGGCACTGCAATAGAAGTATGTATAGTGGAGGGAAAAAAGGATCTGTCTTGGCAATTGAGAACAACTTAGTAAAGAGGCTGTAGGTTCCTGCATACTGTTTAGAAAATCTTTCGGTGGAAAAGCCGGGGAGGAGCAATTGCAGAGTCCCCTGAGCATGAACTGCCACCACACTACCTCAGGTCACTATTATCTCTCACCAGGTTTAATGCCACAGTTTACCTTCCTTCATTCTTACTCCCCTTCAATACATTCCCCATATAGCAGAGGAGTGATCTCTATAAAATATAAAGAGAATAATGTTAATATGTACGTATTCATAAATAAAAATATTTATAAGTTCTTTGTAGGTAAAACTTAGAATGCATAGGAGGTAGTTAGTGGTGGTGGGAAATGATGATGAACATATATTTTATATAAGAACTTAAGCACTGCAAAATTATGGAAGGCTTTAGAAGACAGGAGTGACATAATCAAATCTTTGTTTCAGAAACTCTGGAAACAGTATGAGAAATGAACTATAGGAAGAAAAGACAAGAGGAAGGAAATCTTACAGGAGCCCCTTCTTACACGATAGGACTCTCACTGATCTTGTAAAAGTGATTGTTATCCATTGGCAATGTTCTCTGAAACAGATCATTTTCCAAAAATTATCTTATGGTAAAGAGCATTAAAATCCCTAGTAACAATTCACACCTAAGATTTCACAATTACCTAGACCTATTGTCTTGAAGTTCCATAAAATTCTAAATTGCTTTAATGTTTAATTACACAGAAGCATTTGCCATAAAAGAACTCTCAAATCTCAAAATTTTCTTAGTAATCTCATAATTATAGCTTAAATCCATTTTTGGCAATTTTTCTTTTACTTATCATCAAATATGCATTATTAAATTAATTTTTTATTTCCCAATAAATTCTGGCATAGATACTAAATACATATTGTGATCTGAATTAAAATATTGAGCATGAGTTATTCCTAAATACATTTGATTATTTACTTAGAAAATAAACAGGGAGAAAGTGTCCCAAAATTTACTTTCAGTGTAATGGAAAATATCATATTCTCTGTCAAAAATCGTGCTTAAAAAATCTGATTTTATATGATTAAAAATTCAAGTGCAAAAATTCAAGGAAGAGGTAAAGGTGAAACAAAATTCAAGGAAGAGGTAAAGGGTGAAACAAAATTTAAATTAGTCTGATCATGTGCTATAAAAATCATATTATAAAAATCTTCTTTCCTAATGTAAAACTTTCATTTTTTTAGGTGTATGTGGTTTTATAAAAGCAGTTTTGTTAATACATCTTGACATAATATAAACTGAATATATTTCAGGTAAAAAACTTGAAAAGTTTTTCATGCATGTATATGCTCATTAAACTATCATAATAAAAATAATGAACATATTAATCACCTCTAAAAGTTTCCTCATGCCCCCTTGAAATCTTGTCTCCCATATTGACCCCACAAAACACTAATCTCTGTTGTATCACCATTGATTAGTTTACATGTTATAGAATTTAATGTAAATAGAATCATCTAGTATTTTTTTGTCTAGCTTTTTCATTAGCATAATTATTTTGAGGTTCACTCATGTTGTAGTGTGAAGGAATATTTTACTCCTTTTAATGGGGGAATAGTATTTCATATCAATATACTAGGGTTCATTTGTCCTTTCACATGTTAATGAAAATTTGGATTGTTTTCATTTTGGGGTTATTACAAGTAAAACTTATGCAAACATGTATATACAAGTCTCTGTGTAGACATATACTTTATTTCTCTCAGATGAACACCTATGAGTGGAATGGCTGGATCATATGGTACTTTTTTTTAAAAAACTTTTTATTTCATTTCAAATTACTTTTCAAAGTGATTGCATTATTTAAATTCCCACCAACAGTTTAGAAGAGTCCCAGTTTCTACACATTACCGCCAACACTTGATGTGATCAATTCCCTCCCTTTTCTTTGGGAATGATGGTTAAATATATATTAGGTCACTTGAAGTCGTTTCATAGCTTGCTGATGCTCTGTTCAGTTTTTTAAATATTTTTTCATCTCTATAAGTTTGATTTGAGTGTTTTTATGTCATTATATCTCCACTTAACTTTTTGAACATACGCTATACTAAACTGTTTTAATGTTCTTGATTGTTAATTTTAACATCTGTGTCAGATCTGGGTTGATTTCAATTGTTTAATTTCCTGTTTATGGGTCACATTTTCTTCCTTCTTGCATGATTGGTAGTATTATTATTTTAGCATGTACTTGTTCAGAGTATTTTTTTTAAATGATTCAATTTCTGTGGTGTCAGTTGTAATTTCTCTTTCGTTTATGGTTTTATTTATTTGGGTTATGTCTTTTTTTGGATGAGTTTAGCTAATGATTTGAAAATGTGGCCTTATGTAGACCTGACCTCTGGGTAGACTGATTGCCTGGTGATTTCCTCAGGAACTAAGTGGGTGCCTAAAGCATCTGTGACATTGAACCATCAAGCAAGGGGGAGTGGCTCCAGGTGGCAAGGCCAGGTGCATGTACTAATGCCCTGTTGATCTTGCTTGTCCCCTTTGTTTGGGGCTGAAATGGGTTCAGGTGATGTGTCCAGGAACATGCAATGACCTTGCAGGTTGGCTGCTCCTTTAAGAACGCTGTGGGGTTGGAGGGGGATACGAACTATGGCGCTTGCTGGCCCCTGCGAGAATCCCCACAGTCCCTAGAGAGCTCCCGTGGCTCCCTAGTCTTTGTTACACAGTCTCTCTCAGGTTTGTATGAAAGTGGCCTTATGTGGGAGCGACGTCTGTGCAGGCTCTGTGTGCTCGGTAGTTTTGGAAAGTCTCTTGGAACTGAGCACGTGCTAATGGCATCTGGGGCCCCAGTCTGCAGGGCAGCATCAGACTCCAGACAGGGAGGTCAGGTAGGTGTGGTGACGCCCTGTTTTCCTGCTTTCTCCCTTTATTCAGAGGCAATAAGCTCCAGCAATGTAGCTGGGAATGCATTGTGGTGATCTTGCAAGTAGGCCAAGCCCCTCCAAGAGAGGTCCAGCCTGCCTGCCCACACTGGAAGTGGAGGGGAACGTGGACAGGGTGCTCAAAGACTCCTCCTACCCCATAGCATTCCCGCAGCTACTGGAAGGCTCCTGCAGCTTCCCAACCTTCTCTATTTGGTTTCTTTTTCTTGTTGGTTGTTTAAATGGTGTTCATTTAGCCCTTAGTTGTCTGGTAGGAATAACTGTTGTCTATAAATATATACCTTTGAGTTTGCTAATGGGAAGGGTGAGTTCATGTTCTCTTGCACAGCTGCCATCTTGGGCTTCTCCCTGGTGTTTTTTATTAGATTTCAGATATTGTTAATTTTCCTTTATTGGGTACTGGATATTTTTGTGTTCCTATAAGTATTCCTGTGACTGGTTTTGTGATGCAGTTAGGTTACTTAGAAACCATTTGATCCTTTGGGGTCTTTCTTTTAAGATATATTAGCCCAAACAATGCTCAGCCTAAGGAACACCATGACTGAGGCAAGATCATTCTAATTATTCTGTCCAATGCCCTGCGAATCATGGTTTTTCCAGGCTGATCCCATGAGAGCTCTGGGTATTGTTACTTCTACTCCTCTTGTTTGCCTCTTTCCCCAGCTTGGAGTAGTTTCCTGAGAGCATGAATTGCTCGGCACCCAAGAGAATACCAGAGGCAGATCCTCTCCAGATTTCTAGCATTCTCTGTTAGTTCCCCCCTTTCTGGTACCCCATCCTGTGAGGTTGACCTGCCTTTGTCTTCCTGGGATCTCAGCTTTACGTGCTCAACTCAGGGAGTCTGCTGAGTTTCCCTGGCCTCCCTGTTTCTGCGCCATAGGCTGGTAACTCTCTCACAGCTGTGTTTGGTGTAATCAGAGGGCTTCTCTCACTTGTTTCCTGTCACTCAGAGATCACTGTCATTTTTTTTTTTTGCCTGATATCCAGCATCTTGAAAACCATTGTTTATTTTTTATATTTTTATTTCATGTGGAAAGGTAGATATGGCTCTGTGACTTTATCTTGCCCACAAAACAAAGTTATTTGCTATAATGGATGATTTTCCTTATTTAAGTATAATACATGTATTTAGGATTTTTGGAAAAAATTAATTCCTGTGTCAGGAAAATAAATTTAATTATGAGGAATATCTAAGCTTAATTTCACAAAATGTTAGAGATGATAAAACCTGATTTTTTCTAAGATACTGAAAATGAATGTTTGAGTGATAATTTCAGGTATATTCTCTAAAATATTCTTACTACTTCTTTTCAAAAACTCTGCCACTCTTATGACTAAAATATGTTTAAATAATCACTTATACAACAATGTTGAATTTAAATATAAAAATTTATTATTGGAATACCCTCTTGGCTTGATGCTGTTATATTTTAGAATATGATATAACAGATTTACCATTTCCCAATCTAAAAATTGCTGTCTTTATCTCTTGACATGTAAAGAGAAACATGCCCATAAAGACAGGCTTTTGAGGACATCAGATAGTCCAGGTAGGCACAATGCACCAGTCCACATGAGGCACTTTATGTCTGAGACCATTTGAGTAAATTTTAGAAATGGCATCTTGTTAAGGTCTTCATTAATGTTGTGTAGTTAATGTATTTGATGTGAATCACTCTTATCATCCATCATTATTAACTGCCAAGGTTCTAATTCTAGCTCTGCTGTTTACCAGTTGTGAGATTCTGGGCAGGTTACTTAGCCTCTCTTTGGCTCATATCCTCATCAATGAACTTAAATTAATAATGGGGGTACTTAGAATAATACTTAACAAAAATAAATATTATAATCTTCTGTTAAAATAAGCAATTAATGTGATTGATACTGAACAAAGTGTGCTGGAAGAGGAGTGTGTTGCAGCCATTCAAGGACAGACAGGTTCACAGGGGATTCGGGCAGACAGAAGAATATACATGGAGCCGTGGGGATGTCTGACATGCCTTTATTCTGGGGTGGGGTGATCACGCATGCCACAAGCCCGTCTGGTACTGCGGGAAGTCCCAACTGCCTTATACACTAAATGCACACAAAGCCAGCAGGGTGCCAAGATGTTATATAACAAAGTGTGATTCTGTGCATGAGGGCCCATTCTCAAGGTTATGGGAATACTGCTTATCGGGCCTGGTGGGGAAGCCTGACTGACTCCCTTTTCCCTACAAAGGGTATCTGATAATAATAACACTTGGTGAGTTTGCTGATATTCAAAAGGGGGGGAACTCATAGTTTCCTTTCAAGAGGAAGTCTAGGATGGTAAGGAGCCTGACATAGAGTTTCTCTAAACCAATGTGGGGCAGTAATGAAGTATGTCTTAGAAAAGCCAGCCCAAGGCAGTGAAAACCTGAGATACCTCTCAAGTCTCCTACAGCCCTGAACAGCATGAGAAAACTTCCTATAATTGTTTTGCTTCTAAAAATTTCAGAGAAGTGGCTGAAAGTTGAGTTGGGGCCAAAGGGACACAATGGATATAGGATGGAGTGTGTGGCCATGAAAGAACCTCAGGAACACACAGTGGGTGCAGCAGAAACTAAGGTCAGTGTCTAAAGCCAAGGCTGAGATGCCACATCTCAATCCTGCCCCTGTAGGCAGGCACCAGTGCCTTGGTTCACTCACCACCTTCCCCTCGTGTCAGGAGAGCACATAGGCCACCAGGCCAAGGATGAAAGTAAAAGAAGAGAAGGCCCAAACAAAGGGGGAACAGACAGAGGGTGTGTATTCCTAAAGTGTTGGGAATTTGACTATGTCTTCTTGGATGTAGATAGGTTGTTTCTGCTCCCAGGCAGAAATAAATTTCAAGGAAAAATTAAGTCCTAATTATGACAAAATCAAGTTGGATTTCTGAGCCCCTGAATTTCTTGACTGTGAAATTTATACTAATACCTTGTAAGCTATAAGTATAGGTGAACATAATGCTATGTGACACTGTAAGCTTTGGAGCTTTGGAAGTGCAGTCAGGGGACATGAAGTCGCATCCTGATTTTATTCCTTATAATTGTGATAACATGAGTACTTCTTTAACCTAGGAACTTATTTATTTTCATGGTAAAAATGTGTGTTTTAACACCTGTCTAGCATTTCTCAGGTTTCTCAGTATCATCAAATGGGGTTATTTATGTAAAAGTGCTCTGAAAAACTATGAAGCATATGTGATTACAGGATATTAGAAATGAGTAATGATGAGTTTTGGAGGCATCTTGGAATGCAGATGTATATGAAAATGAGCTCCCCCAAATGGGGTTATGGAAATCAATATAGAGTGATGGAAGTCAATATACTGAGCTGCGAGGAAATATATTATATTGTTCAGAGTAAGTAACCTGATGAAGAATTTGAGAATTCTTAGCTCAGGTCTTTACTATCTTTATGGCATAAATAAAGTTATTTTATCTTGTTGAGACTCAACTTTTTCATCTCCAAAAAGAGTTTCTAGTGAAGAGTGGAAATCATGTGTGTCAAGGGCTTAAGCATAGTAGGCCTTCACTATTAAGTGATAGTTATTTTTATTTGTTCTCAAATAAGGTGAACTGGTTTACTTTAACAAGACAGGGCTGGGAAATGGGGAAGATGAAAATGTGGTAAAAGTCAAGAATGAAAGCAGAAGTACGTCATATACAAGATTAGAGTGTTCATTGATTAAACACTGTGTATAATCTATGCAACCACCTTTTGAGGAAAGGGAAAGTTGCAAGAATCATTCTGGGGAAGGAGAGGATTGAATTAGTTTTTCTCCATGTACCTTGGGAGAATAGAGGGGAAGTTTTTTGTTTTTTGTTTTTTTCACTTAGTAAATTTTTTTTCACATTTTTTATTGTTGCTCAAGTACAGTTGTCTCCATTTCCCCCCACTACTCTTCCTCTCCCCAGCCACCCCCACCTCCCACCCTTGATCCTACCCCCCTTTTTCTTTGTCCATGTGTCCTTTCTACATATTCCTTAACAACCGTTCCCCTTTTCCCCCCATTATCCCCTCCCACCTCCCTTCTGAATTTCTTCAGAAAACGAAAAATGGAGCTGCCTTTTGACCCAGCAATTCCACTACTGGGATTATACCCTAAGTATCCTGAAACACCAATTCAAAAGAACCTATGCACCCCAATGTTCATAGCAGCATAATTTACGATAGCCAAGTGCTAGAAGCAACCTAAGTGCCTGTCAGTAAATGAGTAGATCAAAAAACTTTGGTACGTTTACAAGATGGAGTACTATGCAGCAGAAAGAAAGAAGGAGCTCCTACCCTTTGCGACAGCATGGATGGAACTGGAGAGCATTATGCTAAGTGAAATAAGCCAGGTGGTGAAAGGCAAATACCATATGATCTCACCTTTAAGTGGAACCTAATCAACAAAACAAACAAGCAAGCACAAAATAACCAGATGGGAAGCTTAAGCAATGTTTAAATTGGTTGTAAAGCCAAAAACTGCATGCCCTCCATCATGATAAGGTGAGGATTGGTTTACTGTGGCATTTGTGAGGCCAAGCTCTGTGCCTGAACAGGACACACTCCTCCCCTTTTAAGCTTACTATCTAGTGGGACAGGCCAAACACTTTTAAAATACCTGAATGATTCTGAACATTATTAGACATGAGTAATAATTGGTTTAACTATAATGAAATAAAAGATTGATGGCAAACTAAAAATTGAGCTTGGGACAGTAGAAATCATAGTGTTACTACTACTACTACTGCTACTGCTGCTACTACTACTATAATATACATTTAAAAGCAATGAGAACGTGTTTGCCCAAAGGTAAGCATGTGGGACCTCCCTTTTCACTTAAGCTATTGTGAAGTGTGCCAGGTTAGTTATGTGGAGATAAAACCTGAGGAGGGTAGGCATGGGGCAAAAGACCAGGGGGGATGATATTGACTTTGAGAATCATCTATTTGAAGAGGATTTTGGCATCATGTTAGAAATGTGTTTCTGGGAAATTTGGAGCAGAGAAAAAGGCAAAAGTGTCCTAGGAAGCCATGATTAGTCTATAGGTAAGCAAGAGGAATTTTATTTATCATAGGTAGGTTAATTCAGGTAGCAAATTGATAATAGCAGGGACTTCTCTCTCAGAACAATCCTGAGAAATAGTCAAAGCATATGTTATTAGCTTCAATTTGCAGATTAAAAATTTTAAAAGTTCAAAGAGAAAGAGAGACTTGGTCAAAATTACACCATAAATAATGGAATTGGGGCTAGAACTTACAATAAAAGACTTCCTATAACATATACTATAGTATGTTCTGCATCTACTCAGATACAAAGTGCCATTTTAAATGAGACCCAAAATCTGTAAATAAAACAAACAAAAAACACATCGGGCCATACAGATACTAAAACTAGATCTCATATTTACATGGCAGAGTGCATCCCAGCTTTAGCTCTATTGCTCCTATTTTCATCTACAGGTCAGGTATGATCAAGATTTACCATGTCTACTTCTCAGGTTCCCAATAATGAGATTTCCTGAAATCTTAAGAAATATTTCTAAGAACAATTTCAGTTCTCACCACCTCTTCCCCTTTTTAATGAGGAAATAGAGGGGTTTGCATCAATGCTGCAAATTAAGAGGCACTTAATTAAGAGGAGAGGTTTCTACTTTGGTGAAACATATTCTTGGCATAGGTCTGTGGGGGAAATATGGCATACTGATAGGCCAGGAATCGCTCCCACCCCTGCAATGTTAGGCTGGTTCACTTGGGACATTACAGAAATTTTCTCTTTCCTTTTTATGAGATAACCTTAAAATGAGCTGCATTATGAGACTGAGAGACCATGGCATTTTTAAGGTCATTTTGTCCTCAGCAACCTACATAGGCAAGAAAAAAGCCCTAGTTTATCAGCTAATTGTATCGATGTATATCCTTACTCTGTTATTCTGATAATTAAAAGCCCCAAATCAGTTTGTTTTTGTGTTTTAGGCTATATTTTTTAACTTTTTGTTTCTACGCTATCAGATTAATTATCTTAAGCTTAGAGGTATAGCCCGAGAGTGTGACAAGTATGTAGGGTTTCTAGATCTACCCAGGCTGAGTCAGTAGTTATTACTGGTTCTGAAAATGAAAAGGAAGGAATAATGCCTTAGTTCAGAGAAACATGGCTGGAGACATAGAATCCTGTGAAATCCTGGCCATTGTTTACCCTGGATTTGTGCGATTTTGTGTAATTTTGACTACATCTGGCTGGATTGTGGATGGTGCCATTTCTCCAGGAGGAGGGTCATTTCCCCCTTTTCTATGTTCCAGTTCATTTAGTATGCATAGTGGGCATGGTGCCACTCTGACTTTTAACCCCAATGGAGAGAGCACACAAGTTGACTGGGAACCTCTAGGGAAAATTGAGCTTTAATGACAATTTGAGTGTAAAATCTGGTCTCTGGAAGGAAAGGTCACCACATCTGCATAGCTCCTGGAGTCAGGCTTAAAGCCTTGTCTGCCTTCAAATAAAGAAGCATTTTCCTGTGTCTTGAGGCTGCTTTAGTTTGAGGTACAAGGAGCACATGACAGAATCAGGGGAACTGAGTGATGTTTGTGCATGTTTGACTGCACTCTGCATCCTAAGAGAAGACTTTGGAGAAACCCAATCAATACTACAAGCATGTCCTGGACAGCAGCAATGCTGTTTTCATTCTGTTACAATAATGAATTGAAGTCTCCCAACAGCAGGTATAATAAGCACTACTCAACCCTTGATATTCAATCACCTTTAACTGGTTATATCTATCTAAAATTCACTGTTAACTGTGGTTTTACAATACCCCATTGGCAACCCTTTATGGCTCTCTCTGTACAAAAATGCAAAAACATCAAAAATGCCTCTCAGTGCCATATACTCAGTGCTTCCCTCTATTTGCTCAAATGTTTTCAATTTTTTATTTAAAATCCAGCGGAAGGCATTCAGACATTGTGCACAAAATAAAGTGGTTTTGCCTTCAGTTTGAAATTATTTTTACCGTTATTGTTAGCCTAGAGTTCATATATTCATCGTTTCTGGTTGTGAAGTGATTTTGTGTTATCTAGATCCCCTAAAGCAAGCTAATCTTTTACAAGTAAAAATGAAAAGAAACAGTTTTCTCTTTTTCCCACAAGGCTTACGTGTGTGTGTGTGTGTCTGTGTTTTGGTGTCTGTTTACTTTCATTTATTCAAAAGCATTATTTTTCACCATAGAATGAGAAGCAGAATAACATGCAGTTTTATGAACAGTAGAAATGAGCAACCATTTCTACCTTATTTTATTAACTCAAATGAGACAAGAAATTAAGGGCTCATGAAAAAATCCTAGTAAAATCCATATCCTGGAGAGAATCTATGTTTAGTATTCACAGTCTGAATATGAATAACTACATCTTGACATATTTTACTAGTCTTTCATTTTGTTTATCGATTTAACTTTAAATATGAAGAACCTATTGTTTTAGGGTACCACATTTGAACAAAAATATCTGGTCAATCCAAGCAATGTTACAAGGTCATATTAAATTATATTATTAGATTTTAAGATTTCAGCTTCATTGGTTCAGGGTGTTTCATGTAAATGGGATGAATTGTACCAAAATCAGATCTTGGACAGGCAAACTAATAGTCTATATAAGTACCTTTGGTCTACTGACCAAATAATCATCTTACTTTTATTTCCAATTTGATTTATAGGCTTTATAATATTATTTCAGTGGATTCTTTGAAATGTTAATTTTACTCTGCAAAATGGCAAACAGGGAAACAATAACAGAGGCCAAATTAGTTACTATACTAGAACAAATATGGTTTAAAACTCTCTAAGTTTTACTGTGCAGAGTCAGCAAATGTATAATCTATTTTGATTTAAATATCAGGAAAAAAATCATGATATCTAAGAAAGATAATAATGGAAGCTATTCTTGTGATAAAATTCTACAAGTTTCAGTATTCCTAAAATACTATATGTAGATAGCTTATAACTATATTGTATATGTATTAGATTTTGTGGATAAGATTTAAAATAATAGGCCTTGCGTTTCTGTGTGTCTTGTATACAGAATAGACAAAGTTCTACCTCAAAACAAATAAAAAGCTAAAGGTTCCATCAAAGCAAGGGTGGTAAAACTAAACTTAGCTTTTATAATAAAAATAGTGTCAAATTCAATTTCCCTTTCTACTACCCAGTAATTCCGAAATGTTTTGAAGTAGTACCAGGCTGCAAAGTAATGCAATCTGCAAAATATCACCAATATTTTCAAACATGTGGTAATGATTTTCCTTACACTTAAAAGTGGCCCCAATTCTAACAATAAGCACAGTTGCTTTGGTAAAAATGCTAACTTTGACAGGTTTGCTAGCCATTTTTTATTATGTTTAATGAAAGATCGTTAACTTCTTCTAATACTTCAAAAGATCACCACATTTTGGGGGAAAGAAGTGCAGTAATCACTATAAATCTTTATTACTCAAGCAAATAGTGGAAACACTAAACGAATGCATTAATAAATTAGGTTACCTATATTTAAGATACTTATAATTTCAACAATTATCAATTCCCCAAATTGTGGAACTCATATATTCCATGTTATGAGACATTATTAAAAAATCCTGTTCTCACAATGTTGACAATATGAAGTATAGATTTTTATGTTACAGAAGATAAACTCAAAATAGGAACATGCATAGTATTCATGAAGCATGAATTATTTCTCTTAAATTCTAGAGAAATCTAAATTCTATCAAAATTTGGAAATGCATACAGTTTATCTCCAACTGTTATAAATAGATGAACTTGTACAATAACATATGCAGTAGTGAAATAAGACATTTTGGGAGGGAAATAATTCAGGCTGATATTGTGACCAAATTCTTTAGTTTGCTTTCATAGAAACATAATACAATATATATTTACATAATTAATTAGTGCCTGGAAGCATAAGAAAGTTGTGAAAAATATTTGTTTTGAAATGACAAATATTTGGTTTTTTGATATATTTTCATTCAAGATGTGAAATAACATGAAGTTTAATCACTGTAGAAAAATGTTTCATAGCTATAACACACAGAAATGAATAAGTTCTATGAAAAGTCAATTTGCATGAGATCAGCACCTAGCCTATAATGGGTAGTAATGGATTGCTGGCTTGATTTTATACCACTTGACATCAGATTACAATACACTGAATAAATGTTAACCTATAATCCCTTTAGTAAAAGCAAGCATTGTTTGTCTTCCCTTGTAGAGACCACATTGATTTTCTTTTATTGGATGCTCAACCACTGCACCTTAGATTGATTACTCTGAATTAAATGTGCACAGAACATTTTTATTATTCTAAAACAGCAATCTTAACATTAAGGAGATGCACTTCCTCTCAATCCCCCCTGTACTACAGAATGTATATTCAGCCATATCATTTAGATTTCTTTAGTTTTCCCATCTTGTTTCACGGCTGCTGTGATGCTGACCCCTACTCTGCTCCTGTGACCCTTGACCCAGACACATCTGACCAGTCAAGGCTCTGGGGGTGGCAAATTAATAGAAGCCCTGCTTGTTAATTGCATAAAAGAAAAGCCAAAGAATTCATCACCTCAGTCATGGCCATTGCTTCCCTTTGACCTCCTTCTCCCACAAGGCTTTTGCTGGTGGTCACATCTGTGGTTTTCCTATAGCATACATATTTGCCATATAATTATTCAGCATCAAACCTTATTAATCAAATCGATGCTGTGTTTTAAATGGAAATTGCAGGATTAATACAAGCATTCATTTCATCCTGAAGATCTTGATGGCTTTAGCACATGAAATCCAATTGGAATATAAAAGAAGGGATGTAGAGACCTGATTGAATTAGAGGAGGCATGGTGCACATTAAATTACATATGCCAGCAGGGTTCCATGCTTTTATAGTAGAATACTGCTTTGGAGCCCATACGTCATATAACCTCTTGTGATTTTCTGTTATTCACTGGCACTCTCAGGATAAGCAAAAACATAAAAGGTTTCCATATTTTTAAAGAAGGTTTTAAAATATCCAGTACATCTTCAATACAAAAAATGCTTTTCTATGACCATCTCATTGAATATAGGAGATTATCACAAGAAGGTGGAGCTGAAACTAAATATATTTTCTGTTAAATGGTGCTAGACATCTTTTTATGTGGTAGGAGAGGATAGGTAATTCCATAAAGTCAACTTTTAATAAACCCTTTTTCCCCAAATATCTTTACATAGTATGTGGTCAATAAATAATAATTGAATTAGTAAAGAAAAAGCATTTTATACAGAGCCTGGGCAAATATCCATGTTTATTTTATTGTATTTATTACAGAAAACACTATTTGAGATTGAGGCTTGGAAACCAGAATCACAGACAGACTGTTATTGACAAGTACCACAAAGATATTCTCAAAGCTCAATAGCTTATTCTTTGGGGTTAACCCTGACCTAATGCACGATTAACACTAGCACATCAATAACCTGAGAAAATAGGCCAATTAGGTTCTTTAATTCTTCAATTTGAAAATTTTGGCACATTTCTAAAAATTCTGTTCTCTCACAGAGGTTTTCTTAGCTGTTTTTCTTTTTAATCTAGTAAACATGAGAGAACTGAGTATCTTTTTCTTTATAGCTTTATTATTATGGATGTGGATACATTTTTGGAACATTAATACATGACCATTTGGAAGAAATTTAAATGTAATAAAAGTATAATAATCATAAAAATACAAATAGTTATAAACCAGTAAAGCAGTTTGGTTAAGGGGTTCAGTGATAGGAAATGGTGGTATCTTCTCAGAAATTAGGTATCACAGAAGACATTCCTTCTGAACTTCTCTGGTTTTATGTAAAGGTCAGGCTTTGTCTCACTTAAGTTTAAACTCACTTTTGGCATTGACTGTAATTTTTTTTTTTAACTAAAGGAACAAAAGCCTTTCCACAAAGGTCTCTGATAACTCAGTACCATTATGTGATTTACAAAAATGTATCCCCTCTAGAAAAACACAGACTCTTGGATTTCCAGTGCAGTGAGCTTTTGTGTTTCTCCAAAAAGAAAGGGAACATCTTGTCAGGGTATGTGGAGTGGGAGCTAGCTTTTGTGCCCTCTTGTGCTCATAGGTTACCATGTGTGGCAAACCTGCTTTCTTTGACTATCAAAAGCCATGTGAAAATCCTTGCTTGCTTTTCATCAGTTACCAATAGATCGCATTTAGTTATTTAGTTTTGAAGAATACACTTGAATTTAAGTAAAAGTTAGCAATGAACACAATAGGCAGAAAGATCTGATTAAGGAGAAGTTTTCTGTGGAGTACATCTAAGTAGTCATTATCTGATAGATTCTACTTTGTGTCTCTTAAGAATGGGCAAGAGTTTTACATACACTGTTTTCCCAGGTAACTGTAGAAGAATGCCTATGAAGGACTCCTACCTACTGGAGTCCCTCTTAACCTGCTTGTCATTCTGGAGCAATAGTTCAAAGAATAGGATTCCTTCCGTTCCCAAAACACATTTAAAATTTTTTGAATAATGCATCTCTTCATAAATCCCATCTTAACATAAGAAAAAAGTTACACAGAAGATCTTATGGCAGATCAATTTATGAAATTGCATTTGACAATCATGAAAACAAACTTCTTCAGTATATTTTATGACACAGATTCTTTCATTTTAATATATCCCTTGCCAAATTGGATGATTTTACTTACTAAAGTTTTTTACTTTATGATTAGTTGGAAAAAACTATTAGTTGTTAAATAAGTCAGCTTAGCATCCAGAGGACTTAAACAACAGGTTGATACACAAATGATGTAAGATGCTGTGTTTTAGATATACGTAGTACCTCATACCCGTCACTGTAGTTTCTCTCATTCACTGTGTGTACATGACCTGGAGTTTGGTCCATCTTGGAATAGACTCAGAGATTGTAGTCTTTCATCAGGGTTCCCATAGGAGCTTAAATTATGATGAAAATCATCAGGATGAATATAACTTTTGGTCCAGCACAGTGATTTTGCCTGATGTTGGTATAATGATGTGTATGAATAAACATGTGCAAGTGTGTGTATGTATTTATATACACAAGCATGTGCTCTTTAATTCCAGAGAGGGGAAGTAGCAGTGGCAGTGGTTTGTACAACGTAGATTCTCCAAGTAGTTCTGCCAACTTTTCTTCTTAAAGTTTAGAAAGCAAAATTCTTTAGAATCAACGCTTTTGTAAGTAAATCTAATCAATCAATTTTTGGTTGCTCTTCATTGATAAAAGTGCAAAAATGTTTTGTGTTTTACCTAAAAAGCCTTATTTGCTCACTTATAAATAAAGCCACTAATATTAATATCAAAAAGGAGATCTACTAACACATGTTTGATGTGTTAGAAATGTTTTCAAGATAGGTGAATGCAAAACACTGAAAACAGAACACTCAAACTCTAGGATAAATTTTTCTGAGCCGATAAGTAAATGATTCCCCCTGCATGCCAGAAGATTCAATCATTTTGCATCTTATGGAGACATGTATTCTCTTTTCTGGAGCAAGCTAAAGCTTATTCTCTCTGTTCATAGGGTAAACATAATTACTTGGTGTTTTTAAATTAGGAGAAGTAGCACAGATCAGGAAAAATTTAGTACATTTCACTATATCACATAATTAGGGTCTGAAGAGAAATAATGACTGCCTGATTCTATCATGTATAGATCAGATGAAAGTGAAGGCTATTAATTACTAAAAAAACCCTTGTGATTTTGGGGGAGATAGAGAAACAAAGTATGTAAGAGAACTTTGGGCAGCAAAAGTTATAAATTTTTTCTCCTCAATGAGAACATTCTCCATACAGTATAGTGAGAGACTATGAAACTACATAACAGTATTTAAACATTTCTTAAAGTTATGCAATAGTCTAACATTCATATTAATATACCCTTAGGCTTAGCAAGAAACCCACAGACCTGAGGTATACATCACAATAAGCTCTAATCACATTGAGCTCACCTCTAATTTACTTTATTCTTATAATTATTTGCTACCATTTGAGTAATGATAAAAAGAAACCCTTTTTAATAACAGGGGCTAATCCTATTTGAAGGAAGAATCAAATGTTCAAATTAATTTATGTTGTCAATATATCTTGTTGAAAAAAGAAAAGAGAGCTTCTGTTGGAAAAAATATTTTACTACTATGTCAAGTTAGGTATTCTTACAATATTACTTTTTTAAAAACTGTGAGAAATGACCTCCTTGCATTCATATAAAAATAGATAATAAATACCTAGGGAGATAATTTTAAGAATCTGTACTTACGTCTATGCACAACATGTTTTTCCCCCTTGAGTTCAATTTAAAACTAAAGGATTAAATTATCCAAGTTGTCAAATGATTGATTTTATTTGATGTCATTCTGTTCCATTTTTTTCTTGGGTTTGTATAGCAATGATCTAGTTTTGAACCACTTTGAATATAGGTCAAAAACTACATTTTCTGTTACAATATGGACAAGCGTTTATGTATTTTGGCTGAACTGTCTCAACTCTGTAAACAGTACTCTTTATAGTAGGTAAGGAACAAATCAAGATAATATCCTTTTTTATGACTGAAGAAAAAATATCTTCTTTAGCAAGTTGCCTTATAATACAAAGTGAATCCCTATAACTTACTAATGTATTGTCCCAATAAGAAACTAAATTATATATTACTCTTGTGTTATATATGAGTTTGTAGTATAGCACAATATCATTAAATAAGTAACAGTTAAAGAATAATCTTTTCTTACCTAACAGTAGAGTACATTGTTAATGAAAAGCATGTTTTAAGAATAGTTACACAGATAACAAGTCATAAAACACAGAATGATCTGGTGAAATCATTCTGAAAAAAAGAACTGATAAAAGCTAGACATTTTTCAAATAATAAATTTCCAATGTACAGATGATGCTTTGTGCTTAACAAGAATACAAGTGTAAGTGATAGAATTGCTCAAACTGTACACACGGTTCAAGTCTCATTGACTGTACACTGTGCAAGCATGAACAGTGCAAACGGATTCTGATGCTTTATCTTACAGGCATTGAAAGACCACAGGAATTGACAGGTGCAGGGGACAAGGTCTTTATTTTCATATTTTTTTAAAAAAATTAAGAAACAGAAGTAAAGACAGATCCACCTCTTCAGTAATCTCTTTCTGAAGTCAGTATTTAATAGGGAGCCAGATGTTCTTTAATGAAGGTCCGTCACACTAATAATGTGCTCTATGCTTTTACCATCCAAATAATGCCATAAACTAAAGATTCAGTGCACTATGATATCCAAGCTTGCACTGGGCCCTCTGATAGTCCAGGACATCTCAACAAACACTTGAAATGCTACCAAACCCAAGCCGCCACTTCACATGATTTATGATGTCATTAATGTCAAGCTATCAGTGGACAAGAGTAAAAGAGACAACAGCAAAGCTGACTAAAAACAAATAGTTTTGATTAAACTCAAGGACGTTCAGTACAGCTTTCAGCAAAAAGGCATTCATCATTTCCGAAGCTGACCTTGTTATTTTTTTCTCTTCATTTATAAAAATTCTAAATGCAAACGTAATGCATGTAAGTATTCTTGCAGACTCTGAATCCCATTGTAGTGATGTCCACTCTTTAAACCAAAATGAAGTAAAAGACACAGCACCCTTTTCCATGAGGCTAATGGAGTAGTTAATTGACCCTTTTCCTTAAAGTCTGCCTTCCTCTCCTTTTATTTCCCAGAAGAATTCTGTCACTCTCCTTCTAAATCATTTGCAAAGAGTAGGCTCCTGTCCCCCGCTCCTGTTTTTTATGCCATTTTTATATTCAGAAGAAAGAAGGACGAAAAGTTGAATATAAAGAGAAAGAAAAATTATGTGAAGTAAGAAAAGTAAATATTTTCATGTCAACATTTATAATAACTAGGCTACAAATACTGTTTCTAGAAACACAGATTATTTTTCAGAGCATTAGTGTGCTTATATCTCTTATAATAAGCAGACATAATTTCTCCTTTATCTGACTTGGGCTCTATTTCAAACATACCAATTCTCTTTTGAGCAAGAATTGAAATACAAAAATGTAAAGGAGAAGTAATTGATATATCAGAGATTTTGTTCTGATACAGCCATTTGGATCATAACCTCAGGAAATCTTATTTCATACTCTTGTAAAAGCTGCCATAACTCATTTAAACAATGAAGAAAACTAATAGTTCAGGTTTTAAAATGTATTTTAAAAAGCTGTCAGTAACCCTGTTTTTTTTTTTTAAGAGTAATAAGGTTTTCTGCTTAAGTACAAATTTTAACAGTAGTGCTCTTTTCATGCATTTCTGATATTGTTATGAGGATCTTGTCTTCATATTCTTTGGTTCCAATAATTCTTTTATGTTTTGGTATGTCACACTTCAAATCCATGAGGTTTTAGCAGCAGATATGGCTTTCACAGGCATTAATATAAATTAAATATCTCAATATCAGAATAAAATTATTTTACTATGGTATTTCAATTTTAACTATACATGTGCTTACATAAAATTTTTAAAAAAGCAGTATCTCATAAGACAAGGTAAAAGCTATAGTATTTTTTTTAATGATTAGAATACTTTCTGAAGTGAGGCCAATTTTTAACTGGAATCATTTACTCATATACACTTAAAACACTCCTCCCCAATTTAGGTATTTTAACCCTGACTAACAAAATCTTTCTGGTAAGTTTTCTTTTTTCTTTTTTCTATGGGAAATAAGACAGACTGTTTTGTAAGTATTAACTGTGCATGAGAACATTTGTAATATCACCCTTGGAGAATAATAAACAGATACTAGAGATCGAAATTCTGACATAGTTTACAGAACAATAATCCAAACATCTGTTATAATGACAAGGGATTTGAACGGAGAAGAGAGTACATGGGAAAGCTATGCTACTTTTAGTATAGTTATAACGTTAAATCAAAGCGTTACAGCTCAAGGCAGCTTGCTGTTAATATAAACAATTTTCTACATATTCCTGGGCCACAAGCCAGATCTCAGGATTCAGTTATGAGCACAAGGTCAAGAGGGAATCAACAGTATGAAATTACTGCCTATGAATCAAAAGAATAAATGGATAATTAAATATGAAAACAAATTAGAAGGTATACTCTCCTTTAACTCATCAAATGAATTCGTCAAGCAACTTTATATATGGAATTTATTGCAGGATCAGTAGAAGCTTTAATGTATTTATTGATTAAATCTGAATCTGAACTATTAGCATTTCTGTAAGTCAGGCTCACCATATCATTTTTTCATATATATGTATATGTATATATACACGTATCTGATTTTCTAAGAAAATCCAACATCTAATCATAATTGTAAATATAAATATCTAGTCATAATATTCATAGAAAAAGTAATGCTGACAATTTTGACACTAATCATATATGCAAAATTTCCTTAAACTTGAACTTCCAAGAGACACAATGTTTTGAGGAAAGATTTGTGTCCTTTTGTTAAATGATCTAAAATCTAGTTCTACATTTGCTAATACAACCTTTTCTTAAAGATTTATTTGCTTATTTTTAGAGAAGGGGGAAGGGAGGGAGAAGGAAGGGGAGAGAAATATCAATGTGCAAGAGAAACATCACATGCCCCTAACCAGGGACCTGGTCTGCAACCCAGGTATGTGTTCTGAGAGGAATCGAACCAGCAACCTTTTGGTCCATGAGACAACGCCCAACCCACTGAACCACTCCAGTAAATGCTGTTAATATGATCATGGCCACAACATTTAGTTCCTCTAAAATATAGTTTCTTGTAAAATTCAGCTTAGATAGACTCTAAGACACTTTCTGGAATTAAAAAAAAGTGATATACACACAAAAACAAAAACAAAGTTTGATATATAAACTTTATATATACACAAAAGGATGACAATGGATAGAATCATTGGAATGAAAATTTCTAATGGATTTCTCAGTGTAATAAATATCTGGCTTCTGATATGAGCAAAAATTACATCATCACATAATGGCTAGAATGACCATTTTTGGTTAGTAGCAATGTGAATTTTCTCCATTGGAATAGAGAAAAGCATTTCTAAAATCAAATTTGAAGAAAAAAAGAAAACACTTTAAAATAAACAATGGGAAAGATAATGTGGTTTTCTCTTCATTCTTTTAAGAAACATAGAAACATTCTGAGATAAAATTTATGAAATTTCTCCTTCCCAGAAGACATTTTTGAAGGCTCAGAGTATGAATGGAGATAAGCTTCTGTGAGAGAGCAGCACACTTGGAGGGTTGAAATAAGAAACTGAGAAAACAGAATTTATCAGAATATTCTATATGAGTTCATCAGATTGTTGTAGAGTTTCAAGTATACCATCAGGTTAAAACTTATCATTCTAAATTATTTCATCCCAAATGAAGTCGGCGTAATCCTCCCCCTCACAAAAAATTTTCCATAAAATGTAAGAAAACATTACTAAACTCTAATGATGGCTTAAAATTGTTTTAAAATGTTGAAAAGTATTAAATAAAAAAGGATGATCTACTTATTCTGGTAAAGATGAGTGCACATGCTAACCTTTCCATTTCATTGAATGCAGCTATCAAAACTGTAGAAATCACATGAGAAGCATTGGAGAACACTAAAATGTAGATATCATCAAGCCTGGAAAGTGAAAAACCCAAGAATTTTACGTACAATGAAACATACAGTAAATTTATCATTTTTTCCCTCCACTATCTCTTGGTCTGATCACAAGGCAATCCAAAATCTGAAATGGACACTCTGGTTCTTAAATAGAAAGATCAAAGAGCAACCCTCAAGTTCTGGTTGAGGAGCAGAAAAGGAAACTTCTAAAGCTCAGAGACAATAGAGGAAGTATCTTGATTTTTTTTAATTGTTTTTTTTTTTCTTTGTTTTATTGTATTCCATAACCGGGTGATCCTGCAGCCAAAACTCTGAGACAGGAAACTTTCTTTCCCTTTGTTGGAGCTGCCATCTCCCCAAGGGGGCTGCCAAACTGAAGATGTTTTTCCCTCTCTTTTCCTCCTGCCCTGTGGCCCTGGAAGGTAGTGCAATCACAGAAAAGGACAGTTTCTGACTAGAGGACCAAAAGGTCCCAGAGCTGTAGAAAATACCAATGATATTACAGAGATTAAATAGCCGGGGAAAGCAATGATTTTGTTATTAATTCCTGGGTTGGTCCCTGACCTATGCAAACAGGAATCCAATCCTAATGAGCATGCCAAAGACTTTGAGAAGGAAAAGGTATCTCATCAGATCTCACCTGACCACTGGGTCGTGCATATGAAAGTCAAAAAAGAGCATGGCAAAGGCTTTCAGGACTGAACTAATATTGGAACCACAGTTTACAGAAGGCTAAAAAAACAATCAACATTCTTACAGAATATAACAAGAACATAAAAAATTGCTACAAGCACTATCTGAGATTTGTCTATGTTTTCTTCTAGGATATTTATGGTTTTGGGTCTAATATTTAAGTCTTTGATCCATTTTGAATTTATTCTTTTGTGTGGTATAAGAAAGTGGTCTAGTTTCATTTTTATGCATGTATCTGTCCCATGTTCCCAACACCATTTATTGAATAAACTGTCTTTAGCCTATTGTACGTGCTTGCTTCCTCTGTCAAATATTAATTGACTATAAAGGTGTGGGTTTATTTCTGCTCTCTCTGTTCTGTTCCATTGATTTATGTGCCTGTTCTTATGATAGTACCATGATGTTTTGATTACTAAGGCCTTGCAATATGTTTGATATTAGGTAGCATGATTCCTCCAACTGTGTTCTTTTTTCTCAGGATCACTGTTGCTTTGTGGGGCCATTTGTTCCATATAGATTTTTGAAATATTTGATCTAGTTTTGTGGAATACATCATTGGAATCTAGATAGGAATTGCATTTAATCTATAGATTGCTTTGGGTAATATGGACATTTTCATGATGTTAATTCTTCCTATCCATGAACATAGTATATGCTTCTACTTATTTGTATCTTCTTCAGTTTCTTTCTTCAGTGTCTTATAATTTTCCATGTGTAGGTCTTTTATACCCTTGGTTAATTTATTCCTAGGTATTTTTTGAAGCAAGTATGAATGTTTTCTTTTCTTTTCTTTCTTTCTTTTTTTTTTACTATTTTTAGACTCCTTTTTATTTTTTTATTTTTATTTTTTTATTGTTCTTCAAGCACAGTTGTCTCCACTTTCTGCCCACCACCCTTACTACACCCACCCACCCACCCCTACCTCCCACCCTCAATCCTACACACCTTTGGCTTTATCTATGGGTCCTTTATATTTGTTCCTTGATGACCCTTCCCTGTGGGGGATAAGGGGAAAAGAAGGGGAAAGATTGTTTTCTTAATTTCCCTTTTTGTTCGTTATTGGCATATAACAATGCAACTGATTTTTGGATTGTAATTTTGTATCCTGCTACTTTGCTGAATTTATTTATTGGTTCTAGTAGTTTCTTGGTGGAATCTTTGGGATTCTCTATGCAAATATCATGTCATCTGCAAATAAAGACGGTTTTACCTCTTCCTTTCCAATTTGGATGCTTTTGTTTTTCTTTTTGTCTGATTGTTGTGTCTAGGACTTCCAGTACCACGTTGAATAAGACAAGTGAAAGCGGGCATACCTGTCTTGTTCCCGATCTTAAGGAGAACACTTGTAGTTTTTGTCTATTGATTATGATGCTGGCAGTGGGTTTGTCATATATGATCTTAAATATGTTTATGTATATTGGCTCAATTCCCACTTTGCTGAGAGTTTTTATCATAAACAGCTGCTGGATTCTATCAAATGCTTTTTCTGCATCTATTGATATGATCATGTGGTTTTTATCCTTCATTTTGTTTATGTGCTAAATCACCTGTATTGATTTGCAAATGTTACACCAACCTTGCATTCCTGGAATAAATCCCACTTGATCATGGTGTATGATCTTCTTGATGCATTGCTGTATTCAGTATGCTAATATTTCATTGAGGATTTTAACATTTTTGTTCATCAGGGAGTTTGGCCTAAAATTTCCTTTCTTTTAGTGTCTTTATCTGGTTTTAGAATTAGGATAATGCTGGCCTTGTAAAATGAGTTTATGAGACTTTCTCCTCTTGAATTTCATGACATAGTTTGAGAGGGACAGATGTGAGTTCTTGGAACGTTTGATAAAATTCACCTGTGAAGCCATCTGGTCCAGGGCTTTTGTTTCAGGGGAATTTTTTTAATTACCAATTCAATCTCAGTAGTGTAATCGTCTGTTCGGATTCTCTGATTCTTCCTGATTAATTTTTGGAAGATTATATGTTTCTAGGAATTTATCTCTTTCATCCAAGTTGTCCATTTTATTGGCATATAATTGTTCATATTTTCTTACAGTGCTTTGTATTTCTTTGATGGCAGTTTTAAAAAAAAATTTATTATTATTCAATTACAGTTGTATGCCTTTCCTCCCCATCCCTCCACCCCACCCCCGCTGAACCCACCTCCTTCCCCCACCTCCACCCTCCCCTTTGATGTTGTCCATGTGTTCTTTATAGTAGTTCCTGTAATCCCCTCTCCTCACTGTCCCCTCCTCACTCCCCCCTGACCATTGTTAGATTATTCTTAACTTCAATGTCTCTGGTTATATTTTGATTGCTTTTTTCTTCTATTGATTATGTTCCAGTTAAAGGTGAGACCATATGGTATTTGTCCCTCACAGCCTGGCTTATTTCACTTAGCATAACGCTCTCCAGTTCCATCCATGCTGTTGCAAAGGGTATAAGCTCCTTCTTTCTCTCTGCTGCATAGAATTCCATTGTGTAAATATACCATAGTTTTTGGATCCACTCGTTTGCTGATGGGCACTTAGGTTGCTTCCAGTACTTGGCTATTGTAAATTGTGCTGCTATGAACATTGGGGTGCATAGGTTCTTTTGAATTGGTGTTTCAGGGTTCTTAGGGTATAATCCCAGCAGTGGAATTGCTGGGTCAAAGCGCAGTTCCATTTTTAGTTTTCTGAGGAAATTCCATATTGTTTTCCACAGTGGCCTCACCAGTCTGCATTCCCACCAACAGTGCACTAGGGTTCCCTTTTCTCTGCAGCCTCTCCAACATTTGTTTGTGGATTTGTTTATGTTGGCCACTCTGACTGGTGTGAGATGGTACCTCATTGTGGTTTTAATTTGCATCTCTCTGATGGCTAGTGATGCTGAGCATCTTTTCATATGTCTCTGGGCCCTCTGTATGTCTTCCTTGGAGAAGTGTCTGTTCAAGTCCTTTGCCCATTTTTTAATTGGGTTGTTTGTCTTCCTGGAGTGGAGTCATGTGAGTTCTTTATATATTTTGGAGATCAGGCTGTTGTCTGACGTATCATTGGCAAATATGTTTTCCCATACTGTTGGTTCTCTTTGTAATTTGGTGCTGTTTTCTTTAGCCATGCAGAAGCTTTTTATTTTGATGAGATCACATTTGTTTATTATTTCATTTATGTCCCTTGCTTTAGGAGATGTGTCTCTGGGGATGTTGCTGTGTGGAATGTCTAAGATTTTCCTGCCAATGTTTACCTCTAGGACTTTTATGGTATTATGACTTATATTTCAGTATTTTGTCCATCTTGAATTTATTTTTGTGTATGGTGTAAGTTGGTGATCAAGTTTCATTTTTTTGCACGTAGCTCTCCACATCTCCCAACACCATCTGTTGAAGAGGCTGTTTTTGCTCCATTTTATGCTCCTGCTTCCTTTGTCAAATATTAATTGACTGTAAAGACTTGAGTTTATTTCTGGGCTCTCTGTTCTGTTCCATTGGTCTATGTGCCTGTTTTTATGCCAGTACCAGGCTGTTTTGATTACAGTGGCCTTGTAATACAGTTTGATATCAGGTATTGTGATCCCTCCTGCTTTGTTCTTCTTTCTCAAAATTGCTGCAGCTATTCAGGGTCATTTATGGTTCCATATAAATTTCTGAAATGTTTGTCCTATATCTGTGAAATATGTCATGGGTACTCTAATAGGGATTGTATTGAATCTATAGATTGCTTTGGGTAGTATGGCCATTTTGATAATGTTAATTCTTCCAATCTATGAGCATGGTACATGCTTCCATTTGTTTGTGTCTTCCTTAATTTCTTTCTTCAGTGTTGTGTAGTTTTCTGAGTACAGGTCTTTTACCTCCTTGGTTAGGTTGATTCCTAGGTACTTTATTTTTCTTGTTGCTATATTGAATGGGATTTTTTTCCTGATTTCTGTTTCTGCAGTTTCATTGTTGGTATACAGGAATGCCTTTGATTTCTGAGTATTGACTTTGTATCCAGCTGTTTTGCCAAATTCATTTATTAAGTCCAGTAGTTTTTTGGTGGAGTCTATAGGATTTTCCATGTACACTATCATGCCATCTGCAAACAGTGACAGTTTCATTTCCTCCTTTCCAATTTGGATGCCTTTTATTGCTTTTTCTTGTCTGATTGCTGTGGCTAGGACTTCCAATACTATGTTGAATAGGAGTGGTGAGAGAGGGCATCCTTGTCTTGTTCCTGATCTTAGTGGGAAAGCTCTAAGTTTTTGTCCATTGAGTATGATGTTGGCTGTAGGTCTCTCATATATGGCCTTTATTATGTTGAGGTATGCTCCCTTTATTCCCACTTTGCTGAGTGTTTTATCAGAAATGAGTGCTGCATCTTATCAAATGCTTTTTCTGTAACGATTGATATAATCATGTGATTTTTGTCTTTGCTGTTGTGTATGTGGTGTATTATGTTTATTGATTTGCAAATATTGTACCATCCTTGCATCCCTGGGCTGAATCCCACTTGGTCATGGTGTATGATCTTTTTAACGTATTGCTGGATGCGGTTTGCCAATATTTTGTTGAGAATTTTAGCGTTTATGGTCATCGGAGATATTGGCCTGAAGTTTTCTTTCTTCGTTGTGTCTTTATCTGGTTTTCGGATTAGGATGATGCTGGCTTCATAAAACGAGTTTGGGAGTCTTCCATCAGTTTGGATTTTTTCGAATAGTCTGTGTGAAGGATAGGGGTTAGCTCTTCCTGAAAGGCTTTGTAGAATTCTCCTGTGATACCATCTGGTCCAGGGCTTTTGTGTGTTGGGAGTTTTTTGATGACTGCTTCAATTTCCTCTGCTGTTATTGGTCTGTTCAGGTTTTCTGTTTCTTCTTCATTCAGTTTTGGAAGATTATATTTTTCTAGAAATGTATCCATTTCACCTGGGTTTTCAAATTTCTTAGCATACAGTTCTTCATAGTAATTTCTTACAATCCTTTGTATTTCTGTGGTATCAGTTGTAATCTCTCCTCTTTCACTTCTAATTGTGTTTATTTGGATCCTCTCTCTTTTTTTCTTGATGAGCCTACTTAAAGGCTTGTCGATTTTGTTTATCTTTTCAAAGAACCAGCTCCTGGATTCATTGATTCTTAGAATTGTGCTTTTGGTCATTTAACTCTGCTCTGATCTTGGTTATTTCCTTCCTTCTGCTTGCTCTGGGCTGTCTTTGTTGTTGTTCCTCCAGTTCTTGTAGGCGTAGGGTTAGGTTGTTTGTTTGAAATGTTTCTATCTTTTTAAGGTGGGCCTGTATTGCTATGAACTTCCCTCTCAGGACTGCCTTTGCTGTGTCCCATAGGTTTTGGGTTGTTGTGAGTTCATTTTCATTTGTTTCCAGGAAGTTTTTGATTTCTTCCCTAATCTCGTTCTTGATCCATTCATTGTTTAATAGCATGCTATTCAGTTTCCCTGATTTTGAGTGTTTGGGTTTTTTTCCTTTTGGGTTGGTTTCTAGTTTCAGTCCCTTGTGGTCAGAGAAAATGCTTGATATGATTTCAATTTTCTTGAATTTGTTGAGGCTTGCTTTGTGTCCTATCATGTGGTGTATCTTTGAAAATGTTCCATGTACACTTGAAAAGAATGTGTATTTTGCTTCTTTGGGATGAAAAGCTCTATATATATCAGTTAAGTCAATTTTATCTAGGATATTGTTAAGTGACACAATATCCTTCTTGATATTTTGTTGGGAAGACCTGTCCATTTTTGACAGTGGGGTGTTAAAATCCCCTACTATAATTGTGTTGCTGTCAGTATCTTTCTTGAAGTCCTCCAAGATTTTCTTCATGTATTTGGGTGTTCCTATGTTGGGTGCATATATATTTACAATGTTTATGTCTTCTTGGTGGATTCTTCCTTTGAGTATTATGAAGTGACCTTCTGGATCTTTTTATGGCCCTTCTTTTGAAGTCTATTTTGTCTGATATGAATATTGCTACCCCTGCTTTTTTTCCCTGTGTGTTTGCTTGGAAAATTTGATTCCAGCCCTTCACTTTCAGTCTGTGTAGGTCTTTTGTCCTGAGATGAGTCTCTTGTAGGCAGCATATGTGTGGGTCATGTTTTCTTATCCATTCAGCTATTCTATGTGTTTTGATTGGAGCATTTAATCCATTCACGTTTAAGGTTATTATTGATAGGTAGTTATTCATTGCCATTTTTTCCTACCTGTGTTCCTCTCTCTTTCTCTTTTCCTTTCTTTCCTTAAAGCAGTCCCTTTATCATCTCTTGCAGAGCTGGTTTGGTGGAGGTGTATTCTTTTAGACTTCTTTTGTCTGGGAAACTCTTCATTTGGCCTTCTACCTTGATTGAGAGCCTTGCTGGGTAAAGTAGTCTTGGTTGCAGGCCTCTGGTTCTCATTACTTGGCATATTTTTTGCCATTCTCTTCTGGCTTGGAGTGTTTCCATTGAGAAGTCAGCTGCTAACCGTATTGGGGCTCCCTTGTATGTTACTTCCTGCTTCTCCCTTGCTGCCTTTAAGATCCTCTCTTTGTCTTGGAATTTTGCCATTTTAATTATGATGTGTCTTGCAGTGGGCCTCTTTGGGTTCGTCTTGCTTGGGACTCTCTGTGTTTCCTGGATTTGGGTGACTTTTTCTCTCATAAGATTAGAGAAATTTTCCATCATTACTTTTTCAAACAGGTTTTCTATCCCTTGCTCTTCTTCTTCTCCTTCTGGTATTCCTATTATACAGATATTATTACATTTCATGTTGTCCTGCATTTCCCTTAATCCCTCTTCATCCTTTCTGAGCCTCTTTTCCTTTTCTTACTCTTTTTGGGTGTTTTTTTCTACTTTGTCCTCCAGCTCACTGATCTGATCCTCTCCTTCATCAAGTCTGCTTTTCATTCCTTCTACTGTGTTCTTCAGTTCAGAAATTGTAGTCTTCATTTTCTCTTGGCCCTTGTTGATAATTTCTATTTCCTTTTTCATGTTGATATAGTTTGCAGTGAGTTCACTGTAGTTTTCCTGTAGTTTCTGGTAGTTCTCTGTGAGCTCAGTAAGCTTCCTGATAACCATTGCTTTGAACTCAGTATCTGATAGTTGACTTGCCTCTTTTTCAGTTAGCATTCTTTCTGAGGCTTCCTCCTTTCCTTTCATTTGGGGATTGTTTCTTTGTCTTCCCATTGTTTGTAAGACTCTTCTTGTTAGCCTCTGCTTCTTAAATTGATCTGTTCTGACTCCCTGGGTTTATGGTATGAACTTCTATGGTAGAATGCCAGTGGGATTCAGTGGTGCCGTCTCCTTAATCTCCTGTGCTCACTGGTCTTGAGCTGATGTTTATGGGTCTAACACGGTCTAACTCTGGTCTTTTCAGTGCTCCAGGTTTTATTGTCTCACCGTCAGATCTTTCAGTGTCCTCTATCTTTGGTCTCTGATCTTCATATATGCTGGAATACCATTGGCTGTTCACTCTGTTCCTCAGATCAGCTAGGTGTTTCACTAGTGCTGAGGGGAAGTGGACTCCACTCCCACCTATCTCGCCACCATCTTCCTCTCCTAATCTGATGGCAATGTTTATTTCTCTTCTTTCATTTCTGATTTAATTTATTTGGGTCTTTTCTCTTTTTTTTAATTGATGAGTCTGGTTAAAGGTTTGTCAATCTTGTTTATCTTTTCAAAGAACCAGCTCTTGGATTCATTGATCAGTACCATTTTTTAGACTCTATTTTGTTTATTTCTGTCCTGATCTTTATTATTTCCTTCCTTCTTCTTACTTTGGGCTTTGCTTGTTGTTCTTTTTAAAGTTTCTTTATGTGTAAAGTTAGATTGATTATTTGAGCTTTTTTTTTTTCTTTTTGGTCGGTTTATAATATGTGAATCTCCTTGTTAGGATTGCTTTCCCAGTGTCCCACAGATTTTGATGGTTGTGCCCTCACTTTCATTTGTTTTTTGGTATCTTTTGATTTCTTCCTTATCTCATTGTTGACTCATTCATTGTTTAATAACATCTTATTTAGCTTCCATGTCTGTGTGTTTAATAACATCTTATTTAGCTTCCATGTCTGTGTGTCTATCAGTTTTTGCTTCATACATTTTGAAAATATATTAGGTAAAACATATGTACAATATTGTGTCTTCTTTGAAGATGGTCTCTATTATTACACAGTGTCTGTCTTTATCTTTGGGAATCTCCCCTTGTTTTGAAGACTTCTTAGTCTGAAGTTACTATGTATCTAATCTAGCATACTTTTGCTCTGTGTTACTTTGATATATCTTTGTTCATCCCTTTATTTTTCATCTATGGGAGTCTTTATATTTGGAGTGGTTTTATGTTATACAACATAATATCGCCTCTAGTTTACATTTTCTGATCACTCATTTAACTTCTGTCATTTAATTTGTATATTTATACCATTTATATTTTAATTAGTTATTATATAGTCAGTGTCTATCATATTTGTAATTAATAATTATTACATTTGTTCATTGTTTTTTCTGCCATCTGATATTAATTAAGCATCTTATATGATTGATTCCATTTTATCTCCTTTCAGAAAATATTGTTGTACTTCTTTAAAAATTTAGTTATCACTCTATAGTTCAATATATACATTTTAAATGAATCTAAGTCAACCTTCAAGTAACACTATATTCTTTCATATGTAGTGCAAGTGACAGAGCATTTGTAATACTCCCTTCATTTGTGACATTGCTGTCATACATTATTCTTATCAATAGCCTTAATTACTCAATGCATTATTAATATACTTTCTTTAAACAGACAAATCAATTAAGAATAAGAAATATAAGATTTTGTTTTAATTTTTATTATATCTCAACACTTTTAAAAATGTAGGTTCAAGTTTAAAATTATACAATTTTTCTTGAGCATGAAGAAATCTTTTAATTTTTTCTTACAAGGTTGGTGTTTTGGTAAGACATTTCCTCAGTTTTGTTTGTCTGTGAAAGTCTTTATTTCTCCATTTTGCAATATAATTTTGCTAGATATAGAATTTTAGGTTGATTAGTTGTATTTTTTCAACATTTTAAATATTTGACTCTCTTTTTCCTTACATGTTTTCTGATGAGAAGTCACTTAATTCTTATCTTGTTCTATGGGCAAGGCATTCAACTTTCTCATATAGTGTCCTTCAAGATTTTGGTTTGGTTTTTCTAAAGATTAACTGTAATTTGCTTAGTTCTGGGTGTTTTTGAGGTAGAGTATTTATCCTGCTTGTGGTTCTCTCAGGTTCTTGGATCTGTGGTTTTGTATCTGCATGGATTTGGGGAATTTCTCAGCCATTCTTACCTCAAACATTTCTTCTGCTCCATTTTCCTTTTCTGCTACTTCTGTTATTCCAATTATAATTACATTAAACCTTTTGAAATTGTACCATAACTTTTGGGTGTTCTGGTTTTTATTTTTTAATTCTTTTTTTTCTCTCTCTTGCATTTCAATGTGGAAAGTTTCTACTGGCCTGTCTTCAAGTGTACTGATTTTTTCCCCCTCAGCCATGTTGTGCCCATTGAAAGCATTCTTCATTTCTGCTATTGTGGATTTTTTTAATTTTAGCATTTCTTTTTGTTTCTTTCTTAGAGTGTCCATCTCTTCAGTTACATTACCTATCTTTTCTTACATATTGTCTGCTTTTTCCATTAGATCCTTGACACAATAATCATAGCTATTTAAAATTCTTTGTCTGATAATTTCAACATCTGTGTCATATCTGAGTCTGGTTCTAATAATTGCTTTCTTTATCAAACTGTGTTTATGTCTTGCTTTTTAGAACACCATGTAATTTTTCTTGGGAGCTGTAATGTTGATCAGGTGATAGGAATAGTGCTAAATAGCACTTTAGTGCGAAGATTTATGGTAGTCTAGTTAGGAGTTCTATTTAATGTGTGTTCTAGCTGTAAGTGCCAAGGGCTTCAAATTTCTGTAGTATCCTTGTTTTAGTTTCATCTTTTATTTGGAGCTTCCCTTTGTTTTGATCCTCAAATAGGGTCTGTATCTTACAGCTCTTTTAATTGTAATTTGCTGGGATTGTATTGGAATCCTATTGGTGTTTTCCTAATGTGTGGGAGAGGTGAGTCTTCTGTACTTGTCATATTAAATCTTAGTCTTTTAGTGGGCTTGTTTTGGGACTGCATCCTTTACAGATGTTTCTCTAGTGGCACATCTATCCCTCCCTTGCCTTCTATTCCTGTCCCTACCTGCAGTGTTCTCCATCTATTTTTTCAAAGCCCTGTCCCCTGTGGATATTTTCCCCTCCCTAGGTTAGATAGGAAGTTTAGAGAGAGTTGGAATAAGGATGCATTTTACTCCTAGTACTGGGATAAGGCTTTGGAGTTGAGCTCTGGCAATGCACTTATCCTGGAGAGCACGCTTCTGTTCCAGGCAAGGATCTTTGCTAGGGCCCTCAAAGGGTCTTTTTTGAATCCTCACTATCAAAACTTGGTAGGATTCTCAGAAGAAAAGCCCGTGAAAGTGTCAGGATCTCCACAAGACTGTAGCCCCCAGACGTTCTCCCTTTCTTGCTAGTTAAATCTAATTTAGCCCTCAGACTCCACTCGTTTGTCAAAATTTTCAGTTAAGTGTTTTTACCAGCTTATTGCTTCATTGATTTCTGCTTTATATTAGTACCTCTCATCTGCTGTATTCTTTGATTTCCAAACAAATTTCAAGGTGGTAGTTTGCCTTATTACCTCAGGTCTCTGATGGGTCAATAAAATTTTGAATATTCAATTTTTCTAGCTTTTTCTAGTTGCAAAGATGAGAGTGACAACCTCTAAATTCTTTAACTGTAAGAGATAAAGCTGGAAGTCCCTTCTCACTTGTATATAGCAAAATTTAATAAGATGTATATTTTATTTGTTTGTTTATTGGTTAATTAACTAAGTGAGTAATTGAATGTCTTTCTCTCCAAATTGGCACGGCAGCTTCATGTAGGCAGGAATATTTTGTCTTTTTATAAGATTTTTATTGATATAGCAAAAAGTTTAGAACAGTCTCTAAGTCCTCTAAGTCACAGTATGAGTATTACACATTTGTTGATTTAATGAATTTCTGTTCATTATCTTAAAAATATATATTAAAAAATCTAAAGTTGTCAAAGAATCCTGCTTTCAATTAATATCCTTTTCATATCTCCTTCATATGTTTTTCTATATTTATGACATTTTACTTATTGGCAGAAATCCAAAGTGAGTGGCCAAACATCAAGAAAAACAATTGGTTTGATGGTGGTTGTTTGACGCGGATGCGCCAGACGATGCAGATCCCGGCCCGCAGGATCTGCTGTTGTGACCGCAATATACACATACGCACAGACTACAGAAATCCTGTGGAGGAAAAGGGATGGCATGGCCACTCTCACAAGAGGAGAGTGCTCCGACCCTTGCCTTGACAGGCTTTCATTGTTTCTCTAGGCCCTTTACATCAAAAATGGTCCTCCTTTACTATTCAAAGCTTTGTTTTGGGTGGTTATCTTTTGCAGACAAAGGAGAGGGTGTTGCTGAATACATCACAGGAGGATATTTGCAATGTAAAAGGAGAAATGGTCCAAACGGCTACGTTCCATACCTGGAAGGTCTAGCCCAGATTTTGGGAAGATAAAGATACTCAGTAAACATTTGCTGCCTCAGGGTGAGGGAGTTTTAGCAAGAGCAAGACTCATAGCAGTCTAGGTACAACGCAGGCCTGATTTCCCACTGGAGAACCTATCCATGGACGTGGGTCCTGCCCACCAACCTCTCTCCCCACTGGCTTTTCCGAGTGGGGGCTGAGCCACATTTCCCATGCTTGGAACGGTTCCCCACAGTTGTTTTTGGGGTAATTGATTTCAAAGACGAGAAATAATTCTTGTCTCAGATACTAACTTAATAGATTAGTGGTAGTTGCTTAGAAATCAAATTTTAACCTCTGTGGAAAAATATTTACATGATTAATGAGATTTTTTTTTCTATTTAGTAGGAGGAAAATTTGTAGTACTCTAGTACACAAACATCAATCAATTATTTTAAAATAGGTGGCAACATTGTTTCCATAGGCTGTTCTTAATTGTACACATTCTAGTGTAGTCTAATTTCCAAAGATATATGTATATAATTTATCCATTAATAATATATAATTATTTATTTACATAAATTTCAACTTAATTGTAATCCTTTCTATCAAAACTTTTAATTTCTAGTAACTAAGGATCTTTCTACTAATATGAGTAATCTTAATTCAGCCTATTTATATTTAACTTGTATTTTCCATTAGCTTATATTTATTATGTTTTCCATGTGAATCATATTTCCATTAGCCTTGCAATATCAAATTTACTAGGGTCAAATATAATCAATTTGACAATTATTTGGGAAGATTTGCTTTCTGAGAATTCAGACTCATATTAAGTGGTTGGAATGTAACATTTTTATGTAAGATGGTAAGAATTTTCAACAACAGGCCACTCTAGAGTTAGCAGGAACATCACCATCCAGGAACATAGTATCCAACCCAAAATAGCAAAATGGGGTTTTGTTTCTTATATTGGCTAAATGTTGAATAAAAATATTTTCAACATTGTATTTTTTTCATATTGGTACAATACTATTAATATATTTTTTCTTTTGCAACAATACTATCAATAAATCATTTGAACAAAAAGCTTTTAAATTTAAATTTTAAGTCTATAAAATATTGAGGAAAGTTTCTCCATTTTTTTTAATCCTCACCCAAGGCTATGGTTATTGATTTCAGAGAGAGAGGAAACAGGGAGAGATGGAGAGTGAGAGAGAGGAAGAGAGAAACACTGATGTGAGAAAGAAACATCAATTGGTTGACTTCTGTATGTGCCCCAACCCAGGATAGAACCCGCAACCTAGGCATGTGCACCAATCAGTGGCTGAACCCACAATCTTTTTTGATATATGCAATGATACTCCAACCAACTAAGCCACTGGACCAGGGCATATTTTCTTCATTTTTATTTCAGAATGAAAAATGATTAGTAATTTTTTCCTCTCTTTATAAATGTCTTGACACAAAGTAGTCTAGCTTCTTGTCATTGAGACATTTATTATTATTTTTAATGATTTTTTTAGTTAAGTGAAGTTAATTTAAATTACTGGTACATTTCAAAAAATTGACAACCCTAAAATTACCTCAAAGGAGTTAAAATTTTAGGGAAATAAACACGCAGCATTTGAACTCAGTGTAGATTTGGTTTGCTGAAAGATAGTTATAAAACACAGTGAAGTACAACAGGAAGTATAGTCATTGATGTACGTGGACTGAATCCAGGTCTGCTCTAGAAATTCCATTATTTTTATCCCATAGAGTAGTTCAGTAGATATACTGCCCTTACTGTCCTCCAACACAATGACCTTTTTGGCTCCTTGGACTGGCTTTTATGGCCTGAAAGTAAAACATGGAGGTAATTAAATCCAGTTATCTGTGTTAAAAATGCATTAATGCAATTGGATATATTAAAGCTTAGATTAAGAATGAAGTTTTCAATATTAAGAGTCACTAGACTTGAGCTAATCTCTCCAGCTTATCCAGGGATGAGCAAGACTTTTCTTTTCCCCAGTCTTGATTTGCTTTGCTTTGGTGCCATGGAGGTGTTAATTTTATTCCATCCAATTTTTAAATGTTAATTGTTCATGTCAAAACAAAAATTTTCCTCCTGGAACTGGTTGTCATATAAAAAATGTCATATTGAAAGAAACTGAGTATGAACTCTAAAAGCTTTAGTTAGCTAAACGAATATTGACTGTCTGATACTCTATATAAAGAAAAAGCCTTAATAAGGTCTCAAGTAATAACATGAAGACTACATCTCAGTTACCAATATTTTATCACATCTTAAAAATGTAAAGTTTAACTCCATTAAGATGGTTAGGCTGATGTGAAAGTATCTTTAACTTCCTGTTAGTCTACAAGATATGCAATGACTAGAATAGAGGTAAATATGCAATTCCCTTCATTGTGTGGAATTTGTGGATAGAGCTCATGCTTTCTAAGCTATTTCCTATGGTATATGTTAAAGAACAAAAGGAAGTTACATCATTAAATGATTAAATCCAACAGTGGCACCAATGAAAAGGTCATTCATACAACAGCCATTTAAGAGCAGTGTACAGAATAGGTTCTATGTTAAGGAACAGGTCAAAAAAAGATAAGACGAACCATTTACTGTGTACTAAGGATTGTTCTAAGCACTTTGCATGGGCCACAGTATTGAATCTTCAAAAGAATCCCTTGGAACAAGCATATTTTTATCATTCTCTTTTCAGGTGTAAAACACTGAGGCTAGAAAGTCTTCAGTGACTTGCCCCTTAGGGACACATGATTAATAAATCAATAAACAAGATTTGGTTGAACCCTGACATAATGTACCCTTCTTGTCCTCAACTACAATGTACTGCATTCTAGAAACATGATCAGATGCTGAAGTTATTAAGGAGATATTTGAAATATAGTCTCCCATATAGGCGTTTAAATCTCCTTGCCCTAATTTATTTATTTTTATTATTGCTATGTAGATATCAACTGTGGTAGGCAGAATAAGGGCTCCTGAAAGATGTCCTTGTCCTAGTTACTGGAACCTGATGTGTTCCCTTATGTGGTAAAAAGGAACTTTGCTGATTTGTGATTAAGGTAAGGATCTTGAGAAGGGAAGATTACCCTGGATTATCCCCGTGAGTCCAATGTAGTCACAAGAATCCTTATAAGTGAAAGAAGGAGGTAAGAGTCAGGCTGATTGGACATGAAAACTCAATCCATCCTCTGTGGATTTGAAAATGAAGGTAGAGAACTACAAGGAAAAGGCAAGGAAACAGATTCTCCCCTGGAGCCTGTAGGAAAAAAAAAAAACAAAAAAAAACCCCACCATCACAATTCTGCCAACAGTTCAATTTTAGTCCTGTGGAAGCCATTTCAGACTTCTGATCTCCAGAACTATAAGAAAAAATATATATTGTTTTAAGTCACAAAGTTTCTGGTAAGAAACTTTTTTAGAGCAGCAATAGGAACAAATATATAGACAGAAAGCAAAATCTTTACCAAAATATCTTTCCTTCCTTCCTTCCATCCTTCCTTCTTTCCTTTTTTCCTTCTTCTCTCTTTTCTTCCATATTCCATGAAATATTTGGAATGTTTAAGCAAAATATACTCAGATGAAATTTATTACCAACCTACCTGTTTGAGTAATATTAATAGCACCAACTATTGCGTTGTCTAATTCTCCTCTACCTGTCTAATATCCCCACTATTAGTTTGCTTAAGGCAAATGATGGATATACCTTTCACTTTCTAATACTGAATCTTATTAAATAGTAGTGTCATTTTGGAGAGGTTTGAAAAAGATTCTGAGGCCATTTGAAGCTTAGCAGGAAATTCATGGTTTGAGCCAAACATTGCGGTCAATTATCAATGTAAATGTATGCCTTGAGCCCAGGAGGAGGGAAGCAATGCAATGTCCAACCTGAAAAGGCTCTTTAGAGGTGTTAAGAAGTATTGATTAATTGGGAGTAGTTAGGGTTAAAGAAGCTTGAAGATATTGGGTAAATGGTGAGAGAGAAGAGGTATCCATAAGCTTATACTCTAGTAGCTTTAGAGTATTGCTTTATTTCAAATATTTTTCTTGGAGGTCAGTTTGGAGTGAAATTTCCTGGTCCTCATGACTTGCTGAAGAATGCACCTGTCAGAGTGAACTGGAATAACAGCCTTTCAGAGACTCCCAATATTCTAGCAGACTGTGATCCGTACACAGTAATAATTAGTTTGGCCTAGAGAGATTTATAGACTATGCAAAACCATGAATTGTTTTGTTCATCATTACAGTTGATAAAAATACTATCAGCAACATTTATTAGCTAGACAACTATCCCAAACTTAAAAGACACATGGCCAAGGAAAAACTGAAGGTTAAGTGACGTGATTATGAACTTAGGCTTATGTTTGGTGAGCCCTACTTAGATATAAGTTTACAGATCTCCCTCCCTCATTCCAGAACAAATTGCTTGAGAAAAATACTTGTTAGAATTATTTGTTAGATGTTCCAGTTTATTATTACAGCATTGACTCAAAACTAGTTAAAGGAGAGGATAAAAATATGAACTTTTGCTTGGAGTTCTCTATATATATATTGACTAAGAGCCATGTATTCTATCTGTGAGAGTTGGAAACTTCATAGCTTCAGGGAATATGATGGTCTACAATGCATTTTTAAGCAACAGATATTCCTCCTTAAATATTAAACTGTTACATTTTCATTTTTATTTACATACAACAGATGCATCCTTGGATCATTTTTATTTATGCTTTTTATTAACTGAGATTTAAAAAAACATTATCTAAGCATAGGAAGAAAAATCTCTTCTTAGTTAATGTTTTCATCATTTTAATTGAGCATAGTTGTAATTATACACACTTGACAAAGGACACATTTACAGTGAAGGCTCCTTTACATAAGGCTCCTTATGACATCACCTTACTATGGCCAATTCAGCATCTAAATCATGCACTTCTTTGTTACTGGATTTGTGCTACAGTTGAAATAGGCACAGTATAAAAATGTTAGTAAGTGTAAAACATGGTATCTTTTTATGTAATTAAATTTATTAATTAGCAATGTATTCATGATGGGTTTATGGCACAAAAACTTGTCACCAATCAAATGAGTTGTTGTCAGTTTGAAAAGAAAAAAATAGTTTTGTGAGTATTAAAACATACAGAGATTCCTAATATGTAATAATCATTTAGACTCAATCTAAGTTGGATATAACACATAGTGAAGTGGAATGAGCGCAGTGTTTCAGACTGATATACAGTGAATAGCTTTGTCTGAAAAATTAAGATTCTTCTGAACCTACCTTAAATAAAGCATGCGGCACATGATAGAGATGTATCACTTGCTCTCATAAATCTGGCATTTAAACTGAACTAGTTATGAATATTGGTGACAGAAAGATTTAGCTGTATGCTTCATCTCCCCACTAGTGACTACATAATTAGTCTTTCAGTTAATCTTCATTACCATTGTCATCTTCCACCTTGTTCTTTGAAAACAAGATTGAAATAGAAGGATATCTAGAAATTCATATTGAGAGATATGAGGGCTATAAGCCATTCATATGAGAAAGGTGCTTGGAAGAGACAGCAAAAGATATTTCATCTAATCTATAGATACACCAATGTTAAACTGATTAAAATTTCAAAAGAGATATCGGTGCATGGTAATGCTGATGAATAGTCCATAGACAGCAAAGGGTAATATGAAATGCAGGCCAGAAAGAAGCACTAAATTGCCTTTCATACTCCTTGTGCTTCTCTATAGTTCCTGACCCCTGCTCTCCACCACATCAAGCCACTATTTCAATCTTACTGCACAGAGATGCTTCAGGATAAGAGTTTATATGATAAGAACTAAAATCATGGATATGTTTTTAGGATGACCTCATGGATTCTCTAAAAGAGCAAGAGAGACTGATTGAAACTTATCCTTAGGAATGAAGCTGACCATCTTTGGGAGGGCACCTTCATTTAGGTACTATTGACTTGTAAATCATCAGAAGTAGTCCATTAATAGAAAAATAGTTAATTATTAAACTATTTATTTAGCACCAACTAAGCACTAGGCAATTTGATCAAATGTTACTTGAGTCTTCCCACAATCCTGTCATATAGATATCAATCTACTTTTTAAAACCAGGGAATTGAGGTAAAGTAACTTGTTCATGGTATTTATAAGTTTGTGGTAGAATGGGAGTATGAAACCATATTTCTAAGATTTCAAGCAAAAATAGTCAGATGGTTTTATCCATAGCATATATCCATTAAAAAAAATAGGTTATCCAAGGAAGGAGAAAGAGTACTGACAAAAATGAAGCTGTGCAGATAAAAGCAAAAATAAAATGGAGTGGACAAATAGATTTTATAAAAGAGATGTTGTATTTTCTTAAGGTTAAATTTTTTTAAACCTGCAATTATATTGATAGTAACCATTTTATTCATTAAAAAATCTCTTTGAATGCTCATTGTCCAGAAAACAATATTTCTATACAGACAAGTTATATTGGTTCTAGCTCTTGTTTAACTGAAGCTATTTATAAAATGCTATAGCTTCATCCAGTTTTTTCACATTCGTAGACAGATAGCTCTTTTTAGTAGGTCCTCTGGGATGCTGCTGCCTTCGTTATTTGTTTGCAAGAGCACATAAACAGAAGCTTCATTGACATTCAACAAGAGGGAATCTTCCCAGTGAAATTTAGAGAATTCACCTTCCTGTCAATAACAGATTTCAGAAAGTTTTGTTTCCAATATTCCTACATAGGCTGAGCCACTTATTATTCAATTCTTTCTTTCAGGGCCTAGTGTCTAAATCAAGCAAGAACACCTTGTATTGTCACCAAGTGATAAATTTATTTGTGAAAGAAAGAATTGCTCTTTTGTTTTTCATTTAGGAATAAATAAATGCATTTTTCTTCCTAGACATGAATTAATTAGTGTTTTTGGTACCAGACTTCTACAACATGAAAAGAATATAAATCCAGAACTATCAATACAATTAACATTGGAAACAGAAGAGTTGGAAAAGAGCAAATAGTCTTGACAATAAATTTATAAACTTTAAGTCCACCCTAAACTAATAAACTATATTATAGATTAAAAGGAAAGGAAAAATCTTTTGATTCCAGATTGGGTACTCTCTAGATATGCTGTGCTATCTTCTATGTTATCATCCTGTCACTATAAGCTGTTACAAAGGAAGTGGTTTGGTGGTTTGTTAATTTCTGTTTTTAAATATTTTATTTATTTATTTAAATTAAATTTATTTTTATTGTTCTTAGAGTACAGTTGTCTCCTATTTCACCCCATCTAGCCCCCTTCCCCACTCAACCCCACCCTCCCACCCTCAAACCTACTGCCTTTGGCTTTGTCCATGTGTCCTTTATACATGTTCCTTGATGGCCCTTCTCTTGTTATCTCCCTCCCTCCTCCTCTGTAGTAACTATCGGTTTGTTCTTTATTTCAATGTCTCTGTTTGTATTTTGCTTGATTGTTTGTTTTGTTGATTAGGTTCCACTTATAGGTCAGATCATATGATATTTGTCTTTTACTACCTGGCTTATCTCACTTAGCACAATGCTCTCCAGTTCCATCCATGCTGTTGCAAAGGGTAGGAGCCCCTTCTTTCTTTCTGCTGCATAGTATTCCATTGTGTAAATGTACCACAGTTTTTTGATCGAGTTGTTCACTGATGGGCACTTAGGTTGCTTCCAGCACTTGTCTATTGTAAATTGTGATGCTATGAACACTGGGGTGCATAGGTTCTTTTGAATTAGTGTTTCAGGATCCTTAGGGTATAATCCCAAGAGTGGTATTGCTGGGTCAAAAGGCAGTTCCAACACAACAAATTTGTGACATTGTGGGTGCCCAATCTGGAAGAAACTGATGCTTTTGGTTATAGATGCCTATTCTTTGAATGGTAGTAAAATTCCTCCTAATCAAATTAGAACATTAATTAAGATCATTATGACTCAAAAATAGAAAGCATTAACACCTGTTTTAGAGATGCATATATACTGAAATAAAACAGTAACTCAAAATCATAATAGCCCTGTCTTTTTAAAATATATTTTATTGATTGTGCTATTACAGTTTTCCCATTTTTTTCTCCCCTTAATTCCCCTCTGCCCTGTACCCCACTCCCACCACCCTTCCCCCACCTTAATTCATGTCCATCAGTCATTCATATAAGTTCTTTGGCTTTTCCATTTCCTGTGCTATTCTTAACCTCCCCTGTCTATTTTGTACCTACCATTTATGCTACTTATTCCCTCTACATTTTCCCCCATTTCCCCCACCCCCTGCTGATAACCCTCCATACAACCTCTATTTCTGTGAATCTGTTCCTGTTCTAGTTGTTTGCTTAGTGAGTTTTTGTTTTTGTGTTTTTAGGTTTGGTTGTTGATAGTTGTGAGTTTGTTGTTATTTTACTGTTTGTATTTTTGATCTTTTTTTTTTCCTTAGATAAGTCCCTTTAACATTTCATTTAATAAGGGTTTGGTGATGATGAACTCCTTTAACTTTATCTTATCTGGGAAGCACTTTATCTGCCCTTCCATTCTAAATGATAGCTTTGCTGGATCAAGTAATGTTGGATGTAGGTCCTTGACTTCATGACTGCAATCCCTTTCTACCTGCAAGGTTTCTTTTGAGAAATCAGCTGACAGTCTTGTGGGAACTCCTTTGTAAGTAACTGTCTCCTTTTCTCTTGCTACTTTTAAGATTCTCTTCTTATCTTTAATCTTGGATAATATAATTATGATGTGCCTTGGTGTGTGCTTCCTTGGGTCCAACTTCTTTGGGACTCTCTGAGCTTCCAGGACTTCCTGGAAGCCTATTTCCTTTGCCAGATTAGGGAAGTTCTCCTTTATTATGTTTTCAAATAAGTTTTCAATTTCTTGCTCTTCCTCTAATCCTTCTGGTACCCCTATGATTCCAATGTTGGAATGTTTAAAGTTGTCCTGGAGGTTCCTAAACCTCTCCTCCTTTTTTTTGAATTCTTGTTTCTTCATTCTGTTCTGGTTGAATGTTTATTTCTTCCTTCTGCTCCAATCCATGTATTTGAGAACAGTTTTCCTTCCCTTCACTAGTGGTTTCTTGTACATTTTCCTTTATTTCACTTTGCATAGCCTTCACTTTTTTCTCCATTTTGCAACTATACTAACCATTTCTGTGAACACCCTGATTACCAGTGTTTTAAACTCTGCATCTGATAGGTTGGCTATCTCTTCATCACTTAGTTGTATTTTATTTGAGCTTTATCTGTTCTCTCATTTGGGCCATATTATTTTGTCTCGGTGCATGGGTTATGTAGTAAGGGGCAGAGCCTTAGGTATTCACCAGGGCATTGCGGTGCTGTATGTGTAGGAGGTGTCCAAAAGGGAACAATACTGCTCACTCATCTCTCCACAGGCTTCAGTCACTTCCTCTGCTACCCACAATCAAATTGGGACCTTCTGGTGCTGATTTCTAGGTGGGTGGGTTTGTGTACATTCCTGGACCCTGTGGGACTCTCCAACAAACTCTCCTGTGAGGCTTGGAATTTCTCCTGCTGCCTCCACCCCCAGCAGCTTTTTCATTTAGAGGTTTTGAGGCTTTATTTCCCCATACTGGGTCCCTGGGTTGCACAGTCTGTCTCCCTCCCCAAATGTTCCTCTGAGTTATCCACACACAAATATGTGACTGCCCTGCCCACTCTGCCTACTCTGCCAGCCACTGCCTTACCTCCCAAGTTCTCCAGCCACCGCCTTGCTGCAAGCCCTCTCCATCCTGGCTGGCTGTCTCTGCCTCTCCTACCGATCTGGATGAATGTTTCTTCTTTAACTCTTGGTTGTCAGACTTTTATACAGTCTGGCAGTCTGGCTATTTTTTGTTTTTAAATTTGTTGTTGTCCTTTGGATGGTTATGCGAGGAGGCAAAATGTATCTACCTATGCCTCCTGAAAGTCCCTATCTTTCCAAAAGTCAGATTCAAGGAAGCATTAGGCCATTTCTTAAAATACTATTAACTCAAAACTGGCATTACTTTGGATCACCAGTAGAGTACATAATTTGGTAAAATTGGTTCAGTTCAGGGAGAATAAATATGGGTGCTTAATCATTCTCTCACCTTCAGGAAGACACTATTTTGGCTCCCACTGATTCCAGAACAGACTATAAACTCATTCTGGAGAGTGTTTACTATCTTACATTGAATCATATTCATAAGTGTATTTTATTATGTTGTCAAATTTTCTTAGAAGATATTTAAGAAAATTCAAAATAAAGTTTTTTGAGGATATAGTGTACTATATATGTGTCTCAAGAATGGACCTTACCTCTACCTGAGAAATATAAATTCCTCCTTTCTCATAAAGGCCCATAAGTATGCTTTTCATTTTGACTTCACTGCTGGAAACTGCAAATCCAAATTTTAAGCAAGAGGATATCATGCTAGATCTGCAGACCTTTATCATAAACATAGCTTTATAATCTTTCTTTTGGTTCATATTTTCTATTTTTCTTTTACTTTTTATTAAATTTTTTCCTAGAATTTTTTATTCAAATCCTCTGTAGGAAAATCTTCTCATTTTCTATTTTTCTTTTACTTTTATTAAATGTTTTTTTTCCTAATTTTTTCAAATTCTCTGTAGCGTTATAAATAAATAAAATTTAACAGTGCGATAGGACTATATACTAATTGAACAGAATAGATACTGTCCAATAATATATACTGTTTTGTTTCAATGAAGTTGTTCCCACTGAAAAAGGGAGACCTTCAGTTTGAAGTAAACTTCCATATATTTGAAGGCTAGAAATCTAAATCCCACACAATACCATAAATACAAACAATTGTCACTAGCATATATTCATGATATAGTCTTTCCTGTAAGTCAGCCTGGCAAGTGCTTGGCTGGCTGCCTGCTGAGCAGCCCGGCACCAAGGAATAGACAAGAGTCATACACAATAACTATGCTATTAACTCAGCTTTTATTGAAAGCAGGTTCATTCAAAGTAGTACATCAACATACATTAATATCCTACTCACACTTTAACGATCTATAAGAAATATAACACACACACACAAAGCAATCAATGGAGGAATAACAAAGCTGAGTCCTAGAGTCTCAGTTTGCAGGTTTGGGAGACAGCATGGGAGGCTAGTTTTCAGCATCTTGCAAGAAAGGATCTCTGGAGGCAGGTGGGCAGCAGGGCAGGGCCTCTGGTGGCTGATGCCAAGGGAGACCAGTGTGGCATGGAGCAGCACTCTGGTGTGTGGAGCTTGGCTGTCTCCACAGTGGTCTGGAGCCTGCCTCAGTTATACCTTCAAAGTGGTGTACTCCACCCTTCTGGGTCTTTTTGATAAATGTTTGGCACCTCTGATGACAAGTGAGGAATTTGCACAGAAGCGCATCAATGGGTGGTCTCACTCTGTAGACACAGCTGTTCTGATCATGTGTGCAGATATCTAGGTTGTGTCTCCTGGTCAGATGTGTCTAGCTGGACTTAGGTAGTTTCCCTCTTGAACCAAAGTGTCATGGCTGACTGGCAGCTGTCTTGGTTGTCATGAGTGACTCCACTTTGATTTATATACTTGATGCTATCTTGACTGGACCAATGCCATTTTATTGGTCCTGCTCTCTACAACAAACAAGGTAAGAACTTGAGATTTTGATCCCCTACAGCTAAGTACATTTTTACATATGACTTTTGTCCTATTTAGAATGAGCTACCCCAAATTTCCATGTAGTTCAGCTCTTAAGTCTTATGCTTTCATGCTTCAGTTCCTTAAAAACTACCTACAACTCTTGCTGTGAAAAATAAGCCAATTTTATTGTCATTTCTGTTCAAAACAGCAAATTACTTGTACTTCATAATAGAATTTAGGTGGTAAAAATATATTATGTAGAAGTCCAAATGAGTAGCTTTACATTTTGGTTAAGGAGAAAGAAAAACCTTGAGACTGTTCAGTTTTAAAAGTATTGGAGGATATAGACTTAAAAACATTAAGATTTTTTTATTTTAAGATTAGTTTACTAAGTTTAAGAAAGTCATACCAAACTTTTATGAAAGTTTTATAAGCATTTATTTAAATACATGCTTATAAAACTTTAAACATTGTCTTATGTATTCTTTATAATTCTAACTATAGATGCTCACAAGAAATTTGCTATTAAAAATGTAATGTTTCATTTAATCTAAAATGTATTTTGTTTGTTTTTTAAGGCAGCGGGTTTCTTTTTTTCCCATTCAAAAAAGGGAAGTGTTCCCTCAGTTTTCTTTTAATACTCTTCTAACAATCACCTAAGACAGTAAAAATATCAGATGGTGACTGATAACAATTAACTTGTATGTTGGAGAACCAGTCAGTGACAATCAGTATCTCACTATTTCATAAACTAAAGTTATATTCCTATGAATTCTTGCAAGTGTTGAAAATTTAATATTGTGATTTTTTGCACCTGTGTGACCCATTTCCAAACACTACCAATGATGCATACATAATCTCTACTTTGCATACATTTATGTTTATATAGGTAAGAATTGTTGTTAAATCTTTCCTATTGGTGTTTTAAATTAAAATTGTTTCCTTTAAAAAGAATAGTCAAAATTAAAGAGATGTAGAATAGAAAATTATTTGCAGAGGCTAGGGAAGATAAAAAGGGTGTGATTATGAAGGAGCACCATGAGGAATTCCACTATGATGAAGGAATGATTCTGTATCTTGTTTGTGGGGTTGGTTATAAGATATGCACACATGGTAACCTATCATAGAACTATACATAAAACACACAAAATTGAGTGAATTCAAAAATAGGTGAAATCTGAGTAAGATCTGCAGTCTATTTAATTGAATTTTACCAATCAATTTCTGGTTTTGGTAGTGTATTCTGGTTATGTAAAATGTCATCATTGGGCATGCTAGGAGATGGGTCCCTAGGACAGCTTTATACTTAGTTTGCAACTTCATGTGAGTCTAAATTATTTTAAAATAAATATATTTTTTTAAGTAATCAAATTAGCTGAAAGTAGGGCAAGTTTTAATGATTTTTGTTTTCAATAAGCAGGCACCTAATATATAACAAGAACAGAAACTTTGTATCAAAAATAAATTAATATATAAAGAAAGAAATCATACTTAAGTATTTTTGAAATTGATTTTCTACATTTTGATTTTTATATGATGTAATTAATTAAAAGTTTATATTTAGCATTCTACTATAATGTTGTAACAGAAAATAGCACTTCCCATTCGCTAATCTCTTGATCTAAATGTGTGAGGCCGCTTCAGATCTGTTATCATTGTTCATAAAGAAAGTGAAAAAATACCGATGGACTCTGTCCTTCACTTTATCAAAAGGCTGTCTAGCTACTTCCATACCACTTTAGTGTGTAATGACAAAATTTATGGAGAATAATTCCTGTCAAAATTCAACAGTGCCTTCTCTGTATACTTTATGTAAATAAATAGGTAATATTTACTGAATAATCTATATGTTAACATGAATGTTGCTAAAAGCTTTATAAATTGCCTCATTTAATATGAATTCTTCCTCAGTGAGGTAGCTGATTATCAATTCAGTTTTATAAGATTGGCCTAAATATGCCAGAGGTATTCTTTCTAAACCTGGTACTGCTGGATAGTGACTGAAAATCCTAAATGTTTACCATTAACTTGTATCTATTAAAATGTAGACTTTAATTTTTTAGATCTCGATTGTATATTCTGAAAGTCTCATCTTTGGCTAGCCACAGTACTGCAATTTTTAAAGATTCTCTAGATTTAGCACTAAATTCAACTCTCCAATTTTTTCCAACTATCAATAAACAAAATACATGTGCACAATTTGTAGTTTAATCTCCCAGAATGAAACACAATTGGCAATGTCGGCAGGCTGAGGTAAGGAATCCCTCATCTACTAGTTGAAATTTCTTTTTAATCATTAAGAGCCCAATGGAATTTGCACAATTGCCCCAATTTATAAAATACAGTTTATTAATCTAGGCTCCAGGTGAATAATGACATCCCAATTCAGCACTGCATAATTAAGGAAGGTTTTAAAACACAAAACAAAAGAAGCAAAGTAAATACTCCCCTCAAACTTCAAATATAGAGATTATTACAATTTGAAGATGACAATTAAAATGTTGATGATAGTAATGATATAACAAGGATCAATTTACTTTTGGTGAGGAATTTATTGGTTTACCTATAGATTCTATATTAAATGGGTTTTTGTGGTTTATTTGAAAGCACAACACAAAACATATGGCAACTAATTAAATCATGCTGTTTCATATTATTGCTTAACATCAAGTCATCTTTTCAAAAGTTAAATTTTCATAAGCTTGGCTCTTCAAAGTTCCCTGAGAGCAAGAACCGTGTGATTTACATACCCTTAGTAAGCTCTTAGCGCATAAGAGACCCTGTAAGTATGTGATGGATTGATGTTTGGAGAAAAGAAATGTAACTGATTAAAAAAACCCCACTGTAATATATCAAAACCATTCAAATAAAACTGAATCATTGTATCCCTTCATATTGCCACTGATAACAAAATTCTTTACTCATATTTCTATTGTTATATATTTCTTATGGTATATTGTGTTTCTAGGATGTATTCTATACATCATTATAAAACTATATAGACACATTCATATGAATTCAATTTTTCCTTACAATATCCAAAGTTTTAATAAAATAATTATGATTAAAAACTGAAGTAGTAGCCAGGGTAAAACAATAAATAATGTTTGGGTCAATCCATTTTCAATAAGCAAAACTGGCTGTTATATACTTATTTTTAAAAGGATTTGTGGGGAATTTTCAAATTTCTAGTTCTTTAACCTAATTTGTATGAAAAGAGCATGAAGGGGATAAGGATGTAGAAAAAAATTGTCATGCAAAATATGTTCAACTGGGGTCGAAATTTATAAATAGACTTGCGGTCTTATCATTTTATTCTGAGCACCATTAAAAACAATGCTGCTACCCTAATTCCCCTACCTCAATTGTTAAGAAAATATAAGCACATAAAGAAATGTACATGGAAGAAGAGTACTTATAATCCCAATACCCTGAGATGATTGCTTATAATATGTTGGCATATACATAATACCCCAAACTGAAAACAATCTACATGTCCACTAAGTGCTGAATGGACAGACAAATGTTGGCATATCTACATAATGGAATACTTCTTCATAATATTACAAAACCTAAAATTTTAAATTATGGATGAACCACAAAAACATTATGCAAAGTAAAAGAAGCCAGAATGAAAGACCACATATTGCATGGTTATATTTACATATATAAATCCTTTTATAAAAAACCCACTAAAGTTAAAAAACACAGGGTCTGGAACAAATAACACCCCCCTTTTTCTTACAAAATCTTTTATTAGAAAATCATAAGCATGTAATTCTGTAACATAGCAATACTATGCTCAAGCACACCATATGACATTTTAGGTGAAATGTTCAAATTAAAACTATAAATTATTACACCCATATTATTATCCTACCAACCACACTCAAACAGGTTTTACTTCTGCTGGACCTGTATATGTTGGCATAAAATTTTTCCAACTCTTTCTGATGTATATAATAAGAGGGGTCATGATCTATATGCTGGCTAAATTTTTTTTAATTTGGACATATATAACAAACATTTTCTATTTGGAGCACGAGGATCATGCTGTTTTTGGTCAGAAACTGCTGAACACTCAGCATGGTGTGGGCAGGTGTGCACATAAATCACCCATCATGAAATGGGCAAATGTGATGAAAGAGTCTTCAAGAAACATTCATTGAAGCCAAATGCAACCTCTCACAACACCACCAGCTGGTACACTGATACAGATGGGTTCCTAGAACATTCACCTAGTGGGGGAGGCCTGTACTACAAGGGGCTCACCCTGCAATAGATAATCCCATTTTGGGGGGTCCTCCTTTATATATATGTATATATATGTATTGTATATGTATATGTATATGAAACATATATACATATGTATATATATGTTACACAATGGTGTAATTTTTTGCATAAATTAAATACCTATAAGTAGAAATTTTGAGTTACAGTATGAAAATTATAATATAATTTACACATGCACATGTAATTTCAATTGGCCCTTGAACAATACAGGTTGCATGCATCCACTTATACATGGAATTTTTTTTTCAAATATACAGTTGGCTCTCTGTATTGGCTGTTTTGCACCCGTAGATCTAAACAACTGAAGAATGAAAACAGTGTTTTTGATCCAAAATTGAAAATTCATGAATGTGGAGTGTCAAATACATGTACTGTTCTAGGCCACTTTATATAAAAGACTTGAGCATTTGTGGACTGGGGCATATGTGGGAGGTCCTAGAAGCAATCAATCCCCCACAGATACTGAGAAACACTGTAATTAACTTTTGGTAGAGTCAAAAGTAATACATAAATTTTTGACTATACAGGGGTCAGGTTCCCTAACCCCTGCATTTTCAAGGGTTAACTGTATATGTATATATCATCTGTATCTATACCAATTTTTCTATCTATTAACAGATTGCACTCAGAAACACTGTGCTAATATAAACTTTAATCTTTAAATAGTGAGAATATCTATTTATTCTCACCATTAGCAGGAAGCGGGCATTATCAACCTTACTAAACCAACCCAATCTTTTAAAGCAAAATGTGTTACTTTAATTTATAGTGCCTGTATGTAGAAATAAACATTCTTTCAGGTGCTATATGTTCATTTGTGTTCCTTTTCTTTCTTTTTTTTTTTTAATTGCTTGTTTGTCTTGCTCATTTTTTTCAGTTGAGTTTTTGTTTTCAATTTATTAGTTGGAAAGATTTATTTACTTATTAACATTATTATGTCTTGCCTTTCACAAAATATTTGTTTTACAAATATTTGTTATACATTGTTTTCTTTGATTTAAACATTTTTGTGTGTCATATAAAAACATTACACTTCTAGGTAATCAACTAACAGATTTTCTTTATTGCTTTTTGTTTTTGTTGAACTGCTTGTGAAGTCCTGCCCTCCCAAAGATTATAAATATTCACCTAAATATTTTTCAATATATCTTCCCTTTTCATTTTATTCTTAAATATTTAAAAATAGTCTTCACTAACCTCGGTTGAATTTAGCATATGCAGCACTACTCTGGAGTAACAGACATGGATTTCAACTAATTTTGAAAAATATATGTAATTATTAAAAATGTTGGGCATAATGTTTTTTATTTCTAACAGACAATTTTGCAGACTTTAGTTATTACATGTCACTATAATCAATTAACAATTAGGACAAGAACTATTTGTTAGTTGAGGACTAAGTAGGAACCTCGCCCCACAGATATAGATTGACACTTTGCAGTAAGTTATCTGGAAGAAGGGATGCAATGCACATTTGTTTGTTTGTTACTTCGTATAAAATTCTCTTTCATCATTGAATTAGAGTAAATTCTTTTTATTTACCACTCCTTCTTGGATGGGGCATTTTAAATTGAATGGAAATTAGAAATCCCAATGAATTATGATAGATATGATAAAACTATAAAGATAAAAGAAATGATTAGAATTGCAGTGTTTAAAAATTGCATTTTGAACATGCACAGGTTGCCATAATTTTAAAAGTATCATAAAATATATGTGTGTGCTTAAATTTTGAAGATAAACATTTAAGAAAGCCCAGGGTAGGAAGGACTCTCAGCTTGAAATAACAAATGTTGATGTCTATTGAGTGTTTTCTATTTGCTACGCACTGTTCTGAGCAATTTACAAATGTTGACTCTTTTGATTCTCATAATAAGCCTATGATGAGTCCACTGCAGCACCAAGAGCTGAGATAACTCAGCCAACAGCTCACTCTTTTTTTTTAATTTAAATTTTTTTAATTATATTTTATTGATTATGCTATTACAGTTGTCCTCATTTTTCCCTCTTTGCCCACATCTACCCCTAGCACCCCTCTCAGTCCCTCAGGCAATCCCCACACCTTGTTCATGTCCATGGGTCATGCATATAAGTTCTGTGGCTACTCCATTTCTTATACTGTACTTTACATCCCCATGGCTATTCTGTGACTACTTATTTGTACTTAATCCCCTCACCTCTTCACCCATTTCTCCACACCCCAACCCATCTGGCAACCATCAAAATGCTCTCCATATCCATGATTCTGTCTCTGTTCTTCTTGTTTGCTTAGTTTGTTTTGTAGATTCAATTGTTGATAGATATGTATTTATTGCCATTTTTTTCATAGTTTTGATCTTCTTTTTCTTAAATAAGTCCCTTTAACATTCATATAACAGTGCTTAAGGGATGGTGAACTCCTTTAGTTTTTTCTTGTCTGAGAAGCTCTTCCTCTGCCCTTTGATTCTAAATGATAGCTTTACTGGGTAGAGTAATTTTGGGTTTAGGTCCCTGCTTTTCATGACTTTAAATATTTCTTTCCAATCCCTTGTAGCCTGCAAAGTTTCTTTTGAGAAATCAGCTGACATTCCCTGTAGATAACTAATTTATTTTCTTTTGCTGCTTTTAAGATTCTCTCTTTAACTTTAACCTTTAGCATTTTAATTATGATGTGTCTTGGGGTGATCCTCTTTGCATCCATCTTTTTTGGTGCTCTCTGTGCTTCCTGGACTTGCATGTCTATTTCCTTCATCAAGTTAGGGAAGTTTTCTTTTATTATTTTTTTCAATTAGATTTCCAATTTCTTGCTCCTTTTCTTCTCCTTCTGACACCCCTCTGATGTGAATATTGGATGGCTTGAATTTGTCCCAGAGTCTGTTTTTACCATCCTCATGTTTTTGGATTCTTTTTTCTTCTTATTCTGATTGGTTGCTTTTTGCTTCCTTATGTTCCAAAACATTGATTTGATTCTCAGCTTCATCTACTCTACTGCTGTTTCTCTGAAAATTGTTCTTTATTTCAATTAGTGTATCCTTCTTTTCTTACTGGATCTTTTTTATGCTGTTGGGGTCCTCACTAAGTTCCTTGGGCATCCTTATAACCAGTGTTTTGAACTCTGCATCTGATAGATTGCTTATCTCCATTTTGTTTAGCTCTTTCTGGAGTTTTGATTGTTCTTTCATTTGGACCATGTTTCTTTTTCTCCTCATTTTGGCAGCCTCTCTGTGCTTGTTTATATGTATTAGGTAGAGCTACTTTGACTCTGTGTCAAGATTCAGTCTGAACAGTTGGCTCCCTCACCCAGCTCTTAACCACTACAGTGGCTCTCTCCAAAGACTCTACTGATTGCTAATTTGTTGTTTCAATAGTCTTGTGCTCTCATACTACATCTACCTAAACAGACTTAAGTTTCTTCTTTTATAAAAAGGGATGAAATGGAGACTGCTTTCTCCAAAGAATGACTCTGAGGATAAAATAAAATGTACATACTGTTAATATGTCAAAGCACAACAAAAATATGACTTTTCATCAACATTACAAAAATGACCTGTTAATTTCTAATCTATTGATAATGGAAGTATAGACAATGACTCTAGGCTTTTATGGTAACATACATTTCACTCGTTCACTTATCTACCACTCATTCAAATCACAAGTATATAATGGTTATTTTGAGTCAGTCTGTGTGAGTGTTGGGAATACAGTGATGAACACGATATCAAAGATCCATATAGTCGGGGTACAGAAGGAAGACTTTGCAGAAAATACTCAGCATTTTAGGAGATGTAAAGATTTGAGATGATGCTAACGAGATTAGTTCAAAGGAAGTAATTTTCTATACTTAACACTATGAAAATCAATTCAGTTAAAGAAACTTTTCATGAAACCCTTTTCAAAACTGAAACCACATCCCATTAGAAGGCAGAGTAATTTCTTAAAATAAGAAATTATTGTTTTAATGTTTTTGTATCTCAAATCACTACTGATGGAAGTTTTATCAGTCTAGAAAAGTGGTTCTTAAGATATAAAACTTAGACTGAGTACTCTATAACATGAAGTACATAGTCCATTTTATTCTAGGCCTGCATTAAAGCTAACACTTGAGAACTGTTTTTGATACTTACTATAAAACAAGGATAGCAGTAATCATGTAAAAACTTAGTTTCCAGTTTCTGGAGGAAGGACAGAACAGACTATTATCAAATAGGTAATTTAGCATTTTGGCAATACCTGAGAATAAAATACTAGATTCAACTAAACTTCTATCAAGTAAAATAAACCAATAGGATTTATATGCAGGTAGTTCTATTTTATTGTGAAATCAATCAACCAACATGTTAATTTAAGCTCAGTCTTTGATTTTATTTTTGTACTCGATTTCCAGTTAGATTGTGCCCCAAAGCCAGTGTGACTAGGGAAAGAAGGAGGCTGAATAGAAACCAAGCTCTGACACAAACTGCAAAATATGAGCAATCTTTTATATATTTGTATATTGTTAACATATATCCTGCATGGTGATAAGTCTTTCCACTTAGCCCTTTCTGTGCTTCCATATTATTACTTTATTTATAATGCATTTATTTATGTACTTATTATTCGCTTACTTATTTTTCCAGATGCCAGCAGTAATGTTTTAGCCCCAGACACACATGAACAAAGTTAAACTACAAATTTCTAAATTTTAACATGAAATACATTCTATCACCTCTTCTAAAACTTCACTAGCAGCCACTATTTAAACTGAATTAGTTGAGTCAGCTGCTTTGTTCCTAGATCTACACCTTTTATGTTCTTTGACTCCCAGAGCTGAGTCAATTATCTTCTTAGTTTGATTTGGGGCATTTTGCACTTTCCCTAGTGTTGGCTTGTGGCCTTTTCTTCTACAGTGACAATGGCTTCAGAGTTTGAATCATGTCTTTTTATTTACCATTGAATCAACTTCTCTCAATAGGGCTGACATAGAATGAACATTCAGTAAATATCTATTTCATAAAAAAAAAACAAAAAAATACATACTTCTAATGGTCAGATGAGGTATTTAGTAACTAAAATTATTGAAAAGTAAATTTGACTTGATAAGATGAGTAAGAGATTTCAAACCAGGCAGAATTGCATTTGAAATGTTAAGAGTTGTACTCTCTTAATTTTTAAAAATGATTTGAATTCATATGATGTATGGCATGCTGTTTAATGAATTAATGTGATTTCATCTTTAAAGGCCCAACAATTCAATAAATATAATATTTACTAGGAAACTTAGATTGTTGTTGGCACTAACAAGTACCTGACTACATGTACACACGAGTAGAAACTTGGCATTTACAATTTCCAACCTTTTTAATGCTGCTAAAATTTTTAGGAGGGAGCTTTTCAGCGATGGAGCATCTAGTGACTTTACTTCTTGTCTTTTAATCAAAGGAAGGATTCATTTCCAAAAGCTGTCCTTCCGGTTCCTTTCAGGAGCTCTAAATTTACATGATAAAAAGGAAGAAATATAATTAATACATTTTTTCAATAAGAGACAGTTTTAGGCACGTACTTCAGCAATAAATTATGAAAGCTTTGACACATCTAATTTTGAAATCTATGTCTCCACCCTGAGAGAGGATGAAGAAGACAGGGCCTGAAGCCTTTTGCTTATGAGAAGATCTTTTAGTGATCTATAGCTGAAAACCATGGGAGGATAGTTTCAATTTTGCTCTTGAAACATGTATCAAGCCCTATTGCCAACACATAGTCTTTCCTGTCACACATTTCACTGATTCTAAATCAGTGAAGGAGCTGTCTTCTGGCAGCATTACTACATTTGAATCTCTTCACTTTCAAATCCAATCTGCAATTGCTAAACCTGGCGATCTGCATTTCAAAAAGAAAAAAGAGGCAGTGGCTGTAATAATATTATGCCATTAATATTCCCAAGAAGTAGACTGACGGGAAAAGGAACTTCTACAGTAGAGGGGGAAATAGCAGTGGGAGAACCTCATACTATATTTTTAAAAGTAGAAAGTCTGGGAGGGGAACAAAATCAGATTGTCAGTCTTTCAAGGTCAAATTCATTGACTTCATTGCAGAAGGTCAGTAACAATATCATCAGCAGCAGATTCATACAAAAAGAGAAAAAAAGTAAGTCATAAATACTAGATTCACTAGTAATTGTTGCTTGACAAACCACTTAATTTCAGTCAGCATTTTCTATAAAATATTAGACATGGGTTGAATGTACCTAATGAAATTTTGTGATTAGTGCCTGAATTGGCACTTGGTAAGATATTACAGGAAGGAGGCTTATAGTTTGGGGGGTTATTCTGGCTCATTTTCCAAAGATAATGGATGTCTATAAATTGAAAACTAATCTTACTTATAGCTCATCCAAATCTTGTCCACCATGGGTTTCAGGGATGCTAGGTATTTAACAGAAGTGTATTAGAAATGGTTCTGCTGGAAGTTCTCACATAATGAAAAGTAAGGTGTACAGTAAACTAGATTTTTCTTCACTGGGTAATATGAATTAATAAAAATAGATTTGAAGGTAAGTCTCATCATTAGAATATGTTTATTGGAGAAACATGGGTGTCATTTATGCCTACATAACCATGTCAACTTCATCTCTTGAGTTAATCAGAGTACATATGTGTGATCTCAGCTGGACACACTGACTGTCAAAATGACCAGTGAGAATAAGAAAGGAAAGCAAGACTACATATGGCTCACTTTTTTAATACTCTTACATACATTTTTGGTAATTCAAAATGTTTGTGTAGAATATTCATGGAGTTGGCAGCTTATTTCTAAGTAATGGCATGTAGTTTTCTCATATGGCTTATAAGGTACATATTTAACCATGTCAGTCTTCCATGTCCAGAGAATACTGACAGTCTGGTATGGAAAGAAGATTTTGAATATAGTCTACTGTTCATCAAGGGAAGACACACATTCATAGAAATTTGAACTTAGTTAACCTTGACCAAAGGTAGGGAAAACTAATAAATGAAAACCTAAGACATTGCTAAACACAAACCAATCTTACCTATTAGTAAAGCCCCCCTGTTGAAGAAACTGAAGTTTTTTTCTAGTTTTTCTAATGGATATTTTAAACATCTTTTTGAAAAATCAGATGCATATTAACATGTACATTCATGTCAGTCCTCTTTCAACATGTGATGGATCAACTTTGAAGTCTTTCCCCCCAAATTGTCCAATTATAAACAATACTTTAAATTAGTTTTTAAAAATATATTTCCTGTATACGCTGAAACTGAATCCACATGGAGGGTATTGGAAATCTATATAATTTTTTCCAAAGAATGTCAAGTAATACTCTCAGACATGTTTAGAAAGCAAAGTCCCAAATTGTTATTTGAATCTAAGCCCTTTATGTAATATCTGAGCAGTCAGAATTCCACATGTTGAATAAAACATATTTACTTTTCTTCATATTTGTCACATTGAAGACAATGTAGGGGGCCAATTCCATTAGTTAAGTGACAATCTGTGTTCAAAATGACATTGTTGAAGACCAACATAGTTTATATCACAAATATTGAATAAATTATTTGTACATATCACAAGAAGAATGCTATTGGCATTCTTTGGGCTCAACATGTATTTTTTAGCAGATGTTCTAAGTGACTTGAATATTGTTGGTTAATGAAATTATATGAAATATATTAAATTAGATGAGTGATCTGTCCTATTCCTTTAATAGCTCTTCATATACTTATGGGATATTTTTATAATCTTGTGTTAATTACAAACTGCCCTAGTCTTAGAGGAAAAGAAGAGACTGAGGACTAGGAACCACCTAGAGGTTTTGGCATTTAGTTGGAATGAGTCTGAAATTTGTTGCTATAGTCCTTATGATGTCACATGAATTTTCATAAGCTATTATAAAAAATCTTTTAAAAAATTGGCAAATTACAATTTCCTTTTCTGATAAGCTATTTCCCAGGCATGACTTCATAATATAAAGTTTTCTAGTTTGGACTATATTTTCTTCCAAAAATTTTCTACATTGTCACTTACAACATGATAGAATTGTTTATTCCTCAAGTCACCGATTGGCTAATTCAATACATAATTGCAAATGTATTATGGGCTAAGAGATAGGGTAAATAAATCAGACTTAGTCCTTACCTACCTGGAGATCATAGTAATGATGAGGTCAGGGCAGTGTGTTGGCTGCATTCTATATTTGCAAAAGCCAGGATGTAAGAGAGAAAATGCTGCTTTGACTCATCTCCCAGGGCTATGGGTGAACATAGCTGCAGTTGCAGGAGAGAGCACCGTCTGGAGGCTGACCCACCTCCCTGTTCTTGATGAAGGATACCTCCTTTTGAATTGTACATTCCTAATTTTCACACATTTTTGCAGAAGCCCAGCCTTCCAGAGCAAGCAGACCTGTCATGTGCCCATTCCCTGGCCTAGTGCACGCACCACTACATGTTCTGATCTCACAGAGACCTCCAGTGCACAGCAGTCCACCCTTTTCAGGTCTGGCTTCCCAGGCATACGGCTGGCATATTTGCTCAGGGTCTCTGTTCAGACAGACCATTCATGCTCTGTCACCATCTTGAAATTCTTAGTGATTTTTCAATTAGGGGTCTTGCATTTTACCTGGGGCCCTGCTATATTTATAACCAGTCTGGATTACTCATTTCTGTCACTGCAGCATTACACCCTTGCAATTTGTGGTTATTTCTGCTTAAAATTGTTAATTCATGTCCTTAAAGAGCTGGTCCATTTTCTTAAGATTTTAGCAAAATTTCACCTTCTCCGAGAGGCTTTTCTCAACCACCATTTCTACCGAAGTCCTCACTGTCTACTTGCCTCCATCCATGTCTCTACTTATCATCACTTAAATATCCATGACAATGTAGAAATATTTTCTCTGTTTATTTATTTCTCTATTTTAGGTATGTTCCACGAAGAAAGGGACCTTATTTAGTTTTTTTCAATATTTAATCTCTGTACCTTGCAATATTGAGTCAATATTTGATGAATGAATGAATAAACGAATGCATGAAATGCAGTGAATCTGAAGCATAGGACCCATGAAAGAGAGTGATACAACATAAGGCTGTTGAAATAAGGACAGGCCATGAGTTAGGAATATTTGCCTTCATTGTCTCAAAGGGTAAGACATACAAGATGAAGGGTAGTTATTTTTATTCAGTTTTACAAAGTTTAAAATTGCATTTTTCTTTATAATGGACTTTCCTGATAGTCTATTTCTTATTATCTGAGAAATAATCATATGTACCAATATTTTACATAAATAAAAATAACATTTTTAGCTTTTGAACTTCAACTATTTCAATATTCCCTTTAAACAGGCAAGAAACAAAAAGTAAGGAGAAATAATAACTAAATGAAAATCTCAAGGATCATTGTGTGTATAACATATGTTCAGGTCATTCTGCACAGGGCAGTGGTCACAGTGCAAAATCACACCGTTTTTCTTATGAACATCATTTTTTTTCTGGGCATGTATATTTTCCCTGAAACAATTACATATTCAGGTAAAATGATCTTATAATCAAGTGAGTAGGTGTATGGAAATGTCAAATAAGAATGATAATATTTCCCACCTACCTGCCTTCACAGGATGCGGTGAGAATTGATATGAAAATATCTTTCAAGTGTTTTGAACTCCTTAGAAGAAAGATATGGTATAAAAACAGAGTTGTATTTTTGGAAGTATGATTCCAGGGTTCCTATGATAAAGCTTATGACTTTACAGTTAGAAGAGTTAGAGTTACCTTCAAGTCCTAGCTCCTCACTATGGATTTCAAGCCCAGAGAAATGAATATTTCTGGTGCCACTTCCTATAATATCTTTTATTCTTCAAGCAAAAGTAATCATTGATTTAGTGAACATTTAGCATTGATTTCATAGCTCTGGGCATTGCAAGATACTGTGCTGGTAACAGTGCATTAGTTTACTAGGGAAACTGTAACAAAATGCTACGGTTGAGATGGTTTACAGACCAGAAATTTACTTTCTCATAATTCTTGAGGCAGTAATCTTAGCTCAAGGTGTCAGCAGGGTTGGTTTCTTCCAAGGCCAATCTCTCTCTGGCTTGTAGATGCCATCTTATGTCTTCACATGGTCTTTCCTCTGGGCGTGTTTATATACTAATTTTCTTTTCTTATAAGGACACTAGTCATATTGAAGTAGGGCCCACCTTAATTAATGGTTATGTTTTAATTTAGTTATCTCTTTTAAAATTTCTATCTCCAAACACAATCACATTCTGAAGTGCAGGGGTTAGCACTTTAACATATGAATTTGGGGGGAGATACAATTCAGTGCATAACACTCAAATACCTGCCTGGGTTTGGATCTCACATGAAGTCACTAATTAGTCACACCATATACCCACACTCAACAGCCTTTTAATGCTTCTCTTTGTTCCTAGAATACAATGAAACCCCTTACTGCAATGGATATGGCTCTGTCTCCTGCCATCCAATTTTTTTCAGACACACTGTTCCTCATGCCCAGCCATTTGTCTACTAGGTTCTTACCATTGTCTTTGTCTGGTAGGCTTTTTTTTTTTTTTTTTTAATGCACATCATATCAATAAACTTAAGGTCTTAGCTTAATGTCATCTCTTAACAAAGAGGTCTTTTTTGGTCACATTTTGTGAGTTAATCTTAGTGATACTTATCACCTCATCCTGTTTATTTTCTGAATAATCTGGGAGGAAAAAAAAGAAACAACCCTTGATGTCTGGGAACTGATAATGACACACAAACCTATGCCTCAATGTTATTACAAACTGATCATACTTTTACAACTCAGCCATGTTGTTCTCTGCTGGGAGTATTGTCATAGAACATTCCCATTAGCACATGATTGTGCAACACACAGAATAATAACCATATTCCTCTTGATAAATGAATGACTACTACTACCAGTGACAGCTATAACCTTGCTTAATCTCTCTTCTCTGTAGATACAATTTATTGAGGTGTCCAATCATAGAACTGTTCCTTTCTGACAACACCCCTTTGCCCCTAAACTTTGCTCAGCATTACCCAACCAGAGCTCAATTTCTATAATAGGTTTTCTCCAACACCATTATTTAGACACACCACAGTTCCCAAGGCAGTGTGTTCTCCCTCCTCGCAGCAAGTCATAGACACAATGTATTTAACTGCAGGTTTCTGGCAGTGCTTGGCTGCATTCACTGTCACCCAGATCATATATTTGTTTACTTATCGTCTGTCTCTTCCAAAAGGTATAGGTTCCTGGAGGGGAAGGATCTGGGTGTGCCTGATCAGTTCTTTATTGTTAGCAGCTTTCACAGCAGTTCTCACTGAGCCTGGCACATAATAGGCCCTTGGTTTATATTGAATGAACCATTAATGAGTCAACATCAGAATACTTACGATTTTATTTTATATAACTTTTAAATGTCTCTCTTTAGAACTCTTTTAAGATCTTCCTAGTAATATTATGCATACATAAGTGGGAATATATTCCCTAAGTAGGGAATGACATATTGCACATGGTAAGTGAGGAAGATTATTCCTGCTCCTAGAAACAGAGCAGTCCATGAAGAGGAAAATAAATGCAGAGTAGGTATATGGAGGTTTACAGTTGTAATATAAATAACTAATACAATAATTAATATATAATACAAGAATAAACTTTGTGTTTCGCATATTCACCACTGTAAACCTACGTTTGCCCCGCCCCCATATTATTGTTTTAGGTAATAAGGAAAGTTAGGTTTTGGGTGGACTCTTGGGTAAAGTGAGCACATGATCTATTTGAGAAATACATCACATAGAATACATCACAAACAAAGTACATTGTTTGTAAGGAGTCAAGGTAGTAAACTAGAGCAGGGACTTTAAACATTTTTCATCTTGTGGCACACATAAATTCTGTGGCCCACCAAACATATATTTTTTGCTGATCTGACAAAAAATAGGTATAATTTTGATTCATTTACACCAGACAGCTATTGTTGTGTTGTCTGTTGTGCATTTCTTTATTTGACAATTTAAGGAAGAGAGACCAGTGCCCATGGCTAAACAGTCCAGTATTGCACGTTCTAAAATTTCTGCAGCACACCAGTTGAAAATCACGGCTCTAGAGGATCCTGATTTAATCAGTACGAATCATTCACAAGAAGTCATATAACCCTTTATATAGACTAGAGGGCAGATCAGGATGAAGGTGGATCAAATCACTAAAAAAATATTCGTCCCCTATAAGGTTTGTAACTCTTGACTAGTGTAGCTGGGTAACTATAATCATTCCTACTGATTTTTAGAGAAAGAGTAGCTGATGAAATGTGGTAGATTTTATAGAAATACATGCAAGGAAGAGGAAAAGGTATTTTTAAATCTTAAAAACTTTTCATTGAGAAAGTGAGGGCTACAGAGTCAAAGCTAAATCAGAACAAAAGGCAGCACTATCTTCCCTTTACAAAACACATGCCTAGAGGAAAAGCATATCCTTAAAAGTTAAGAGTTGCTTGCATCTTAAGTAGTATTAGACTGTGTTAGAAGTGTGAAAAGTGTTTGCCCAAGGCATTTTGGCATTCCTTCCATGATTTTCACAGGCTTCTGATGCACTCTTGAAAAATCAAAGTTCTGTTCAGTATTTTATATTTGTAGTTGACTCTGCGTAAAAGGTGAAGGGGAACCATTTGATTTCTTCTTCCTTATAGTTTTGCAATATTCTATTTTGAATAGTGATAATACTATGCAGAATATATTGTTGTCTTAATTTCAGTAAGTGAATTTCTAGGGGTCTGAGTCCTCTTTCATCTTTAGCCTTCCTCACTTTCCAGCCCACTTTTGGATTAGTCCTAGAAATGACCCATAGAAGTCAAGGATCTGTCTCTGATATTAGCTGATTTTTGACTGCCTGGGCAATGTGACAGATTCCTGTAAAATCTGGAAATTAAAACCAGGATCCTAGTCTGCAAAGTGTCTCTGTATACTAAAGAATTTTCTTTTTCATTCAGATATTTTGAGTTTATTAACTATCTACCCATAGTTTTGGACTTCTCTAATTACTTGTTCCCTATTTCGGTATATAGTATAAAATCTTATTCCTACAAAAGTTATAAAATATATTTTATTAGTTATGAGGGGGCTAAGTTGGAAATTAGAAAGCAATGCCAGTAGAGTAATAGTTTTGTTAATTAATAGAACTCACTAATGATAAGCTCTTTTGGAGGGAAACTTAGAAACTAAATGCGAGAGTTGCTGCCAAGATATCAGAGCTGTTGGAGAGAGGAAACTTTGCTGTCAGCCCCAGCGGTAGTGCAAGCACTTTCACTCAGGCATTCTGAAAGACAGTTGGCTTGGGGAGAGTGTGGTGGGGTTGGAGTGGGAGATTTACATTTTTTGAAAAACAGTAGCGTAGATGGGAGGGGAAGTCTGTGTAAGATTAAAACCAGTTCTTTAAACACTAATGCTAAAACGCTCCCATCAGACTTGCCTTTAGACTCCTTTCCAAATACCCAGGGAAACATTACCAACCAACTTAAGCAGCCAAACCAAAGCATTTCTTCCCCTCTGCTTGAGAAAGCCCTGAGTGTCTTTGTGGGATAGTAAACAGATGCACCGGCGAAGTCCTAGCTCTCATCACTCTGGGATGTTGGGAAGTCATATGCCAAATAGGTCTTGATTTACTCATTGTAGAAGGAGCATTTTGAATTGAGAGCCCGATCAACACCATCCTTGAAAAGTTATCATTTTTAAAAATTTAATTGGGGAATAGGATAAAAAAAAACAGATACTGGAGAAAATAAAGGTCATCCCCAAATGAGCTAAAGCTTTAGGTAAAGAATACTTTGCACTAGAGACAAATAATCAGACCTTATGACTTCCTCAGGGACTACCTATTTATCTCAACCAATCTGTGCTCAGAGGTGTATTTGTCAAACAGCTAAAACTGCAAATATCAACATTTTACATGACATAGTTTTTCAGCATTTTTTGGACACTGCTGATTTCTTATAGAATTGCTCAGCTCACAGGTAATTTATAAATCAAGATATCACTATAGAACAATACTCAAACTACATCACAAATAATAGGCAATCATAATAGAAATAAAATAAAAAATGAAAGACTAATTATATATAATTATGTTTTATTAAGTGGAAGTTGCTATTTTCTATTAAATAATATGTATCAAATTAGTAGTTTAATTTGATGACAAATGCCTCAGATGTTACTTATAAAAAGCAACGTGACCATCATTAGAGAGGTTGAGTTATGAAAAATACAAATAGTTTAATATATTCTTATATCAGTCTAAAAACTTGTCTAAGAAATCCTTCATTTTTGAACAAGATGAAGCTGTTTGGGAGTTGGCATATAAGTTTATGTTTAAAAAGTGAATAAAATATAAAAATAATATCCAGTGATTTCAAGGCTTAATTACAATCATAATTAATGTTCTTAGTTTTGCAATTAAATTTTGAAATTTACTTGAAGATAAATTTATGACCATATTTCTACATATTTTAATGTTTCAAGAGCAATCTCTTTTGACATATGCTCAGTTTTGTTAAATAAAAAATATAATTTTGATAGAGGAGTCAGAAAGAGACAAGTGTAAATTTGGTTCAGAATATTTCATTTTCACTATGACTATAATATATTTCTAAGAAAATTATACCAACTAGTTTATTCTGTTACTGAGGGATCACAATTAATTTTCCTAAAACATAATTTTTTTCATAATACATCTTCTAGTATATTACCTTTTAATCTCAAAAGTATATTTCATTTGTCATTTAAAATGATGGCAAAGTTTGCTTTTCTCTTACTGTGATAGTTAAGAAACTAGAAATTATGTGATGGATCTGGCAACTAAAAGACAAAAAAGTAAATACAATTAAAGTTTCATTTCCTGAAGTTTGTTCTCCTGAGGTGTATGCTGATGCTTCTAGTCACCAGTTCACTTTGTATCTGTAGAGGGTGGTTATTTCCAGCGGGTGGTCATTTGTCAGAATAACACTGTTTAGTGACAGGATATAGTATTTGTTAGAAAAGAGTCAGTAGGGGGGAGGATAGCTTTACTTATTGGCCTATTTATAGTTTTCAATGGAAAATTTGTGGGCAGTTGTTTATTCTGCACTAGGAAATGTATAGGTGGGGTGGCTCCTCCCACAGCCCCCCCCCAACAATGGGCTTTTATTGGGTTTAATTTGCATAGGAATACAGGGCTGTATACTTAAAGCTCATCAATCATTGTCAGGCAGAAATAATCAAATAGTAGATAACATTCAAAGAACTCAGCTTATTCTGAGTCAGGGTCAGTTAGGTAAAGGGCTATAAAACTTTTGGGGAACAAACTCATTTAGTACTCGAACCCTTATCATTTAAATTGAGGGTGTTAGCAAAGCAGGTTTCACAGGATTTTATGCATTCTTTCTTAGGCTTGATCACCCCAGAGAACCTGCCCTTTCCAGCACAGGGCCACACCCACCTCCAGCATTGTTTCAAGCTTAAGGCAGGCAGGGGAAGTAAGGCAGCCAAGAGATTAGGAGACTTCTTGCAGACAGAATGAGGACTCAGGCTATGTCAAAGCCGATGGGTGAAGGTCCATCACCCCCTTTCTCCATAGCCCCCCAAGTTCTTCCCTGAGGGCCCCCTCGTGACCATGCCTGCCTTAGGTCATCCCTCCCTTGAGGAATCTTACCCGTCATTGGCTAACTGGTCATGCGCTGGGGGCCAAGCAGAGTGAAGTAAAGTGGGCAGAGGTGGTGCTCCTGCCAGCGAGATAAGCTTTGTCTCCTTAGTGGTTTATGGTCTCAAGATCTCTTACTCAGCCTTAACCATGAGGGTTTACAGCTTCTGAAATCAGGCAAGGCAGTTCCCAACATATACGGATTAGAGGTTTAGTAAACTTTTTATCAATAGTACTTGTGAGTATTAAGGAAGTCAGGAAAGCCTCAAGCTGTTGTTATTTAACAACTGTTAATATGTGTTTTCAAGTCCATGGCAGCAGAAGAACCCCACCAGAATCGGAGATAGTGTCCCACAGTAGGGTAAGAGTATATTTTACAATCAGCGATAGTAATTCTACTTTCCAACTGACCAGCTAGCTCGTATTTCTTAGAAGAAAGTGCAGAAACTAAATGCAGAATTCAGCTTTTAACTGTAGAGGGTAAAATGCTGTTACTTGGAACAAATTAATTTAATTTAATAAAATCTAAAAAGCAATAAAATAGTGGATTTATTTAAGAAAAAACAGCCCTCACAGAATTTATTCTACATGGAACATCAGTCATGGTGTTTTGCCTTTTGATATATTGCATCAGTAAGAATCTACATGTAGATTCTAAGAGCTTTGCTAATGGTCCGTCAACTCTGGGACCTGCAGCTTTAACCTGTAGAGATAATCTGGCTCTCACTGCCAAAATCAAGTTTTTCCTCAAAGCACACATCACATTTCTATTTTCCACTCTTGGGTATTTCCTTTCCAGAAAAGTCCCTTAATGGATATTAGATGAAATAATAGCATGGCAGTTAAAAATATATTGTTTCTTTTCAAATCTTTCACTACAGAGACAAAGAGAATGTGCTAATTTTCCTCCTTATATTCTCAGTTAAAATTTTTATTATTAATGGAATCCCTGACAATCAGCATTCAATCAAGTAAATAAGTAAATCAACAGAGAAATTATTTATATGATAAATGTGATCTAAACCGCCACTGTGAAAGTACAAAGCAAAATGCATTTAATACAGACCTCAAGCAACTCAATTTCTGAGGGATCATTTTAATGGTGGCTTTAACTAAAATACATATTTTAACAAGGCATATTTACAGTACATAATAAATGTTTAAATTAGATTAATTAGTATATATAGTTGAGGCTTTCTCACTGTTTGGAATTATTTGCCTTGCTAATGCAGTAAATTTAGATGAGCTGAGCACTCAAATGATTCTAATAACAACACTTGGCATTTGTACAGTGCATTCTATTTTCTAAGTATTTTATAATTACAGTATTAATTAGTTAAGTGACACAGTGATCTTGTGAAGAGATCTGCATCATTATCCCCTTTCACATTTGATGAAACTTTAAATGCAAATAGCATAGTAATTCACATTACAAGTAAATCAGGTTAGGATTATAAAACCTTTTTTATATGACTTGTGCAAGTCCGATGCATTTTTACTAAGAACAATTTACTTTTATGCAATATTCTTTTAGTTCAAGAGGTAGAGGTTTCATCTCAAATACATATTATCAGAAAGCTAGCAGAGAAAAAAAAAGGGAAAAAGAGAGTTCTTAGTTTTCCTGCATTGTGTCTCCTGTAATAAACTGTCATTGTATCCTTGAGTCTGACTTGTTGATCATGCATCTTAATGATAAACTGAGTAGCCTCCTGGAAGTATTATTGGTCCTCTACTGGAAGGAAGCATAATCCTTCTATTTCTGGTGTATCTTGAGTGCTTCATGTCAAGACAAGGGGAAATGATAACTTCATAGGCTAATGAGGCTAGAAAATTCACTTAAGTCTCTTTGGTTTATAATAGTGAAAATTAAGTTGGGGCTTCAAAATATATAATAATTTTATATTATTTCAAGCAAACAACCACAACAACCATTAATTAATATTTATTTATGGTCTGGCTTTTAAGGGAAAACCCTAAAATTCATAAGACAAGGCTTCTGTACAAAGTGACTCTTAGCTTAGTAGTAGGATTGAAACATGTAAGCAAATTAGAGCAATATAGAAGCAATGTTTTTTAGACACTTGGTACCTACCAGGCATAGTTTCAGGGAACAAGACAGCAAACAAAACAGGTAAAAATCACTGCCCCCATGCAGTATATATTCTAATGTTTGAATAAAAATTATTGTAGGCACCGTGATAGAAGAGTGACAGAGTATTTACAGAAGAGTTGTGAAGGAAAAGGTGGTCAAAATTCAAAGGGGGTAGAAACATAAAATGGAGTAAATATAGCCTCTTTAACAAATGGTGTTGGGAGATCTGTACAGTTACATGCAAAAAAATGAAACTCGACCACCAAATTATACCATACACAAAAATAAACTCAAGATGGATAAAAAGACTTAAATATAAGTCATGACACCATAAAAATCCTAGAGGAGAACATAGGAAAATTTCAGATATTCATGCAGCAATATTTTCACTGATATGTCCCCTACGGCAAGGGACATAAAGGAAAGAATAAATAAATGGGACCTCATCAGAATAAAAAGGTTCTGCATGGCTAAAGAAAACATCAGCAAAATGAAAAGGGCACCAACCATGTGGGAATATGTATTTTCCAAAGATACCTCGGACAAGTGTTTGATCTCCAAAATATATAAAGAACTCACATGACTCCACTCCAGAAAGACACACAATCCAATTTTAAAAATGGGCAAAGGACCTGAACAGACACTTCTCTAAGGAAGACATACAAGAGGGTCTGGAGACACATGAAAAAATGCTCAGCATCACTAGCCATCAGAGAGATGCAAATTAAAGCCACAATGAGATACCACTTCACACCAATCAGAATGGCCATCATTAATAAATCGACAAACAACATGTGCTTATTGAGGTTGTAGAGAAAATGGAACCCTGGTACACTATTGGTGGGAATGCAGACTGGTGCAGCCACTATCTTCCATGGAAAATAGTATGGAATTTCTCAAAAAACTAAACTGACAACTGCCTTTTGATGTGGTGATTCCATTGCTGGGATTATACCCTAAGAATCCTGAAACACAAATTCAAAGAACCTATGCACCCCAATGCCTATAGCAGTGTTATTTACAATAGCCAACTATTGGAAACAGCATAAGTGTCAATCAGTAAATGAGTGGATCAAAAACTGTGCGTCATTTACACAATGGAATACTATGCAGCAGAAAGAAAGAAGGAACCCCTACCCTTCATGACAGCATGGATGGACTGGAGAGCATTATGCTAAGTGAAATAAGTCAGGTGGTGAAAAACAAATACCATATGATCTAACCTATAAGTGGACCCTAATCAACAAAACAAATGAGCAAAATAGAACCAGAGACATTGAAATAAAGAACAAATTGACAGTGACCAGAGGGGAAGGGAGAGAGGAATAGTGGGGGGGGAGTGGAAGGGGCAAGTCAAGGAACACAAATAGAGGACTCATGGGCACAGGCAATGGTGAGGGACTGACTGTGGGAGTGGGGAGCAATGGAGCAGGGGAGAGCAATGGTGAAAATGGTGGGATAACTGTAACTGAACAACAATAAAAACTAATAAAAAATAAACATTTCATTAGGACAGAAGAACTGAGAATAAGAGCAAAATGGAAAAATCAATTTTATATTTTATTTTTACCTTTGGTATATTTTGAAATTTGAGAATACATTATTACTTTGACAAAATACTTAGAAAGGTAGATTAATATAGATAGATATAGAGACAGCCAGACAGTTAAATACACAGATGAATAGATGAATATATAGCTGAAATGGTCCATACTAAATTGCTGATATTTGATAAATTTTAACCACAAAAATGGCAGTTTCATACAATTCAATAAAATGTAGGAATTAGTAAATGAAAACACAAGTAGCTTAATTAAGATATAAAATCCTTCCCAGTTTTGATTTTATAAATATAATACCTCCAAAAATAAGCTTAAATTTAGTGTTAAAAAGTTAGAAGTCTATTGATTTTTTGATATTATAGGGCAAATTACTGCATTTGAAATTATTGTTTTTTTGTGAAGCATGTTAGTTCACTGAGTTTCCACGATTAGAATTTAGGCCTTCCTGTATGTATGGCATACTTACTGAGACTTAACAATACAGACACATGTAGCATCTTAAGAATAGTTCCAGACAACATTGTTAATCGATTATTATAAAGTATTTAATATATTAATTATATCAAGAGCTAATATTTGAATGTCCTAGATGTGAAGTTGGCCTCTTTGAATCTATATCAGTTTAAAAGATGGAGCAGAAAAACCATGACCGTGAATGGGATGAAGCTTTCAGTGTTTGTTTCAAAAATCTTTCTTTGCCTGCGATACAGCTCATGTCCCGTAGGCAGATAATGTATAATAATAGTTGAAGCATAAAATAAATATCCTTTCTTACTAATGTATTACATTTTATTAGCTAGATCAATATTGCTGTAATTTCCACCCATTAGCATCTCATTGCTGTAAAGTACATAAAAATATTTACATTGACACTGATCAAAATTGCAACAGCGTATATTAAAATATGAATGACATATAATCAGAATTTTCTGTTTCTACTGCCTCCAGTTATTTGTGACCCTAGATATGAAGTTCAAGTTTATACTTAATAGCACAATTATGTAAATCTGTAATTCTAACACTGAATTACAGCTGGTAATGATCAATAATTATATTTATGTATGATGTGAGGTTAATACTGCCACCATAGATTAATGTAAACAACAAAATTATTTCTGCAGTCGAGAGCTAACAAATCATCATAAACAAAGAGAACTAAAACAATCTCTTCAGAGTCTAATTTCTCTAGCAGAGTAAACAGATTTTTTATTCTCAATGAATGTAAAGCCCCCAATTAAAGAAAACACAACTCTACCAAAAGCATCATGATAGCTGAGTGTTTCACTACACTTTTTAATTCTCGTTTCAGTCTTCAGAAAAGGGAAGACATTCTGATGTATCTGATAGGGCTTTGCTGAGAAGAACACTGGAAGAGGTGAATGACAGAGAAAGGTACAAATTCCAGAAAAACCCAACCAACCAGCTAAAAAAACAATTTGGAAAATATATACATCTTTCTGTGCATTACAGAGTTCAAGGTCTTTCAGTAAAAACAAACAAACAAAAACTTTAAAAATGCATCAGAAAATTATATGTAGCTATTATGTTGTCTGACCCTTTCTTAAATTATAGTCATAGTTGAAAGAAATAATAACTTGAAATATTCCTGATAAAAAAGAGACTTTAAATTTCAACATTTAGGAATGCCTGAACCAGGGAGAAGACATAGGAATACATGTCTTTGCATGGCTGAGTGTTGTATAAATGGTAGATACTGATAAACACATATGGCTATAGATGAGCCATATTAGAAATACAATGAAAGGAACTGAAGAATTGATGCAATGTTGTAAAATGATTAGTCTCCTTGCTAAAACTAAAATCAATGTCATCTTTTCTGTTTCACCAATGAGGTTAGAATAGGAGGGATTGAGTATAGGAGGATAGGCATTTCACATGTTTTTTTCAGGCATCATTGACTTATCTTTAGCTGACATTCCTATAGTGCTTCCTATGGGCCAGGAAGTGTGCTAGGCAGTTGGTATATAAGAACTTACTATTTTTCATAATTACTGTGTGAAGTAGTTACTATCATTATACCTATTTTACAGATGAGAAAACAAGCTTGAAGGGGTCCAAACTTATATAATTAATAAGTAGAGCAGGTAGGATTTAAACAAGTTTTTCCTGACATTAAAATCATGTTGTTCACTTCATACCATGCTGCATAACACAAATAATCAGTATTATGTAGTGGAACTCTTAAAATACAACTTTTGCCTTCTTAATTTAGGCCAAACTGGACAAGGAAGTATCACGCCACCCAACTTCAGGGTTTCTCATCTTCAGTATTGCTTACACTTTGACCAAATAATTCTTGGTTTGGTGACTGTCCTGTGCATTGTGGGATGTACGGCATCAACTCAGGCTTCTTCCCACCAAATGCCAGTAGCACATCCCCTCCCTGTTCTGACAACCAAAATATCCCCTCGGGAGCAAATTCACCCCCTGTTGAGAACCACTGAATCTTAGCCAAACATTAACAACTACATACAGAACAATGGATTTTCAATAAATGCTTTTTAATAACCTAGAACACTTATTCGATAAAAGTCAGATATTACATCTAGTCCCAATCTACCTAGGAAACTTCACATCTTTATTCTATCAAGGGTGAATCTTGAAAATGAAAACTGACAACAAGAATTAGTCATTTTTATAAAATGAATTTTCATGACAATGTTACTAATGATGAGTGGCCTCCCTGTCTTTTATGGATTCTCATCTCTGACATAGCTTATTTTTTACTTGTGAATATATTGATAATACATATACACACATACATCTGGAAGGAGATAATTACTCTCCTCCTAACCCATTGACATAACTACTATAGGTCCAAAGATCGACCGCTTCTGAAATAATAATTTAAAGCCTTCTTCATGAATATATTTCCCTTCTTAATTTATATGAAGTTCTGATTTCTTTTAAAGGTCATTTTAACAGAATAACTCCATTTACTTTCATGATACAGAAACTTTTGGGGGTTGGTAGTAAGGAATTATTGGCTGGAAGCCCAATTCTCTCTGAACAAGCCTAGTCACCATCTTAGCAAAGTGAAAAAAGTAGAGTAATTCTAAGCCTCTTGCAGAAGTTCCTTGTGACATGATGTTATCACCGTAAATTTTGTCCCAGTGATCTGGGATGAAGACTTACATTTCTTACTTGGTTCTTGTGGGATTCCTCATGCAGCTTAAGCAGGGATAAGCTTGTTCATTCTACCTTTTTAGCACGGAAATGTTTCTAAGCCAATACATTTATGTGAAATTAATTTACATATATATGGCATTTATTATATGCTAGTCACTGATCTAAGAGAGTCACCAGAATGAGCTCACTTAACTCTCATAGTATTATGAGGTAGGTACTACTATTTTTATAATCACCTCAACTTTAAAAATGAAGAAACTGAGGCAAAGAAAGTTAGAATAAATTGTTCAAGGTTATATGGCAAATAAATAGCAGAACTATAGAGAAGTGGAACTTACCCCCTGATTTACTGGAAAAGGACAGAAGGGCTAGAGGTTGAATCAGTGGCCATTGGCCAATGATTTAGTCAATCATGACTGTGTAATGAAGTCTTCATAAAAACCTAAAAGGAGAGGGTTCAAGAGCTTCTGAGTTGGGGGAGGTGCTGAGAGAGTGGCACACCTCAGAAAGCTATGGAAGCTCTCTACCCTTTCTCCACATCTTGCCCTATGCATCTCTTCCATCTGGCTATTGCTGAACTATGTCCTTTCATAACAAAATCATTAATCTAGTAAGTGACCAGTTTCCTGAGTTTTGTGAGGTACTCGAGCAAATTAATGTAACCCAAGAAAGGGGTTGTGGGAACCTCTGATTTTATAGTCAGTTCATCAGAAGTGCAGGTAAAAACCTATGCTTGAGACTGGCATCTAAACTGGGTGGGTGTGGGAGGGCTGGGGGGCTGGAGGGGAGAGCACTTTTTTGGAACTGAGCCCTCAACCTGTGGAATCTGACATCACCGCCAGGTAGACTGTGTCAGAATTGAATTGAATTGAATTGTAGGCTGTCATAGAATAGCTTGATGGCGTGGGAACACCTCCACCCCCATTAAAATTGGTTCCAGGACCCTATTCAGTATGAAAATCAGTGTCTGACTTCATATAGAATTGCCATGATGTGCAGAAAGGAGGCAGAAAGCAGGAGAAGGCTCTAATTTTGTTTTTCCATTATTAAACATGCAAAATGTGGAATATTTTAATGAAAATATCCCTGTATTTTGAGACTTTGTATATTACCCAAGCTTTATTTTGGCCAAAGAATTATATAAAAATACAAATTGCTCTCCATGATTCTTTAGTAAACATATGCATGTTTTATGTGCCATTGACTTCTGGAGACCCAGTGAATGAGTGATGTCCACAATGTCCTGTCCTTGACTGCCCTGCCCTGCCCTGCTCTGCTCAAGTTCAGTGGGCCAGGAAACAGACTCCATGTCCTTGGGAGGAATTGAAAAGAATCTGTGAACATATAAGAAATGAGAGGCCTTGAATTAACAGTGGGCTTGAAAACAAGGAACACAAGAAAATTATTGTTAATGAATGGGGAAGTCTGGAGTTACTTTCAAGGCTTAATGTGGATGCTCATGGTAAAAGTTTGAAATGTTATTCATGTGCTTACTTATACATTTATTTAGGGCATGTTTAAAGATATCTAGGGGGAGTAAACACCTACAGAATGTGGCCTAAGCAGAGATATTTCTATGGTAGTGTTGAGATATAGAGGATTGGCAAAAGTAGGTTTACAGTTGTGAGTACACAAAACAGATTGTTCTCATATTTATTAATTTTTGTATTATTTTTCATATGAACAACTGTCAATTTATTTTGGCCCCATCCTGCATAGATATTTTATTGGAATGACTACTTATTCATTCCTTTCACTATCATGAGCTTTGAACTACTTTGGTTACAAAATAACTTTCCACTCAGACAGGGCTTCATGTCCTAATCTATATGAACAGGGGGTGTTTCCTAACATACATTGTTGGACATTTTTCATTGACAAACCAACTCAGAAAGATTGTTTTCTTAGGGTCAGGAGAAGACAATTATGCATGAATCTCTAGGATACTTTTTCTCATATCTTGAAGTTGCAGGTTATCTAATTTTTGTTTTCTAGTTACTACTCAGTGGGATAGAAAACAGAGGACCCAACATTGTTCTGGTAGTGACTTCAATAAAAGCATCATAGTTCTAAGTTTATCTTATTTTAAGTGAGTCTTAAACACAGATTTATAGAACCACATGAATTGAGGAATGCCCTTCACATTTAATGAATGAAAGTGATGATCTTAGCTTGCTGTTGCAAATATCTAGTGTAGCAATAGGGTGATCTAAATATTTTGATCAATGAGATCTTGACTTATTTCAGTTTATTTGACTTTTTCATGATGGCAGATAATAAATATAAATTACTTTCTTTAAATTAGATCAGAAAGTATGATTGAATTGCACTTCTTACCAAGGTAAATATCATTTTTATAATATTTACCAAAGGACAGCACAAATGATGCCTATGCTTCCTCTCATGGTTAAGTTTCACTACATGTGCAAAGGGGAGCTTTACTTCTCTTATATTATTTGCATGTACTTGTAAAATATCAAATTTAGGTTTGGCTGCATATCATATGTCTCCTAAATAATGTAATTTTTCTCTAGTGTATTTAATGCCCTAAGATAGGCAGAACAGGGATAGTCTGGTACCTCCAAAAGCTACTTCAGGTGCCAAGTTCCACTTATTTATTTACCTTTGTCTTTCTGTGTTCTTATTTTTAATTTAATTATATTTATTAGGGTAAAGTTGGCTAAAATATTATATAAATTTTAGGTGTATAATTCTATAAAACATCTATGTGTATTGCATTGTGTGCTCACCACTCAGAGTCTTTCTCCTTCTATCACCATATTGACATCTCTAGTCTCTTCCTCCTCCTCTAAATCCTCTGCCTTCTGGTGACCTGTTGTCTGTATCTATGAGCTTGTTTGTTGCTTGTTTGTACTAAGTTCCTTTTAGATTGTCCCTCTGTCACTCCCAGGATGTGCCTGTGGAATTCAAGGTTGCTTCTGTAATTTCAGTTAACACATGTGTGTTCTAGGAAGCGTGACAAGGGAAGAAGAGGTAAGCATAGCTCCCTCCTCTTCAAGTATATAACGCTTCATTTTATCTTATTGACTCAATCTCAGTAATTATCTACACCTGCCAAGAAAACTGGTAGCTGGGTGCATTGCAGCCCATCAAAATTGGAATTTTATTGTTAAAGAAGAAAAAGAGAATGGATATTGAGAAGCAAATATCATTCTTTTCCATGGTCCTTAGTAAGAACTACTTGAATTGAATAGAAACCATTATGTAGAGATTTCTGATATGTGCTTTGAGAATCACTACTTGCCAAGGTATTTGAAAATACCTAACCTCATTATTTGGTGCTTTGTGTCATTTCAAATATAACCTGAATTTAGATTATTAGAAGATGCTGTAATCTCCTAAAATATGAATCTGTTTGTCTTTAATTTCTGCGCTGAAGGCAACAGCTGCATTTTACCAATGAAGCCCCATCTGATCAAAACATGTGTCTGATTTCTATTTTAGTTTTGGCAGAGTAACTGTGAAAGACTTTGGTTGGCACTTAGTTATACTGCTAATATGTCACCTACTATTATTGCTACTGAACCAGCTTTTCTGTCACCTTCCTTATCATGCATCATATCTATAATCCCATAAGTAAGCTAGAATTATATCCTTTTACAAAAATTTACATCTTAATTTTATCCCTAAACATTTACAACCCCACTGACCTGTGCTTTTCACATTTTGTCTTCTATTTTCACTTAAATTTTCATACTGTTATTTAAAAATTGTCAAATAATCAAGAAAGACTGAAAAGAGGGAAATCAAGTAGAAAATTATACAGTTGGCAACACTGTATAAAAATGACAAAACTATATGTTTGTTATTTTAAAAACAAGAGGTTTTTGCTTTTTTTTTCTTTTGGTTTCTTAGAACATTGAATCTTATAAATCTTACCTGTCTCAAAAATGTGTTGTTTCTACCTTTAGTTAAAAGTATTAACAGTATCTTAAACAAACAAACAAACAAACAAGAATTTAAGAAGGTTAAAAAAATTTAATGTCCTTCACAGGTATTAGTATTTGTTTATTAAAAAACTTTCTAAGACTATTTATAATTATGGTTATTCCACTTTTGATCATGTTTTTGAGTTTTATATTTTAGTTGGACAAACCCAGTGGGCCAAATCTTACTTTCCTGGTTTTAAGTTAACTTGCACTTTTCATCTGTCCTATTGACCTGGGACTTTACTGTGTTCTTTTCTTTAAATGAAAACTTTTAGTAATATATACAATACATACAGATGGTAACGTATACTAAATATATAAGTTAAGTTTGTGCAGAGTGAACACACCGTGCTACTAGTACCCAGATTATGAGGTACAGCATTATACCCCAAATGCCATTTGTACCTCTTTCTAGTCACTACCCACTCTCCTGGCTTCTAGCACTGAAGATTGTAGTTACCTACTTTTGAACTTTCTATAAATGCAATTATGCTATATAAAATTCTGTGCCTGCTTTATTTCATTTAAAATATATATTTTTAGATTCATAGATGATTTTGTGTGATGTAGTTTATTCATTTTCATTGCTGCTTAATTTTCAGTTGTCTTTGGTTTTCAGCAGTTTCCTATGGTACGGTTTCCTGCATGGGATTCACAGCACTTCTTGAATCTGTGGGTCTTGTTTTTAATAAGTGTTGGAAAATTTGATGTGAATCTCAAATATTCCTTATCTTTCATTTGCTCTCTCTCTTATTTCCTTCTGGGAGTCCAGTTCCATACATGTTAGACTTTTTTTTCAGTTGTCACACATTTTGTATGTCTTTTTGTAGTAGTCTTTATTGTGCCTCCCTCTCCAACACACATACACTTTGTTCATCACTTTTGATACATTCTAATGACCTGACATATTCTATTCTATTCTATTGAACAGTCTTATGCTGTTAACACCATTAAATATGTCCCTAATTTCAGGTATTTTATTTTTCAGTTCTAGAATTTCCACTTGATTTGCTTTAAAGACTTTAGTTCAGTGTTAAATTTTTTTTGTCTGTTACTTTATTTCCCTCATTCTCACAAATGTATTTATTATAATTATTTTAGAATCTGTCTTTTTAACTCTAATAATTAGATCACCTGTGGACCTCGGTTTGTATTCATTTGGTTTTTAATTCCCTTCTTAATCTTTAGGCAAGTGGTTCTGTCCTTGGTGTGCTAAGTAATTTTTGATGTTATACATAAAATGTGAGGCTCCTGCAGATGATGCTCACTGTCTTCAGAGGAGGTTCACTCTTTGGTAGTCAAAAGGAATGAAAGCAAACAAATGAAGGCCAGTGCTGCTCTGATGCTGTGTTGTGGTCCTAATTGGGCCTCCAGAGTTTCCTGCTAAGTGGTTGGAATAGGCTTTGGAGCTCCATTTTTTTTTTTTTTTTTGGCACATCTCATACTCTGATTTTTATTTTCTAAGGCTGTTGAAGACTTCAATCTACTTTTCAGAGATTTTATGCTTTAGCTTTTAGTCTCCTATTCTGCACAGCCCTAGAATTTGGTCATTCCTTTGAGGTAAAACCAGCCATATACTCGAGCCTCCCTTCCAACTTTTATCAAAAGCTCCTGATTTTTCTGTTTCCCAGGAGTAAAACTCTATTAGTACAAAGCCCCAATTCTCAGACTCATGCTTAAACCTAAATGAACAAATGTCCCATAGTAAAAGCAGCTACAAAAGTCAGCCCACTCATTCAAGATTCTCCCCTCCCTGGGATTTCAGAACCTCCAGTTTTTGGTGGTTCATCAGCTCTCCAATGTCTTAAAACAAATTGTTGCCTGTTTTATCATTTTTCCCAATTATTCTAAGAAGCTACTCAATTCCACCTGGAATGATTTATTGTTTTACTAACTCATTTGTTCACTTTGTTTTAAATGTTATATTGTATGGGTAACTTAGAAATTTATCTCTCTACTTGTTGTCTGTTATTGATAAGCTTTAGGTATCAAAGGTCTGAATGTATACTTATATATAGAAGGGAATATCACTTGGTGAGTGAAAACATAAAAAAAGTTTATCATGAAATAGGTAATCACAATAAAATATATTTAGAATTCTTAAAGTTTATGAAATTTATGTATTATATGAAGTCTTTAAAATTAGCACTTCAATCCAAAAATATATATGCATTCAGAAAAATTTTTCAAAATCTTAGAATTCTTTATCTGGTATAATTGAGAGAGAGAAAGGGGTATATTTTTTAAAAAATATATCTGATTAATATACATTGTCTTTATATAATAAAGTACATTTTTAGAAATTATGCTAGCACTTATATTTTTAATTATTTTTTGAGAAATTTTCCTATGCCTATTATTTCAACCAGCAATTGCATATTGATGATTCCCAGCCCAGACAACTCAGTTGGGCTCAAGAACTCTGCACAGAAATGTCATCAAGTTATTTAGACTTAAATGTAATATAGGTACTTTAGGTTCAACATACTGAAATTTTATTTTTCCCTATGCCTCTCCTGTACCTGACATGTAGTATACACATATTATAGCTAGTGACAAGACAAAACAGAAATTAAAAAATAAGTGTAATAAATAATTAAATTATGGAATGAATTAAAAGTTGATAAGTTCTATGGAAATAAATAAAAATTGGAGTAGTGTGTTGAGGGGGACTACAAGTGCTGAAAGAATTCAATTTGTATATTAAATGTATTTCGTAGGCCACACGGGTGAGATTGGAGCAAAGATGTGAAAGAGCAGTATTAGCTAAATGAATAGCTGCAGTAAGAATGGTCCAGATTAAACAAAACGAAACAGAACAAAAACTAGAGCAGTGGTCCCAATGGAGAAAAGCAAGTAGTTCAATACGGCTGGAGTGGAATGAACAAGAAAGAGGAAGAATAATGGAAAATGGGATAAGAGAGGAAGAAGGCCTGAGTTCATGTGGAGATATTTTATTCTAAATGAAATGCAGTCATTGCTGAGGTTTGACAATGATATGACATGTGTATATGACATGTGTATATGACAATGATATTTCTGTGTATATCCCTATACACACACTTTTGGGTAGAGACCCATACCTTTTATAGGCTTCTCAAAAGGATCTCTGGCCCCCTAAAATGGTAGTGAGAACTGACATACATGATAAAGGGGACATATCTGTTCCTATCTTCTAAAGAGGAATACTTCTATTGCATCCTTAAATCTATTACAGAAAGGAAAAATTCCTCTGTGGTGGCTCTAATTTGCATATAATGAAATTGGGTTGCTGGAGGGACAAATGAATGTACCCAAATCACCCAGAAGGCAACCGTGTCAAACCCATAAGCCACATTTTAAAAATTCCCTCTCCAATGGACTAAGCAGTAGCATGCAGTTTTTCAGCAGTGAGCAATTGGCTACTGATAACCTTGCTCATTAACAAATCAAGCAGCTGTTCAGATCTTCAGAAAAGCCCCCACGTTGTCCCTAAATACTCCAATACAAAATCAGTGTAAACCAATTAAGTTACATAATGGGAAAAGCATCAGATGTGTAACTGATGATTCACTTAACCTCAGCTCACTCTTCTTTCAGCTTTCAATAATCATCAACTTCCAGAAAATGATAAGCTTTACATCAAACTTGCATAAGTATTCCAGAGTGAATTCTACCATTTAAAGAGAAATATACATTTTAGAAATCTTAAAAAAAAATTTTTGTCTCTACCCAACCTTTAATCACTTTTCTTATGGAAAAAACATTTTAAAGCAGTTGCTGAAAGTTATCTAATGACCCAAAAGATTTTATTATTTAGGTTAGGAAATACTGTTTACATTTAAAAAGTTGTCAGTTGTTGTTGGAAGAAATGGTAGAGATAGTATTTTCAAATGATATTACTGTGATTGAATCAAACTATCAAGATACACTCAGTCCACATAAGGTATGTCAAAAGAGATCTAAATTAGAGTTTAATGGGTGTGGAAAGTTTAATACACAAAATTATACATATTATTTATTTTTCACACAAATGGAACAAAGCATATGGTTTACCCCAGCTTTTATATCTATTAGTATTTTAGAAATAATTCAGTTCAAAATTTATTAAGCATGTAAAATGATTTTACTCAGCTTTTTATTTCATCTATATAATCTCTTTTGTTTGGATACTATCAATATTATGATACATATTAATCTTAAAATCATAGAATTTTTAGCACCTCAAAGGACTCTCAAGGTCCCTGGTCCAACTCCTTTATTTTACTTTTTCAATAAAAACTCATTAGGAAAATAATCCTATTTTCCACATTCATTTCTAAAAGAAACACAGGTTTCTAGGCTCTCATCTAGCCCAGCTCTGTCAATGAAAGGAATGACCTTGACTTGAACTGCAGAAAGTAAATGAAAGGAAAGTTTACTGAAAAAGTTTAGTAAGGATATAGAAGATTAATGCATATATTTGTGTTGGATACCCTTCCCTGTGCTGCATATTCAAAGTGATGGAATGATGTTATTTATTATATTTTTCAGATCATTTACAATGTTAATTTATATGAGTTTGATATCGCTTTTGTCTTTTAGTTGTGTGTTATTCTGAAAAGTCCCTGGGGAAGCAAAGGATTTATATGCTTTGTGTACACGTTCTGCAGACTAAGCGATCTGGCATAATTATTTTTGGCACTTGCTAACTGATTAAAACATCCAATTTAACTCATGATCAGTAAGATTAAACCTTTTTAATATACCTCAAAAGTAAATTATCATTTACTACTCAAACATCCCTTTCTGCACATGTCCCCAATAAAGCTGTTCTTTTTCCATTAATGTACCTTTTAACGAGGATTCCCTTTTATTTCTTCCTTCGGGCAAAACTGCCTTATTCTTTACAGAGAGGTAGGAACAAAGATGAGATGGAGGCGCACTATATAAGTACGTGGGTTTCTGATGTTGTACCAATTACAAGTCTGTGTTTTTGTTGTACTTGGTAAAGATTTGCAGTTCAAGAAAACACATCCCGGCTTTGTGTTTATTTGATGTACAGATAAATGAGAAATGTTAGAAGGAAATACTTGAAAAAAATCATTTACATGACTTGGAAAAAAACTGTCATCTTTTATTTAGTTTAAATTAGTTACTTTTAAAAATGTGTTACATTTCCATCTTTCAGTGAACCCTGTTTAACAGAATATCCACAACACATTTCAATATTCCAGTGATTTGAAGGGGGTAAGTGTTCCCAAAGATTAAAAAGAGCATGATATAATCATAAATTAGAATAATTACGATTTGCATGTCCTCTAAGGGTCTGCTGAGGACCCTGGTGGTGGTTCATCACTATAATGAGAGAGGAGGAAAGTAAAATGCAATAGATAACACTCATTGGCTAAGTTAGACCTTCAAAGCGCTTTGAATCTGTCACAGGTGTAAGCACCTCACACGGAGGGAGGTGGGGGAAATCTGATTAGTAAACCCTCCTGTGTGGACGCTAGAGTGTCACTGTGTACAAGTGTCGTAGTTACTGCCTTTTATGCAGGGGATTAACATCAAATGAAAGAAGAATTATGGAGTAAGGCTTTAGATAGAAAATAGGTCAAGTCAATGCAATAAATATCCTGTCCAAATTTTGATCCAGATTTACAAATACTTCACCAGATTGCTAATAAGCCTGTAGCCCTGTATGTAAATATTTGAACAGTATGAAAAATGAATCTGAGTTAAACAGCACTACTATGCCCCAAATAGGTTGAACTACTGAAATATTGTCATAAACCAAGCAGAAGAGACACTTTTCTAAAATATGTGGTAGATAGACCAAAAACATTGCCAAAAGTTGTTTCCTAAATTGTCAGAAAATCAAAATCTCAAAGTGGAGTAAATATAGCAGTTGGTTACACAAATTCTAAGAGCTAGAAGAAGTAAGCTTACAAAAACTTTGCATAGATTTCCCATTCTTAGATCTGTAAGTACTGGAGTCTTTGGGAAATACCAAGGAAAAAATTAGCCACTCCTAAAAATATCCTTAAAATTACCATATACATTGGGGGTTCTCCCCTCCATGATATATTCCAGACATGGGAATATCTTGGGGAGCCACTGATAAGTGTAATTTTTTATTAGTCAGGTTTGTGCCAGCACTCTGGACCTTAGGGGGGCTGCACATATACATAAGCTCAGTGGACAACATTCTCTCCATCTCTCCCTTTCACATAAAATTGGAGAATAATTTCCTGTTAGACTACAACAGATGAATCCCTAGGTTAGTTGTATTAGTTTCAACAGTTACTAAAGCTTGCTTAAGACTTAGCACATTTTCATTGTACAATTGAAACTAATTTATGGTCTTGATCTTTTTTCCCCCTTAACTTTAGGCTAACTCTGAGACTGTAAAGATTTCAAGTAAAAGCATTTGTTTTAAAAATGAAAATAATAATAATAATGTTCTTCTTTCTTTCCTCTGGTTCTAGCAGTGCAATGATTATACCAAATTTCTAATATACAGTATTTACTTAATATTAATTGATGAAATACTAATGGGCATCCTTTTCTAATAAGAAGCCAGTTCAATTACTGATCACACCATCTATTAAAAGACAATATTCTATCACTTTCCAAGTGTGTGATTTATTTTTAACCAGGAATGAAAACTTAACTTTGAACATGGGAGAGGGTAAGCCTGTTCTGCCTCAATTATCATCAATTGGCAACTTTTGGTACAGGTGCCAAAGAGAGAACAAGAATAAATGTCCCAAGCCTTGGTAGTTAGGGTCTGATCATAAGTGTTGTGGTGTAGAATTCATGGATTATTCATGTGTAATTACAGATAGCTATTGTGCTCCTTTAAATCATCCCTATGGCCCATTATGGCCCATAACAACTGAAATAGCAATTGTCATAGTAAGGTTTGGGCTCTGTCACAGAGTGTGGACTCTAATCAATAATGATGAATGGTAAAATTTTACATCAAGCAGTCCAAAGTCTGGTTGGTCCCCCTCCATAAATCTGTGGAAACACCACACAGAGCAGTTGCAGGGTCTGGAAATTTAAAAGCCAACGCTCGCCTTACCCCCTACAACCATTTACCTCTGTAAAAGTTAAAAAAAAAGGGGCGAGGGAGAGGGAGAAAAGGAAATGCTCAATACATCAATTCCAATAATTCACATGCTGTTAGAAGAATTTTCCTCCTATTTAAATGGGAGTGAACCCTAGGTTGTTTTCAAGGTCAATTTCAGGTGAAAGGGGGGTCATCTGGAGGTCACTTCAGCTCCCATGCAGGTCAATACCGCCTCTTCACTTACATAGCAGACAAGCTGCTCACACCCAATCAATCCACCAACGCTGCTGCTGCACCCAGCGTAATGAACAGTGAATAAATGTAGCCTATCATCACAAAACATGCTTTTTAAGTACCTTTCCTTTTCATGTAAAACCTCTCGCTGTCAAATTCTACATTCACTCATCCAGCAGTGAGTAGCAAAAGTGAGAAATCAGACTCTCATTGGGGTTGGTAAAAGGTCACAGCTGACAGACACGGAGGTTAAACTGCCGAGTTAAAATACTGTTCATTACCCACTGCAGCTTTTTGCTAACTACACTTCTTTGTGTTATAGTCAAGCAGTGCATCAATATGCTCCTCCTCCTAATTTATTAGCAATTGTTGAGTTGTATGAGGTGGGGGCTCAAAGTAAAATTGATGTGCTATACATGGCATATATAAAGTGTATATATAAGTATAAATATATATATATTTGCATTTACTTTTGAATACTTGTTATTTCTCATCTCTTTTCACAGTCAGCACCCTATACAGCATTGTGTCTACCTGCTTGAGATGCACCCTAATTATTAATGAAGCATAATTCCTAATATCAGAAGAGACTGGGTAACATGAAATCCAAAGGCCCAGGATCAGTTGTTTAGGAAGAGACTTTATTAAAAAAATTTTTCTTAAAATAATTGTGTATGAGACAATATTTTTCAATCAAAACACTTTGGTTAAATATATGAAAACCTATAATTTACACCAAAAGCATGCAAAAATGTGTTAAGTGTATACAGTGTTTCAAAATCCAATTTATTAAAAATGATCAGATAGTCTTATGCTGACAAGGTTGGCACCTATCAAACACATTGTCAGTCCAGAATAGAATCTGTTAGTTTTCCAGAGAAGTGTGTAGTACCTACATTTTTACATTAATATTGATGTAGTCAAAAGAACCTTTAATAGCGGTGAGTAATCACTGGAGTTTAAATGGAAACAGTACTTTTTAAAAATCCAGTTGACTAAATGAAATGGTTTGTTGTGAAATCTGAATGGATTAGAACAATTTTCTAAAAATGAAATTTTATTCTTTGATTAATTAACATGTAGGTGGGATTCCCTTTATTAAAATGCAGAGGCTTTGTATTTAAAGGTAACAATATAAAAACAAGTCGTAGACTGTTCCAGTACAAAATCAGAAATCATGAATAAAATAAAGGTTTATTTACATGCTCTCTACAACAAAAATTTGACTCAACAAAATTACCATTATCTATTTACATCTTTAAAAAATGCTTTGTGAGATTTATTCTAGGAAAAAATATATCTTTTTCCCCCCTCTATGTGCCTTCTCTCTCAGTGGGACTGAAAATAAAATGTTATGACTTAAATCACAAGAGGCTAACATCATTTTTAGCAACAAGGGCTGCATAATTTCAAGACTATGAGTGAGTGGCTGACTTTAACTAAAATGTTTCAGTTCTCTGCGTATATAGGTACATAAATAATTCAGAATTAATCCCTGCAGAGGGGACAATGGGAATCGTAAATTATCCATGTGCCGTCCTCAACATTAGAGGCAATGAACCTATAGTAACAAACTATGAGTGTTACTCATTACATACATTTCACAGACACCTTAACCTTTTGAATATTAATTTCCCTCTGCAGCTTGTAGCTAGGCGGTATCTTTTTTTTTTTTTCCTTCTCATTTCTCTTGGCTTCATTTCCTTCTCTCTCTCTTTCATGTAATCTCCTAAACCATAGTTAAACCGCAGCTACTGGGTGGAAGCATTGGAATACACTGATTTGTTACAGATAGGGTGGTTTTTCTTTCTTTTTTCATTTAGCTGCATGTTTTTCTGTAAAAATCCCTTAATATTATACGTAGCCCTTCTGTAGAATGTGAAGTGAGGTGTAACAGTCAGACTGTCTTTATGAAGGTAACACGATTGCAAATCTGGGCCGACGTGACTCCACTGGAGTTGACAATGAATGGCTTTTCAATTTAAAATATATAAATAAATAAATATAGATATTATAATATTTTTAACTAAGAGGATATTGCAGGATTGTCATAATTTCATCTGATGAAAATAAAGTTAAAAAGAGATATAATTGATCTTAATTATAAAATATATTAGGTATTTAACTGTGAAGTTAGGGATTTTATTTTTTAAAAAATACTTAATGATAATAATTGCTGTTATCTTTTTGTCTCCAAATTACCCTCCCAGTTATAACTGTAATTGAACAATAATAAAGAAATTAATAAATACAAATAAATTATCCTCCTAATTAAAAATTCTGATCAACTTTATAACACTTATTTTGAATGATGTAGAGAATAAAGAAATAGTTGTTTCTAGTGCAATTCATCATGCCCCATTCCTATATAATGGTAAGATAAATTGAATTATTTATCATGAAAAATTCCATAATAAAATTTATAAAATAAATATATATGTGAATATATATATTTATGTATTTACATACATAAATATACACATGCATGCATGTATTATATATGAGGTCTGTCCAGAAAAAGTCCAGCCATTTGTAATATAATGAGAACAGTTTGCGTGACATCCATGTAATCTGGCAGCCAAGGAGAGTGAACTAGAATATGTATGCATAAACAACGATCATTTCACAGTACTAATCAGTGGGGGCAGTAGATGCCATTGAGTGAGCATGTGTACTGTGTGGCCATGGCATTCAAAATGACTAAGTAGAGCAACAAATCTGCATCGAATTTTGTGTTAAGCTTGAACATTCCTCTGCAGAAACTATTTGGGTGATTCAGAAGGCCACAGCTATGATCACCCAGGTGACTCAGCCTCCCTACAGCCCAGGTTTGGCGCCCTGTGACCTCTGGCTTTTCCCAAAATTAAAATCACCTTTGAAAGGGAAGCAATTGCAGACCTTCCATGAGATTCAGGAAAATACAACCGGGCAGCTGACGGTGATTGGGAGAATTGTGTGAGGTCCCAAGGGGCCTACTTTGAAGGGGATTGAGATGTCATTGTCCTATGTACAATGTTCCTTGTATCTCATGTCTTCTTCACTAAATGCCTCTCTTTTTCACATTATGTAGCTGGATATTTTCTGGGCAGACTTTAGTATATGTGAATTTATAGGAAGTGAATTACAAATCCCAGGACTCATCTGATCTACACATAATATGAAGGGGCACCAACAGACATACCTGGAATGAAGTTCAACAAAATTGTTTCAGCACCAGGCTTTCAGATTAAAAAAAAATTGTTTACACTATTAGAGTTGTACCCACTTGCCTGCCTTTTCTGACCTCCACTGAGCCCTCACTCCCCCTTCCCTCAGCCCATCACTTCACCATTGTCTTATGTTCATGGGGCATGTATGTGTGCTCTTTAGTTAATCCCTTCACATTCTTTTTTGCAGCCTCCCCTCCCTCTTTCTTCCAACTAGGTCTGTTCCATGTATCTATGCCTGTTTCTATTTTGTTCATTAGTTTATTTTGTTCATTAGATTCCACATATAAGTGAGATCATGTGATATTTGTCTTTCACTGACTGGCTTATTTCACTTAGCATAACAGTCTCCAGGTCCCTCCACGCTGTCACAGTGGGTAAAATTTTTTTACTGCTGTGTAGTATTCTATTGTGTAAATGTACCACAGCATTTTCATCAACTTATTCTACTAATGGGCACATGGGCTGTTTCCATATCTTGGCTCTTGTAAATAATGCAGCTATGAACACAGGGGTGTATATATTCTTTCAAATTGCTGTTTTGGGTTATGTAGGGTATATGCCCAGAAGTGGGATCGCTAGGTCAAAGGCAGTTCAACTTTTAAAGTTTTGAAGAAACTCCATATTGTTTTCCACTATGGCTGCACCATCTGCATTCCCATCAACAGTGCACGAGGGTTCCCTTTTCTCCACATCCTCATCAGTGCTGTTTGTTGATTTATTGAAAGTAGCCATTCTGGCAGGTTTAAGGTGACATTTCATGGTGGTTTTAATTTTCATCTCTCTGATGATCAGTGACATTCAGCATTTTTTAATATGTCTATCAGCTGTCAGTATATCCTCTTTGGAGAAGTGTCTATTCATGTCCTTTGACCTTTTCTAAATTGGGTTGTTTGTCTTCCTGGTATTGAGATGTATAAGTTCTTTATGTATTTAGGAAATTAAACCCTTATTAGGCAAATAGTTCTTCCATACAGTGGGTTACCTTTTCATTTGTTGATGGTTTCTTTAGCTGTGCAGAAGCTTTTTTTTTTTAATTGTTATTGTTGTTCAATTACAGTTGTCTGCATTTTCTCCCCACCCCTCCACCCCACTCCAGCCAACCCCACCTCCCTCCCCTGCCTCCATCCTGCTCCTTGATTTTGTCCATGTGTCCTTTATAGTAGTTCCTGAAAACCCATCTCCCCACTAACCCCTCCCCGCTCCCCTCTGGTTATATTTTGTTTGCTTTTTTCTTCTGTTGATTATGTTCCAGTTAAAGGTGAGATCATATGGTATTTGTCCCTCACAGCCTGGCTTATTTCACTTAGCATAATGCTCTCCAGTTCCATCCATGCTGTTGCAAAGGGTAGGAGCTCTTTCTTTCTCTCTGCTGTGTAGAATTCCATTGTGTAAATGTACCATAGTTTTTGGATCCACTCATTTGCTGATGGGCACTTAGGTTGCTTCCAGTACTTGGCTATTGTAAATTGTGCTGCTATGAACATTGGGGTGCATGGGTTCTTTTGGATTATTAGGGTATAATCCCAGCAGTGGAATTGCTGGGTCAAAGCTGTGCAGAAGCTTTTTAATTTGTGATAGTCCCATTGGCTTATTCTTTCCTTTGTTTCCTGTGCTCTACAAACATTTTGGCAAAAATATTGCTATGTGAGATAGCTGCAACTTTACTGCATATGTTTTCTTCTAGGATTTTTAGGGTTTTGTGACTTACATTTAAGTCTTGCATCAATTTTGAGGTTTTCTTGTGTATGGTGCAAGTTGGTGGTCTAGTTTCATTTTTTTTTGCATATACCTATTCTCCCAACAAAATTTATTGGAGACTGTTGTTACTCCATTGTATGCTCTTGCTTCCTTTGTCAAATATTTTAACATGCCTTTCCTTGCATAATTGAATGACTTGTTCTTTTATCTTTCAGGCCTTCCATTGGTGCCTAATTTAAAATTATAAACCCACCAATATCCAATATCTCTCTTAGTTTTCTTTCTTCCTTTATTTACCTCTGAAGCCCTTTTTTGCTCTCATATATCACATAGTGTGCTGGTTTATGTACTTTTTGCCCAGGCTGCAAGGTCTTTGAGGGCAGGGAGTTTTGTCACCTTTGTTCACTGATCTGTCCTGAATGCCTCAGAAATGGTAGGCAATCAATAAATACGTTAAAGGAGTGACATGTGGTAGTACATTTGAGGTGTCAAGGACTATGTGAGAATCTCTCTAGTACTGTTGGGCCTAATTATAACATGAATCTAAGGCAATGCTTCTTTCTCTTTTTATGGCATTCCCCTGCCCCCCTTATGTTACCTTTGGTCATTCATTGCCTTTAGACTCTCCCTGCAAGTGCATTTTTTAAAATTAAAACTTGCTCTCAGTAAAAGCCTGATATTACTCATTTACAAATTATACTTATATAAAATGTATTTTAAGCCTTATCTCATATTATAGAATTGAAGAATTTGTTTTCTGTTAAAGAAATTTCAATATAAACAATTAAGTTAGAAGAAGTATTGTTTTGTTTTGCTTTAATTTAGTTTAGTGGATGCTCATTTTTGATCTTCAGTTCATGTTTTGTGAATGTCCATTCCTCTCACCTACATAAAAGAACAACCCTATTCTATGGCTTATTTGAATAGACTGGAAGCAACCTTAAAACCAGCTGGTGTGTGGCCACCAGGCACACTGCACACATCCCCCCCACCTTACCTGCCCCCACATGGACACTTTCTCACAGAAGATGAGAAACTAAATCTTAGTGTTTTGAATGTCATAAGAAATTACACTTTCTTATTAAAAGGTAGACTTTTTTTCCTGATTTCCAAAGAATTATTTGAATTTATTGAAGACCTAGCTTTTATTTAGGAAATTATATTTTCAGTTGTAAAGAAAATCAAAGAAGAAGCTTTATCTCAAAAACTTGGGCCATTTGCCCCAGTTTTAACCCAGGAGAGAATTGGCTATTTTTGTGGAACTGAGTTTTATATTTTATTCCATAATTTTGGCATCAACAATATTGATATAAAATTATGCTTATAAAATCACAATTCAAGGAACATATGTATAAAGGACCCATGGACAAAGCCAAAGATGGGTAGGATTGAGGGTTGGAGATGGGGGTGGGTGGGGCAGGGAAAATGTGGCAGGAAAATGAAGACAACTGTACTTGAACCACAATTTAAATAAATAAATAAATAAACAAATAAATAAATAAATCACAATTCATAAAAACAACATTGATTCTTTTATAACCCAACTTTTATAAAAAATCTAACTAAACTGCTAAACCCCATATTTTTCTGGGCTTCTGAAAGCAAAGGCCCAAAACATAAATAAATAGTAGCCTTTCTATACCAAGCTGTATGTTACTTGAATGTATTTTGGGGGACATTCCCCCTTTCAACCTAATTCTTTTTCTAAGTAGCAGAAGTGATCATTACTTAGTGAAGAATGACAGTGTTATCACAGGAATAAATCTCAGTACTTAATCACAGTTGTGTAAGCGTACCATTTTAATATTCTATAATTGTACTTAGATTCTTCTCCAAGTCTTCATTTGGAAGATAATGTCAGCCTTTCAGGGTGACCCCTATCCATTACTATGGGTAGAAATTTGCATTTCTGGGAGTTAGACATGGACAAGGCTTTGGGATGGGGTGAGGCAACTTGATACCCCCATTGCCATCACCTAAGCTGGTATTGGCAGTGATATCTATGTTCCTAGTGAGTTTGGCTTTTACCAAGCATATCCCTCCTGTACTACCCTTCCCTTCTGAATCTACATGGGTCTCTTTCTCTCCTAGCTGCTTTAGTGACCTCGTTGAGGCACAAGGTATTGCTTTTCTTTCTTTCTTTTTCCTTTCTGTAGGGCCACAGGAAACTTCCAGCTGTCCCTCTGACTTATTGGACCATGGTTTATGTCAAGACATAAATAAATGGCAGACACCCCACTGAGCCATTTCTATTCTCCCTCTCCTGCACCATTCATTCTGGCTGAGAGGGTAACTCTAGGGTGGTACAGATTCTCTGATTCCTACATTAAATGTGAGCTATGAGTACGAATCCTTTTTGTCCTTTGTTTTCCCAAACCCATTTAAACACAGTTCCCTGCTTCCCTTCATCTTCTCTCATTACTCCCTTGAGGAGCAGGATACTGGGTCCTAATTGTAAAATGGACTTTTAGGATAGAATTACTTAAAGTACTTACAAAAATTCCTCCTGATTCCATCAGACGTTTTAGAAAACACTATTACAGAATGAGTGTATTTATCTACCCAATCAGCTATTAAGTTAAAATGAGTATCACTGTGACATTTTGTTACTCTGCAATGAGATATGAGATGTGTGAGACAGTCACTTCAGTGTGGAGCAGAAGGGAATAGAGCACATTGTCTTTCTGTAGAAAATAACAAGAGCAGAGGGGAAAGCAGACATCTATATGGCTTTCCTTAGCGTATCCTTGAGAAGTACAGAGTAGTAGAAAATGATTTCAAAATGAGGAAACCAACTCAGAAGAGTTCCAAGTTACAACTTTCTGAGCAGCCAGGTATCCCTCAGTCAAGAGGAAACTAGTTTTATTAATTCCTAGTTTTCTTAGAAGGATCATTTTTAATGATAGTCAAACTATGATTTAGCAGGTAGAGATCTTCTTGTGAAACATAGGTGTGTAGTATCTCAAAAATCATCCTCATTCAGTAGGAAAAGAAAAGAATGATTGAACATATATCTTGGTTATTCATGCTCATCATTTTTCCTCCCCACACCCAAATATATGGATATAGGTGCTATGTATCCATTTTTTAATATCTTCTTTTAAAAGTTAGTTAATTAAGAGCTAAAGAGAAAACAGTTGTTAGCAAACTTGTTATTTAGTCACAGTCCACAAGCAAAGATTTAGTAATCTGTTTAAAACATCCTCACGACACTTCAAATTGAGTGATCCTGTTATAAGTGGATCCAAAAAGGTGAGAAAGTGCAATGTTTTTTATAAAATTAAAGTTGTGATATGTAGAATTTTCAAATTATTAAAATTTATATTCACATTTAAATCATATCCATTTCTATGAATAGGAGAGCCAGGGTAATTTGGGCTATATAATGGAAACCATATTGCAAGGGACTCTTTCTGTGTGTAGTATGAAATCAACACACCAATGTTCTAGCCATTTTCAGTACTTTGCACACAGTGCATGCTAAATAAATGCTTGCTGAATCACTTTAGAAAACCATCCCTCCCCATACCCATAACTGCCCACAAATTATTCTTCCTGAAGGATTTTAGGTAAATCTCTAAGGACATACCCTCCTTTGTAGTATAGTCTATTGGCTAAAAACATGATACTGTAATCACATAAATAAAATAATAATAATCTCCAAATGCATGGCAGAGTTAACATAACTAGACACACAATGGTTTTTCTGTACATTAGGTGAATAGATACAAGAACGTGTGTACTGAGACCATGAAGCTGCGTAAGCATCTGAAGCTGCAAGTGATGCCACAGAGATGAATATATATATTTATATTTAAAATATATATATTTGTATAAGTATATGATATATACACACATATATACAAACATTATATGTATATATGTATAGACACATAATATATATGTGTGTATGTATATATAAAAGATATAGCAGCTGGTGACATCAAATGAAGTATTTACTTATTTCTCAATTGTGACATGTTTTGTTCCCATTTAGAGGCTGGACAATGACTACCATCAACTACTTAAAACTTAAGTGTCCTGTAAAAATAAATATCTGAGTTATGGTATTATAGAGAAATGAGTATGAGTCAATATAATGTTAACTTAAATAGTTATGGTATCTTTGGTCACAGACAAGAAAATACAGAGATTGACAAAAGTACCATTTTCTTTGCTTACACAATTGTTAATATAAAACTCTACTCAAAATGCAAATTATTTAGCAATGATGATGCAAAGCAAATCTAGATGATGTTTTCTATGATATATTAATGCATTCTTAACATATTGGAAGTAATAATATTACATATTACATTAGAATAATGTGTGATAATGTTATATGAAAACTTTTAGTGAAATTAATAAAAATGCATTCTTTTAAAAATCAAACTTTTTTACAAAGAAAAATAACTTAAAAATTTTATAATTGTGACATACAACCTCTAGGATATTCTAGAAATGGTATCAAATTAACACTAAATTTTTCCTTGTCCCATGTTTACCCTTATAATCTCACGATCTACCATGATCGAACAGTGTGCCCAAGGCTATTGCTTCTTTGAGATGGTATTTCTGGGAATGACCTTATAATACTATTGGACATATTATTGCTGCCAACACTTGATAATAGTGCATGGAGAAATGGCTAGGACTTTATTGTAAGAACTAGGCAAAACTATTTGAAAATGTTAAAAATTAGAGGCTCCTGAGGTTTAATTCTTCCATTCCTTATGTACATGTATGTACACATACACATAAACACACATGACGTTCCAAGAAAATCAACTTCCAGAGATCAAATACTGTATTATAAACATGGGAGTACAATTCATTGAATGATACCCATGTAAAATCCTGTATTCAGTATCTATCTCTTGAGGTATTTAGAACTTGAAGGTTTTTTACAAAATTGACACCAATAATACTCCACCAACGTTGGTGTTATAGAACATCCACATTATATAATTTTTTTTCTAGTGCCCGATTTCTGAAGACCTCAGGTTCATTTGAATTCTTCTTTCTTAAAGCTCATGGATGTACTAAATGACTGAACAATATCTTTAAAATTGATGATTCAGCCCTGGCTAGTGTGGCTCAGTGGATTCAGCACCAGCCTCTGAATCAAAGGGTTGCAGGTTTGATTCCCAGTCAGGGAAGGTTCCCTACTGGGGACCTGAGTTGCAGACAAGGTCCCCAGTAGGGGGCACATGAGAGGCAACCACACATTGATGTTTCTCTCCCTTTCTCCCTCCCTCCCCCCCTAAAAATAAATAAATAAAAATCTTTAAGAAAATTGATGAGGCAACTAGAGAATCTGATGAAGCAAAGTTCATCTACTCAACATTTTCCATAACCGGTCTTGGGTCAGAAAGTTGAAAAAAGTAACAGATCAAATAGCTATTGGGGGTATTTCTTCAGGGTATCATTCAGTAGATAGAAGAAACCAATGCCAATTTATTGAGTTAATAAAAAATCCAAGATTAGTTGAAATTTCAATATAAAATTCTGAGTTCTAACAAATGCTTCAGGCTTAAACTAGGTAGCAGTAACTGTCCATTACCTCCATGGAATTAGACTACAAGTTCCTTTATAGCAGAAATCTTACCTTCATAATGATTATCCCTGACATCCATTTTATAGTAGACGTTCAATTCATATCAGCTGAACTGATGAATATATGAGTGAATAAATGATATTAAAAAAGCAATTGAAATATTTTTTCAGTTTATCATCAAGTTCCAAGCGCTTTAAAGTTTTACCTATCAAGACACATTCTATTACACAGCATAATGTGAGAATAAAATAGCTAAAGACATAATACATGTCATATTTGCAAATGGTACTCATTCAAAATAAATCTTTGCCTCATTGGCAAATATGAATCAAATTAGTTTTATCTTTTCAAAATGTCATAATGTATATATTGACTCTCAAATGTTTCATTTATTTGGGTGATGCTTTTTATTTTCTTAATCTTGCTCTAAATTTATGTTAAAATTAAACACAGAGTACATTTTTTTACTCAGAGAAAATTCTTAAGTAAATAGAAAACTATTATGTGGTGAAAGAAAACTTTAAAATCTATGGTTGAATATTTATTTGTACTTATATTAAATGAGCGCAAGATATTAATAATTGTGAGCTTAAAAAGGTTAAATCAAGTAAACACACCTGCCTGAGACTTACAGATTATGCAGTTTTCCTTCTTAGAGAAAGAAATCCTCATAAACCATAGTTCAATTATTCAATTTTACATACTAATTATGGAAACTACTTATTTCTTGGCCTCAAGCAGTAGGTGCCATGTCTCAGCAAGGTGGCACAAAATTTGTCACATTATATTGTTTATTTTATTCCATGTAAGTATTTTTGGACAACAAAATAAATAGAAATTCCTGCATTCATCATGTTAAAGATGTGCACCATTTCTGATATGTGAGCTTTGGTTCATATCTTCCTTTACATAAGGGTGTAGGATATGCTTTTTCTCCTCTGGGACAGTGAAAACACAGAATGATAGTAATTGGAACATAACTATAAACATGTTTTCTCATAATAAAAGCTGTTAATGAAATTAAAATTAAATTGGGCCAATAGCTCATATTTTGAGAACTATCATTTGAGAGATTATACCTACTTCTTTCCTATATGGCACAAAAGGGACATGGCAAAGTAACACATTGAAATTAATGGCTTCCATAGCTTTTCAAATGTCCTCTGAAGGAGATGAAGATTCAGAGCCAAAATAAGCTCTTCAAAAATGTGTTTTAGATGGTTTTAAAGATTATAGAAAGGATTAATGAGATTGTATGTATGGAATGTTTTCCGTGTACCATGGAATCCTATGCTAAATATGTTTGTTATTAAATTTTTAAGCAAGTTCACAGAATCCATCTTTTATAGAATATGAAGTTCAAGGATGCAGAATTACTGGATAAGAGGTAAAGATTTTAGGACATGTTTCTATTTTATCTAAAATATTAACCTAGAAAAGCTGGCCTTTATATGCATTTATGGAATGGCTCTGCTTGCCATTTTTGCTTCTTTTTCCAGTAGTCTTCACTGAATTGTTTTAAAAACTTAATGAGAAGTTAGGTGCTTGCTATCTTACCTTATGAAAATATATTAATGTATTTTAAAGACAATAATCATAAATCATAAAATGATACTTTTTTATTAAACTATGTAGACTAATTACAGAGTATGGATTTAAAAGAAATTGGTGATAGATATTTGTTATTTATTAATTTGTGTGGATAATATCAGAAAAAATTTGAAATAACTATATTCCCATAATTTTTTTTATCACCTTTATATATAGTTAAGCATTTTGTGAAATCAAGGAGGGCAATATTTTGAGAATCATGTTTAATTTGAAACAATGGATCATTTTAAATATAGAAACATGAAGTAAAGTTAACAATGTTTATGTAATTAGAATTCAGAAACAAGTCCTGATTGGCATTTTTATAGCCAGGAGAGCCATTTTTTTTCAAAAGTTTAGATATCTCTAAACTATAGAAAGGACATGGATAAATACCATTCTAGTAATGTATTGCCTTATAATGACACATTCTCCAAAATAGCAATAGAAGTAGTTCAAGAGCTATAACATTAATTTTCTGTATTACAATGTGTAGAGTATCAATTACAATTACCTGATAATAAGAATCAAAATGACTAGGCAAATCTAAATAAGGGGTATATATATGTAAATTAAATCATTTAGCATAATTCTGCCTACTAAATGTTAGTTAAATTGGACTTTTAATGTTTTATCGATAAAGAATATTTTAGGCTATTTGAATTGTTATAAAATTGATAGAACATCAATTAGATTTCCTGGCTAAAATTCCCTTGTTGTTTCCTTCCACTGTATTTTAGGCAAAATAAAATTTATCGAGCTGGAGGGATGTTGTGATAGGCAATCCAACTGGAGAAAGATCATACTAGTAACACCAGTTGGGTCATAAAATAGATGGGTACACATGGTACAATATATCCAGTCCTGCTAATTTTGTGACTTGCCTTCATTTTATCCATAGTGTCTATTACTACTTAACATGTTATGTCTCCCCTTCCCACTAGACTGTGTACTCCACTGCTATAAGAACTGCATCTCTTTGTTCACTTATGGATCCTCAGACCCTGGTATGTAGCAGACTTTTAGAAAATATGTTTGACATCAAAATTCATATAGATGCATTTATGAAAATTATGCTGTTATAAGAGTAAAAAAGATATTGACATACATCACTTCCAATGTTTATCATAGGACTTCTCTCTTATGTTTTTTTCTCTTTATTTTACATGTATTAGTCTGTGAGGATGACTTCATAGAGTTTTAATCTCTACTGTATGTAACTCCTGGGTGTGGTAGTTCTGTAAAGACAGCAGAATTACTTTCTTTCCAAAATAGAGTCAATGATTACATTTAGTTTAGGTGTTCCAAGTGAGATGAAAATACTTATTTATGTGAAGCAAAAAGAGAAATGCCTAAATACATAGTAAGATTTGGGATGCTAGGTGATTAATTTACTTTGATTTAAATGATTGTAATATATAAAAGACTACTTTCATAATTTTACCTCACTGTCATTGATATTTAACACTCGTTTATAAATAATCAAAGACAACATACTTATCAATATCTTTCCAATAGATGTATTTCTTGTAATTTTTGTTATAATAGTGTATTCTTTGTCACTATTCAGAATGTCATCAGAAAATCTTGTTTGAACTTTGACAGTTAGAAATGAAACCCCATAAGTTCAGCTTATGCTTGGAGGAAAATCATATATTCTCATCTGACTTCATTCAAAATTTAAAGAAAACAAACATCTGTTATCTAATAAAATGTGGTCTCCTCAAGAATTCTTCTAGAATTGGTTCCACAAAATAGAGTTATTAGCTATTAGTAAAGATGTAGTATTTTACTCAATGGTACTTAATTTTTTAAAAAATTGTCCTCCAGTTAAAGAATTTTGAAGGTACCCACAAAATTTTAGCTAAGCCTCCTAGAACATAAAGTTTTAATTAATGTTTCATGAAAGAAGAAATTAGAATATTTTTAACTAAATTTAACTAATTCTTTGTATCATATTAATCAGATATTTTGATATCATGAATATATATCCAAAATGATATACTGGAAGTAATGATAATACTGGAGGTAGATGCAGAATTCTGGGTTTTATAATGAAGTTAAACATAAGCAAAATTGAAGTGGTATTTATTAGCATTTTCCTTCAATTGTCTGAGCATTTATATTAAAAGAGGTTTTTTGACAAACAGCTCAATTTTTATTGATTTTGAACAGAAACCAGTCTACAGTCATACCACCATGAACGTGCCCGATCTCGTCTGATTTTGAACATAATTCTCATATAAGCAAATTGGTAAAACTTTCTGTAGCGATAATTCAATTTTAATTCAGCCTATATAACTGGAAAACGATGCCATTTTAGCACAGGCATCATCACGATGAGTTCATTTGATCCACAATTTTACAATCCCATGTGTAATTAACATAACTGGTCTAGATTTTTCTTTCTTGTATTGTATAAATGAACTGGAGGTCTGTGGAACTCAAGCAGCACCCCTTTTTTTAATACTCACTTCCTAACTTAAAATAGCTGTATGATTTCTTTAATTCACTGACCATTTTTGTCATTATTTGTTTAGATAATCTCTATACCAAAATTAGAATTCATACTCCATATATAGCTATTTGCACATTAATTGCAACCTTCCAAATTGTTCATAGAATTATATAGATTTTTGAAAACATTGCAAATGACAAAGTAATGGGGGCATTTGTGCTGATTGTTAATATTTGACACATATTTAGCTGATAGTTACTTTAACTATATAGCCACTGTAGGGAACAGTATGACAGTTTCTCAAAGATTTAAAAATAGACTTACTTTATGATTGAGCAATTTCACTTCTGAGAACAGAGAGTAAAAAAAAAAAATCTGTATACCCATGTTTATAGCAGCATCATTCACAATAACCAAAAGGTGGAAGCAACCCCACTTCTCATCTACAGATGAGTGGATAAGCAAAATGCGGTCTCTACATACAATGGAATTTTATTCAACCTTAAAAAGAAAGGAAATTCTGGCACATGCTACAACTTGGATAAACCTTGAAGACATTATGCTGAGTGAAACAAGCTAGTCACCAAAGGACAAATACTATGTAATTTTACATATATGAGATATCTAGAGTAATCAAATTCATAGGGACAGAAAGTAGAATGGTGGTTTCCAGGGGCTGGTGGGGGGAGGAATAGGGAGTTATTGTTGAGTGGGTATAGTTGTGGATGGTGAAGAAGTTCTGGAGATGGACTGTGGCGATGGCTACACAACAATGTGAATGTACTTAATGCCACTTAACTGGACACTTAAAAATGATTACAATGGTAAATTTTATGTATATTTTACCTCAATTTAAAAAATGAAAAAATCCTTTAAAAAAGCTAGGGTATAAAGTTATTCACCAGCAGTTAAGTGAAGACTACAAGGAATCAGCTAATAACTTGTTCTTACATTAGACTGAACCTAGGTCATAAAGGTAAGCTTCTAGCTATTATATGGCCAACTTTATATCATTCAAGTCAAGCTTGAAAAAGCAAGTTTCAGATGTTGACTTTTGCTTTCCCCAGATATATGTGATCTTTGGAGGAGAAAAGGACAGCTTCAGGCCCTTGGTGTTGGCATTTTCATGTCTTTTTCAATACCACAACCATGCTGTGTCCTTTGGAGATGTTCTTTTACTGGACTGTTCCCCAATGAAACTAGGTCTTGAAGTGTCAATGGGATCAAGAGAGATCATAGGGTACCCCTCTAAATCTGCCTCTGGTTGATGTCAGTCCTGCTAGCCCTGTGGATTCTGGTCATAGCTGCCAACTTTCTCTTTGAAACTTCTTCCTTTTCATTATGTTTAGGTGCCTCTCAAGTCACTGAGCTTTGGTCCAGACTCAAAATCAAATTTCTTTTTTCTCATCTCTCCCTGACTGATCTCAGAGATATTACAAAGCACATTAAATCTCCAAAGAGAGACAGCACTTAAAAGTGTTATTTCACTTTTGTGTTAACTCACAAAAGTCAGTATCTCTCACTGATCACATATGAAAGAACCCTTAAAAAGAACAGTATCACATTTTAAAAAGTTAAAACATTTTAAACTGCTCTTCAGGGACTATCTTCTTTTAGACACTTCAACCTGATATAATGGTGGGGGTAGGTGGATAGAAGCTTGGTCTAAAAAATAATGATTAGCAAATTTAGAAAATTCTTTAAGTTTGGCTGGATACTCTTTGCTTTGTCAGAACTACTGCTATTGTGTATATTTCAACTTTAATTTGACCAATTCCAATTGCTCTATGAGTTTCTGTTATTGAAAACCTAGTTTTTTTTCTCTTGGATAAAAGAACTCATAATGATAGTACTGGGTATAGACAAAAAAAATGGTGTTCTCATAAATATGAAATTTAGGAATACTATTTTAGAAAAGGTATGCCATCTTCAAAAAAGTTAGGAGAACTAAATTTTATATCATAGAATGTTATCAAAGAAAGGGAAGTAAATCAGGTTGGCTAGTCCATAGAAATGATTATGGTGTAATTTTCTCTCAGAGAAGAGGATTTTGACTTTTACACACTTACCAAAACACTTGAACATCTTACTAAGTAGATAGAATTAATTCTCAGAAGAGTTAAGGTGTCCAACTTTCCCCAAATAGTATTTATTTGTAATACTTAAACTGTCATGGTGGAATCTATGTATTTTTAATTAGTTCATATAGCGTAGCATGGCATATTAAGTAGGTATGTGTTTAATAACCATTTTCATTATATCAAGGGAAAACTGAATAATTCTGTATTATTATTAAGAATTATCCACTATATATGGAATCTAACAAATTAAATTTAAAAAAAAACTTATAGAAATGAGATTAGATTTGTGGTTATCAAAGGTGGGGTTTGGAGGAGGGGAAATTGGAAAAAGGTGGTCAAATGGTACAAAGTTCCAGTGATAAATAAGTCGTAGGGAAGTAATGTATAACATGTTAACTGTAGTTACCACTGCTGTATAATACATGTGGAAGTTAAGATTGTAAGCCCTAAGAATTCTCATTACAAGGGGAATTTTTTTTCTTTGTCCATTTCTTTTTATTGTATCTTTAAGAGATGATGGATGTTAATGAAACATATTGTAGTAATCATTTTACAATATATTTAAGTCAAATATTTATATATTGTCACACCTTAAACTCATTCAGTGATGCATGTCAATTATATCTCAATACACCTGGGAAAACATATTTGCTCAACTGCATTGGGTAGAAGTGCCCTCACATTATTATTTCCTCTGCAATTTGATTGCTGTGTTCTGAGGAAGCTCTGGCAGACACTGTGACTCATTTTCCAAATCAAGTTTTGGATGAATTCTGAATCTATCCAGCTAATAATATTATAATCCTTCTGAAGAGTGCAACTGTCCTGTACTTTTGTGGTCTTAATTTTTATATCAGAAAGCCATCAGATATTACATCTGTCCTAAATTTGGGATATACCTCATACTAAGGACATTTACATCAAAATGCATGAGATGTGAGAGAATGTTTGCTTTTGTAAATGAATAATAGAAAATCAGATGTTGGATTGTGTTATCATCTAAGATTTATAAGCATATATGTGAAACAATATATCTAGTATCTAGAATTGTGCCTGTCACATCTTAGGTGCCTAATAAATAATTTGCTTAATGCTTGAATAAAAAGAAAAAAGAATCATCAATAGCTGGAAAGTCACATAGAGATGTGATTTCCATAAATTATTTCTTAGTACTTAAATCTCTCAAAGTAGGCATGAGAACTTTAAAAACATTGATTTTAACTTATTAGAATGTTGTGTGTGTGTATGTGTGAGATTTTCATTTTTTAATTTCCTGATCTTTGTGAAAGTGAACATAGTAAGAAGAGGGAATGTAGAAGCCAGATTTTGTCATACTTCCTGTGAAATATCACCACTAAAGTATTGCTGATACTCAACTAAGGTATTATCAAAAATTAAAGATATGATTATGATTTTATTATCTTATACATGGGAAAGCAAACTATCTATACAAAATATTTTTTCTTCAATAGTTTTTATTACTGGTATCAAATTGATATTTCTTTTTTGCTCCTGGGTATTAAGCAATTGCTAAAACTCTTTATATTTTAAACCTTAAGGTGATATGCATACAAGTATTTTTATCCTCAGAGTAACTTTTAAACTTTCATACCATTGGACAGAAAAGATTTCATATGTGATCTAAGAACACTCTTGGAGCTTACTAAGTTTTTATACATTTATATAATATGAGGGTTTAGTTCCTAATTCGATTTGCTCCAAGTCAGAACAGTTGACATTTTGATATTGATTTTCACATATTGAAATGTTTTTTACAAATTCCGCTTTCTAGCTGGCTCATTTGCACTGACTTTTTTTAGGTGGACAAGAATGTACCTCATTGAAAGTCTTTCCAAATTTTTAGATAACGTAAATTCAAGATTAAACTCAAATCTATGTACTTTAAAAAATCTATTTGAGAGCATAATAGAGTACAAATATTAGTACATCATGTTATAGATCAATATAATATCAGTGCCCCCTAAGTAGAGTTAACATAATTGGACAAATAATTTATATGGCTTATAAATGCAAAAAATGTTTACCTAGGATGCCATTTAAAGCTTATGAAGCTTAACTGTATGATAAACATAATGTCAGATAAAGAAATAAGTTAGCTCTAAAGTTATATAATTCAAAGCTGGCAGACAGTATGCTAGACCTGAAAGATTCATAAAATAAAATTTATTCCTTCAGGATTATCCTCTTGGTTATCCTAAAAGGGAATATATCTTACACAATAAATGATAAGTCTTCTAAATTAAATTTTTATATAAAATATGTATTTTAATTTTTGGAAAAGTAATAGTACTTTTTTCACATACATTGAATGAACTAATGTAAATTAATGTTTCTAGCAATAGTTGTTCTCACCAAAATTAACATGGAAATAGCTAACATTTTTTGAGCAATTATTATATGTCAGAGATTTTTATGCACTAACAAGTGTAAGCTTATTTAATACTTTAATGCTCTCAACAATCCTGTGTGGTAAATACCATTAAGAGATCATTTTGAACATAAGGAACTGGGGTACGGAGCTGGAAGAAAATTTCTCAAGGTAACGCAGCTCACGAGAGTTGGATTCAGAAACTATGCCCTTAACCAATGATTTATATCAAGCATAAAATAATCACAGGATTTCTCCTGATTTTTATTAACTATCCAATATTTGCAGGATTTATCCTGTGTCCTGGATGACTCTCTCTTCTCATTTGTGTTGCTTCTCCAGAGGGCGCATATTAAGATGAAAGTGAAAATTTTAGTTTATCATTTGAAATTTCTCATATTTTTCCCACGTAAAATAGAGCCAATGACAAACTGATTTCATAGTTTGTTTTGTTTTTGTTGTTTATATCATTTCATCAGGATTTTTGGTCCTATGTTGACATGACTCTACTGAAGTCGAAGCAAGAATACCCTGGGAGAAACGAAAGACTTGTACACATCTCAGGACTATGTGTATTTGTTCCCTAGGAAGTTGGTTTTCTTTTTTAAAAAAATATTTTCCTAATATATTCCTTAAATATACACTAGGAGTATATTTTATTGGGAAACTATGTTAAAATACATGAAATGTTGGGGTGATTAACTTATTACATCCACTCTTAGTATTTGTTTTCACACAAGCATGGTAAAATATGTGATATAGGATAAAGAAGGAAAAAACATTATTTCATTATTTTAGTTTAGAAATCTACAAAGTAAGAAGTCTGAGTAGAGCTGAAGATGAATGTTAGCTCTAGAAGGAAAAAGTGCTGAAATGAACAAAAGTTTTTTGTCAGGTAGTGTACTAAGTTTTATGCAATAAACCAATTAACAACAACAAAAAGCAATTTACACAGATGCCCCGTCAAACACTACAGGGGAAGTGCAGATGGGACACTATCAAGTAGCATAATGCTCTGGTACTCATTTATAAAATCCGCATAATTCGTCCAAACATCTGAAGCCCTGTAAAGAAACATATGCTAAAATTTTATATATATATATATTCAAATGCTCTCTTACATGCTGAAATATTTTTGAGCATGGGTGAAGTGCTATTTGTGGGTAGTATTTGCCTTGCACTTAGTAAAGTTTGGAAATGAAAACAAATCTACACACACAGGGAATTCCCTGGAATAGGCAATATATCTGCCTGATTCTGACCTCTACACTGTATTTTCAGTGTATTGCTCTTGATTGGATCAACATAGGATTACCTGAGTAGTTGACCATTCACTTATTTAAAGAGATGTGTGAAATTCAGGAGACTTTATACTGTAGAAAAATTTATTTCCCTTTTTAAATTATTCTGTTTTCAGGCTTCAAAAGCTCATTTTATTTAATTCATTCTGATGTGTCTTGTGTTATAATGTCTTTTGGCCTGATGTTTGAAGCAAAAGTCCCTAAATTTAATAATCACTGCTAACTGCACCCATGCACTTTCCTCTAATGATATTAGTGGGCAAATTTATATTGTTTTGCTTTATGCTTATCTTTTAAAGATGTATTTTTGAAAATGGCTCTAGTGCCCTGGGCAGTGTATAAAACAAACATTAACTAAATGCTTGATTTCTTTTCTCTGACTTATGTCTTATCATCTTTCATGCCAAGATTCTTGATGCTCTATTCTGATTTTACTCTTTTGCTTCTTTGTTTTCATAATGGTATAAACAACAACAACAACTAAAGCAAGAAGTGAAGTTGGGGGTTAGGTTTGGAGGCAGGGCATGAAAAGTCTCCAAGAATGTTGCTTCATTTGCCCTCCTATCTCTCAGCTACCTCTATTTAAACTGTACAATATGCAGTCTGATTGCCTTTGACCTTATTGGTTTCCCTTTCCAATGGGCACTAATAATTAATACAAAGCCACTGAGTGATGTGAATATATTCTCCATTGCATTGTTGAACATACTAAATAATTTAAAAGGCAGAGAAGACTCTCTAGTGCTTGGTGGGGGAGGTCAAACCATACCCATTGGGTGGGGGGAGGGGATTGGGATGTCTTTGCTTTTTTGTTTCTATTGAATGCTTTTCGGCTGTACAGCTGGAAAGGGCATTCCTATAGGACTTTAAAGGCAAAGTAGAAAAATGACATAAAAGCCTTGCTTGGATTTGATTGATGCACTCTCATATTTGAAGTTCACTCAGAGCTTTGTGCTAGAAGGCCTGGGTCACTCCATCCAGCACTCTAATGAGACTGTGTGTGAACACTTCCAGCTTTGTAGGCCTTGCTTTAATCAGAGATTGGAAAACACTCTGACTGATAGGCTCCAGAATCAGATCTAAACAGAAAATAACATGCTCGATTTGGCCTCTGAAGGTGGGTTGAGCAAATCTTTGTGATGTATTGGAGCATTTGCTGAGTGCAAGTGCACGTGGGGTGGTTCCTATTTCTGTCGGCAAATACAAATTTTTCACTCAGCAGGCGTAATCAGAGCTAACTCGAGAGGAGAAATAACAAAAACTCAACAGCCCTTAGCAACTCAGCATGGCATAGAGGGATTTAAGACTTTAGCATTTTATCTCCATCAGTATGAAAATGTATGAGGAAATCCGAACTTTGAAAGTGCGAATAAACACGTTTAGCACATTGCAAGCCACTGATTTTACAGGGTCTTTTTCCAGCACTTACAATTCTTTATCAATTTCACTTAAGACTTTCTAATTTCATACGACCTGTTTCCTAATTTGCACCAATTATACAACTGAACTCATTTGAGTGAGCAAAGGGTAATGTAAGTAGCATCTCCTATTGGGTTACTAGCAAACAATTATAGTCTGAAGTTTAAAATTTTGCACTGAATGACAAAAAATAGTGTCACTCACTGGTTGATAAATTATCCTCACCCTTCATGACCAATACTAGAATTCCGCAACAATCACCATTCATAGAGACCTGAATCAGAGGCCCTTCTGGAACTCACTTATAGAAATTTCTTACACATTTTTAAAAGTAATGCAATCATGAAACTAGTGCATAAAGGTTGAGTAGCTTAGCATGTTATTTTCACTAGCTGCTAAAAGCATACACTCAGTGCCTTTTTACATAATTTTGTTATTAGTTCTCACAATTGTGTAACTTTCTTGTCTCTATTAATGTCATTTCCTAGAAGCCTAGAATATCAAATCTTATTACTTTTTAATATTAAACCCATGTCCCTTTATCATGATGTCTGAAATATGAGATCCTTCTTGAAGTGCTATATACCAATGCTGCCCAAGCATCTATCAGTAAGGTGACCATGTATTTTATCATCCAGATTTAGATTTTTAAGACAAAAGGTCAGTATTGTTAATTATACCAAGGCAGCAGACATAGGGGATTGTACTGGAAAAACAAGGACATGTAGTATTCTACCTACAGGAAACTTTTTTTTAAGTGATGTAAAAGTCTTCTTAAAAATCTTAGGATGATGATATTTCTATTATGCAGGCTTTACTTACCATTTTTTACATAGTTAGTAGTCTTCAGTCAACTTTGTTTCCACAAGCACTCTAAAGATATGTGGCTGTATGTTTTATAGATTTCATAGCAATTAAAATTTTGGATGTAATAGTGCTTGAAAACCTTAAGGAAATGTCAACAACTAGCAAATACATGCCGCGCCTGTTTTTCCCCTAACACTCAGCCTGCCTACTGAAGTGACTAAAGTGAAACAAGTGGTTAAATAAATACTAACTTTTCTCCGAATCCAGAGTACTGAAAATATTTTCCTAATCAGAAAAGTGAGCATTAGACATCTAAATCAAGAGCAGGAAAGCAAATTACACATTCTGTACCCTGACTTACACTCTGACCTCACCTCATTCTAATTTTCTGCTTAATCACTGGGGATATTTATAATGAAACCAAAAACATAACCAGATTGGAGGATTCTGTCCCCATACTTCCTCTACAGGAACTAGCAATAAATGTACTCCTGTCAAAACTGTAAATTCTGGTATCACATATTCTGGGTAAATCTCTACTTTCACTAGGCATAGATACTCTCACCTTTTCCCTGGGTCTGTTTTCAGAACGCAGGTGAATTATTTGGTGCAAACTAAATGATTCTCTCCTCCTCTCTCCCTTTCTTCTTCTCTGCAACAGTGTTTGAAAATAACAAACCTGGAATGAGGAAATTTTGTATGCCATATCATTTTTTGGCTTTTATATTATACAATTTGCATAAATGTTTGCAAATATTTTATAAAATAATAGTTTACTGAATGAGTAAATAAACATAAAAATAAATTAAAAGGTTATTTCAAACATTCCCATGTATACTTATATGAATAATTATGCAAAAAAGTTTATAAATATGTTGTTTCTTCCTAAAGTGCTTTTTTTCAACATTGCCATTAACTTTAAAATTGAAAGGAAGATTTGTAAGTTATTGAGTGCTTTCTTTAGATTTTATCAGCTGGCAAGTATTCATGATTTGAAATATGCCACAATTGTTATCAGTTTGGGACATTTTTGTTTTAAGTAATTTTATGTGAAATATAGGTAATTTTTAAAACTTGGTAAGTATTAGTGAAACTAAAATGATTACAAAAGGATCATGTTCTCAGTAAAATGACAAAAGCTGAGTGCATATCAAAATATTATGGTGTTTAAGATGTGGAAGGTATATAGATGACTAAACTTGTTTATGTCATGTGCTTCCTAATTGTATCATTTCAACATAATTGTATCACTTCAGCATATTTCAGTTGACACATAAATACAGTAAATGTTGCATTGAAGTAATATGGTATAATTAATATACTATTTATATCCTTGACTATTTATTTTCCTTTTCTACTTCATTGTATCTAACTTCTGTTCATTCCCCCTTCTAAACTGCTGTCACACAAGGACTGCTTACTGCTCACTATGGTCCCTGCCACTGATTTCATTTGGAATAGTCATCTCTCCTGCATGAACCCTTTGCCTCTAGTCTCACCCTCTTCGATCCATTCTCTACATTGTTGTGAGAAAAAACTTCCTAAAATGCAAATCATTGATCATTTCCCTGCTTACAACTGTTTGAAATCTCCCTCCTTGCTCCCAGACAAAGCCGAGCTCATAATGTGGCTAACAACTTCCTTGATATTATGGCCCATGCTAACCAACGACTCTCACGCCAGTCCCTCTTCTTCCCCGCTTTGTACTCCTTCGATCATTTTCTCCAAACATTCTTTCTTTTCAGGCCGTCCCCTTATCCATCTCCAATAATTTAATTATTTTCATCCATTCAAGCTGTCTTGCCATCTGTCCTGATAACCTTCCATGATTTTTCAGATTTGGGTGAGGCATCTGTCCTATGTGTACTGATAGTTATGTACTCTTACTTTATTAGACTTGCCCACTTATTTATGTGAATCTGGCTATATTGTAAGCTTCATAATATCACTCACCTCTCTTGCCTTGTTCCCAGTAATAAGCCAGACTAAAATATAATGCCTGCTACATACTAGGTGTTCAATATTTATTTATCTACTTATTGAAACATTAACCTCTGTGAGAATTACTTGATATTAAAAACATACATTCCCATTTCATTAAGCACATTTTCCAACATGATTCTATGTAGAGATCTGGATTCAATTAGATGAAGTACTTAAAAAACAAATTCATCGTTTGATTTCAAACCTTTAGCAATCAGTCTTTGTTATGTTTCTTTTATTTGTCACATACACAATTTCATTCTCACCTGTGGGCAGAGCATAGAGGATGCATTTGAGGGCTAGACCAGCCACCTCGATAGGTTTTCATGAGTAGCCCAATAGTTTGCTTCTATACTATGAAATTCTAGAAACTTACAGTTAATACATTTAACTCAAGTTCCTTCTGCTCTATTATTTAATTATATAAATTATATTATTTAATTATATAAGTATGATAAATTACATATTGCTACCCAGGTCTGTGGACAATGTCCACTAGCTTTGAGTGAACTTCTGGGGAATTACCGCTAGGATAAGGAGAGAATCTGAAAGATCTAGTCACCACAGTTCTGGAAAATGCATAGAAAGAGAAGATAAATCCGCATTTTTATATATAACCAGGAAAAATCTTATTAAATTACATGTTTCTCTTTGTGTAAATTACAGTCATTTTAGGATAAGTCAGTTGATCAGTTGCCATGTTATCTACATGGAGTTGACTTACTAAAACCAATTGCTTCTTTCCGTTTGACTTTAGTTGTCAAAGTCTGACAAAATGAAAATCGTTCTAAAAAGGTTTTTTAAGTGCTTTTAATTTATTTGTACAGAAATATAAGTTTTCTAATAGCATTAATAGGTGTATAGTTTAAGAAAGTCCCAAACTATTTTAGTTTTAAACTAAAAATTCAGGATGTTTTCAAAGGTCAGATTGATTATGAAAGAATTATCATGCTTTTTTAAAAAAAGCAATATAAAATAAATAATATAAAAAAGTAATAAGAACATCATTATAGAGGTTGCTCATGTGGGTTAATGAGATACCTTATTACATAGAGGACTTGATATTTGGTAAAGAAATAGAAATTAAAATCAGAAGAAATCAAACTTGTTTTTTTGTACTTTATTTAATCCCTTCTTATTTGTTTTTCTTTTTAGGAAATGCAACTTGTTCTTTTAATCAATATACCTTATCTATTGTGTCATAAGATGATACGGAAAAAAACACTAATGACAAATGAATGAGCTGATTAATTTTTTCTAATAAACTCTTACTAAATATTTCTAGTAAAATATTCTAGCTTTCAAGATACATTTTAAGTTTTCTCAATTTCAGCAAATTGTAGAAAGCAATTAGATTGTGGTTACAAGGGATAAAAAGGTACAAGTGGTAAAAATAGGACTTATGATGATTAAACTAGAGGGAGGAGAAACTGAAATAAGTTGTTGTTTCCTTTCCAGAGAAAAGACTTCCCGTGTTTCTAAATCGAGCGGGGAACGGGGGTGAAAGCAAAGGTCTAACTGCCATGTAAACTCATTTTAAATGTCATGTCTTATTAGAACCCTAATAATCAGAATGCCTATTTCCCCCTTTTACTTGAGCCATCAAATTTGTCAAAATTTTATGATAATTCATTCCATCATTCCTTAGACATTTAAATGACAGACAGCCATAGTAAAGGGGAAAAAAGCCTCTGTAATTCTACTCCTTGCGTTAAGACTGCCTCCAGAGAGGTTTGAAAAAGATTTTGTAACATGGCATGAACAGCTTCTAAACTTCTCAATTCCACTTTTGCTTCCCTGTGTTTTTGGAAAATGACAATAAATTGGCTACCCACCATCCTTGACCTTTTGACTTCTGAACCATGGCTGACCAAATTTTTGCTTGACTTGTTTAAGTCAGTAGCTCTGATCCTCTCCCAAAGGGTGTGAAGCTTTCTCTCTCCAGAACGGGTAAGCTCCCCCTCTAGTGTTCGCTGCTCATCAGATTATTCCTCAAACAAGTAAGACAGAGATCTGCCAGGTCTGGGGCTCCCCATAAAAGGACATAGCTTGAAGTGACAGTTATAAGTGTTTAATGGTACAAAGGAAAAAGAGTAAGTAAAAATTCTACATTATAAAAAGCATTCTTTCCCTTTGATCACCCTGAAAGTATCACAACCCTTTGTCTATGGAAGGAACTCTCAGAAATGCTGTCTGTGCTGCCTCGCACACTGACTGAGTGGCTGAATAGACAGATAGGAAAAGTTCGGAAATGAACACAACCTGGTAAAAACTAATCTTTTCTGTTAGGAAATTTGAAGCCAGGTTATGAATAAATGACTTTCATTGAAAGCTGACACCCAGGACCTCTCTATATGCTGTCCAATTGCCAATGAAGAAGCAGGATTGGGGAGGGTAAGAGGTTCAGGACTCCAGCGTTTTTTTTTTCCCTCTGAGAATCTTGAGTAACACTAGTAAAGGAATTAAAATCCTCACTATTTGCTGCTACAAAGAGCGCAGGTAAATAAGGTCCCCCACACTAAAAGGCTTATGCTTCCTATGTCTGATAAAGAACTACAGAAAAAGTGCAATGGATATTGGTGATAGTTTTAAAGTGTGTTGGGCTCAAAGGTTAAAAGTTCAGCCACTTCATTAAAGTTAGTGTTAAAGCTTCAGTGACACAGTTGAAAGTAAAAGAAAGAAACAAACAAAGAAAAAAAAGTTCAAGCCAAAGAAGGAAAAAAGTAAAACAAAAATCTGAAATAGTGCTGAGAGTCTAAAACTGCACAGTTGTTCATCAGATTAAAATCGAGAAGGCTTATTTTTAATTATGATATATAATTTTAAAATTAAAAAATCCAGAAAACATGCACCAAGTTCTTTAAAGAAGGCAAAAAGAATTTACTATTTAATTAATTGCTTCAAATTTGTTTTAAAAAATACTATGTCTTTGACTAACATAATACATTCATTTAAAATTTAGGTTGGAATACCATTACCACATTAAATTAACTCAGCTTTGATCCTCTGAATTTCAGGAATAATTCAAGCTCTCAACCAATAGTTTTCTTAATATCAGTGATTTTAAAAGCATGAGTTGTTAATATAATTCATGACAAAAGTTACCATATATTTCTTAATGACCAAGATTTCTAAAATGCTGATAAATAAGGATGCCCTGTTAAACCCAAGAGAGAAACTTCCTTTTAAACTGTGCTGTTTTCATATTACTTCTTGATCAAAATTACCCATATAATCATCATTATCACTAAGCATGTATCAAGGACCAAACAATTATATGAACTTACATGTTGTAAGAACCAAACTTACACTTTGTTATGGTGTAGAAACGTAATTATCCTATTTTGGTCGAATAAAAACCTCAAAATATTTTCTAAAGTAAAGGAAACCATTTTTTAAAAATATTTTTTGCTCTGTTATTGCTGTTTTTCTCTTTACTGGGTCTTTTAAAATTAGATTACTCAGTGCAGCAGGAGAAGAATGATGCCTTCAAACTCTTCAACGTTAGACTACCTTAAGTTTTTCCCATTTTAAATTTTCCTGGTTCTGTGTTTTATGAAATCCCATTTTAGTGCTTTCTTTTAAAGCTGATTTAAAGCTCTTATTTAAAAAATCATCATTTATGAACTTATGGGACCAGGAGTCTAGGGCCTATCTTTATTGAGCAGGACCCCCTTTGAGGGCTTAATGGACTAATACGGTCCGGGTCCACTCAGTTTTGAACTTCTTGGGTAAGACTGACGGCACATAGGATAATCATTTCCACTGTGCAGAGGGGTTTTCCAGGTGGAAAACTCTTTGCTCTGAACTACGCTGAGATCACACACTCCTCTTTCTAAGTAGTTGTTTGGCAGGAGCATCCTTCAAATCACATGTCTCATGCTAGGTTGCATTAAGTGAGGCCAGAACAAATATAAATACTACTTTTTTGTAGATGGCACTATAAGCCATTGGTTCAGGCAAACTTCAAACAATCAGTAAAATTCAAAAATAAATAAAATGTCATACATAACAGGAAAATTGCATTTTATGAAATTTTTATAGCTCAAGTTTCTAGTTGTACAATTTTCACAACAAAATTTCTAGTCCGAAGGAGGCCATGAGTTATGTCTTCTTGACTAATTTAATTGCTAAAGATTATGAAGTTTTGCAAAGGGCAGATAAAGGGGTTCTATCCATCAAAGTGGTTATATAAAAACAAACAGAAAAATAAGGACAACAAAATAAAGGCAAAGAATAAATTTAAGTATGCAGAACCCTGAGGAACTTTGTAATTTGGACTGATTTATAATAAGATTATAAAATTTAAGAACCATAAGGGACCATAGAGATGATCTCATCTACTTTCGTCATTTGCCAATTCTTAGGTCCAGGAAAACTTAGAAAAATAAGTTACATGCTTAATATGAACCCACAAAATAAGAGAACAAAGCATTGGATTTTGATCTTTGGGTTTTAACTGCACTGCTCTTTTCACCAAGTGAGTTTCAGTCATGGCCTGAAATTAGGAGTGTTTTCATAGAAATAGGAAGGAAGAAACATTTTTGGGAAGTTTGGTTCAGTAGATGTGAGTTATTCAAGGAATAAGTATATAATTTTTAAAGTTTTATTTTTCAATTACAGTTATATTCAGTATTATTTTCTATTTGTTTCAGGTGTACAACATAGTTATTAGACAAGCATATATTTTATGAAATGATTCCTCCAATATTTCAAGTACCCCCTGGCACTATACATAGTTACTACATTATTATTGAGTATAGTGTTTATGCTGTACTTTACATCCCTGGGACTTTTGTAACTATCAATCTGTAGTTCTTAATCCTTTCACTTTTTCATCCGTCACCCCAACCTCCTCTACCCTTTGGCAACCATTGGTCTGTTCTCTGTATCTATGGGTCTGTTTCTATTTTGTTTGTTCATTTACTTTGCTCTTTAGATTCTACATATAAGTGAAATCATATGGTATGTGTCTTTCTCTGACTCACTTATTTCATTTAGCATAATACCCTCTAGGTGCATATGCTGTCACAAATGGTAAAATTTCCTTCCATTTTTATGGCTAAATAATATTCTATTGTGTACACTAGGTCTGTCCAGAAAAAGTCCAGCCATTGTTAATATAACAATAACACTTTGCTTGACATTGATGTAACCTGGCAGCTAAGGAGAGTGGGCTGGAATGTGCTGGCACGAACAGTGGTGAATGTACTAGTCAGTGGGAGCTATAGACACTATTGAGTGAGCATGTGTACTGTGTGGCTGTGACATTCAAAATGACAGTGCATAGAGCAACAAATCAGTATCGAATTTTGTGTTAAACTTGAACATTCCTCCATGGAAACTTTTCAGATGAGTCAGAAGGCTGCAGGTATAGGCAACTGGTGATTGGCAGTTTCATCATGACAACGTGCCTGCTCACAGATTGGTGACTGACAGGGCGAGAACTAGAAGCTGATCTGGGGATTCCAAAAACTACTGTGTCTGAGATTTTGACACAGGATCTTGACAGGAAATGTGTCATGGCAAAATTTGTTCTGCAGTTTATGCTACCAGAGCAGAAGGAACATCATGCTGCAGTTGCTAATGTCTTGATTCAAACTACTACCAATGAACCAGATTTCCTCAAGTAGGTCATAACCAGAGATGAATCCTGGGTCTATGGCTATGATCTGAAAATGAAGGCCCAGTCTCCCAGGGGAAGTTGCCTGGTTCTCCACACTCAAAGAGGGCATGGCAAAGTCACAGCAAGATCAAGACCATGTTAACTCTGTTTTTTGATTGGGAAGGTGCTGTCCATCATGACTATGTCCCTCCAGGCCAAACAATTAATAAGGAGTACTACCTCAGTGTTCTTCATTGACTGAGAGATGCAATACAGTGAAGCAGCTGCAGTTATGGGCAACTGGTGATTGGCAGCTTCATCATGACAATGGGCATGCTCATGGATCACAACTGGTGCAGGGTTTTTGGCAAAACATCAAGTCACCTAGGTGACTCAGCCCCCCTACATCCCATATTTGGCACCCTGTGACTTCTGTCTTTTTCCCCAAACTAAAATCACCTTTGAAATGAAAGAGATTTCAGACCATTGGTGAGATTCAGGAAAATACCACAGGGCAGATGATGGCATTGGGAGAACTGTGTGAGGACCTAATTGAAGGGGACAGAGGCATCATTGTCCTGTGCACAATGTTTCTTATGTCTTTATCTTCTTCAAGAAAAGTCTCTCTTTTTCGTATTACATGGCTGGATACCTTCTGGATAGGCCTGATATGTACCACTACATTTTTTATCCACTTGATTATTGATGGGCACTTGGGTTGTTCCATATCTTGGCTATTGTAAATAATGCTGCAATGAACATAAGCGTGCATACTCGTTTGGATGTATGGTTTGGGTTTCTTCAGATATGTTCCCAGATATGGAACCACTGGTTCATAAGGCAACTACATTTTTAATATTTAAGGAACCTCATACTGTTTTTTAATTTAATCTTTATTGTATTTTTTCCATTAACATTTAGTCCCCTTATACCCTTTTCTGCTCAGTGATCACCACACTGTTGTCCACGTCCATGAGTTCTTTTTCCTTTTTTGCCCAATCCCTCCACCCCTTACCCTCCCTGGCTGTACCAATCTGCATTTCCACCAACAGTGCATGAGGATTTCTTTTTCTCTACATCCTGGCCAGCACTTGTTGTTTGTTCATTTATTGATATAGTCATTCTGAAAGGTATATTCTGATACCTTATTGTGGTTTTAATTTGCATTTCTCTGATGATTAGTGATGTTGAGCATTTTTTTCATAACTCTCTTGGCCATTTGTATGTCCACCTTGTAGAAGTGTGTATTCAGGTCATCTGTCCATTTTTTAATTGGAGTGTTTGTTTTTTTTTGATGATTAGTTATATGAGTTCTTTATAAATTTTGGATATTAACCTCTTATCAATATATTATTTGCAAATATCTTCCCCTATTCAATAGGCTGTCTTTTTGTTTTGTTGATCGTTAAGGAGTAAATATTTAGAGATAAGAAAGTTAAATGATGGGTGTACAAAATGTTCTTGTTACATTCTTAAGACTCATGTTCATAAGTTGTATAGATGACACTTTCAGAGTTTGAAGGAAGTAAAGAGAGGTATATTTCCTTATAGGGTACAGTGGCTTCAGCTTGTGGTTGATTGTTCTTCCTATGATGCTGAAAATCATCCACTAGGTAACTAACAAGAAAACTGTTAGCATTTACATTTAAAACAAAACTTATAAATTACAGGTTGTTCTTTAGTATGAGAACAAATTCACAAAACATGAATCACATTGCTTTGAATCAACTTTAGTTAGGGGAACTTGCTAATCCACGTGGTAAACAAGTTATTGTGGGCATGTTGGAATTTGATAATCTTGATCATCCTGTACAACTCCTATTTATTTTTTTAGAGCTCAGTTCATTCATTGTCTCCATTTGGAGGCCTACTTTGATATCCCTTTCCTTCCTTGCTCTTTTCTTTCTTACTCTGTTAGGAGCCTAATTCTGTTTTATTTAGATATTTGCCTTTTCCAAACTTTGCCTCACCCGTAGATTTTCTCATTCTATTTAACCAGAAAATACTCAAGAGCAGTGGTTACCCCCTTGTTTTCTATAATACCCAGTTCTTAGTGTCTGACACTTAATAAGCTCTCAATAGAAAATTGTTTCATAAATTAAATTATTGAAGAAAAGATTAGAATGAAAGAGAACTTTAGTTTCCCAGTCTTTATTCTACAGATTACCTATTATTTTGTGGATACAGCAATAAATTTTCCATGATAATAAACACTTTTTCATGGTTAGATAATGTTTTCCAAATTGGAGCCATACATGGAAATTATGGCTCTTGACTTCAATTCTAAAATGATACAATAATTATAAAACCAGTTGGCTCTAGAATGTCAAAATTAGGTCTCCATAAAAGTGTCTCTCCAAATAATACTATATGATACCTACTCAAGCATTTTAATTTCATTATATTTTCAGTATCATATTATCTATTTCATGCCATTCATTCAGTGAGTATTTAAGGAACACTCTGATACCACAGTAGTAATTGAAATTTTGTTTCCTCAAGAACTTTACATACTAGAATAAAAAGCAGGTGATAAGCCAAAAAAAGTGGTAAAAATGCAATAGAAGAAAATAATAACAGAGTAAGGCAGTTAGAGAACACTAAAAATGGTCAGTACTTGAAGCCTCTGTATGTTATATGTCGGACTGTGGTGGCTAGCCACTGAGGCTCTGCCTTTTACATGCAAATATTATTCTATATAAACAACAGTATGTCAAATTCTTCTTTCTTAACTTTTTCTAGAGTTTTAATCCAAGGATATCCTCTTTGAATTTCCAATGTGTTTGTAATTTTATATTGGATGTTCCTTCCCATGTTACAAATACTTGCTTGTTCTACTGTTGGTTATTCTCCAGTCTTATTCAGGCCGACATAATTTGTAGCAGAAATTATCACTTTAATAAGATTTAAGAGAGATAGGGGAAATGCTCAGAAAATACTATGTTGCTTTGAGAAACAATGGGGATAATGAAGAAGAAGTAAATGGGATATAGAACATCTCCAGAAATCCGCAGGGAAGGGAGCAGATGATCTGTTAGAAAACTTAGACCCTCAAAAATTTATCAGGTAAATTGGACAGGACTTAACACATAACATTATGCATACATCTGTACAGATCTGACCTAATAGAAGGAGTAAAATATGATACTCTTGCAAATTATTCATTCCACTTCCAGTAAATTCTACAAACCTTAGCCTGGAAATATGGTCAATAGCATTTAAGTAGAAATTAAAAGAAAGAGACCCAACCACTACATAATTATAGAGGCATAGAATTTCAGAGATGAAATAGATATTAGAATACTTAGATAAACTTCTTAACTTTACAGATAGAACTGAAATGAGGGGAACTGTTCAGTATAGACCACCTTGCAAAAGAGAAAATGTGGATGATGCAGTTAAAATACAGATTTTAACATAAGCTTAGATCCTTTTCTTATTTCTTTCATACCTTCTATCACATCACATAAACGTGAACTTCTTGATTGTAAGAGTCATTTCTCACGTACCACTCAAATCCTGCCGTTTAATGTGCAGCCTGGTGTGATCTTTTCATTATGAGCTCTTGAATACTGTCTTGCTGGCTGAAGAAATGAGTGAATGAATGATCAATGAATATACGGCCAGCTCTGTGCAGATTTGTCAGGAAGCTAAAAACATCATCTGATATAACTTGACTCAACTTTGGAAAAAATTCTCTTAAACTTTTAAGGTACAATAAGATGAATTCACAGTTTAATCTTAATCCAAATAAAAGTAGAGTTAAAATTATCAAGTACAAACCATGTGCCAAACCGTATTACTTGTATGAAGTTGATTCCCACAACAACCTCCCAAGACAGATATTATTCTCAATGAAAAGAAAAATAACAAGCCTAAGGGAAATTAAGTAAATGGCCAAAGTAACACAGCTTGTAAACAGCAAAGCTAGATTTGAGTGTCACTCTGGCTGACTGCACAGCCAATACCCTTTCTGTTCTTCCATTCTCCCTTCTGTTGAAACATGGTTTAGAGAAGTAGTGTTTAAAAATGTAGGAGGATGTGATATTATTAACTTAGAATTTATAACAGCTGTGGAAAAGGACATGATCATAATTAAAACTAGATGTTAGAGAGACACATTGCAAAAATGTTGAGAGACAGCATGGATGGAACTGGAGAACATTATGCTAAGTGAAATAAGTCAGTCGGTGAAAGACAAATACCATATGATCTCACCTAAAGGGAACCTAATCAACAAAACAAACAAGCAAGCAAAATAGACATGGATATAAAGAACAAATTGACAGTGGCCAGAGGGGAGGAGAGAGGGGGAACAGAGGAAAGAAGGGGAAGGGTCAAGTCAAGGAACATGTATAAAGGACCCATGGACAAAGACAATGGGAGGGGATGGCAAGGACTGAATGTGGGAGGTGGGGATGGGTAGGGTAGGGAAGAGTAATGGGAAAAAACTGAACAACAATAAAAAAAAGAAAAAAATCTTGAGAGGGAAGAGGTTTGATTCCATGGCCATCCATTTTAGAACAGAAGATGATGCCCATGTCATAAAAGACTCTGAAACATGAAATAACAGTAAAGTAACTGTACTGCCGTCCTCCAAATCCTGGCTTTGTCACTTACTAATATATGTATCTTAGGGACATGACCTTTCTATACCTCATTTTCCTAATTTGTAAAATAGTGATGATAGCAATACATTACAAGGAAGTTAGAGAATTACATATACAAATGTAATCAGTTTTTAGACTAGAGGGTGGCATATATAAGACATTTAATGAGTGTTAGCTACTACACTGAAGATGAAGAAACACAAAAATGGTTCCTTGGTAAAAGATACAGGATCAAACAAGTAGCAGCAGAGAGAAGGGAGCAAGTTAAGACAGATTGGAACAAAGGTCAGTGGTACCAGCTGGGACTAAAAGTCAATACTCTTTAGGGTGAGGGTGGTAGTAGCACTTTAAATTTTTGAAGAGTGAAATGAACCTGGAAAAGTTGAATGCAATTGGCCTTGGTTGTGAGTAGCATTAGTGGTATGGTCTGAGTGGCCTTAGGCTTTTCAGAGAATAAAATTATCAGGAATCAAAAAGAAGTTAAAATCTGGGGGAAACTGACTAGAGTTTACAGGATTAAATGTATTAGAAATGAATGTAAAGGTCTGCAGTTAGGTTCAAAAAGTCAAAATAATATGGAAAAATTAGCATAACCTTGGAGTCAAATTTGTTTATTGATTATTTAAAATTATCATGATTTTATTTATAACATTTATTACAAGCTAATTTATATTGTATATTCATTTATAAATGTGTCTACATGTATACTTATTAGAACATATGCTTCCAGGTAACAGGTAGCTCAGGCATTTGGTCCTCAGATGTCCACAATGTGCTTAACACAATGACTGGCACATAGCAGTTACTCCAAAAAAAGGTTTTTAACAGAAGCATGGATTTTTAAAATAAATCCCCTTTACCTTACCTTTATGGGGAAAATTATTTCAACTGTCTGAGCTCCTTAGTTGTCTCCAAAATTGTTACAATAAGTGAGATAATGTATGTGAAGTGCTTGTCCTGAGGCCTGGTGCAGCTTTTCATAGTGCTAACTTTACACTTCCAGACCAGTGCTGTGTAGAGAATATATTTCTCACTTGTACCAGTGTTTCCAACACTGATCTCCTTTAAATACCATGCTTCATAGACCATATAAACTTTTATATATTTTACCTTTGTTAGAGACCCCTTGATTGTTTTATAATAAAATTATTTACACTATGTAGGTAATAAAATATTGATAAAATATAAAATAAATTACATCAAATTCAATAAGCACTTATTCATAAATATTACTTTATAAAAAGATACTATCATTCCTGTCCTCAAAGACAATATGGTCTAGCTGGGTGGACTTAGATTAAATAGCTATATTGTAAGGAATATATAAAAAATGTAAAGAGAGCTTGGAGTCACCATTATTTTCAATATATAATTTTTTACAAGGTTGATACTGAGCTCTTTGAGATATCAATTTTAATACTAATAATCATGCTCTTAAAGTTCCCTTTGGTTAGATAAAAGCAATGCAAAGCAGTAAAACAAATAAAAAAGGGCTATTTAGTTGTTCTTTTTTTTTAAAAAAAAACTTTAACTCCAAATGAAAACAATTATATCTGAGACATGCATTTATGAAATGGGTAAATTATAAGGTCAAGTTATCTTTAAAACAAAATCAAGTGACCATTGAAATATCTTATGAAAGGCATTTGGCTTAGGAAAATTGTATTCTTTCACTTAAGATTCATCATTTATACATTTGCTATTTTAAAATTACTTCTAAAGATTAGCTTTGTATTATAATGGAATTGTTGTGCAAATGAGGCTTAATACATAAAATGAGAGCTCTTATGGTGTCCCTTATGGTTCCCTCACGATTCACAAGGAGTCCTCAGGTCTGCACAGTCTGCCCTCTGGTGCCTTAGGTCTGTGCTGCTGCAGACACATTCTCCAACTTATCAGCCCTGAGATAAAAAGCAAATTCTGAGCTCAAATAGATACTTGATAGATGTAGCTTAAATTCAATTAAAAAATCAATTACTATCAGAGGCTAATTTTGAAAGAAGGCTTTCTACCATTAAAAAAATAATAATACATCTTAAAAAGCTAGTTGATCATAATTCTCATTATCAGGAAAAAAAGCTATGACAGAAACATTTTCAATATACCACAGTAAACTTTCTGCAAAAATTACAAATTGATTTTAGAATTTCTAAAGATGAGAGTTTCTATTGGAAAAATGAACTAGATAATTAATCTACTTAGCAATGAATATAGCATTCATTATTTCATAGATCCCTCCTTAGAAAATAAATAAAAACAAATTATAACTAAATATATTTTGAATTCTCACAGTTTTTTTAAAATCTCATCTGAGATTCAGATAAAGTCTACTTACTGGCCCTATGTTATATGCAAAATTTCCTTTTTTAAGCTTGACGGCCAAAACTCTTATACTTTTAAGTAATCATACAAAATAAATTCAAGGAAAGAAAATGAATATATTGAAACTCTAAATTATGGCTTAGAGTTCACAAATTACATGATGAAAATTTTTATTAATTCAAGCAAGCCTCTAAATTTTATAAAAGACATCTTCGTATTCCAAATTGATATTAAAATATGATAGGTCTACAGTCTTATTTTAACCTGAAATGATTAAATCAGGCTACTTAATACTTCATTAATTGTAATCCATTAAAGAAGATGACTAAATTCAGAATTCACTAGTTGAATATGCATTAATGGCTGACATTTTTGTGGTATTAACTGTTTTTAACAAATGTCTTTTCACAAATGGAATATTATTTATACAATTAGCTCTATACAAAATTCACAGCATAAAAAAGTTTTGCGTCTTGCAGAGGAATAGTTGGCATCTTCTTTTAAAAAATATAGCATTGGAGAACCCCAAAATATGAAAATTATACAATAAATTATTATATTCACTTGGTAAGGGGAAAGTTGACTTATAGTTGAATTTAATGATGAGCTACATTGAACTGCTGCACATTAGCAATATGTCTTTGATGATATCAACCTCAGAAATAGATCATTTTAAGCAGCAAAGGCAGCAATTATAGAAGAATGTCAAATTACAAAAACTGAGCAATTAGACAAAAAAATTAACAGGGCATAATTCAGTGTAGGTATGGTTTTTATATTTCTGTTATATCTCTTTATAATAAAATATTTTCATCTCTCATAAGATCTCTCTAGTTTAAATAATCCTACCAGATATGCAAACTAGAGCCCTGGTAGTCATTTTGGAATTGTGAAAAAAATAAAAAAGGAGGTAATAAAAGTGTTGTGTTAAACTCCACTGTTCAAATTCATTTCAATAAGAATCAGTCAATAAAAAGTCCTTGTTTCAGCAAAGGCAGGGGAAGAAACAAAAGGAGTTAATGAAATGATCTGTTTACAAAATGCTAAGTGAGGGTTCTATGAGAAAACAGCATTAAATCTAATTTTGGTTTCCTAATGCAATTTAGTAAATCTCATATGCTTCCAGTTTCTGCTTGTCTTTTTTTTTTTTTTTTTTTTTTTTTTGTAAATGAACTGAGGCTGTGGTCCTTTTACTTTTTTTACTGTTAATTTTTTTAAAGCTATTTAACTTTCTTTCTTTTCAACTTTGCTACAGTATTTTTAAATAGCCCAGAAGAGATAAATCAACGCCTGAACTGTAACCTTACACTTATATACTTGTTAAATGACTTTTTTACAGTCTGTTATTGCTAGAAATTGGATTGCTTTTAAACTAATGCTGTCTGGCGGGCAAAAGTGAGTGAAACCGCAAAGCCTGGAGGAACACTAATTACTTGTTTTAATTAGCAGCAACTTTCACTAGAGTATAATCTCCCTACAGGCCACTTTTCGGTAGGTGTGGGAAAAAAAAATCATGTAGGAACAAACTGATAATCTTTTACTTGCTCCTAAATGAGAGCAGAACTCTGCTTTTAGCGTAGATGTATCTTTCTGTACAAGCCCCTAAACCCTCAGGGAACAGGGCCTACCAGGCAAGGCTACCCAATTCAAAGATCTTTAGCAATCAGTTGCACAATAGAGTCCCTTATTTTATGCTGCTACATCATAAAAGTGGTCCTTTTGTTACATTTCCATTCTGAAAAGGGTCTTAATCCCTTTCTTTTCAAACCAGTCTATGGCAAATTCCACTGGGACATCCCATTCGCCACAAGGACTGAAATGACCCACTCCAAAAGCAGCATGTGAAGCTTGAGCCTTTTTTCCCCCTGCCACTCTCCAGAGAACATTAAATCGTACTTTTCATTCCCCTCACCATAGGGGGAACCCCCTTAATGATGACAGAGAAAGAAAAATTCCATCACACTGTCCTATGATACCATTCTGCTGTCAAGCAGGCATTTCCCTGGGCAGAGAATCAAACATGGCTTCCAGCAGGTGGATGGTGCCGAAGGTCACAGGCAGCCAAATGCAGAGGTTACACGCGAAGGAAGCACAGGTTCCCACAGCAAATTAAGTCATCTGTGAAGCCTTCTCATTTCCCAGCGACAAAATTTATGACTGCTCTAAAGGGTCATCACTGCTTACGTGCACATGTGCTTTAATGAAAGTATGCGAGAGTTTAGACGAGCAGGATCATCCCAATTAAAAACGCATGCGTGAGGAACATGTTTTTAAAAATGAGTGAAATATTCAAATGATTTTACATAGCTCTTTTCAGTACTGGTTAAAAAGATAAAAGCTTCAGAGTTTTTAATATTTCAAAAGAAAAACTTAAATAATAAATTAAGTGTGGTTATATTTCTAAAGTGAAGGTGAAGGTATTAGGAAATAGTAACATTTTTTCCTTGATTTGAAAAATAATTTTAACTCTGACATTAAAGATGTTGAAAAAAAACACAAATTATAGTTATGCAATATTATTATAAATCTTGATCGCTGTGCTATGGGTTCCTATAGAGCTTGAGATATACATTTCATTTAAAAAATAAAAGCTGACTTAAAATAATTTTTTAATAAAAATGTGATTGCAAAGTAGTACTTTCCATTGGATTTAATAACACACACTTGATTATTTTAAATCAATTAAAATAAAGTTTTTCTCTCATAGATTTTACTAGTATTTGTTTTATTATTTAAAATGTCTTAAATTATAATGTAATTCCCGCTCAAATGATAAAATTAATAGAATCTATTCCATTTTGTACAAATGACTTAGAGAATTGTCTAATAAACTTCCACAAGTGTTGACTTTTACAATTGTAAATAATAATATCATTATAAATATTCCCTTGCTCTGATTATGATTTTTTTTAATTAGACATTTGTTGGATACTTTTGTTCATTTTATTGGTTAATAATTTAGGAGAGACCTTGATTTAAAAGCACACCACCCCCTTATAGGTAAAACTTGTTGCAAAGTTATTTATAAATAATGACATGTCATAGAGCAATATTTTATATATTAACTCATATAGTAATATCATATATACATTTATCCCATACACAAGGATTTAAAAATGTCTGAGTTACAAAAACAGCCTAAAAATAAAACCAAACTCAAAACCAAGCACATCAACTTGAGAATACAACAGATAATTTATTCTGCCATTCTTATATTACACAGGCAGTGATATTTTCCCATGGCAAGCTATTTCAAAATCAAGGGGAAAAAAAACTCCTCCAAAATGCTTATACTATAACTTTCCTTTGTTACTACAGAGATGTTTCTTGCCAGGAACTTTATTTTAGTTGCATACAGATACATTTAGTTGTTGTTTTGTAGAAAGTGAAAACTCACAAAGCATTTGTACAAAATCATTGAATCTTTGGCCTGGGATTTGTTTTCTTCAATGGCAGGCTTGTGGTTCGGTTGTGTGTAGGGTCCAGCTGGTAGGAGGAATGGGTTATGCTGTGCCTGAGATAGCAAAAAGGGATCTAAATGAGTAAAAGTAAATATCCAGAATAAAGGAGAGGTTGAAAGGGGCTTTGTGAACAAGGGGTGTTCAGTAGAGGAGAATGGCTGAGGGTGGGGCTAGCCCAACTCTTTGTTTCCCTTCACAGCAGTGCCTGTGAGGGACCTGCATTATGCCATGAATGAACTGACCATCTCTCAGACAGGCTAATAGCCACCCTGTAAGCACATTTAAACTATCAAGCCTAAATATTTAGAGTTATTTGGAGCTCTTTTTAAAAATTAATTAGAGTCTACTTACCTGCCATTTCTTAATTTTCTATACACTCTCTTTCCCTAACAATTTCTGTAAGATGCATTCTAAAATCCATGACTGAAAACTATGCCTGGACTTCATGCTGTTTAATTAAGTCTGAAGAAAAATGGTTTGTTTTGTAAAATTTATATACTTTATAGACAACCCAAACATCAGTTAGGGTGCAGATTCAAACACAATTTATTTCTGTTTTCAAGTTTTAATTTCTATGCAGAATGTTTTCTTTTTTTAGTACAATTGATTTTGTTTGCTCATATGTGGGAAAGTGAAAGCCATGTTTGAAGAGGTGTGTTCAGAACCTACACACTATGGGAGAAGGAACATAAACAAGGGCAGGCCGGGGAAGAAAAAAGGAAACGTAGTTTTTTTCCCCCTCACTAAATATCAAGGTGTTTATGTTTTATAATCCTGAATATTCTCTAGGTAGATGTCTGGAGGGGAAATAAAACTCAAATGTCCATAAGGGACTTGATTACAATAACTGAGTGTCACTTATATTTCATTATTAACTTTTTCATATTACAACTGGTGATTATCCTCTAGGAAAACACCATTAATAAGATGACTTAAATACTGAAAATCCAACTAAAGAATATATATATATATATATATATATACTTTATGTATATTACTATATGAATATATCTGTATTATATAGATAATAGCTTATTTGATAAGGCGTTAAGTAAAGGGTAATTTTTTTCTTCTGAGGTAACAAATGATAAAACTATAAAGAATTTTAATTATTGCCCTTTAAAACAAATACTTGTTCCTGACTCAAAACACCTTCAATCACATGTAAGGCAAAATTTTGAAGGTGCAGGTATACTACCATTTTTGTAATTTAATTTCTTTTATCTATGACTTTAAAATATAAATTGCCAAAACAAAGTTAATTTTATATTTGAGATGTGATAATATAAATACATATTTTATGATAAATAATTATAATTTTATCAGTACTTGTATAGGTTCTGGTTATACATGTTCATATTGTAAACATTAATTAATTTCACTATGTATATGTTTTTTATTTTTATAATTTTTTTCAATTTTTATTGTTATTCAAGTATAGTTGTCTCCATTTTCTGGCCACCATTTTCCCCTAACCCACCTACCCTACCTCCCACCCTCAATCCTTCCCCCCTTTGGCTTGGTCTATGGGTTCTTTATACATGTTCCTTGACTTGACCCTTCCCCTTATTTTCCCTGTTATTGCCCTACTCCCTTCTCTCAGGTTACTGTCATTTGTCCTTTATTTCAATGTCTCTGGTTCCATTTTGGTTGCTTGCTTGTGTTGTTGATAAGGTTCCACTTATAGGTGAGGTCATGTGGTATTTGTCTTCACCACCTGGCTTATTTCACTCAGCATAATGCTCTCCAGTTCCATCGATGCTGTCATGAAGGCTAGTAGCTCTTTCTTTCTTTTTGCTGCATAGCATTCCATTGTATAAATGTACCATAGTTTTTGATCCACTCATTTAGAAAACATCAGCAAAATGAAAAGGGAATCAATGCTATGGGAAGATATACTTACCAATGATACCTCAGACAAGGGTTTGAACTTCAAAATATATAAAGAACTCACATGACTCTGCTCCGGGAAGATTAACAATCCAATTAAAAAATGGGCAAAGGACCTGAACAGACACTTCTCCAAGGAGGACATACAGATGACTCATAGACACATGAAAAAATGCTCAGCATCACTAGCCATCAGAGAGATGCAAATGAGACCACAATGAGATACCACCTCAGTCAGAATGGCTATCCTTAAGAAATCACCAAACAAGTGCTGGAGAGGATGTGGAGAAAAGGGAACCCTAGCACACTGTTGGTGGGAATGCAGACTGGTGCAGAAACTGTGGAAACCAGTATGGAAAGCTAAAAATGGAACTGCCTTTTGACCCAGGAATTCCACTGCTGGGATTATACCCTAAGAATCTGGAAACACCAGTACAGAAGAACCTATACACCCCAATGTTCATAGCAGCACAATTTACTATAGCCAAGTGCTGGAAGAAACTTATAATAATTTCACTATGTACGTTTTATTTCAATGAAAATGCTATTTAAAATCTAAATAATTCCCAGAATCATAGAACTCCAGAATTTACCTTAGAAATTATTTAATAGATATTATCAGGTTATTATTTTTAAACAGACAATATTATAGCCAGATCTAGGTTAGAGAGGGTCAAAGCCCCTGACCCTTTTTAAAAACATCTTTAAAAGGTATAAATAATATACATGAAATATATATTCTATAAACCAAAATGCAAATTGCAATTTAGACTATTGTTACAATGATATAAGAAATACTAAGGTACATGAAAGAAGTTTGCTTACCTCTAAAAACTCAAAATATAGAAAGACAGAAGTTCAATGTTATCTTAGTGAATATGCCAATTCTTCTGACTGAAATATAAAGAACCATGGAATATTTTTTGATAAATGTTTATTATGTGCCAGTTATTACTCTGAGGGTTTTGCCTGAATAATATCATTTCTCACAACAGCCCTATGAAATACTTACTATTACTCCCAGTTTGAAGATGGGGAAACAAAGACTTTAAAAAGTCAAAAATATAAAGTTAGCAGTTGTTAAAGAATAAATATGAGTGAGGACATTCTGATTCTAGAATGTGTTGTTCCCTCATCTACTATTTGAGACTAAAGTGTTCATAGGTTTTCTGGTAGTCCCCAAGAGTGTGCAGGCAAGTGTAGAAGTCCTAATTTTTTCAGATGAAATACACATCAAATACAAACTAAACGATAATAGAGTTTAAAATATTTGTTTCCAACTTGTTGATTTGGAAATGCAAGTGGATTTGCACATAGAAATGCTATTATGATTTTATTTCCTAGGTCACAAAAATTTTAGAATTTTCTATGTAAAACTTATGGGTCAAATTTGTTGTATTTTATATTTTACAAAGTACTCATTACTCTATTTCCATTTTATTGAGTATGTGCTCTGTACCATATAAAAACATTGTACCATGATTATTAGGCATACATATTCTAACAGAAGAAACATGGAATTATGAAGGCATGATGTCCTATAAACACTTGCAATAATACACTTGTGTAGTATTCTAGGGGTGTAGAAAAGGGTATATATGTTCTGAATGGTAGATTTGGGGAAGACTTCAAATTATAAACTTTATTGATATTTAATATGGAACCTAAAAGATAAATAGGATTTGACAGGTAGGCAAGAGAGGAAGAGATGTTCTTGTCTCCTGTTCCAAATATTTATGTAACCATGTGTAGTCTGTGACATACATATATTTTTTATTGAACTATAACTGTTATAGAACAATTTCTCATTATTCTTGTGTGTCCCTTGAGAGTAGGATTATGATTTCTAATTTTTATTTGTCCAAAACTTGATTAGCACGGCATTAAAGAGTGTGAAAATTGTTCAGGTTGTAATATATGGTTGCAAATTCTTTAACATTTCTTAATGGAGAAGTAGGGTCAATTTTCCCTCCCTTTCAATCTGGATGGGCATGCAACTACTATGAATAATAGAATATTCTGGAAATGACACTGTAGGACTTCTGAGGCTATATATAAAAAGCCGTAAAACTTTTTTCTTATTCGCTAGAACAGAACACTTGTTCTCGGAGCCATGAGCTGCCATCTACAACATCTACAAAGTCTGACTAGCCAGAGGCAACCATGTTAAGAGGGTCCACTCAAGATTCCCAGCTGAGCCCTGCCTTCCATTCATCCCCAAAAGGTGCTATACATATGAGTGGAACCATCTTGGACTCTAATGGCCAGCCCAACCATCAGCTGAATGTCACCAGGTGACCTCTGCCCCCATGCTGCATGGAAAAAAAGGAATCACCTCGCCAGTCCCTATTTAAATTCCTGACCCCCATCCAGTATAATAAAGTGGTTGTTATTTCAAGCCACTAGTTATGAGATAATTTGTTACACAACACTACACAGCTGGAACAAACTTGAACAAACATATCATGTTAAAAGTAATTGACTTTGCAGATTTCTTTAAGTAGAGGCTTATTCCTCTCTTTCTTCCACTAGCATTGTTAGTGAATGAACAAAGATGGAATTAAAGATAGGGGCTTTAACATTAAATAAATAAACACACAAAAATGAGTAAATTGTGATAAACACTGTTAAGTAATTAAAATAATGTTTTGAAAAAAATATTGGGAGAATCTACTCCAGATTAGGTGCTCAAGGAAGATTTCTCTTCAGAAGTGAAATGAAGGATGAGAAGAAGCAGGCAGGAGAAAATTTAAAAAGTGAACTTTCTAGGAAGAAAGAAGAGCTATGTGGTGAATCCATGAAACAAAAAGTTTGGAATATTCTAGAAACTTGTTTCTATTCAAGAAACAAGTAGAGCAGCTTCAAGAGCCAAATTATAGAGGAATATTCCCATTAAAGAGTTTAGATTTAATCCCAAATTCAATGGAAAATTATATAAATTCTTTATAGATATTTCTATTTATATTATAAAATAGCAGACCTCTTTCCACTATATTATATTTATGATACTAATACAGAATTGAACTTTCTATTTTTCTTTATAGAAATTAATTTTGAATTTTTCTAAGACCAAGGACATGTTTTTAACAGAAAGAATAATGCCACTTTTTCCTACAATTTGTCCCAAAATAGTAACTCGTAGGCAGCCTCTAGAAGTTCTGGTGGCACAAGGAGTTCGTGGAGAAAGAAAAGGGCTCAAGGGGAACACAGAGTTGAGTTTCCATCTGTTCCCAACATTAGAGAAAAAAGTACATTTTCAGTGGTGATGGGCTGAAACTGTACTTCTCATGGCAGTTATGAAATTTAAGTAAAATAATCCATATATTTCATTCATGACATTGTAAAGTTTTAATGGGCTAGTTATTATTGTTTTATTTGAGATGTAAAATTTTGGTGAGTCAACTTTTCTTTTTTTTTTTTTCTTTTTTTAATATATTTATTGATTATGCTATTACAGTTGTCCCATTTCCCCCCCCACTCCACTCCATCCTGCCCACCCCCCTCCCTCCCACATTCCCCCCCTATAGTTCATGTCCATAGGTCATACTTATAAGTTCTTTGGCTTCTACATTTCCTACACTATTTTTACCCTCCCCCTGTCTATTTTCCACCTATCATCTATGCTACTTATTCTCTGTACCTTCCCCCCCTCTCCCCCTCCCACTCCCTTAATGACAACCCTCATATTCTAGTTGTTTGCCTAGTTTGCTCTCGTTTTTGTTTTATGTGTGGCCGTTAATAACTGTGAGTTTGCTGTCGTTTTTACTGTTCCTATTTTTGATCTTCTTTTTCTTAGGTAACTCCCTTTAACATTTCATATAATAAGGGCTTGGTGATGATGAACTTCTTTAACTTGACCTTATCTGAGAAGCACTTTATCTTCCCTTCCATTCTAAGTGATAGCTTTGCTGGATACAGTAATCTTGGATGTAGGTCCTTGCGTTTAATCTTGGGTAATGTAATTATGATGTGCCTTGGCGTGTTCCTCCTTGGGTCCAGCTTCTTTGGGACTCTCTGAGCTTCCTGGACTTCCTGGAAGTCTATTTCCTTTGCCAGATTAGGGAAGTTCTCCTTCATTATTTGTTCAAATAAGTTTTCAATTTTTTGTTCTTCCTCTTCTCCTTCTGGCACCCCTATAATTCTGATGTTGGAACCTTTCAAGGCGTCCGGGAGGTTCCTAAGCCTCTCCTCATTTTTCCAAGTTCTTGTTTCTTCATTCTTTTCTGGTTGGATGTTTGTTTCTTCCTTCTGGTCCACACTACTGATTTGAGTCCCAGTTTCCTTCTCATCACTATTAGTTCCCTGTACATTTTCCTTTGTTTCTCTTAGCATAGGCTTCATTTTTTCATCTGTTTTTCGAATAGATTCAACCAAGTCTGTGAGCATATTGATAACCAGTGCTTTGAACTGTGCATCCGATAGGTTGGCTATCTCTTCCTCGCTTAGTTGTATTTTTTCTGGAGCTTTGAAGAGTTCTGTCATTTGGGCCATTTTTTTTTTGTTTGTTTGTCTGTCTTGGCGTCTGTTACTTTAAGGGGCGGAGCCTTAGGTTTTCACCGGGGCGGGGTAATGCTGGTCGCTGCGCTGTGACGCTGTATGTGGGGGAGGGGCCGAGTGGGAGCAATGGCGCCCGCCTCACTCTCCTCCGGATTTCAATCTTTCACTCCTCTACCCACAATCAAACTGGGCCCCTCTGGTGCTGGTTCCCGAGTGGGTGGGCCTGTGCACACTCTAGGCCCCTGTGGGTCTCTCCAACAACCTCTCCTGTGAGGCTGGGAGTCTCTCCTGCTGCCGCCCCAACCCCCACGGGCGTTTTCAATCAGAGGTTTAAGGCTTTATTTCCCCGAGCTGGAGCCCTGGGTTACGTGGTCTGCTTCGCTCCCCGCCGTTCCTCCGGTTTATCTGTGGGCGAATGTGGGGCCACAGGGTGCTACCCGCCACTCTGCCTGCCCCGTTCTCCGCCACTCTGAGTCCGGCCCTCTAGGTTTATCTGTGCAAATGTGGGGCCGCAGGGTCTGCTAGTGCTCAGACTGCCTGCGCCATTTGTCCCACACTCCGCCAGTCTCAGTCCCACCACAGCCACATGAGTCCTCTCCACCCCGGTGCCCGTCTCCGCCCCTCCTACCAGTCTGGATGAATGTTTATTTTCTATTTCCTTGGTGTTGGTCCCCCTTGCTGTTCGATTCTCTGTCAGTTCTGGTTGTGCGAGGAGGCGCAGTGTGTCTACCTACGCCGCCATCTTGGTTCTCCCCTCAACTTTTCTCTTGAAACAATATAATGGATGCTTGCGAGGTGAGCATTCGCATGTCTGGTGTTAATCGTCAGTAGTACCCATTTAGTTAGAGAGGCTAACTTTTCTACGTCTGTGTGATATACCAGAATGTCTCTGAATGGAGCCATTATTTTGAGGCCAATCTAGTTAACTAATTTTATAACTAAACTCAAATGATAAGCCAAGAAAAAAATTGTATTGTTTCAAAAGGAAGTTCTTGCTGATTCTTCACATTCCTCACAGTACAGTGAGACCATGTAGGATCCCCACGAACAAATCTGGGTAGTTAATCTAATCTAATAAAACCAAAGAAGTATAGACTCTTTCATTTTCTTTTTCACCTGTATGTGTCACAGGTATTAGAACATGGCCAGTTATTCCCCAAATCAGTTTTCTTTTCATTCTGCATCCCATCTCTTCTCCCATGTGCATCTGGATGCAGAAGCTCCTGCAGAGGACTGTGAGGGGCAAGGGAGAGCCGTGAAGTAAAGGCAGCGTGCTTCCCTATATCATCATGTGAGAGCTCCCCTGACAAAACAGGCACTGAGCTGTCATGTGAGCAAGGGATAAACATCTGTCTCACTGAGTCATTCATTGAGATTTTTGAGTTCAAAAATTTTTGAGCTTTAACTATTGGAGTAATTTGAATAACATACTATATATACTCCACACAACCCAGAAAATGTCCTTTGCTCAATAGATAAGCATATTATTTTTAAAAAAATTATTAAAAATTATACCTTTTCTTACAAAGAAGTTCTTCTTTTTAGTGTTGTTTAATTACAGTTGTCACCCTTCATCCTCCATCACTCTCCCCTGCCTAACCACCCCCACTTCCCACATTCAGTCCTCCCCCATGTTGTCTTTGACCATGGGTCCTTTATACATGTTCCTTGATGACCCTTCCACTTCTTTTCTCCGCTATCACTCTCCTCCCTCCTCTCTGGTTTCTGTCAGTTTTTCCTTTATTTCAGTGTCTCTGGTTCTATTTTGGTTGCTTGTTTGTGTTGTTGATTAGATTCCACTTATATATGAGATCGTATGGTATTTGTCTTTCACCACCTGGCTTATTTCCCTTAGTATAATGCCCTCCAGTTCCATGCTGTCACACAGGGTAGGATTTCTTTCTTTGTTTCTGCTGCATAGTATTCCATTGTGGAAATGTACCACTATTTTTTGATCCACTCATTGACTAATGGCCACTTAGGCTGTTTCCAGCACTTGGCTATTATAAATAATGCTGCTGTGAACATTGGGGTGCATAGGTTCTTTTCAACTGGTATTTTAGGATTCTTAGGGTATACTACCTGCAGTGAAGTTACTGGGTCAAAGGTAGTTCCATTTTTATTTTTTTGAGGCAATTCCATACTGTTTTCCACAGTGGCTGTACCAGTCTGCATTCCCACTAACAGTGCACTAGGGTTCCCTTTTCTCCATATCCTTTTCTCCAGTACTTGCCAGTATTTGTTTTTGATGGCCATTCTGACTTGTGTGAAGTGGTATCTCATTGTGATTTTAGTTTGCATCTCTCTGATGATGGCTAATGATGCTGAGCATCCTGTCATATGTCTCTGGGCCCTCTTGTCTGTCCTCCTTGGAGAAGTGTCAGTTCAGGTCCTTTGCCCATTTTTAGATTGGATTGTTTGTCTTCCTGGTGTGGAGCTAGTGAGTTCTTTATATATTTGGGAGATCAAGCCCCTGACTGAGGTATCATTGACAAAAATGTTTTCACATACTGTTAGAACCCTTTTCATTTTGATGATGTTTTCTTTAGCCATACAGACGCTTTTTGTTTTGTTGTAGTCCTATTTGTTTATTCTTTCCTTTATGTCCCTTGCTCTAGGGGACATATCCATGAAAATATTCCTACATGGAATAACTGAAATTTTCCTGACTATGTTCTCACCTAGGACTTTTACGGTGTCACAACTTATATTTAAGTCTTTTATCCATCTTGAATTTATTTTTGTGTATGGTGTAAGTTGGTGGTCTAATTTCATTTTTTTGCATGTAGCTGTCTAGGTCTCCTAGCACCATTTGTTGAAGAGGCTATTTTTGCTCCATTTTATAATTCTGCTCCCTTTGTTGAATATTAATTGACCATAGAGACATGGGTTTATTTCTGGGCTCTCTGTTCCATTCCATTGTTCTGTGTGTCTGTTCTTATGCCAGTACCAGACTGTTTTGATTATAGTGACCTTGTAGTATAGTTTGATGTCAGGTATTGTGATCCCTCCTACTTTATTCTTCTGTCTCAAAATTGCAGAGGCTATTCAGGCTCCTTTATAGTTCCATATAAATTTTTGAAATATTTGTTCTACATCTGTGAAATGTCATTGGTCTTTTAATAGGGATTGCATTGAATCTATACATTGCTTTGGGTAATATGGACATTTTGATGATGATAATTCTTCCCTCCATGAACATGGTATATAATTCTATTTATTTGTGTCTTCCTTAACTTTTTTCTTTAGCATTGTGTGGTTTTTTGAGTACAGATCTTTTTACCTCCTTGATTAGGTTTATTTCTAGGCCCTTTATTTTTCTTGTTGCTATAACAAATGGTATTTTTTTTCTAACTTATGTTTCTGCTATTTCATTGTTAGTATACAAAATGCCTTTGATTTCTGAATATTGACTTTGTGTCCTGCCACTTTGCCAAATTCACTTATCAGGTCAAGTAGTTTTTTTGTGGAGTCTATAGGGTTTTCTATGTACACTATCATGTCATCTGCAAACAGTAACAGTTTTACTTCCTCCTTTGCAATTTGGATGTCTTTATTTGTTTTTCTTGCCTGATCATTGTGTCTAGAACCGAATCCTATGTTGAATAGAAGTGGTGAAAGTGGACACCATTGTCTTCTTCCTGATTTTAGTGGGGAAGCTTTCAGATTTTGCCCATTGAGTATGATGTTGGCTGTAGGTCTCTCATATATGCCCTTTATTATGTTGAGGAATGCTCCCTCTACTCCCACTTTACTGAATGTTTTTATCATAAGTGGGTGCTGTACCTTATCAAGTGCTTTTTCTGCATCTATTGATATGATCATGTGATTTTTGTCTTTCCTTTTGTTTATATGATGTATTACATTTATTGATTTGTGAATAATGTACCATCCTTGCATCCCTGGGTTTGACTTTGACTTTTGACTTTAGATTTTGACTTTATTGGAGACAGCATGACTGACACAGAAACACACAGCCTGGTGGTGCTTTAAACTTGCTGAGGTGAGAACTGGGCCTAGGTGGCTTCTAGAATGCCCCACATGGGGGCTGAGAAAAATGCTTGAGGGTGGAGTAGACTACACCTCATCTTTAGGAATATCCCCTTGAGGAACTGAGAAATCTGCTGAAAGATTCAGTTAGGACAGATCTGGTTCTTGCAAAAGGCTTGACAAGTAGCCAAGAAAACTGCTGGAGGGTGTTGGTGGTCTGATCCCTACAAAAGGTCTTTTTTGTTTTTTAATTTGTATTCCTCCAGTCCCTCTTCTAGCAAAGCCTCCTGAAGAGTGAGCTGGCAAAGGAGAAATTTTTGCAGGGTTCAGATACAGTATTACAAAGCAGGGCAAAGAAAAATGGAGTTGGAGCAGAGAAGCATTAATATGATAACTGGCACAGGGAATCAGAGAATAACAACAAAGTCCCCATATTCCATTAGCTCAGAAATTACTTGGACCAAGATAAAAAAGTAAATATTTATAATAGATTTGAATAAGTGCTATGATAGAAGCACATAAAATGTTCATAGGAATATAGAGAGATTATAGAGAAGATCACTTAATCTATCCTAGGGAAATGGAAGAATGATCATGGAAGAACTGGCACTCTGGCTGAGTTTCACGGAATGAGTATGCATTAGCTGGATAGGCACGGGTGAAGAGGAGAAAACTTCCAGATTCAGGAAGCAGTGAGAACAAAGGCTGAGAGTAAGCAAGAGCTCTGTTCACAGCATGCATTATCACTTGTATACATTTCGAACTATGGCAAAAATGACTCTAATAGGTAAGCACGGGCTGGATCACTAATCAGTCATTTTTGTTTTTTAAATGTTATTTGAGGAAGCTTGAATTTTATTCTGAAGGCATCAGAGTATAACTGAAGGATTGGAAACAGCTGGTGAAGGGGGAATGTCAAGACTAAAATCACAGAACTGAAAATCCATTGCCAGGGTGAACTCCATGTAAATTCTGCAAAGATTCATGTCCATCTATGTTCACTGGTGAAGCCAAATGCCTATAAGAGTACCTGGTACATAGCATAGGCTCAAAATCCATTTGCTGAATAAATGAATAAATGAATGAATAAGAGTTCATTTCAAAGATGGTGACTTACCTGACTTTAGTTGTGGAAGTTTAGAAGCCAGGTGAATATTAATATCTAGCTCAAGAGAGAGTTCTGCAAGAAGAATTTGAGGTCTTGAGTCTAGATAAAAATCACTTAAGGAAAGTATAATAGAATGATATGAAAGCTGATTATGATAGAACTTAAGAAATATCAATAGTTAAGACAGGAGTAGAGAAAAAGGAGTTGGGAATAAGATTGAAAAGTAACCAAAGATTTTGGAGAAGATCTTGAAAGAGAGGTAATTTGAAGAAAAGGGAGAAAGTAATTTGAAGAAAGGATCAAGAATGAAGCAGCAGTCAATGGTTTCAAATGCATCATAAGAGTCAAGTAAGATAGAAAAAAACATGTTAGTATCTTTTTATCTGGCTTTCTCTCCTAAACCTATAATATAACCTATATGTTGCTATCTGCTGAGCCTTAGTAAAGTCTAGCTCTAATAAGTTAACTCCCTTTTTAAAAACTTTCACTGATTCTCCATTTCCCCCAAATCAACTTTAAGAACAATCAACTAGGTACCATCCTGTGCACAGGTAACCTCTACTTTGAACCCCATTTCATTGCACTGAGACTTATGACATTCAGTGTTTTAAAAATATTTATGCAGCCCTGTCTGTGCTGCTCAGTTGGTTGGAGCATTTATCCCATATACCAAGAGATTGTGTTCAGTTCCTCAGTTCCTGTTCAGGACACATACCTAGTTTGTGGGTTTGATCCCCAGTTGAAGTGCATATGAGAGGTAACCAATCAATATTTCTTTCTCTCTACCCCCCTCCTTTTGTCTCTCTCTCAAATCAATAAACATATCCTTGGGTAACTTTCCTGAGAGCAAGAGCTGCTTCTTAATCTTTGTATCTCTGCAGATTTAGCATGATGCTTACTTTTAAAAAATGTATTAAACATTCTAAAAACTCAGCTAGATTGTCTTTCTTGCTAATTTTATTTTTTAACATTAAAGCTTATACATTATATATGACATTATAATTTTGTCTGCTCAGTGGACTTAAAATTCCTTTCCAAATTACTATTACATGGAAAACTGGAATCTCTAACCAGTGCTGTATGCCTGACAAGAGAGTGAAATGCTTTTACCACACTGTACCACATTAAGGATGAAAAGACACCTACATTTTTTTTAATTGAATTGGTTTGAACTGATATCAGCTTTGGACATGATTGCCAATTGTGTTGGTAGAACTCTTTGCTTGGTCTTATTATACATTTAAAAAACACTATGATTTGGATAATGATTTAGAAAGTAAGGGTGGGGGCTATAGTGAGGGAGGGATAATAAATTGTAGATGACAGAATTAGGATTTTGAATGATACTGACAGGTTGAAGTGATGTGTTAAAATAAATGAGTTGAAATTCAGCGGGGAGAATTCTGGAGGATGCATTAGTGCAGGGAGGCACAAAAGGTGAAAGGGCAGTTAGGCTGGTTTTAAACAGTCCAGAAGAGAAGAAATGAGGACTTGAACTTTGTTAATGGGAATGGATGTGAGTGACACAGAGCATTTAGGATCTACATACCTTGACAAGTGAATGGATGCAATGATGAGGAAGAGAGATTCAAATAGGTCTTTAAATACTTGAACCTGAGTAACCTAGAAAAGGTGAAGATACTGGCAGAGACAGAGAGGTCAGAAGGAGGGCCTGGGTGGGGAGTGGAGTAAAAGGAAACACAGTGATTTCAACTATGGGTGTGCAAGTTATCCAAGTGGACATAACACCATTTCTCTTTGAGAACTGGGACACTTGATTAGTCACAACTCTTTATTTTCAGCGTGGTATTGAACCCATCTCCATAGTTTCAAGCAAATGCTTTGTGCCAAAAACAAAACTGAGTGCTTTGTATGCATCATCTTACTTAATTGTCATAACTTTCCCTGAAAGTTCATTTATAGCTGAAGAAACCAATGCTGGCAACTAAAAAAAAAAAAAAAAAGCTTAAGATAACCAAAGACATTTTTAAGACATCCAAAGGCATTTATGAAAATCACTATGGCTTATATTAACCTCATTATTAAAGATCACATTAAATAAAATTGCTCTATTAGTTAAGCACTATTTTCATATCATTGGACTTGATATGTGACTTTGTTTCCCTGTTTGTCCTTATTTTGGCATTTACTCATGAGCTAATCTCTTCCTGGCATCCTTGCTTAGGAGGAGATCTAGCATCTGGAACTAAAATTCAGAGACTGATCCATCTGGCTACTCTTAGTTGGCCATATCCCACCCCATATTTGACAGATACATCTTCTGAAAGCTCTCCTGCTCTCTTTGGGCTTTCTAGGATTATTGATTGAACTAATTCTTGAAGGTCAAGTAGCAGTTTCATGAGTGAAGAAAAGAGCAAAGATATTCCAGACAGTAGAAGTAGTATGTGCAAAGTGCAGTGCAGAAAAGATTCAGCAAGCAGGGGTAACTGTCACAAGGAGACTTGTTAAACATCTCAATATGAAAATCTTCACAGTGGAGGTTGAAGATGAGGACTAAGAGATGGGTGATTCTGTTTTACCCTCATCTCCCCCAAATCAAGTGGATTTCCCTTTTTGTTCATTTTTCTATACGAAGCATAGCTAAAGTGGACTTTCCTCTTTTCAGCATTATCCTTAAAACTTTATTTTTGACTTTCTCTTCTTGGTACATGTCTCTGTAAGAATCTCATAGACCTATTTTTACACTTTTTGAATGACTAGATGACATATGGCAGAAACTGTTAGTTGCATCCTCCCAATACGTAGTTTCCCTTTATTTCCAGAGTGGTAAACACCACAAATTTTATAAGGATACTGAATAAGGACCATATTTATCAACATTTCTTTTAAGAAGGCATGTTCATGGGCCTGAATTTTGGCCAATTGCATATAAATAGAGAGTATGCATATATAGGAAGTATCCTTAAAGGCAGGTGACACAATCTTCTGCTTTAATAAGGATAATATGATTGGAACTCTAGCAGCTATCTTTGACTATGCTAAAGAAGGGTACATCAGAAAAACCATAGTGATAATAATGACCAGCAATATATATTTTATTTACTATGTGCCAGGAATTTTTCTTCACACTTTATATACACTAACTTATACATGTGTTATAACACTCATATGAGCTTGAGATCTCAGCTTCCTCATCTCTGAATAGTGCTGAAGATCAGGGATCATGTAACCACATTGCCTAGGATAATGTTTAATGCTGCCTTTTATAATCTATACCTTACTTGGGAAGTAAAGGGTTAAGACCAGTGCCTGGATGACACGGATCCTGGCCCGCAGGATCCTGGGTTGTGTCTGCAGTAGACAAATTCACACGGACTACAGAAATCCTGTGGAGAAAAGGGACTGCGGGGCCGCTCTCCAAGTTAGAGAGAGGGTCCCAAGACCCCCACCTGGACAGGCTTTTATTGTTTTTCTAGGCACCTTACATCAAGGATGGTCCTCATTTACTATGCATAGGTTTGTTTTGGGTGGTTATCTTTTGTAGACAAAGGAGAGGATGTTGCTGAATACAGAAAAGAAGGATATTTGCAATGTAAAGGGAGAAGTAGTCGAAACCAGTTATGCTCCATACTTGGAAGGTCTAGCTCAGATTTAGGAAGTTAAAGATACTCAGTAAACATTTGCTGCCTCAATTCAGAGTGAGGGAGTTTTGACAAGAGCAAGTCTCATAGCAGTCTAGGTACAATGCAGGCCTGATTTCCCATGGGAGAACCTGTCCATTTGTGTGAGTCCTTCCCACCAACCTCACTCCCTACTGGCTTATCTGAGTGGGGACTGGGCCACATTTCCCACACTTGGAACAGTTCCCCATACCTGGACGTGAAAAGTGCTACTTTAAGGTAAGCTACTGTTCCTTTTGAATAGTTATTACAAATTATAATCCATACTTCCAATTAATAAGTTCCATTAAAGTAATTTATAGTTAGTGATTATAAATCTATTTAAAGCTATAGGTATGGAGGCAGAGAGATGCAGTGATTTGCCAAAGATTAAACAAGGAGGAAGTAGCAAAGTTGGATTCTGTATCCATGTTCTTAACCTATCCCATTCTGAATAAAAGGCTCAGAGGAGACTGGGATGTGCATTAATTTGTGATATTGCTGCACTAACCCTAGAGAGCTGACCTCTGGACATTTTCAGCAAAGAATCAAATCTTATGCACTAAACCAGGTAATGCAGCTAAGCAATGTCTTAATTTCTCTCCAGGTTTCTACCACATCCAGGTCATTAAAGAATTTTCCTTATAGGTCAAAATGAAGTTCAGAGTAACAATTCTTTTTGTTTTTTTCCTCCCTCCCACTTTCCCCCCCTATAGTTCATGTCCATGGGTCATACTTATAAGTTTTTTGGTTTCTACATTTACTACATTATTCTTACCCTCCCCCTTTCTATTTTCCACCTATCATTTATGCTACTTATTCTCTGTACCTTTCCCCCCACTCTCCCCCTCCTGCTCCCCTATTGATAACCCTTCAGGTGATCTCCATTTCTGTGGTTCTGTTCCTGTTCTAGTTGTTTCCTTAGTTTGCTTTTGTTTTTGTTTTAGGTGTGGTTGTTAATAACTGTGAGTTTGCTGTCATTTTAACTGTTCACATTTTTTATCTTCTTTTTCTTAGATAAGTCCCTTTAACATTTCATAGAATAAGGGCTTGGTGATGATGAACTCCTTTTACTTGACCTTATCTGAGAAGCACTTTATCTTCCCTTCCATTCTAAATGATAGCTTTGCTGGATAGAGCCATCATGGGTGTAGGTCCTTGCCTTTCATGACTTGGAATACTTCTTGCCAGCCCCTTCTTGCCTGTAAGGTCTCTTTTGAGAAAGCAGCTGACGGTCTTATGGGAAGTCCTTTGTAGGTAACTGTGTCCTTTTCTCTTGCTGCTTCTAAGATTCTCTCCTTCTGTTTCATCTTGGCTAATGTAATTATGACCTGCCTTGGTGTGTTCCTCCTTGGGTCCAGCTTCTTTGGGACTCTCTGAGCTTCCTGGACTTCCTGGAAGTCTATTTCCTTTGCCAGACTGGGGAAGTTCTCCTTCATTATTTGTTCAAATCAGTTTTCAATTTTTTGTTCTTCCTCTTCTCCTTCTGGCACCCCTATAATTCGGATGTTGGAACGTTTCAAGATGTCCTGGGGGTTCCTAAGTCTCTCCTCATTTCTCCGAGTTCTTGTTTCTTCATTGTTTTCTGGTTGGATGTTTCTTTCTTCCTTCTGGTCCACACCGTTGATTTGAGTCCCAGTTTCCTTCGCATCACTATTGGTTCCCTGTACATTTTCCTTTGTCTCTCTTAGCATAGCCTTCATTTTTTTCATCTAGTTTTAGACCAAATTCAACCAATTCTGTGAGCTTCTTGATTACCAGTGTTTTGAACTATGCATCTGATAGGTTGGCTATCTGTTCGCTGCTTAGTTGAATTATTTCTGGAGCTTTGAAGTGTTCTGTCATTTGGGCCATTTTTTTTTGTGTGTGTGTTGGTGCTTCTGTTACTTAAAGGGGCGGACCTTTAGGTGTTACCCGGGGTAGGGTAATGCTGGTCGCTGGGCTGTGAAGCTGTACGTGGGGGAGGGGCCAAGAGGGAGCAATGGTGCTTGCTCCACTCCCTGGCAGATTTCTGTCACTCCCTCTGCTACCCACAACCAAATTGGGCTCCTCTTGTGCTGCTTCCCAAGTGGGTGGGCTTGTGCATGCTCTAGGCCCCTGTGGGTCTCTCCAACAGCCTCTCCTGTGAGGCTGGGAGTTTCTCCTGCTGCTGCCCCAACCCCCACGGGTGTTTTCACTCAGAGGTTTGAGGCTTTATTTCATTGCGCTGGAGACCTGGGTTACGCGGTCTGCTTTGCTCCCCACCATTTGTCCAGTTTATCTATGCACGAATGTGGGGCCGCGGGGTCTGCTACCCACTGCTCTGCCTGCCCTGTTCTCCACCACTCTGAGTCCGGCCCTCTCGGTTTATCTGTGCGCGAATGTGGGGCCGTGGGGTCTGCTAGAGGTCAGATTGCCTGCCCCGTTAATCCCACATTCCGCCAGTCTCCTCCCGCCACAGCCACGCGAGTCCTCTCCACCCCGGCTGCCCATCTCTGCCTCTCCTACCGGTCTGGATGAATGTTTATTTTTTATCTCCTTGGTGTTGGACTTCCTGGTCGTTCAATTTTCTGTCAGTTCTGGTTGTGGGAGGAGGCGCAGTGTGTCTACCTAGGCTGCCATCTTGGTTCTCCCAGAGTAACAATTCTTGTTGTCCCTTTATCATCTGTGAGATACAATTATCAGCAACATTAGTGGGAAATTTTATCTTCTCAGGAAGTTTTAATAGAGTTGGTGTTCCCACAGATACGTGGTAGAGGGAGGCCTCACAGCTACCAACAGCATCTTCCCCCAGGTCTATCTTATTTATTGCCTGCATTAGGAGATCATCATTCACATTCTCTGTGTGCTCCAAACGCTCAGGCGTTCAGCAGTACACTTCCACCAGGGCAGCACTAGAGTCTCTCTTTTTACTTTCGACCAGTCTCAAGCACGCTTTGTCTTCATGGTCATGTTTTTTTTTTTAATCCTCACCCAAGGACATTTTTTTCCTTGCTTTTAGAGGGAGAAGAAGGGAGGGAGAAGGAAAGTGAGGAAACATCGATATGAGAGACAAACATTGATTGGTTACCTTCCATATACACCCCAACAGGGGACCAAACCAGCAACCTAGGCACGTGTCCTGACCGGGAATTGAACACTGATGTTTTCTATCTGCAGGGCCATTCCCAACCCACTGAGCCACACCAGCCAGAGCATGACCATGAATTTTAATAAAAGGAACCTCTCTGACTTATTTCCAAGACTTCTTGAGGCTAAACCCATGATTTTAAGAACAAGAAGGTGTTGAGAAGTGGTGGACCTCTTTATTTAACATAAATACTTATCTCACTAATTCTGCTCGAGTTGTCTAATGGAAATATGGTAGAATTTGAGTCTTGCATTTTCATTTTAGCTCTTAGGACCTGTCAAAATCATTTAGTATAAATTGGCATAAGTGAAAAAGGGCAAAATAGTGAACAAAATTATTAAAATTTAAACTAACAAAAATTTGAGATGTAGTTGAATATAATCTAATTTTTTGTTTTATCCGATACTTTTGTTAGATAATAGTTAGCTGTAGTATAAATACTTATCTATAGCTCTTATCATTTTATACAATTTTAAAGATCTGGCTAGATATAGAAGTTCACATTAACAAGTTAATAATTTATGTTTTTACTTAATTTTGTTTTCATTAATTCTTCTCAGAAAGGAGACTCAGGAAATCCATAATCAGTGCTTAAGCATAAAGGGAAAAAAATACTTTTTATCAGAATAACCACATAGAATATCTCCTGAAAACTAGTTCCTCTTTTGTTACTGCTTCTTAATCAGTCAACCACAAGTATAATTTGATTTAAACTAGAATCATCTCATATATACTCTGAAGTATAACATTAACACACTAAAGTAAATATGACAAAACATCCTTTGCCTTTCAAACATAACTGCTGCCATAACGACCATGTGCCAGCTGTAGGTTTCGAACATCCAGTGACCTCTGACATTTATGACAAATTATGTATGAAAGTGCTAGCGAAGCCTTGTTAAAATGAAGCCAGAGGCCCTCAAGTCCTCAACCCCTCTTGTCCTTAAAAGCATGGGTTAAGCGGCAGCAAGAGGCAACTTGGACAGAAAACAGACATGGCGGTAGCTAAAATGCAATGAAATCCTAATCCTCTACCCTTTGACTTTTGCAGCTAGCGTCACTGCGCACTGTGCTTTCAACCATTAAACTACCTTAACCTTTGAAAGGGCCAAACCGGTTAAAACTGCCTGAAAATTTGCACATCACCACACAAGACTTGATTGATTCTTATTTTAAAATTGCATGGAGGACAATTGTTTACTGTAATATTTTTAACCAACAAAATATGATTCTCAGTCACCTCTGGAGCACAGTGAAATTGATGTCATCTAAAATGCAATGTGAAGAACACTTTTCAAAGTCACAAAGTTAGCGTAGCTGCAAAATACAGTAGTGCCAGCTGAATTTAGACAGAGTGAGCTATATTGTAAATGATTTTTAAAAGTACATAAAAACCAATTTATGACCCCTGGAAAACCAATTTATAATGAAGCTTAATATCTGTGTAGGGGAGTATGAAGTGTTCATTTAGAAGGTTTGAATTTCCAAATTAGATTAAATAATAAATAAAACAAATTCTAGAAATAACCTCATCGCCGTGTTCTGTGTAGGTTTTGAAAACTGTATCTAGCAATTATTTTCCTTACCTATTATCCGGACTACTTTTAGAGGGCATGGGCCACAGATTTAAATATTTCATTCTCTCCTATTAGGATTGTATAAATCACAGTTGCTTATATAAAATATGCACATAAATATATCCTATTTGTATGCCTATTTTATAATTACAAATTTTTGTTTTTAGTTGAATATTCTAATCAACATTTCAGAGACAAAATCTGGTCTTAAGTAAAGTTTGTCTGTGATATATTTTCACTCCCTTTTCATCTTTGTGTTACAGCAGATTCTTTTATCCTTATCCGGTTCCTTTGTTTATTGCTTTTGCCCCTTCGTGGGCAACCACTTCTCTCTCTCTCTATTACCCATCAAAGCTGACAGCTCTGTTGCAGTCCCCAGACATTTTCTCTCCTGGCAATTAACAAAATAGTATCAATGAATGCAATAGCATTTAGAAAATTTTTCATAGAAAGTCCCTTATCTAAGCGACCTTAGAAATCATCTAATCCTGTGATTTTTTTTCAAAAACAAAATATATATGCATTTTAAATTAATAGAACTCCTTTTATTTTTCCAAAGCTATCTCTACTTGAAGTCGAAGTGAAAGGCTAAGAACCTTCATTCCTCATATTGACTTTCTCCTCCCTGGCTTTCCAGATACTATGGCTTGCAAAGGACTCCATGAATAGAGTTTGAAAAGCCTGATGCAGCCCACCTACAGAGATGCAAAAGTGTAAGTGAAGTAAAATAACTTTCGTTCCTTTTCTGAAATGTTCCTCCTTTATCAACATCTTCATATTTAAAAACCCTTTCCATGGGACTCCTGCTCTACCATGACCTAACTGACTCCTCCTGGATGCAGTCACCATATACTGTTTTGTTGCCATGCGCTCTTTCTTACGGTTTTTAAAGAACACCCTGTTGCAATTGTTTGTGTATTTATTTCATGGACACAGAGACTGTTTAACCAATTTTTATCTCTAGCACCTACCACCATCTGACCATAGTGGATACTCATTTAATGTTAAGATAAGTTAGTATTTTCTGAAGAGTTGGCAAGAATTCTTATATAGCTTGACACTGGCAGAAATAAAACTAAAATCATAAATTATTTAATCTCTGTATCAAGGCTTTATATACTATGTGATTTTGCCTGAGATTCCTTTCTCATTGGATTGTGTGTATCAAGCCCTTTCTTTCAGTACCCAAATCAAAAAGAATGAATGAGATAATTCCAGATAAATTTACTTTGAGCTAAATTTGTCTATTGGCACTGGTAGCTGCTAAAGCTATCTTTTTCACTGCAAGTATACTTGCTATGTGCATGCATCCATGTTTTCCTGTATGCGTACTTCCTGATAGTCTTGGCCTAGTGAATCAGGATATTTGCCTTATCTTCCTTACCTGCTGCAACTGGCTGCTTGTTGTTTTGCAGCAAACATGTCCCCAGGACATTAGAGTTTTACTCTATACACATTGGCTCAGCATCATAGAGAAGAAATTGTAATACTCTAGGACTCTCTGAAATGGAATGCATTATTTTAAAATATGAATATTTAATGTTATTGGTGGGTTCAAGTAGAAGGTGAACTATTTGTTTTCTAAATGTTCAAGAGTAAATTTATTCATCAAGGTATGGATCAAACACGTGTCCCTATTATTAAATGTACTCACATTTACGGGGGAGGGGCAAAAGTAGGTTTACAGTTGTGTGTAGGCAAAACAGTTTATTTTGTATTATTATTTATTGTTATATCAATTTCCATATGAATAACTGTAAACCTACTTTTGTTCCACTCTGTATATCCAAGGGCTCTGCCTTCCCCTATTTACAGCTTCTAAGGTAAACCCTCTGCACTTGTCCTTAATCACATCCCTTCTAACTTAAAGACTTTATTCATTCCAGTAATTCTTCTGTTTCCAGAATCTTTAACATTTCTTTTCACTACCCCAATACAATGTAACTTTGTCCATCTTTAACACAATTCATCCCTGGAGCTCTCTCACTGCTTATCTCCCCTTACCCCAACCACTCTTCTCTTTTCTGCCTTGCAGCAAAACTCCTGGAAATAGATTCTATATGCATCTCAATTTTCTTCCTTTTCTTTCCTATTTTCTCTTGAGTCAATGCCATCCAGCCTTTTTGTGATTCTGCAACTAGAATTATCTCACCGAAGAATGAAGACTGGGGCATATAATCCTAAATTCCATCTTCTCATTACTGAGCATTGCCTGTGGGGTCCGCCGTCATTCCATACTCCACCACAAGGGCTGAATGAGGTGCTTTTCTTTTTTTTTTTTCATTTTGGAAAAAACCTTCAGGCAGTTAAGCAGAAAAATTTGGGAGGTTGTTAGCATGGAGTGGAAATGTCTTACAATAGTTTCAGCTGAGTCTAGAAATTGGCCAAAGAGATATGATACACAGGATACAAAAAGTGTCTGCTTTAACCTTTTCTCTGTTTTCTCCATTTTATTCTCTTTTCATGAATCCTCCTCATTTTTCTAACCTTTAAATTGTCATGCCCTAGGAATTAACCCTGAGACTGGTTTCTTTTCTAACTACATTACTACTTATCTGAACTTACACAGTCCAACCAGTCTGAAATCATGTTTATAATGTTAGATGCCAAATTTAGCCCTAGCTGGTGTGGCTCAGTTGTTTGGAGTGTGGTCCCGTGCACCAAAAGGTCACTGGTTTGATTCCTGCTCAAGGCACATACTTGGATCCCTCCAGAGTCAGGGCACTTTTAGGAACAACTGATATCTCATGTCGATGTTTCTCTTTCTCTCTCTACCTTCCTCTCTCTCTAAAATCAAAATATATATATTTTTTAAAAATTCCAACTTTATATTTACCTCTCTCCAGTTTATATCTCTACTTAGATGTTAGTTCAAAATTAAAATTTTGATGTAATTTTACCATACAACACAACAATTAACCTCCAAGGGGTCTACCCATGAGAAATAAAAGTGTGTGTTCTTACAAAGATTTTTTAAGTTAATGATCAAAGCTGGCATTATTTATAATAGCTCACCTCCAAAATACTGATAATATATCCATACAATGAAATACAACATGAATGAACATCAAAATATAGTACTAAGTGAAAGAAATAGATTTTAAAAACCTACATATTGTGTGATTATATCTAGAATAGGTAAATTTATTTACCGATTCTAGAATAGGTAGATGTAACAAGAATAGGTAGATTTACCAAGAATAGGTACTATTCTTGGAATAGGTAAATCTACCAAGACAGAAAGTAGTTCAGTGTTTGCTAGGGCCTTCAGATGAATATGAGGAGTTACTGTAAATGGGAACAAGGATATTTTGGGGGGTGATAAAAATTCCAAAATTAAATTGGACTTATGCTTGCATAACTAAATTTACTATAACTAATAAATGATATACTCTTAATTAGTGAAATTATTGATATGAAAAGTAACACATCGATAAAGCCATTAGAATAAAACCCTAACTTTGGTTTTCTGCTTGCATTTTCTCCTGCTTCCCCATTTCAGGAATAGCATCTCTGTTTTACTGGTTTAGTCAACAAACACTAGAATCATTTTAACTCCTTTCTTTTCCATCAAAAAATCTAATCTGTCGCCTTACTACTAATGATCTCCTTTCCCACTACCACTCTAGCCAGACACCATCTTCTCTGCCTTGACTGTATCAATAGCCCCCTAGTCAATCTACATCCTTTTATCCTTGCCACTTCATAATTTATTTTGCATGTAACAAATTATTCCACTTATATGCTCAAACCACTCTAGCCCCTTTCCTTGTCACTTGGAGTAAAATCCAAAGGTGTCATTATAATAGGGTTTCCCGATAAAATACAGGCATTGCAGTTAAACATGAATTTCAAATTAAAAACAAGTATTTTTAAAATTATGTATGTCCTATGCAATATTTGGGATACACATATATTAGAAATACCTGTTGTTTATCTGACATTTAATTTTACTTGGAATTTGTGTCTTTGTTAAGTCTAGCAATCTTACATCAGAAAGTGCTCCGTGATCTAGACCCTCAATCTCTGTTATCTCATCTTCCTCTTTCCTCCTTTTGCTCAGCGACTGAGGCTTTTTCACCACTTACAAATGAGCTAAGAATATTCTAACCATTGGACTATTGATCTCGCTCTCCTCTGTACCTAGAAAACTTTCTCCAAATATCAGCATGGCTTATTTTCACACTTCATTTTGTGTTCTGCCCAGATGACAACTCTTCACAGAGGGCTTTCCTGATCAGTCAATCTAAAACACCTTCTGTAGTCCACCATTCTCAGTATTCTCATTTGGTTGTATTTATTTTAGCACTTACCACAAATGGACATGCACTGTGTGTTTTTTTCTGGATCCAATGGTAAAGTAGAGGCAAGAAATTTGCCTCTTGACACTCCTGAATGCAAAGAAAATAGAATAGTACCTAACAGATAATATGATCAATAAACTTAGTTGTTCATTCATCCATCCATGCATCCATTGACCGATTTGTTCATTCATCCATTCAACATTTTCCTTTCTAGGTTCTAGGTTTTAAATTACATGTAGCAGCACTGTCAATGGATCAAGTAGTATATTTTTAGAAGGCAAGTGGAAAAAGAGAAGCAAGGGTTGGTGACACTCATGGAGACAAGTTGACCGACAGAAATAGATAGGTGTCTGTAGACTAATAATAGCAGGATAAGTTGGATGAAAGCATGGTTGCTGCACTTGTGTCCCTGAGTGACAAGATCCCCCACCAAACTGGAGTTCAGGGGAGAGGTTAAGTTGAGAAACAGCATTTGGGACTCATGGGCCTAGGGGTGATAGTTAGAACCTATCTATCCTGAGCTCCTGTCAGCAATTGCTCCTACATACTCTCCATTAGCATTTAAACTGACTGTCAAGTCCATAATTTTCTCCACTCTCTTCTATCAATTACCTACTTCCTTTTAAAATGTTGAAGTCCTCCCTGTCCACTGGCCCATTTACCATTGCCTAGACAGTTCAGGATTTTGTATTTTCAAAATGATTTCACTTTTCTATCCAGCCTTGCTCCATCTTATTTCTTATTTTCCTTCATTCTTCCACTTCCCAAGCATTTCAATTACACTGAAATTGATGTTTCCAAGTTCCCCAATCACAAACCTACTTATGTTTTTTCAAAGCTCATTCTCATGGACTTCTCAGTTGAATGTGAGACCATTGACCATTACCTTTTTCTTCATACTTATTTTTCTTACTTTGTTTTTTTTTTCAGTGTTACTCAATAAAGCCCGATTTTTTTTCTACCAAGATTATATTCTTTGTTCTTCTCTGAATAATTCAATTATCTTTTTCTCTACATATTTGCCCTCAAATGAAAATAATTCTTAAAATTCTCATATTTTCTGTTGCTCCTTTTGTAGTCACTTTCCTGTGGAAACTTCATATAGCCTCATGACTCTGTACTCACGCGTGCACCTCCCCAAACTACATAACCTGCTTGGTTTCTTATTCTTACAGCTCTGGTTACACAAAACTATCTTCTTGTTGTCTGTATTCATTTTAATATATTGAAGATATATAAATTTCAACATGTTAACTATAACTTAAAATTGATATTAATATAGTTATATCTTATCTTTATATCCTGTCTTCCCAATAGACTTTTATGTTATTTAATAAAATAGGCTCTGACTAGTTCTTCTCTCCAAAAATATTTTAAATATCTGATAATTGAACAAATATTATTTTACATGAAAAGGAAACAAAAGTTTATTTATTTATATAGATTAAGAAACATATAAAAATGTACCAGGGTTTTTTTTTTTTATTTTTTAGTCAGTTTACTCTCACCAGTTTGGGGCTTAAAGTGCCAGTTGTACTTTAGGAAAGTAGAACTGTAAAAATTGTAGACATATACACATTTACATTCATACTCACTCTTTTTGTTGGTGTCTGTAATCATACTAAACTTACATCATCTCCATTTATGCCACTTTGCCATCAAGTAGTGCTCTAAACCTGTGTCCTATGCTTTTTGCTTATTCTCTACAACTCCAAAAACAATGAGTGAGCAGCCAACTCTCTTGGGAGACCTCTGATTGTGATTTCTGGTCAACCTCCCTCATTTTCAGTGATTGCCCTCTGAGTCTAATGTGTAGTAACCTGCTCAGTAGGTAGCAGGATTTCCAGGCAACAGAATTTTGCTCTAATTGACCTTCTGCCTCTTTAAAAATATTCAGAGACTGTACTTGCTTGAAAAACTTTGGGTTTGAGAAAATTTAAATATACTGAAACAGAATTTATTTATACCTTTCAAAGAGTCAGCAGAGGTACAGGTAAATAAGGACATAGACACAAATTAATATTTTAATCAGTAAATATATTTTGATTCTTAACTATCTAAAAAATCAAGGTTAGATATGTGCATTGACTTTACTGTCTGATTGGAACAAGAGAAAAGAAACCCTTTGGAGTTTAGAAAGGGATGATGAAAAGGTACAAAGGGGGTTCCAATAATACAAAATTAAACAGAAAATATGAAGAATTAAGAGGAAAAAAATGCCAATTTAGGAAAGGTAAATCAGAGAAACATATAAATCAGCAGAAACATATAAAAGGTCTGTCGGTCTTATTGTAGGAATATGCTATTATCAAAGCAATAGAGCTTTTAATCATAATAAATGAAAAAAAAAACCCCATAGAAAGCACCATGACCAAATCTTCAAAACTGCATTTGTAATATAGAGCATTAATTTAATTCATGTGAGGAAAAAAATAAAAGAATTTCAAGTGATTGGCATGATGTGAAATATCATTGATTTAACTGCCTAAATCTTGAGGTACATGATTCTTATATCTACACAAGAATATCTAAATACAAAGTTAGAAAAAAATCAGCAGGAGTAACAGACAGTGCATTATGATAGGTTAGTAGAGCTTGAGTATTTAATGTTACTTAGGCCCAATTTGATAATTTTATGGAGATTTAAAAACCAAACTCTATACACACACATTATATGTACACTATACACACATGAACATACACACGTAATATCATATTGATTATTAGGGCATAATTATATGCTAGAAAATATTCTATACAATTTATGTTTATCTTGTTAATGCCTATAAAATTTATGAAATTTATGTATCATTATTTTCACTTCATCAATGAGAAAATGGGATTAAGTGATACTGAGCAACTTTCAGATTACATACTGGGGTATTGAAACAAGATCTTAGTGAATTTCAAAATTATAGTCTTTCTGCACAGGACATTGCCTGCCTTTACATGTGAATTGAAATGAGGATATAATTTATGTGGGTTAATTGTCCTCATGTTTCAAAATATATCCTGAGATTATATTTCAAAATCCACTGTATGTGACTGATTTATTTTAGCAAAAATTTGTGAATTAGGAGTTCACAGTTAAAATGTGAATATCATTAAAATGATAACATATGGTTATCTTTGAATATCAAATTCCCTAGCTCAAAATAATCATTCACATCACTATCTAATAGTGACAAGAAGGAGGAAGGAAATTGGCCAGGTTAAGTCTGGAGAATTGGCCCTAACTGCAAAGCAAAGCTCTGAAAGCACTCCTTGCTGGCAGGCATATATATGTGATTGGGAAGGATGAGAATGATGTATTGATCTCCTTAGGTAAGGAAATAGGCAACAAAATGAGAAAGAAGTATCAGTTTACCAAAACCAAATTTCTTAAATTTTTATAGTGCCTTGGATTTGGTACTTTATATTAGGCCATTAAGACAAAATTTCAGGTGATATAACTAGTATGTGTAATTGATTAAAACAATGTCCAACCATTGTTAGTATAACAAGAATGATTTGGTTGACATCGATATAACCAGGCAGCCAAGGAGAGGGGACTGGAATGTGCATGTGTGAACACTGATGACTTCACTGTACTTGTCAGTGGGGGCAGGAGATGCCATTGAGTGAGCATGTGTACTGTGTGACTGTCACATTCAAAATGACTGCACAAGTAGAGCAATGAATCTGCATCAAATTTTGCGTTAAGCTTGAACATTCTTCTGTGGAAAATATTCAGATAATCAGAAGGCTTTCAGGAACAATGCAATGAGTGCAGTGCAAATAAAAGTGAGGCACAAATGCTTCAAAGATGGTCAAGAATCTGTTGAAAGTGATCTATGTTCTGGAAGGCCAGCAACAAGCAGAACACCTGATAATGTTGAATGTGTACAGCCACAATCAACAAAGATCAATGACTGACAGTGCAAGAACTAGAAGCTGATCTGGGGATTCTAAAAATCTACTATGTCTGAGATTTTGATGCAGGATTTCAGCATGAAACGTGTTGAGGCAAAATTTGTTCCACAACTTCTGCTACTAGAGCAGAAAGAACATTGTGCTACAATTGCTAATGACTTGATTCTAACCACTATCAATGAACCAGATTTCCTTAAGATGGTCATAAGTGGAGATGAATCATTCATCTACAGCTATGATCCAGAAATGAAGACCCAGTTGTCCCAATAGAAGGTGCCTGGTTCTCCACGCCCAAAGGTGGTGTGGCAAAGTTGCAGCAAGATCAAGACCAGCTTAAGTGTGTTTTTGATTGGGAAGGTGTTGTCCATCATGAGTACACTCCTCCAGGATGAATAATTAATAAAGAATACTACCTCAATATTCATCATTGGTTGAGAAATGAAATATGGTGAAAACAGCCACAGCTATGGGCAACTGGTGGTTGGCTACTTCATCCCTACAACGTACCTGCTCATACATCATGTCTCCTGCAAAATTTTTTGGTAAAACAAATCATCCAGGTTACTCATCCACTCTACAGCCTAGATTTGGGACTATGCAACCTCCGGCTTTTCCCCAAATTAAAATCACCTTAAAAAGGGAAGAGATTTCCGACCATTGATGAGATTTAGAATACTTGGGGCAGCTGATGGAGGTTCTAACAAAGGATTTTGCAGTGTTTTGAACAGTGGAAGAGACGCTGCTATGAGAAAGGTGCAAGGTCCCAAGTTGCCTACTTTGAAGAGGACTGAGGTGTCATCATTGTCCTGTGTACAATGTTTCTTGTATATTCTTCAATAAAGGTCTCTTTTTCATAGCACATGGGTAGATTCTTTATGGACAGACTGCATATGCTTTAAACTCTTTGAAACTAGGAGGTATATTGAATTTTGTATAAGATAGCATTGCATCATTAGTTAAATTGACAGCATTTTTATTTTTAGTGGTATATCTTGCAACTGGTGACACCTTAGTTTTGATGAAGATCAGTAAGTGAAAGGTTGATCTGAAAATTCAAAAAGAATGTGTACAAATCTATTCTTAGGTCTCTCACTGATAATCAGCATCACTCCTGTGAACATTCTATACTGAACCAAGTTTTCTTACAAGACTAATATGATGTAATAGTGCCATTCAAGTTCTTTGTTTGCTTCATTCCTCTATAAAGATGTTTTGATGTTATTTGAGAAAAGTAATGAAAATATTATATACATATGAGAAGCATATATAAGAACTATGAACTCTTTCTGACATCTAAAATAAAATTTTTAGATATCATAATTTAGGGTACTTTTACTTTTAAATACATTTTCAAATTTGTAAGATGTTTGATTTTGGTAAAATTCTGTAGCCAAAAGAAATATTTTTATTAAGTAGCTTGTCTGAGATGTAAAAATTGAGTTTAATCTAAGAGGAAGTCTTTAATCTAATAAACCGAATGCTGGTTAAACTCTGAAAGCAAAAGCTCTGAGCTGTATGTTTTTAGCTGGATTCTCAGTTTTTGTTTTGTTTTTTAATCAGCATAGTTTCCCATGAAATAACATATGGTTTCAATATTTGAGCGTTCTCAGCCATTTTCCCCATATGTTTGCTGTAGTCAACTCTCCACACATGACCGAATTCTGTCCTTAGATGAGCACGGAGAATGCTCACAGGGGTTGAGGAAACGAGCAAACTTCATGCAGCAACCTATGGCCCACAAATCAGGCTTCTGTAACTATTTGCACCCTAATAATTGGTGCAAATGAATGATTATTAACATATTTAAAAATGACTGATTGCAGCAGCTCTTTTACTCTTAGAATGTCCAGAATTATCTGATGAATACGTTGTTAAAAGACTTGAGTAAAATTTTGTGGGTAGATAAATAAGCATCGGGTAGGAGGGTGGGGAACATCAATTATTTGTAATTTGGCATGTCAGAGCTACCCAAGGCATTATTCACTTATTTCACTCATTCCACAATTTAGCACTCTCCTCAGCACTATACATAGTCTTCTGTCGTGCAACTCCCATTTTAGAGACATAATAATGATAATAAACTATTAAACTAATAAATATACTAGGAAATTTATAAATGCAAAAAAGATCATAAAACAAGATAATGTTATTTAGAATGATGGGAATATTTTTGCTAGAGTAGCTACAGAAAGTTCTCTCTCTTAAGAAGTGAAATTAAAAAAAAAGATTTTATTTATTTTTAGAGAGAGGGGAAGGGAGGGAGAAAGAAAGGAAGAGAAACATTGATTGGCCGCCTCTCAAATGCCCTTAACCGGGTACCTGGCCCACCACCCAGGCACGTGCCCTGACTAGGAATTGAACTGGTGACATTTTGGTTTGTGGGACAATGCCCCCACTCATTGAGCCATACCAGTCAGGGCTGAAGAAGTGATATTTGACCTGAGGCCACAATGATGAGAAAGAGCCAGTCATGTGAAATTTGGAGTCGAAGTAAGAATAGACTAGACAAGAGGAAGGCCCTGAGGCTTGGACAACCTCGTGGTTCTGAAGGAGTTGAGACTGGAAGTGCAGTCAGCGACCAGATCACACTGGCTCAGGTAGACCATTGTGAGTTCCGTGGATATTATTCCAAGCACACTGGAGTGTGTAAGCCAACACATGAGGCAAACTGATTTATTTCCACATTTATATGTATGTAAATATCCCACTACAGTTGCTTCGCCAAACAAATGGTCATGACTACAATAGTTATTTAGGGTAGTAATGAAAGATATAGAAAATTTCACTACTTGATGGAAGTGAAATTTGTGATACTGACAGACACATTTCAAAACATTCAAAATCTGGTGCATAAATTAGTTTTTCTGGAATATAATTTCTCTAGGCATAGAAATTCTCATCTATCTACATGTAATCTAAGGAGTCTTCCTGAGAGCTTTAAGGGGTAAATTAAAACATGGAACGATCCACGTGTTAACCTCCCAAAATCAATACACACAGTTACATCTGTGACAATTATTAGAAAATATTCAATGAAAAATGTGATAATAGAATTTTGTTTAACAGGTAAAGACTTTTGAAAATAGAAAAAATGATGTATTTGGATATCATACAATGATTTCCAAAATTCGTGTTTGGAAGATGTGTATACAATAATCTTCTGTCACCCTCGTGCAATTTCAGTTTAGATCCATTTTTATCCACTTGGAATGTGGTATAGTGACATTATATATCAATGTATTTTTAAAAGAGGTTTAATTTTCAAAATAGCACAAGGAAATTTTTTGACATAGAAGAACATAATTACCTAATATGTAATCTTTCCTCTTTTGTTCTCTAATATGATAAAGTAAAATCATAGAAAAAAACTAAATGTTTGGAAATATTTAACAATTATTTATGGATAGATTTATTTTTCAAATACTTCTGTTTTCAGACCCTCATTAAGTTTCATGCACATTCAAGTAGTTACATATGTTCAGTGACATAGAGAGATTTATACCAAACAAGATTTACTAGCTATAGAAATCTGTAATGTGATAAATGTAGGATGATTGAACTTTGTCTAGAAATTTTCAGGGAGCATGAATTTTCTAACTTAATTTGTAGGCAAATACAGAATTACCTATTCATTGGCTGCGTGTTTAAGGTAGGCTAGTTTATGCTCTGCTAACCTCACATTTCAGCGGCTTAAATCAGCCAAGTTCATTTCTCCCTTATGCTCCATGCGGTTAGAAGGAATGTTTTACTTTTCAGAGTCACTTGGAAATTCGCTTTGACTGAGGTGTCATGACTCTTTTGTCTTCTTCAGTCTTTATTGAGATTAAAAACCATATAACATGAAACCTACTGTTAGTGTAAAATTCAGTTGTTTTTAGTATATTTGCAATGTTGTGCAACCTTCAACACAAATTTCAGAATATGTCACCACCCCTAAAAGATATACTCTGTGTGTTAACAGTAACTCCTAATTCCTGCTCCTCCTACCCCTGGGCAAACAGAAATCTGCTTTCTGTCGTGATGAATTTGCCTATTCTGGTCACTTCATATGACTAGAATCAAATAACCGGTATTCTTTTGTGACTGGCTTTTTTAACTTAGATAATATTTTTAAGGTTTATACATATTGTAGATGTATCAGTACTTCATTTTTTTGTTGATAAATAATATTCTATTATACGGATATACCACATTTGATGGTCATTTGGTTTGTTTCCTGTGTTTGGATCTTATGAACAATCCTGCTATGAACATTTATGCACAAGTTTTTGTGTGAACATGTTTTCTTGGTTGGAATTCCTAGAGGTGGAATAACTCTGACATATGGTATGTCTATATTTAACTTTTTGAGGAATTGCCAAACTGTTTTATATAACTGCACCATTTTGTATTCCCATCCACAATGTATGTGGTTCCAATTTCTCTGAATCTTCACCAACTCTTGCTGTTTTGTTTCTCTATTCTGTTGAATAGACATCCTTATAGACGTGAAGTGGTATCACACTGTGGTTTTGGTTTTCATTTCCCTAATGATGAATGATGTTAAGCAGCTCCTTGTGTGTTCATGGGTCATGTGCGTATCTTCATTGGAGCAATGTCATTTCAAGTCCTTTGCACATTTTGTAATTGGGTTATTTCCTATTTTGTTGTAAGAGTTATTTTTATATTCTAGATACTAGACCCTTACCAGATATATGATTTGCAAATATTTTCACCAAGTCTCTGGCTGTCTTCATTTTATTGATAGTGTCCTCTAAAGCACATTCTTTTTATTTTTAGATAAACTCTAATTTATATATTTTTTAATTTGTTGCTCTTGCTTTAGTTGTTATTGCTAAGGAACCCTTGACAAATTCAAGGTCCTATGGATTTACACATATTTACACTTCTGAAATTTTTATAATATTAGCTCTTTACATTTATATTTGTGACCTTTCTGAGGTAATTTTTATATAATGTGTGAGGGGTCCAGATTCATTTTTTTGAATATGGACACCCAGTTTTTCCAAAATGATTTGTTAAAAATAGTCTATTTTTCCATTGAATTTTCTTGGTACCTTTGTCAAAAATCAATTGACCGTAGATGAATGGGTTTATTTCTCAACTCCAAATTTAGTTTCCTTGATCTACATGTCTGGCCTTGTGCCAGTGCCACATTGTATGCTACTGCAGCTCTGTAGTCACTTTTAAAATAGGGAAATCAGTTCCTCAACCTTATTTTTACTTTTTAATACTGTTTTTGCTGTCTGGAGTCTGTTGCATTTCATTATAAATTTTAGGATTATCTTGTCTTTTTCTGCAACAACAACAAAACAAAGCACTGGTATTTTGATAAAGATTGCTGTGCAACTGTGTAACAATTTGAGGAGTATTGCCATCTTAATGATATGGTCCTCTAATCCATTCATTAATAAAAGGTATCTTTCCATTTTTTTAATCTTGAATTTATATAAATATGTTTTATAGTATTTAGTGTACAAATCTTGTACATCGTTTAATAATTTTTTCTATACATATTATTCCTTTTGATGCTGTTGAATATGGAGCTGTTTACTTAATTTTATTTTTTGATAATTCATGGCTAATGTATAGAAATACAATTGAAGTTCTGTATATTAATTTTATGTCCTGTAACTTTGCTGAACTCATTTATCAGCTCTGATTGTGTGTGTGTATTCTTTAGTGTTTTTTTATGTATAAAATCATGCCATCTGTAAATTAATAATTTTACTTCTTCCTTTCCAACCTGGATGCCTTTTATTGCTTTTTCTTGCTTAAATGCCCTGGGTAGAGATCCTGTACAGTGTTGACTGGAATTTATAGAAGTAGATATATTTGTCTGGTTAAAATCTCAGAAGGAAATCTTACAGTCTTTCATAATTAAGTACAATGTTACCCGTGAATTTTTAAAAATTAAAAATATTTAATAATCTGAACTTAATTAATAATTATACTATTAATAAGTTCAGATTAATACTAACTTGATTTTAGTAGTATACAAGATATTTCCTCCTATATGGTTCCATTCTCTCCCACCTTTAAGCTGTAGTTGTCACAAATTAAATCTTAACATAGTTTGTGCCCAAGAACACAGATGTATAATTATTTATTTATGAAGTTTTCTTTTAAATCAAACAGAAAAAATAATTTATAAACAAAAACATTATTGGGTTGGTCAAAAAGTCTGTATGTTGTTTTCCAATACATTCAAGTTTCAATAATGGATAGAACATATAGACAATAGATCAATAAGAAATTGGATAACTTGAACAACAATACAAACCAACTAGAATTAGCACTTTTCCATAAAGTAAAAGACACATTTTTTAAATTTTCACCAGTAACTTTATTGGTTTGGATATTTTAAGTATGTTGGTTATCCATCACATGGTATAATATTAATTGTTCTCAATTAATGTCTCTATTTGATCGCTATCAACTTCAACTGGTCTACCCAACTGTGGAGCATTGTACAGCGAGAAATCTATAGCATGAAACTTCACAAACCATTTGTGACATGTTTGATCAGTCACAGCACCTTCTCCATACACTGCACAAATCTTTTTTTTTTTTTTTGGCATTTCAGTTGTGTTTTTACCTTTCTTGAAATAATAAAGGATTCTATCTTCAATATTAAATGGCTGCACAGAAATTCAGTAACTTTGATAATATTTTTTCTTTTTTAAGCTGGCATGACAGCTGTCACAATACAGCCTTAAATGAAGTTAAAGACAACTAAGCTTTATGAGAGCCATCTTATGGTAAACAAACAAACAACAACAAAAACATCTTGGCCAACCCCAAATTTTGCCTTTTATATTTCAGCCGGAAGAATTCTTTTTTAGGGTAGGTATGTTAGCAGCAAACTCACTATTAGTTTATCTGGGAATGTCTAAACTTCTCTTTCATTTTTGAAGGAGAATTTTGCTAGTATAGAATTTTTTAGTGACTTTTTTCCTTTTAGTACTTTGATATAATATTCCACTGCCTTTTGGCCTCCATGGTTTTTAAGGAACAATCAGCCTTTAATTTTACTGAGAATCTCTTGTATGGGATATCACTTGCTGCTTTCAATAAATTTTTTTGTTTTTGTCTTTTATCAATTTGCTAATGTTGTATCTAGAAATGATTCTCTTTAATTTTATTCTACTTGGAGTTTGTTAAGCTTGTTGGATGTGTACATTAATGTTTCCATCAAATTTGGAAGGCTTTCAGGCATTATTTTTTAAAATATTTTGTTTATCCCCTTTCTCTTTTCCTTCTTTACTGAGACTTGAATTATTATTTTCATTGTCATGCTTGATGGTGTCCCACAGATTTGTTAAACTCTGTTCATTTAAAAAATATTTTCTTTCTGTTCATCAAACTGCATAATTTCAACTGACTTATTTTCAAATTTACTGTTCCTTCCTTCTGCTGGCATGAATCTAGTATTGGAGCCCATCTAGTGATTTTTGAAATCACTTATGGTGCTTTGTAATTCTAGAAGGAAAATAAATTCCATTTATATTTTCTGGTTGCTGAGATGTCATTCTCATACTTTTGTTAATTCTAGGTGTTATTTCCTTTAGGCATTTGAGTATATTTAAAATAGCCTATTTACCATCTTTGTCTAGTAAATCTAATGTTTGGGTATCCTCTGGACAGTTTCCATTTATTGCCTTTTCCTGTGATGAGCCAGTTTCCTGTTTCTTTGCCTCTTTTGTTGTTGTTTTTGAAGACTAAATATTGTCAATATTATTATGTCATGCTTCTGGAAATGAGATACTCTCATATTTTTTCTAAATTGTTTATACTATACTTTTACTGTACACATAAAATATTTTGGAAATAGGACCTTATTTTTTTTCTAAACTCTTAAAACTCCATTTAACTAACATAAGAGTACTCTACATAACAGGGTAGTTTATTTCTAGTTATTGCTGCTTTTTCAAAAGATGCTTGGTAAGATTTAGGAGGTTTATGCCTGTAAGAAACAAATTTCTGAAAGTATTCAATTTTAGGACAATAACTCATTAAGAGTTATTGTAGAAGAAATGAAAAATAAATATTAACATGAAATGATTAATTGGTACATCATATAAGATGCATCACAGTTAAGTACACATTTCTAAACAAAGGTTATTTTGAACCAATCCAGACAATACCTAGTGTGGTTTACAAATAAGTATTGTGGTATTGTGGCCTGAGCTTTAGAATAGGTGTAGCAAGTATTCTAGATCCTATCCTTACCTTGTTGGAAGACTTTGTTCCCTTGGGCTCCATTTCCTTTTTTAAATTGTGAATCCAAGTTGGATTATTCCTAACATTTTATAATGTAAATCCATAAATTGCTAAATTATTTCCAGTGCTATTTATTTGCCTAATTGTGCCTCACAATATCTTTCTAATAGATTTCTCTATTCATGATGGAACTTCAATATCTGACCACATCTGAAATCTTAATTCTCATACAACGTTCTCATTCACACCCCTGTTTTTTTTCTTTCACATCTACATTTCTAACTCATACAATCAATTAAAAATGCATATTCTGTAAGGGCTACATGTAAGGTCCCCTTCCCATATATATGGCATGATTTGTTTGTGCTCATTGTGATGATTTAGCAATAAAGGAAGAGATAGCTCTTAAATGATTTTTAAAAAATGGTTTAAATGATTAACCTAGTAGTTATCAGGGATTCTGACAACCTTTTGTGCAATAGAGATCTTCAAAGGAGGCAAAGCAGCAAGATCTGTGACACCAATAACTGGAACCCTGGTAGGACTCTGTTCCACTTTCTTCACTAACATCCTGTATCCCCTTTATTTTGTCCCTGTACTCTGTGGTGATTTTGACAAGAGGTTATTTGAGGCAAAAGATAATGAAGATGATGGCTGTTCTCATTTCTCTGTCCAATGTCACTGGAGCAGTAAAACACATTTTCTAACGTCTATACCTCCATTCTAGCAGGTTACATTCTTATTTATCCATTGCCCTATTCCTGCCCACCTCCATCTCTGCTTCCTGGCCCCTGCATTACAGATAAACAGAATAGAATGTAGGTACTGGCTCTAAAATGGTACAATGATTGAATGGAGGTATTTTAGTTGAGTCATCCTTTCTATTATCATGGCGTGTGATTGCAAGTGTCTCCTTCATTAACTAATAAAGACCATGAACAAGTAGGTAAATGTACCATTTCTAAAAATTTGCAGAAGATAAAATTCCAAATTCATTTTTAATTCTTAATTTTTGTCTTTTAGTATGGAAATGGAAAGATATCTCTACCCTTATGTTCCCTTAAAAAACTAGTTCATGGGAACATCAGTTCTGCTAAGGAACCAGCCATAATTTCCATTATCTCTTCAACATATGTTTTTTCACCAACACTGATAGTTCAATATTTTGCTGTCACAAAACAGCATAAATAACTCTGATGATGATTATATTAAGAAAGTCCCCAGACTGTACCAGTAAAACCTAGTTAATTTTGCAACCTTTTAGGGTGCCACATGTGCCTTGGGCATATAGCTTATAAATTATTCAGAATCTGTATTTCCCTATCCTAATATTTAAAGAATAAATTAGTTGTGGATTTTTGTTTTGTTATGTTTTTTAAAGAAATTCCTGTCTTTATGAGAGAAGTAAAAAACCAATGACAATGTAGGATACCTCATAATGCATTATGCAAACATTTTGTTTAAATTTTTTAAAATTTTTTTATTTATTTGAGAGAGAGAGAAACGGAGAGAGAACATTGACTTGTTCCACTTATTCATGAATTCATTGGTTGCTTCTTGTATGTGCCCCGACCAGGGATTGAACCTGAAACCTTGGTGTGTTAGAAAAACACTCTAACCAACTGAAATCCCCAGGAGGGGCCTTGCAAACATTTTCATTAAAACATGTATGAGAGTTTCTGTGCTACAGGATTTCATGCTCAGATCCAGCTGCCACTGGAATATGGCTCCAACATGAAACACTGAAGTGGCATCTTTGTTATTTGACCATAAGGAGAAGGGTCGAGCATATGAAAAATGTCATCACTTAACATACACAGTGTATTTTTTAGGCTAAGCTACTTTTAAAGATGAAATTAATATAACAAATGGCATGAAGTTATCTTTCAGTTTTTTTATGGAAATCTTGGGGGTCAGTAGTCTCTAGAGTTTACACAAATATTTGAAGTAGTAACCTTGGTACTGATGGGTATAGATTTATCCATGTCATAAGACTTAGGAGGGTTTATGAAAAATTCTATGGAGAGGGCACAGACTCTGTCCCGGAGTTGCATAAAATCAAAAGTCAATGCATTGCACAACACATGGCAACTCGTACATGCTAGTGATGATTGCAGAAACTTAGTGTGAGCCTCATACAAGGAACATAAAATAGTTAATCCGGTAGACAGGGAAAAAAGCCTGGTTAACTTTCCTTAGTACCTACTATATGGTGCTTCTTATACAACAGGGATGTCAAACTCATTTTCACTGGGGGCCACATCAGCCTCACAGTTGCCTTCAAAGGACCGAAATAATTCTAGGACTGTATAAATGTAGCTACTCCTTAACTGTTAAGGAGTTGAAATACATTCAGCCCTTTGAAGGTAACCATGAGGCTAATATGCCCCCCCAACCCATGAAAATGAGTTTGACACCCCTGTTACACAATGATTATTAACTGAATATTGTGGTTGACTATAAAAGAAATTGAAATATAGGGGAAAAAAAACCATGAGACAAGATGTCATCTTTATCTCATTAGCAGCTAATGAATAAAATTTTCACCATCCTGGGTACACCATATATTTTAAAGATAGGTCCACATTAAAAATCTGTATTTAAGGGACAAACTAAGGAAAACAATCAAGTAAATTTCCAAGAGAAGGAATGAACAAAGTCATTTGTGAAAAGTATATTATTCAGACAAGCCAACAGGGTGAGGAGGAGGCAGAGGTGAGAATATTTTTCAAGAACAATGAAATCCTTTCTATTGTCAGCTTATGCTGAGGTCAAAAAAGGGAATAACTGAAACCCATCCATGTGCAACCCTGGTGGCAACTATTTGGGTGGAGTGATGGAAATGGCAAGAGAGAGGAGAAAGGAGACTCAGATGTCAGAGAGTTGAAGGAGTTGATTCTCTCTGGTTTCTATTTTCTCTGCTGCGTGGGAGGAAAGGTTATTTCCTGGGAATGAGGGATTGGGGTTAGTGTAAGTGTTTTAGATAGATGGATCAGAGTCTGAAATAGTTGCTGTAAAGAATGGGTGAGAGAGCTGACCGGAAAGCCCTTTGGGCCTCATTGGGATCACAGACCATGACTGTGGTTGATCACAAGTGTTTTAGTGGGAATGCAGGAACCACTGAGAATATTCCTGTTAAACTTATCTGGAAGATAAGGACTATATATTAACTCTCTAACCTCCACAGATAACATAATGCCTGAACTTTGTATGATAATCTAACATTATTTACTATATGACAAAATGACTATATGACTTATTTACTATATGACTTATGTCATCAGATGACAACAGTAATTATCGGTCCTTATTCATGAGCATCAATAAAACAAGTAAACATCCTTGTCTGACTGTACCAACTGTGTCCCCAAACTCTCACACTGTAGTTCTCTCTTCTACTCTCCCTTTGTGGCCCAATATTTTCCTAGTCATGTGATGGTGATTATGGTGACATAGAAGGGGACAAGTGCTCATAAAATGCTAATCATCTTTAATATTTAGCAATTACAAAATCCGTTCAGTAGAGATTATTAGTATTATAGTTATAGTAGAAAAACACCCCGAAAGAGAACAGCCTACTTATATAATTAACATTTTTCTTGATCCTCTTTTATAAATTTCATATTCTACCACATCATTATACTATTTCTTAATGGCAAGCAATTATAAATTCAGTATCAGTTCTTAAAATCAATATCTCTAGTGTTATGTAAGTAGTATTGGAAATCTATATCTCATGCTAGCCAAATAGAAAAGCATCCTGTTTCCTTTGTACCATAAAGTTCTAGACTGAGCTAATTCACAGCTAAAACTTGAATTAAAACTTTAAACTGGTTCAGTGAGAGGCAACTGACAATCAGGAAAATTGTCTCTCATTGTCTCTGATTTCTTGATGCCTTTTAATAGCTTTTTTCCCCTATTAGTGTGTGTGGTTACAGGTAAGCATTGCTGATTATAAAAAGAAGAAAGAAAGAGTCTGGACTTGTATTCTACATAGACTAATATGAAGGAATCAACTTGAATGCTTGATGACCAATCTCAGCCATGTCATAGGACAGCTGGGACAAGGTATATTTCACATCAATTCAAAATAATCTCTGTGCTTTTCCATTCATTTTAGCTATATTAAAGAGGGAACAGGCTGAGACTCAGGAAGATCATATAGCTGATTGCTTTCAAAATGAGACTATATGGGGTATATAAGAACATCAGGCCTTCATTCTAAATTGTGCAGACACTAGTCTTTACTTAAAAGGTATGTCAGAAAAAAAAATTGCCTGATCACAGCCATGTTTTAAGATCTTTAATGCATGTCTGTGATTAGGGGTAAAAATGGCTTTAATTTTTTTTTTTTTTTTAGAAAGTCTGGCTTTGCTGTGAAGGTCAGTCTCTTCCTAAGCTGCATCGACTTCAAATATTCTGCTGGCAGTGTCTGCATAAGAGACAGCTAGGCTTCAGTCTGCCATGGGCCCTGGGATTCTACAGGCTCTAGAATCCTATGGTGTATGTCTATTCATTTCAAAGTTTTCAAAAATAGAAAAATGTGAGAGGATGAATGCTTAATATTAAATGAAAAGGATCTTGTGCTACGGAGCACACATTCTGCCTCTGTTGTATAGAATCATAATTCTGAATCTGAAATTTATATTCTTAATGCAATTTCCAAGTGGAACACAGCTTTTAAAACAGTAAAACAATAAAGGTGGCCATGCATAGCTTACAGATATCACTGTGCTGATAATGCCTGCACCGAAAGTGTCAGAGTTCTCCATGCACAGGTTACTTTTAAAACCAGTCAGGATACCAGGGTAGGTATTAAAACACTTGAACCATACCCTGAGAAAATAAGGAGCAACCAAGAGATATATACCTGTGAGTTTTGCATCAACACTTCTAATGGTCAGACTTAAATTCTCATTTTGTTTCTGCCTGTGTTCTCTAGGCCCTCTGCAATGTTAATTATATCTTGCAACTCCAGGATATCATTAAAAATTTGTGAAATCCCCAGTTTTTATTATTTTCTGTTTGCATTTATTCTTATATACCTTTAGGGCTTGAATAATAATGAGGTAAATTTTTTAAAAAAATCAAACAAAATCATTTTATGAAGCATAATAATGAACATGTAACGTGTACTTGGCAGCTCCGTGTACCCATTTAATAGACTTTGATGCTTATAACAAGTCCCCATGTGTCTTACTTTCCACCCCCAGATAGATGATCATTAATGGATATCTAGTTTCAAAAGAGGCATCTTAGTTAGAAAATACAAATGAAAATTGCAGTAACCAGTTTTACAGCACAGTATTTGCCTTACAAGTGAAAAGTGGTTTTAGATGTTAGTTACATCGATTTTCACATTCCTTACCTGGGCAGTATTATCCAGTGCATTAATTTCCAATTCAGGTTATTAAATATGTGACAAATTAGAATACCCATTGTTCATCTTATCTTATATTTTAACATTTTTATCCCATCACATAAAGAAACCTATGTGGAATACTTTTATTTGGGGATCAGTTATACCATATTGATAAATGAAAGTGACGTTGTGCCTTATTAGTATTAATGAAAGTATTCCTTCTGTGGGAAACATCTTTCATTTTTCTTAAAGGCTCAAGATTTTTCTTATCAACATATGTTATTTGTCTCTCAAAAAATAACAAACAAATAAAAGAGAAACAGTTTACACTATAACTTTTACCATTCCCTCCTGCCCTCTACCCTCCCCCCTCCCAAAAAAATAGCACAAAATTATTTGAACTTGGCAGAAAGAGTTTGCTGTGATTAATTGGCTTTCTGGTATGTGTGCCACACTTCGTTTCACGATTAAGATTTCTGACTCAAGAAATTGTCAGCAAAAGACAATATATCAAAGTTTAAATATCAGTCATAAAAGAGTACAGGAGATAGTCTGTAACTACTTAGAACTGAAAGCATTTTATTGAAAAAGGTTTGTTTTCTTTGGCAGCCTTTCATGACCTCCTACTGTTGACAAAACTAGCAGCCTGTGCTGTTTGAAGTGTAACTACAGCAGAAGCTGCTGCTTCTGAGCACTTACAGGATTTATCTCTAAATTAATATTTTCATCAAACACACGATATACCTTACATAATCTTTAAATTATAGGGAAACGCTAGAAGGGAGTTGTGTAAGTCACTGGCTGAAGTTGTACTAGAGATTTATGGCTCTCTCAAGTCGACATTTGTGACTGACCTACAGCCCACCAGCGCTGTTACTTCCCTTTTCTGATTCATGGTAAGTGCTGCTGCCTCCCAATAAGCCTCCGGAGCCCAGTAGTGCTCAGGCCCTTCCCTTATGGTAAATATGAGCATCTCCATTCCCACTTCTTGATGTTCAGCTGTGCTGAAGGTAAATAGAAACCCAGGTTGCCTTTTCTTACCTGAAACCCTTTTTCATGTGCTTTGTTACAAGTGTGGGTGCCCCAAAGTCCAACTTCCCTCTGGCCCTAAATAAGGTGATGCTTTCCAATGTAGTTTACTCACAAAAAATAGCAGATTTCCCCCTTCTGACATGGTTTTAAGGTTCTGGATTGTGATGCTTTCTATTTTTCGCTGCCAGCACCATAGCTAATTAAAAAAATTGCATAAAGATTGATATGAAGGTAAATATTAAAGGCACAAAAGGGAAGGGAAAGCAAATTACTTAAAATGTCAGAAAAGCTAAGACATTCATTTTCCCTGCCGCAATTTGTTTTTCATTAATAAAATATACATTGTTTTCTGCTCGGAAAAGTTATTAGTGGCAAAACAGTCTGCATGAAGCTTTGTCCCTTCTGAAATGAAGTCTTTGTTTAGACACGGGGGATGGGGGTTTTGTGGCATTGTCTAATCTGTCAGATTAGATGAGTAAATGTGTTTAGGGGTGCAAAGATGTGCAGCCACACCTGCTGTGCAAAGCTGTGAATTCACAACTCTTCTGACTATTAAAATGTGTTATGCTGGAAGCTCTTTTGTTGTAATGGAACTGTTGGTGGTTGTGTGTTTGAAGTGGTGCAAATGTCAGGCCTTATTACAATCATAATAATCACTCCAAAAATAGCCTCATATTTTGACCATTTAATGTTAATATGCAGCAAATTAAAGGCTAAGTACCTTATAGATTTGAAGATGTTAAATTGATTTTGCACTCAAAATTTTCAAAGCAAAAACAAAAGTCCACTAATGAAATAACATTCACAGTCCACAAAAGACTATAGTCATGTGAGAGTTTTAGAGTAATATAGGAAGCAAACGAAGGATGCACAACAAAATATGAAGCCAATATTGCGACAATAAAATTATTGTCGGAGAATGATATTAAATGTGATCCTTAGAGAATGCTAATTATCATTTCTTTATTTGTTGATGTTTGTGATTTTCATATGAATATACCATGATATTTTACTCCCTCAGGTAAATATTGGATTATGCCTAAGCAGAGTTAATGCTTTCTATTTGTCCCTGATAATACAGGCTGCTTTTTTTGTAATTTTTATTATTTTACTTTGTTGAAATATTCATTTCATTCAGCTACATTCATATTCAAATGTAGCTGCATTTAATAATCTTAAAAAAGATAATATTAACTGCCTCATTTATCAACTCAAGATATAGATTCTTAAACTTATTCTTCAAACCAAATTGTATTTTTGATTTTTTTTTGAATATTGGTGTTCTTTAAAACATGTTTGACTGTCTAATGAATCTATAGGAATTTCTTCTGTGGAAGTTAATAGGGTGTTTGCTGAAGAATGAGAAAAAATTTTTTCAACAGTCTAAAAATTAAAAAATGGAAAAAAGAAAACAAAATGTTAAACCGAAAGAGCCTCTGTTGTCACTTTTATAACACTAAGCAGCCTGTGGTAGGTTTAATAGACCCTAATCTAGAGAGGCCTTTTTGGGGACCTTAGACCTGTGTGGCCTCATCAATTCAATTGGTGCGTGACAGTTCAGAGGTACCCTGAGCCAGCCATTACCTGCGTAAACAGGCTCTGATGCCAGCGTGGCACGTGCACTGTCCTCAGGTCAAGATCCCTCATCCTCCATAGCTATGATTAGAGAAAACCTCGAAAACATAAGAATGATTTTTCTTTATAAGTACTAATGAAATCTGGCTACAAGGTATAGGGCATTCCCAAATTGATTTTTAAATATTTTTAATACTAACCTAGAAGAAGATAGCACAAACTTAGCAGAGCAAAGAGATCAGTTTAAAATAATTGGAAGGTGTTGGCCTCCTTCAACTCTCCCCAAAAGTGTCATGTTATGGAGAAGCGGGCGTATAATTAAGTTGCTCTCATTTGACAATCATCGTGGTGCTGAGACCTGGATTTCATATTGGGTAACATCTGGATTGTCCTGCAGACATGGCAGGGTGACAGCTTCACACGTTCCCTGAAAAGAGGCATCCACACACTGACAGTCACTCATCATCCAGAAAAAGAAAAAAATGAAATGGAAGAGAGATTTTCCTCCTGAGTCTTAATTTAGGCTAATCTATGTAAAATACATTATCTAATAGCAACCAGCACAAGAGCGGTTTTCTGGCACAATGCAAATTGCAGATTGTCTCAATTATAGCAAATATTTTACCTTGTGATGTAAAAGGGAAAAAGTTTTTATTGAAGGCCAAACTTTATAAAAATAAAGGAAATCTAGAGTAATTGAAGATTTAATACAATTTAATTAATGCTGTAAAAATCTTAGATTACTTTCTTTTTATCTTTATATACATGCCTAAAGAAAACATTAAATGCAAAAATGCTAAACTAACATGTAAACCTACTATTTTAATTACATCAGTGCCAAAGTAATTTCTAGCCATTAGTTGTCAAAAGAACTCTTGCTGATAACAGGATTGTTCATCTTAAAGTTTTATAAAATTAAAAACAATATATAAATATGTGAAAATTAATATTTTTTTCTTTTTGAGGTTTGCTTAAATTTTCTACAAACCTTTCTTTCTCAACTTTGCACTCATTCTCCCTAATACTGTTGGTGTTTCAATCTCTTACAATTTTCCTCAGAGCCCTGTGCCTTTGTTTTCTATGCCTGTTTTGTTCTGGCAAAATACTGACATGGCTTAAAACTTTCCTGCACGGATGACATTTAAAGAAAGGCAGATATACCAAGATTGGTTTCCATTTCCTGAAATTAATGAAAGTCACCGTATGCAGTGGATCTTTAGGAAAGAAAATGCGTTATTTTATGGAAGATTTTTTTTTAAATGTTATGCAGACTTCCCTTGGTCTGCAGTTTATCCAGTCCAGCTAAAAAGCATCAATAGTCTGACTTACATTTTTACGTGCTGGATTAGTCTTTATATTTGTTTTGATAGAAAAGCAGGCAACAGCCTATTTCATGGACAATAAATTCAAGATAGTAATGATGAGATAGTATTGCCTCAGCTAAGTGCACCCAGATTGGAAGGTCACATATTTGACCTCGATCTAGTATGGTCCTTAATGAATCTGTATACTTGATTAGAGTTACTGTCTTTTTTATGGCTCAAAATAGCTTTGCATGGAAAACTAGCTTATTTTAAGTAGAGATGAGAGAATTATTTTGTTTCCAACACATCTCTAAAACTTTCCCAAAGACCTTTAAGTGCTTGCTTTAAAAATTTAACCTGCCTGCAAGCTGTCCTTTACCTTGCCAATAATGGTTTGTTTTACAACCTTCATTGCACAGGGAAGAAGTACTTCTCTGTCACCTTTTAGTGCTATAAAAAAAATTCTCATCATTCAAATAATATGCAGAATTACTGAGATATCGGATTAAAGCCCCAGTATTGTGGTTATTACAGAATATGTCAGGTCTACCTTCACTGTCCTATTTCATAGAAGAGAATGGAGGAATTGCTGTTGGCATGTCATATTGGGAAATTTGGGTAAATAACAGTAAAAAAATCAACAGTAAGGATTAGAACTCGGAGCCATTATGTGTCTTTTATCCTATTTTTGTGTTTGCTTTGCTTCTTTTATTTATTCAGTTTTCTTATTATTTTGTCAGCTTCAAAGTAATCGGGAATTTTATAGGGTCTAGTCACAGATACCATCATTAATGTCCCAGTTTGCATGCAATGCACCTTCTTTGTTATGTAATGGTCTTTTACATCCCCTTTCTCCTGCATGTAGCTCTCTCCTTATCTGTGCTTCCAACTCCATTTATCTGTCTCTCTGCTCCTCCAGCTGCATCGTTCACTATTAATTCAAGGAAGTGATTTCTTACTTCTTGTCACCTTCTCTCTTTCTGCCACTCACTCTCAATCTATCAGAACTGGTTTCCTCATTCTGGGACTGCGCTAGACTCATGTATCTCCCTTGCTCCATTCTTCTTTCAGAAACATCATCTTTTTTTTTAAGTGCAGTTTTTGGAAAGTCTCCTTTTTCTTCATAATCTTTTTCAAATGTTTAGGACTTGGAGAATAAACACAATTAGATAGTTAAACACTGATTTCACATTACTATGTATTCTCCTGAAGAAATAAATATTTTCTAAAAGTTTCTAAAAGTGTTAAATAATAGGTTTCCCAGTTATAACTTATTAATAAATATATTCAAGGTTTTTAATCAAGGACATCTAGAGATGAAGCAATTAGCTTTTAGGTGTGACATATTGTTTCTAACAATAATAATAATATTAGAATACAAAGAGACAGGTTGTTCCTATTTCAAGCCGTGCTTCCTGGTATTGGGTACAGGCCTGAATCTGCAAAGAGCAAAAATGGCTGTAAGTTTAAGTTTTTTAGCGCACTACGTCATAAACTTAGATTGCTTGTGTATTGTTATTCCTCCAGTTCCAGAATGTACTAGTCACATATTCTGTTTAGTATGTAATTTTTAGTGGATACTTTTATGTCGAAAGAAAACAGTGTGAGAATTGTTAAGTCATTCTAACAGTATCAGGAATTTCATGTGGAATTCAATAGTCACAAGGTTTTTAAAAAATAGTGTTAATATGTTCTTAAGCCCCTCACAATGAATACAGTATATAGGTCAATTAGTTTTTCTAAATTTTAGAGGTAAAACAAAAATTCAAATTAAGGAGACTGCTTCTAATCCAGAACTTCTTTCTTACTGGGGTTACAAACAAGGTAAATTTTTAGTCACATGCCACCGAAAGTATCTCAGAAATGATCATTTTAATAGATATATTAATCCCATTAATTCCAAATTTGAATGGGATTTCTATAGTAACTCTGTCAAATAAACTCTGCATTAAAAATAAACCTCCACTGGCGTAGAAATCTCCAAATACTAATGAAAAGGAAAAAGGCTGGGAAAAGGCACACAAATCTATTTTAGGAGAAAAACAAACCTCAGAGTTAAAACTAATTGAGGATACCAGAGCAGAGTCTCCCATCTCTGTAACAATTTGTAAATTAATTTTTTCTCAGTAAGGTAATGAAACATGCACACTTCCAATACTTACTAGGAAAAAAAATCACTGAATGATACAAATGTAATTCAAAAGGAAATAAATTGATTTTCCTTTGCTCTATGTAACTATAACATAAGTATGCCATAAACTATGATATAGGCAACACCCACAACTTTCTGTAAGCAGGCTCACGTGGCAGTCCACTTTTACATACCCCAAGAAGCAGAACGAAATATTTAACATGATGGAAAAGCTCAGTTTTCTCCCACTTCCTTGTGCTAATAATTCCATAATTCAGTACCCTGGACATTTTTGTTAAAGAGAATGAAGTATTTTTCAAGTGATATTAATCTATTTTGCTGTCTTAGCAGGGATACATTAACCAGGCTGAGCTCTGAACACGTTTTTAATTCTTACCATAGGAAACACAGCCAGAGAGTTCATTAAAATATATTAATGAATAACAACTTCTTCCTTTAAATTAACTAATATCTAAGTTTAATGAAGCTCAGGTTATAGTGATTTTCTGGCTCAAGTGCTCCCCTTTCTACCTAATTATGTGTGCAGCATTCAGACAACAAGGAGTGTCTTTACGGTTAGATAAGAACCTGGGCTTTTATCTCAATCAATAGTCTTTAGCCTTTGAACCCATGTCAGTGGAAGACCAGCCCGTCACCTTCAGTTCTACCTGATCTCTTTTTCTTCTTGATGCATGCTGCCATTTACAAAAGAAACCCACGCATGCACACGCACGCATACACACGCTCATACACACACATGCACACACCTAAGATGTAAGCAGGCAATGTGTTTAGATTATTTGTGTGTCTGTGTATGTGCATGCGCACGGGCATGTGTGGACAGGATCCTTTATAGCTGTAAAGATGTGTGACTGTAATGATGATGTTAAAATTTTCTTGTTTCCTTTCACTGGGCTTTGTGTATCTCAAAGGAGCCCCATATGGTGCTCTTTGTCCGTGTCATTACCTCGTTACAGCCACTGTCTGCCAGCCAAAGGTAGACCGAGCGCTGCAGCTGTAGACAGCGATACAACTGGAATTGTCTAAGGTCAACAGTGCCGTAATTACTTTAAAATGTCAGCGTACAATAAAATACAACAGTTCATCTGGCAGAAAGCAAATTAGCTTTGACCATAGCGTAATTACCCTTTTCTCAGCACCATTAGAAGAGATCAAATCTCCACATTCAGTGTTTGAGGAAAGGCCATCAGAGTACACTCTACCTGACAAGGATGCACATTTGCCATTTTGAGATGTAATTAATTGTCCCTATAATAGAAATTTTTATATTTGACTCTGGAATTGAAATGTGTAATAACCTGGCTTCTTCATTTTAACCATTTTGGTGCTGGAAAGAAAGGTATGTTTTGCCAAGTACAAATAAGTAGTATCTGTATCATTCAGAACATAGTTTTCATTTTGATAACAATTAGTTCCACCACAAGAGTGATTTTTCTGAAATGATTACCATGCATATTTAGAATGGTACTGATGTCCACATCCGATATCAGAGCAAAATTAAGAAGTTAATATCATTAAAACTCTTTCTTTCATAGCTTCTTTTTCTTCTTTGCAAGTGTATTTCCTATCTGGCTAGGAGAATGTGAAGAGAAGTGGCTTTCAGACTGACTTCTGAAAGGTTGATTCCTGCCATTGATCTCTCCGCCTCTAACTCACACACAAGGGCAATCTAGGTAAAAGAGTACCCCTCCCCCACCTCCCACAGGATTAATGTGCCATTATGCCAAGAACATCCTCTTTTTTCAAAGACACTCAACATTAATGGTGGAGGGTACAAATGCACCAATGATATAGTAATTTGATTAACTCAGAAACAAACAGCAAGGAGCTGACCAGTGACAGTCCCTGTAGGGCAAAGACTTCACTGCTTGTTGACTTTCATTAATATTTAAGGGCACCAAAGATGCTTTAAGCTGATTTGAAATGACTTAAGGTGTCTGAACAGCATTTCTCCTTGTGCCTCATTGTAGATACACATGAAAAACAGCTGTTTTGTATCAGAAGAGCCTTGCACTGTATTTAGGGAATTCCATCACCATAAAGATGTTTACATTTTCTTGATGTTTCATTCACTGTGTTGTGGCTTCTTCATACTTTTTCAAATGAAAGCATGCTCTCTAGGGCTCAAAAATCTCTCTTTTGTGAAGAGATTTCCTGGGGGGAAACTATTTATGAAACCAACAAGGAACTTTAGAGTTGGCAAAAAAATTCTTAACATGACCCTTTCTTATTGAACTGTTGCTAGTTTTAATGTGCTAAAGCCAAAATAATAAACAAGCTTTCTGGTAAAATCACTGCAGCATATCATTGATCAGTTTATCTCTTCAGAGCAGAAAATTATGGCACACACTGAGCTTTCTTCCCAGCGGCTGGGTTGCTTTGTTCTTCTTTAATGTCATTTATAACTCTTAGATCATTTCACGACGTAAGAATAAAAAGGCCCAAGGAACATCTAAAAAATAAGCAAAATGGTCAGATAAAGCTTTTAAATAGATACGAACATTTGGAAAGAAAGGAATATTCTTCCTTTGAGGTCCATCTAGTTCTAAGACTAAATCAAGATGCCTGTGAATATATTTAACAGGTACTTTGTAGAATTTAGGGAAGTAAATATCACAGGGTGAGCTTGAAGGACTCAGACTGACACTTAGAAATTGGCAATACTGACCCAACTAGAACTTTTAGCTGCCCGTGAACAGCATAAATTAGACTTGCTGTTACTTTGAAGGAGAAGTGGGGTTTTTTTGGTTTTTATTTTTGTTTTTTACCAAGTAAGAGTTGAAAAAGGCTTTGGCAGGCTAATCAGGCCCTTAATATAGACTGAAATTTGTATTAGGCCTGAATTTAAGGCCTTTGACAATCTCACCAAAATTCCCCTTTACTCTCACCTTTTCCCAATGTAAACTCTCTCCTCCAGGTAACTGTCTCTACCTCCTACTCCTGCACTATGCAATCAGGAGTCTCTCCCATTTGGTGTCTAGGATGCTCTCTCTATGTTGTCTCCCATCATCTTTATTACTGCTCAGAATAATATGCATGTTCCCCCATTTCTCTCAGTAGTTTTGTCCATAACAGAGCTCTACTTGTCCATCTCACAGTTTTATCTTTCTCTTCTGAATATCTAAAAATTATATAAGCTGTGGAAATACTCTAGCATTTAGAGCATTTTTTAGTATTCTTCCTCTTATTTAATTCATAGAAATGTTGCTTTAATAACAAAAATGAGTTGTTACTGATGGCAGGAATCGCATATTAGTTGTCATTGCTTCCATCACTGCCATACTCCCATGCTGTGCACCTGATAGGTATTTAAATTTTTTTTGAATGAAGTAATTCAATAATTTGGGAAATTTGGGAAAATATAAAGGTATCAGTGTCTATATAAAATTAGTGAATAATAACTACATATGGTGAAAATTATTACAAAAAAAATACCAAAATGCTATACTTCTAAATCCAAACACTTTTTCAAGATTTTATATTAAATCCATCCATGACTCAAAGGTGTCAACTTGTTTTCATTTAATACAGTGGCATAAACTAAATAACACAAAGTGAAAGCATAGTCTACAAATACTACAAATGACATAAAGCCAGGAAGATATAAATCAAAAGCTAACAGTGTGCTATGTTTCAGATTTGGTATCTGGAAAAAAATAAAAACAAGCATTCTTAAGGAAATCACAAAATAGATTTATCAGAAGATGTAAAAATGTAAAGAGAGAGATAAATCTTTGGGGGAAAAATGGTTAAAACTAACATTATGTGCAGCAGCTAGAGCTAACTAACATCCTTCTTACGGAATTCAGCCTGGCTTGTAGAAAGGCAAATCACCTCTATAGAAAACAATGCACTTGAGTTTCCCTCAATCAACTGAGCAGTCAGTTAAAGGCATCCAATTATTCATTTGACATTTCCGTTACATTAGTAACCCAATTGCTAAGATTATATTTTTATTATGAAACATTTGTTACAAACTATCAGCCCACTCTACTTTTTCCTTTCCTTTAAGTATTGACATCAGAAAGCATTTCCTTTTCAATTAACTGAAGTCATTATTATCTTTCTTCATTTAAACTGCAAGTAGAATTGCACATGCAAGGCCTAGTACTGAACTACAGATTAAAAATAAAGACAGGTTTAACATGAGAAATGAAATGATTTAATTTTGCACATTTATTTTAATAGTTTTCATAAGACCCTTTAATTTGGAGCTATTAATGCATAACAATCTTAATATACTTTCAAAAGTAGACTCTCTGCCAGAATTGTGTCATGCCTTTACTTCTCCTGTTAAAATGTGAATTGCTCCACCTCTCCTTATACTCAGCTGATGACCTCACTTTTATTCCAATGACAAAAACAAAACAAAACAAACAACTTCTACTTCTGACCAAGATGAAAAAACAGGGTCCAGATTTACCCTCCAGGATCAAATAACAAAACAAAGCAAAAAAACACCAACCAACCAACCAAACCAACAAACAGACAACATGTTTTCAGGAAATCAAGAAACAAAATACATTCCTGAGAGATGGGAAATCAATTAGATAAGCTCTATTATTGCTAGAGTTCATTCACTATTTTAAAGAAATTTCGGGTTGTGGAAGAGGGGGAGAAAACACAGGGGAAGCCAGCAAACCTCCTGCACTGTGGAAACAGAGTTGAAAGTTTGGGGAGATGGAGGTAGGCAGGTGTCCCAGGGCAGAGTACCAGAGAAGAGAGATCTGGGATCTGCATGAAGAGAGAGCCCCAGAGACCTGCTGGAAGTAATGAAGCTGAATCATTGGGCAGACCTGCATATGAAGAAACCACCCAAGGCCAGAGGAAGAGTTATCTGTGAGGATTAAAGGCAACAGAGCCAAGCATCACAAAGGGTCCAGATTAACATGTTTTCACCATGTGGAAAGGAAAAACTCACAAATCATGGCACACTAGGTAGAGGTCTTAAGAAGGTCTTGCCTCAATAGTGGAATTACTTAGTTTTAGACTGTCCTGTATCTCCCTTTAAAACTCATAAGAAAAGACCTAAAAGAATCAAAATGTTTCCAAGTAACTTAATTCATCTCCCCCCCCCAAAAAAAAGAAAAGAAAAAGAAAAAACACGGATATTTACAAGAATACTAATATGCAGCCTCAAATAAGGTAAAATTCACAATGTCATCACAATAAATGAAGGAAAAGCACTTGACAAAATCCAATATCCATTTACCATAAAAACTAAGCAAACTAGAATTTAAAGGGAATTTTTTCAACCCGATAAAGGGCATCTACAAAACATAGTGTTTTATGTTTTCTTCTGAGAAAAAGAAGACATGGATCCCCAGGCTCACCATTTCTACTCAGTATAGACTGGGGTTTTATAATGTGAATTTAGGCAAAAAAAAATACAAGGCAGCCAAATTGGAAAAGAAGTAAAACTGCCTTTATTTTTAGATGACGTGAGCATCTAAGTAGAACATTCAATGAGAATTAGAAAAAAAAGCTACAAGAACTAAGAAGTGAGTTTGGCAAGATTGAATAATGTGGACTAAATATATAAAATCAATTGTATTTATATATATGAACAATGACTAAACAAAAATTTTAAATTAAAAAGCATACCATTTAAAATAGCCTCACCCCTCTCCACATTAGTCCTCATTTACTGTACTTCAGCCATGCTGAGTTATTCTTTATTTCTCAAGCCATCAGATTTATGATGGCCTTACACTTTGTGTTTATTTTTCTCACTCTTCTGCTGTATCTGCTCATTGCTTATTATTGCATTATCTGGATCTCAGAAGAAATGTTGCCTCTGCTGAGAAGTTATCTCTGATCATCCTATCTAAAACAGTCACCACAACTACTGATCGCTTCCTGTATTCTATTACTACAATTATTTTCTTCAGAGCTTCATCACTGTCCATCCATTTGTTTATTTTTGTTTCTCCTACAAAGTGGCAAATTCCATGAGAGTAGAGACTTCACCATTTTGTTCCCTGCTTGTGTTTTATTATCTAGAACAGTGTTTCACAGAGAGTAAGCACTCCAAAAATAACAAACACGTATAGATTGTTGTTAAATCAATGAGTGTTCATTGTATATTATGTGGGTATCATACTTAAAGACAAGCTTTTTTTGTTTAAAAGTACTAGTCCATTTTTTAGAGTTGTTGATTCCTAGCTTGAAGTTTTCTAAAAATAACTAACTTTTCAGAATATAAGCCGATAGTTATGACTTGTCTTTGTAGTATTAGACAATATAGTGGTGTTCTAATCCTCCCTGACAGTTGTCTGATGGCAATAGTAAAATAATAATAGTGGGCTCCAGGAGATGTTTGCAATCTGAGTGAATAACTCTATCCAGGGCATATACTTTGTACATGCTAGTTGCCTTATGTATGTTATCCTAATTACTCAAAAATACAATCACACGTATTGCTATTTCTATTCTCCTGATGGAGAAAACGAGTCTTAGTAAAAAAAATAATAACTGTTAAAATAGAGAAAGTGTGGTACATATGTAGGCCAGTTATGAGGTTGATCAAACCCGAGTTTTGTTACACCACTTGGGTTCTGAGGGACAGAATGCTAGGTGAATGAAACTCTACATCTTTGCAGATAGTTTGTCTTTACTTAATCTTCTATTCTTATGCCTTTTTCTGTCCTCTCTCCCTCCCTCTGTCTCTCCCTCCATCCCTCCCTCTCTTCCTCCTTCTCTTTTTCTTTTACTCAGTCACTTGACAAATAAAGGGTTGCCAAATAAAGGCCAATGCATTGTATTAGTTAACTTGACTGAATTTTTCACTGATTCATAATTTTTTGAGTAGAAGCAATATAGGACCATAAAGACGAAGGTGAATGTGTTGCTTAAAGACTCCAGTACTAAGGAAAGCAAAGTGTATGATTTATTATTATTTTACAGAAAACATTTTTTCCGTTTTATTTGTGGCCTACTGCATTTATATAACCATGTCATCAATACATGCAACTGCTGGGGAAAAAATCACATTGAGCAGGGATGAAGAATGGCTTAGAACTACTGATATCTAGGAGATGTCATTAGCCCAATCTTTTTTGGCCAAATACTTTTTTCTTTCTCTCTCTTTTTTTTATTGTTGTCCAAGTACAGTTGTCCCCATTTCCCCCCCCTACCACTCGCCCCCATCCCAGCTGGCCAACTACTTTCAAGGTCTACGTGCTGAATACCACCTGGGAAACTAGGCACTTTTCTGTTTATATATTTTTTCAAAATTAACATGCAAAAAATGTAATAATCTTTCTATCCTCCCATCCCCACAAAATGGAATTACCATCTTATTCTAATCTATGAGTTTAATTATTTTTTTTTCTAAATAACATTACTCTGTTGTTTTAAAAGCCAATCATTGTATACAACCCTAAATGGAGGCATGTGTTAGCATAGAATCAATTGAAAGGATCAGGTGCATATATTTAAGAGAAAAAAAAAAAACTATGTCAGAATGAATTTCATACTGATTCAGGGTAATAGAGACAGGCAAGGGAAAGCCAAACACCACATGGAGGCCATTTGTTCCTTCAAAGCATGTTGCAGATTCAAACCTTCAGATAAAAATGTACAAGCTGCCAACTTCAAAGGAGAAGCATTAAAAAACCCCAGCAATTGAGAAGTGTACCTTGCATACATAAACACTTAGTGTGCACATGTGTGCTGGTACCTCACATCCATAGAGCATATCTGATGTCAACCCATATTATCTTAATAGCTGAATTAGGTAACTGTTAAAAACTCTGAATTCATAATGCTTTTGTACATAAAAAAATTCACAAGGTTCCGTAAAAATCCTGGCGTGTACAACATTTAACATTATTTACATTTAATTAGGCAAAATCAAACCCTACAAAGTAGTTTCATTAGATTTCTCCAAGGCCAGTTGTTTATGTAAGCACTGAATCATTAATGTGCAGTTTCTTTCATAATTATAAGGCTGTCAGATAAGAAACCCGCTGCCTAGGACAGATAAAGAAACTTGGAGATAGTCTCAGATATAAAACCCAATTCACACGGCTAGAGCATTTAGAAAAGTGTTGCATGAAAATGGGAATTATTTTATAGAGACAAACAACATGGAATGGTGAAAAACAAGTTAATATTTATGTTTGTTTTCTCCTTTTTAAATGGAGAATCAGGTAGAAAAATCAAACATTAAAATTATTTGTTAGCATTTTTATTTAAATGGTTGATTACAAAAGTGAAAAACATTTTTTCAACATAGTTAGATGGGGACGTGTGTCCATCCATGGTAGTCGTGGCCTCATGTGTGCCTCCCGGTTTCTCTGAGTACTGTTCCCAGTGGCGTCTTGTGATGCTTCAGAAATATCTGAAAGTTTGTTTAATTCTATAACCAGAAGTTAATTGTAGTAATTTGACTTCCTATAGTTTTCTCATTTATGCATAATCCAAACAACTATACTCTCACTGAAATCATTTTCAGTCCTGAGTGTTGATTCCCATGTAGTTTATTTGCAACCTTTTTTACTTCCGAGGGGAAGGTCCGCATCTGATACTCACCCTCTGCACTTTCAGTGGCACCCGCCTCGGCCTCCCGGTAACTCAGTCGCTCTTGCCAGGCAGGCCAGGCCTTCCACGTCTTTCTTCTTCACCAGGTGACAAAACATCATGCCACTAGTCCACGTTGTGTTACCTTTTCCTATGTATAGGTCATCCCTTGATTGAGCGTCAACCCCCCTGTGGCCCAAGACATTGAAGCTTAATTCTATTCCCTCTTACAGAGGATGCAGTCAACTTCTCCAGGGCAACAAAAGCAACATTTTACCAGTTTTTTCAAAGGTCCTGAGACCAGGGTGGGGTGGGGGAGGGCAAGGGAGCAATTATTTCTGTTAATCAAAATGTGTAATATAACCTTTTCCTCTTGGATTTTCACAATTTTAATTTAAAATGCAGTAAGTAGAGCAGAAAAAAATCTTGGCTTTCTTTGTCAACCCAGTATTTTCTGACATATTTAAAGGCATATATCTTAATGTTCATAGAATATCTAAAATAAAATTTGGGAAATAGATATTAAAAATATTGCTCTTATTGTCTTATGCACTGAATGTTCTCCTTAAGAAATAACTCTAGAAAATACATCATGTTTTATTTTTACTCTATGTAGTCCAAGCATCCTCAGTGATTTCCACACGTATTCAAATTGTCCATCTAACAACTAAACTTCACTGTTCACCACGTTCCATAATTCATTGTTTTCCTATTTGATATTTTTTCAATAGCATAACTGCATCCTTCATTTATTTCCCTCAAAACAGGGCTTTAAATTCCAAATCTACCCATCTTCAACTTCTTTTCCAGACACTCCTCCACTCATAACATCCAGTGACCAGCACTACCTACTTGAAGGACTCTGTTCATACAACCTCTCTCAATTAGCCCAACTCATTCAGTCTTTACACACTATGCCACCCACTGGAGTACCGTGACTAGTAATATCAGGCTTCTCAACCTCTCTCCTAGGGTACCATGGTGTCCTTAATCTTTAATGGCTAATCTTTTACTCAACTCTTATCTGCCATTTACTTCCTTTGTTCCTGTCCCCAAATTAGTTCTAAAAAAACTCAAGAACTTTCCAGAGTCCACTTTAAAATGACTGAATTAAGTATTTCTGTATAACAAATGCACAGCAATCGGCATGATGTTAGATACTTAACTATCGTGGTGTTGGCAGTGTTTTGCTTGAATAAGTAATGGTTTTGGAGAAGAGACTTAAACTCAAAGATAGATCCATCAAAGTTCACAGATTAGGGACCCACCTACAATAGTGAACGTAGCCCTGTACCTTCTTGCAATGACTTATTTTATTTTTATATGTATATGTTCAGTACGATTTTTTTCATTTTATATTTTATTCTTATTTATTCTATTGCAGTTGTAAATTACCAATTTCTCTCATGTTTTTGAGCGTTAATTTGATAATCAGATTGTTTCCCTCTTCAATTATTTTTTCTGGAACAAGGAAAGAGAAAAAGTAAAATTATAGAGTTTGAAGGATGAAGAAAACTCAAAACTTAGTGAAATTCTGAAGAAATGATTTGGGTAGTCAGATTAGTATATATAAATTAGGCTCCTGGAAGGTAGAAGAAATCTGTCTCAGAAATAAAGGCAATCAAAGTTAACTTCAGCTAATATACAACTCTGACAACTATTTTTGCTAATGACTATGCATTTACATCATCTTACAGGAAAAAAAAAAAATCTCCTAGATGCTTTTGGGCCACCTGACAGAAATTGCCAATATTGGCATGCTCGATGCTCCTTCTTCCCTTTTACCACCATGCATTTCTTCAAGATTCAAGTTTAATCTTACAAGTTTTCTTCCTCTTTCTCTTGAGTGTGTTTGGTCTCATGGTTGCTTTTATAATGATGACTCACAAAGAATTGACATGATCCCCTCTGCTCAGGAGTAGTGTCTGGTTTTCAACCATAAACTCACATATCACCTCAGGTCAAACAAGTCAATGGCTAGTTCATCTCACCCCAGTTCTGTATTCTCCATTTGTGATAAGGTTATCTTCATTTTCATAGGCTCTCAGGTAAATCGTTCCTGCATCCTCTTTTACTTTTTTTCTCTTTCTCTGTTATTCAGTATGTCATCAACAATCTCTCTTCTCCTTATAGCCGTACTTTCCTTTCCTTTATCAATGCCATAATCTACTTTTGATCCCTATGATCTCCCATTTGTATTATAAAAATAACAGTCCAAATAATTCCTCTATTTTTATTTTCTTCCATATTGTAAACTATCCTTTATTATAATGTCAAATCCATCTATCTGAAACATCATAACTCACTCCCATACTCGAAATCTTCAAAGACATGGAGTGTAAAATGAAAGCATTTAACCTGTACTTGGGCCCTTCATAATTTGGCTCTCTTCTGTTTTCAAGTGTACCTTTCATTATTCCTTTCCCATTTGCTTTCGTTCAGTTAATTGCACGCACTTACTGTCCTGCAAGTATGCCTTGCTCATTTCTACAATACCTTTTTATGCCCTTTCTCCTTACTATCCTCACTCAATAACCTATTCTCATACATTTTAAAATATGCAGTACAGGCTATACACCATCCATAAATCCTCTGTGACTTTTCCAGGCCATATCAGACCTAGTTCCTCTTAGTTCTGAGACAATTATGGCCTGTACCATTGATAAGACACTAAATATATACTTTCTGCATGATTATTTGCATTTTCCTCTGTGTATATGGTACTTTTTTCATTACTTTGTATTCCCTAAAGCTTCTAGCACATGTTGGATCTAAAATAAATGCCACCTAAATGAAGGAATGATTTTTAATATCCACAGACACTTAAACCAAGTCACAAAGGGACTCTGAAACTACAAAGACAAAAAGCATTCAATACTGGTTTAGTATTGTTGATATTTTCATAAATTATAATCATCTAAAGAATGATAATTCATGTATATTGCAGTAACTCTCAGTTTATTAGGGTTATTTGAGAACAAACTCCAGGGTAATATGGACTTCATATTTCCCAATCTCTTCTGTGTTTACCACCTGACAAATTTTAGTGCTGTGTACAATCCAATCAATCCAATTTAAAAACAAGACAGGATCCTCAAGTACTTCACACATGTTTCTGAAACTGAGCAAAATGAAGTTCAATTTCAAAAGAAAATATCAGTCATTTAAACAAACAAACAAAATAACCCAGAACTTTAGCAAAGAGGGAAGACAAATATAAAAAATTTTGAAGGAATACAATCATCTCATTTAAAACATTTCCTAGAGAATGAAAATCAATGCTATTTACTATTAATTAAAAGTTTTTATAATATATTGCCTGGGCTAGTGTGGCTCAGTGGATTGAGTGCCAGCCTGCAAACCAAAGGGTCACCAGTTTGATTCCCAGTCAGGGCACATGCCTGGGTTGCAGTCCAGGTCTCCAGTAGAGGGTGTGTGAGAGTTAACCACACATTGATGTTTCCCTCCCTCTCTTGCACCCTTCCTTTCCCTCTTTCTAAAAATAAATAAATAAAATATTTTAAAAATAAAAATATAAAGTTTTTATAATATAGCTAATTTTACCTTATTCTAAAATTTGGAAATAATCAAGTGAATTTTGCCAAAATGGATGTATAAGGATGTTCACTATAGCATGGTTCATACTGGCCAGAAAGAAGATATGCCCTAACATGTGGTGATAGAGAATGGATTGAATGAATTAACATACATGGAGATATTAGGGTGTAATGGAAAAGTGGGTACTCTCCACATTAAATTTCTAAGGTATTCTATTGTGATCATGAGTTACTTGTTTAATTTTAAAAATTAACTACATTTACTATGGCCACAAGGAAAGCAATTTTTTATCATTTCTCACTTTGGAAATTGCAGTTGTTGAAAGAAAAAAAGAGGTAACAAATTTTCTCGCTTTTATTTTAATATGAAGATTCTTTCACACCTAATATTTATGAATCATTAAATAGGTTTATGAACTTATACCTAGTTTGCTGAATATCCATGGAATTTTAAAAACAAGGTTACTATATAAAAGACGATATAAATGTCTTCAATTAGAATTATATTTCTCCTTAGAGAACATAATGCAGGTGCACACACCACATTGACTTTCATATTAAATCCCATTAAAGGTTTAATCCCATGATTAAAGGTATTTTATTGTATATATCCCAGATAAATTCATTTCAATGCATTATAATAACATAGACTCTAACAAAAATGATTTAAATTAATTCCTTCTGGAATAGGAATCATCCATTGATAAAGAAAAGCAAGCACTATTTTTATTTGATATTTCATATATTGTACACACAAATACAATTGTTAATTCTTATCACAATTTTGATAATAGTAGCATCAGTATTCTCTGCTTACTACAATGGATCTAACAGTTTTCTTTCAAAGTTTTAGACCAAATTCAAATATCTCACTTTAAAAATGAAAATAATATGTGATGAACTCAGTTGAAAGTGACATAGATAAGTATTGCCTTTATATAGATATCTACAATACAATAATTTCAAAATTATTTTTCTTCAAGCATGCTCTTATGATTATTTTCCTTCAGTTTATGAACTGGCATCTTATAAAAATATATGTAATGTGGCTGAAAATTCCATCTAACCTATTCTTTTTGATAGTCAAAATCTTAAGTATGATCAGTTGTAATTTGAATAAGTTAATGTTAAAAATGTTTGTGTTTACCATATTATGTTAGGTTCTCTAAGTTTAAAAGTCTGATGAGCAAAAGAAAATAAAATAGAACAATATTTTGCAAAGTGTTGTTTCTGGACTTGCTGCATCAGAATTACCTAGGTGCTTATTAAAAATTTGTAGATTCTTGTGTGACCTTCAAAATATTGAAAGATAATCAGCAATGTAGGGCCCAGATTTCTGCATTTTTGACAAGCTTCCCAGATGACCCATGATCTGTGGGGAACTGTTCCAAGCGTGGGAAATGTGGCCCAGCCCCCAGTAGGAAAAGCCAGTGGGGAGAGAGGTTGGCGGGCAGGACCCACGTCCATGGACAGGTTCTCCAGTGGGAAATCAGGCCTGCATTGTACATAGGCTGCTATGAGACTTGCTCTTGCTGAAACTCCCTCACCCTGAGGCAGCAAATGTTTACTGAGTATCTTTATCTTCCCAAAATCTGGGCTAGACCTTCCAGGTATGGACATAGCCGTTTGGACCATTTCTCCCTTTACATTGCAAATATCCTCCTTTGATGTATTCAGCAACACCCTCTCCTTTGTCTGCAAAAGATAACCACCCAAAACAAAGCTTTGCATAGTAAAGGAGGACCTTCTTTGATGTAAGGGGCCTAGAAAAACATTAAAAGCCTGTCAAGGCAAGGGTCAGGGTGCTCTCCTCATGAGAGAGTTAGCTCAGAGGCGCTCTCCTCTAGAGAGAGTGGCCCTGCCGTCCCTTTTCCTCCACAGGATTTCTGTAGTCCGTGCGTATGTGTATATTGCAGCCACAACACCAGATCCTGCGGGCCGGGATCTGCATCAATGATCCACAATCAAGTCTGAGAATCAGCACACTAGGAATGTGTTCGTACAGGAAACTTAATCAGGATCTTAGAGGTTAGTTGTAAAGTGTGGAATAAATAATTATGAATTTTTTTAAAAATAGGAGAATCTAGAGAAAAATATCTATGAATAAAAGAATTTATAAGAAGCAAGGTTCTAAGGGGGTAGCACTCTTATTATTTCTTGCCTTTATTTTGTAGCAGGGGATAATGGAAGCAAAAGAATTTGTAGACTCCCACTTCACTCCATTTATATTTATTGAAGTACAATCTTTAATTAAGAAGTTTCATTGCTTCATGCAGTAAACTTCACTACTGTTAACCTCTGCCCCAAAGATTTACAGATGATTAGCAATGTAAATCTATAGGGCCTGCCAGGATCCCTGACTTTTCAGATCTCAAGGGATGGAAAGGGCTGGTGTCTAACTCCATATTACATTAAAGGTAATTGGTCCATTGTTTTAGCCTAAGAATTCTATTTTTAATAGGTACTTGGCTACAAAGCACAAAACAAACTACTAAGAGGGAAAATAGTAAAAATTTACTTCTAGAACTACTTAGTTATTTTTAAGTTAATTTCATCTTATAGGTTTCATTAACACTAAAGTGTAATATGGAATTATGTAAGTAGAATTTATTTTGTTTGCAAGAACCGAACAAACCCAAAAAGGCGGATGTGGGGTGGTTTTCAGAGCTTACAATAAAGAGACAAGCACTGGAACATAGTTCACCGGAAGGCTAAGGCAATCCAAGCCAGGACTCTGTCTTTATTTTCGCTCCTCTCTGACCATGTACTTCCCTCCTTTGCAGGTGGGCTTCTTTTGCTTGTCCCATTTGACATAATGCCAAATTTAGTCACTGACAGCTTTTGAAAGGAATTGATTGCTCTTTTCTCTCTCTCTCTCTGGGTCCTATTGTATTTCTTCAGGAGATACTCCCATTCATGGGCTAATTAATTTTGCCCAGGTGTTGGGAGTTTGGGAAAGAAACCCTGATTTCTTACTCTTGGACCTGTGACCGGGGGACACATGAAGCCTGTCCAGAAGGTGTCCAGCCATGTAATGTGAAAAACAGAGACATTTATTGAAGAAGATACAAGATCATGAAACATTGTACATAAGACATTGATGCCTCAGTCCCTTTCAAAGTTATGAGTTCCTTGAGGAAATCCGGTTCATTGGTAGCGGTTTGAATCAAGTCAGAAATTGCAGCATGATGTTCCTTCTGCCCCGATAGCAGAAACTGTGGAACAAATTCTACCACAACTTTCATGCCAAGATTCTGCATCGGAGTCTTAGACATGGTAGTTTTGGAATCCCAAGATCAGCTTCCAGCTCTCACACAGTTGTCACCCATCTTTGTTGATTGAAGCCTGTACACATTCAACATTCCCAGGTGTTCTGCTTGGTGCAGGCCTTCCAGAATGTGGATCACTTTCAACAGATCCTTGACCATCTTTGAAGCACTTGTGCTACACATTCATTTGCATTGCACTCATTGAAAGATCCCTGAAAGCTTTCTGAATCATCTGAATAGTTTTCATGGAGGAAAGTTCAAGTTTAACATAAAATTTGATGCAGATTCATTGCTCTACTCGCTCAATCATTTTGAATGAGCGAGTATAAATGCTCACTCAACAGCATCTACCGCCCCACAGATTAGAACAGTGAAGTCGTCATTATTCATGCATGCTCATTCTAGTCTGCTCTCCTTGGCTACCAGGTTATGTCAATGTTGCACAACCATTTTCTTTATATTAACAATGGCTGGACTTTTTACAGACAGACCGTGTATACAGGGGGTTGAAAGGGATGAAAATGGGGAGTTGAGATTACATTGTATGAACATAATTACAGTACCTAATAAGGATTGGTGTGAGGGGCAATGACCAAAGAGAAGGAATCAATGCGTGGGGTTCCTATCACAGATTTGATGTTTTATAGGAAAACCCAGTTACCTGGACAAGTGAAGAAATCTAATGGCTTGACCTGCCCCCCCCATGCTCCATAAGCAAGGACTTTACAACCACTTAGTAATAATGTCTAAATTATAAAAACGGATCTTAAAGGAGTAACGCAGAATAATAGTATTAATGGAATATTTTCTTTAGGCTGCTACAGGCAAGGTGCTTTATATACATTACTTCACACTTTTTCCTGCAACTCAAGTGTTGCCTTCATTTACAGATTTAAAAACCTGATATTTGGCGATGGCATAGGTAGTAAAATATAAGGCCATGCATCTATACAAGGTGCATCAGAGCTAAAAGCCATGCTTACTCCACCTCACAATTCATATTTTCTGAGTTCAAGGACACAGTCTGGAGAATTCATAATGTTTTTATAATGAAAAGTAGCCCCTATACACAAAAAGAGAAATGATCAGAGAATAGGGTGAAACATATGATAGGTATTGTTGACTTCACCCAAAAATCCTCTCAATATTTCAGAGGAAAAGTTCTTAAACTGAAGCCCATACCACAATCTGCACCTCTCTCGCCCTGGGTTCCTGAATGTAGGGTCAGGTAGCATATTTTGTGGGAAAAGATATCAGAGGAAATAATCTCAAACTTTAAGGGATAAGCCTGGTATTTTGAGAAGTAAATACGTATGTTAAGGTTGTTTTGTAAAGTTCAATGGCCTAAAAGAATAAAGTGTTCTGAAATATTTCCTTTTCCTGAGTCACTTGGGCACCAGGAAAATTTGTCTTCACGTGTATCTTTCCTCTGAGAGCAGTATGTGTGGGTACAAATTTTCCAGACTGCTATTTTTGGAACATATGGGCAAAACTGAAATATATGAACATATGTATGTATGTTTGTGTACATATATGAACATGTATATTTCTATAAGCAGCCACATTTTTATTCTTACCCCCATCCTCCCGCCCTCTTCTCCATTTGGAAAATATTTGAAATGTAGCACATGTGCTTGGTGGGCATACAGTGCATATTATTTTATAATGATCAACAATTGTGTGTGTGTTTTCCATACAAACCTACAAGCAATTAATCTGTTTAGTAGCTTAAAATTATTTCACATGAATTATCCCCATCTTGTTTGCATACATTATAGAGTCTTCTTTGAAGACAATTTGTTATAATCTTGTGAAAGAAAATTTGATTCTAGCCCTACTGGTGTAGCTCAGTGGATTGAGTATGGGCCAGGACCCCTGTAGGGGGCACATGAGAGGCAACCACACATTGATGTTTCTCTCCCTCTTTTTCTCCTTCCCTTCCTCTCTCTCTAAAAATAAATAAATAAAATCTTTTAAAAAAGAAAGAAAATTTGATTCTAATAAATTGAATCAAATAAAAATTTGCCAACATTTAGAAACACACAAATATTAAAAGAACACTTATGATAACTGGTGGCATCATTTTGGTCATTCAGTGTAGAAGCACAGGCTGTAGAAATGGGGTTTGGTGCCTGGGTGAACAGTGTGTCTCTGTGTGGGGTGGGTCCCTGAGCACATGCATAGGCGGAATCTGTGATGTGGGTTCTTACACATGCATATATATTTGTTTGATGAATTTTGGTGGAGTAAGATATTCACTTATATTAGTAATGTTATATTTGACAGTGGGTCCAACCATCAAATATGCAAAATTATACAATTAATTCTTCTATAGTAACGCATGCTTTGTTAAAGTGACACATAGTTTACCACGCCTTCCTCTTCCTATTTCGATTCTCTATTCTTTGTACTTAGAACAGATAACTAAACAAAGATACCTGAAAACATGGTTGATTTTTGTAACTTTAAGCTTGGATTTTAAATCTTCATATTCCAAACAGGATACTTGGTCAAATGTTACCATCAGCAACGTTTGGACACAGTGGACACAGTATCTCACTTTTCATTCAGAATAAAGCCATTTTCTACATATGAACTATGTCACACACATTTCAGTATATGTAATGTACACATATGCTTCAAAAATAGTACCCATTTGTTTCTCATGAATCTTGGGAAACTGTGGTGAAGAAGATCATGTAAACCTGCAGGGCTGTTCTTCACTCAGTACAACTGCCCTGCATGCCGAAGGCATTTGGGTAAAGCTATTTGACTCAAAGAGCCTTATCCCTGTCAGTAAGTCAACAAATTCTCAATAAGGATTTACCCACCCTCAGTTATTATCTCTTTACTCTGAAAATGTTAACCTGCATCTTTAAAAAACAGCAATCAGAACAAGATTAGTATGTTTTCAACATAGAAATAGTATACATGTCAGCCTGTACCCAATTTCTGTGCTTCCTATTACAGATCTCTTATTACAAACTCATAGGCACTGTTTTTCTAAAAGCACCTTTCAAGTACCCTGCCTTTCACTGAAATGTGGTTGCTACTGTGTACTTATTTTTAAAATGGCTTGACAGAATTGCTAATGTTCTCATTCCTTCAGGATATTTCCTAATACTTGTAGCCTTTTCATGTTTCTAATTAGGCCAGTAATGGTCCCTGAAGTTAAACCAATTAAAATTATTTACTGTGACACACAGTGTGGAGATAATTATCTGATATCGGAATCCAACTTCTGCTTACTTCGCAACATTACTTAATAGAAAACAGAGAAACTGATGCCCATGCTTTCATTCTACTTGTCTACTGAATGTGTTTGCCCCATAGCAAACTGTTTAAATAAAGCATTAAAATCGCTGTGGTGCTAATCAAAATGTTTAAAATCCACTCACACTCCCTTTATAGTTCTGAAAAGCGTATAAGACTCTTACACATTACCTTTTACATGATAGTTGCTGACCAGTGTAGTATTATAGCCACATTATAAACAGATAATGCAGTTTCTGCAGTTTCCAGTCACCTTACTTTTCTCTTTTCCTCCACTTATTTTCTCTAATTGTTTTTTTTTCTTTCCAACAATTCTTTTCTTTTTCTCCTTGGCTTGTGCTTTGTTTCAGTATTGTGTGGTTCACCACAAAAGGCACAAATCCAATGCACTTTGAAATATAAACTTCATCCAGCAGAAGGTAATTTTGTATAGACTACGCAGTTATTATAGCACGGCACAAAACAAGTTAGATTTATTCCCATTTTATCTCTGCATAGAATTGGGTGTTTGGAAGATTGGAGGTTTACAAAAGGGATTTTAATAGATGGCAGAAGCCTTAGCAAAATTTCAGTTTAAATATAATGTAAAGCAAAAGTCCCTCGAGAAAAAAAGTGCACACAGCAAGTAAATTATGTCATGAAGCAATGCTTTTCATTAAAAGTTGGCTGGCATCATGTAGAAAATTTGGACAAAAGTAAAGAGAGAGTCTGTAAGTTAGGCTGTAGTTAAATGCCAAAGTGCAATCTCATAAAGAATTATAGTGTAGACACTTTGAGAACATTTAGCCCATAATCCCATTGCAAATTATTCTAAGAGAAAATTGAGTTTTACGCCAAAATGCCACCTGGAGACTGGCAATGTAAAGTTGGACATTAAGCCTGATCTTAGGATATTCCTTTAGTGTTGCCTGCTTTTGTTCAAATATTCATGAAAACCAGTACAGAAACAGATACATTTTCCAAGTCACCATGTGCTTAAATGGAGCCCCCTGGCTGTTCCAAATAACTTTACTTTGGAGAAACAGGTCACAACAGGGAGAATTAGGCACACCATTTAATTCAGAACCATAGCTGAAGAGCGTGGTGGTTGAGAACTTCCAGTCCAGGCCCCGGCTTGGAATGATAATGGACCAAATTTGACAGTCACCATTTACACAGATGATCTGAATGCCCAGTTATTTTTCCCCGCAAATGTAGGGAATGCCAGTCTGTGTACTGTATAAGCTCGAGAAGACATCAAGTAAGCAAAGTGCCAGGAAGGGTAGTGAAGACTTTTCAGAGAGGCCTTGAGATCTTTCAAGTCGGGGTAGAATTCTTTCCACAAGCTTGCTTTCTTGAAGCACTGAGTTTAATCCTAGCAGAACTAACATGTATTTACGGTGGTTTACAATTGAAGAAATCTGTGCTACATCTCCTATATCACCATGTATGCTGTACATACCCTTCATTAACAAAACAACATGCTTATTGCATTCTAATCATTTCCTCTAATGCTCCTCAGTGAGAATAGATAGTAGAACACATCTGCATTTGTGTGCTCCAAAAAGTCTTCAAGTGGTGCAAAACTCTCAAAGTAGTTTTTGTTCCCTGCTCATATCCCCTGTACTGGCTGGGTTACCACCTGCTGCAGGAGTGCGGGACCCAATGGTTTACACCTGTGGCCTGGAGCAATTGCCCTGACAGACCATAGCCGCATTATCTCACCTGGAGATGGCTAGGAAATAAGGCCCTCTGGCAGGGCTAGCCAATAAATCCTAGGGAACAAAGGCCAGTCCATCTTGTTTCAAAACGTTGCTGTGTGATTCTGCTTTCCAGTCTCTCCTCTGGAAGAAGCTAAGGTTAGACTTTCCTTGTAACCATATTCTCAGTTTACTTCCTTTCCCTTTCCTCTCCTTGCTCTCTATGCCTACTTAGGGGTTTCTCCCAAGAGCACATTTCTCCTGAAGTGGGAAAGTTTTAAATCACATAATCTGTTATCATAGCAGTCATAATTCCTGTTTCTCCTGGGAGCCAGATTTAATAATTTCTAATTTTCTAAGAATGTGCCCATCATACCTCATTTTCAAACATAGTGGCATAAATGCTTTCATGGTATTCTAACCTTTTAATTTCTGTGGCAGCTGCAATTGCATTTCCTTTTTCATGTTAAACACTGTATATTTGTGTCTTTATTTTTCCCTTGATTCCAGAAGTTTTTGTATTTTATTATCCTTTTCAAGGAAGTAGCTTTGACTTTATTGATTCTATTTATTATTGAATTTCTCTTTTGTTAATATCCTTATTACTAATTTTCCTACATTCTTTTCATTGCTTTTCTTTTTCTAACTTCTTGCCTAATTTATTTTCACATTAAATTTTTATAATATAAATATTTAAGCAAATACTTTTTTCTTTCCTGCTTTTGGCAAGTTTTATGTACGACTTGCACTTCTGAGTATTTTATAATTTTCATTACAATTTCTTCTTTGATACTAGTTTTTTGTTTAGTTTCTAACATTGTAAGGTGTTTTTTTTTTTTTTTTAATCCTCACTGATTTCTAATCTAATTTTTATTGGCCGGAGAATGCAGTCTCTGTGATATTTACTTTTAAATGTCTTTAGAATTGCTATGGCCTTGTATATGATCAAGTTTTATAAGTCTTTCCTGTATCTTTGTGGAGGAGCTGGTGGAGATGGGGGGAAGGGTCAAGAGAAAAGTGTATCTTAAACTCTTGTTTTTTGCAAGCAGTATTGTTTTCAGTTTAGGTTTATTAATCTCTATGTGGTGTTTCTAACTTTTAGATCTGTTTGACCTATCAGTGAGAGGTGTGTTAACATCTCCTTCTACCATGCCAGATTTAATAATTTTTTACCATGAGTTTTGTTTGAATTGTTTGTCTTTTGAATCTACATTTTAGTGTCATACTAGTTGAAGAAATATTGTACCTTTCTAGTTAAAAATTTGACAAAGCATAGTGACAGTTTTAAACTCATAATACTTTTTATCTCTAAGTATGTTTTGGCTTGAGGGTACTATAGCTCTGCCAGCACTCCTTAAATTAGTATTTACTTGGTATATATAATTTTTATGCATCTTGATTCCTATCTTTTGTATCTTTATATTTTAAGTGCATCTTTTTAATCAGCATATGGAAGGCTGGTAGGTGATTTTTACCCAAACTTTATCTTTTTGCTGGAGTGCTTAGTCTAATTATATTTTAATTTTGTTTATATTTTATCACCTTGGTTTTTTCCCCTTCTGAATGGTGTACCATTACTTAGGGGTTTTTGTTTATTTTATTGTGCCTACTGGATTGGTTAATTTTACAAATTGTAGATTTTTACTTAATATTTGGACAGATATGTGTCTATTTCAACTATTTTAATGCTATGTCTAGAAATTGTAACATCCATATTTAAATTAAAAATGGTAAAATAAATCAGTAACGTTGTTCTTTGTTGATGCAATATAGGAATATTGGAATATTTTAATGCTTATTAATCTTCACATATTTTACATAATATTGTTGCTCAATATTTTAGTCTTATCCTTTTTTGACTTCACAAGTATCCTTAATAGCAAAATTTGTTTACAAATTGCCATTTTTAACTCCTCTTCTTCTTGCATGTGTTTCTAGCATGGTTCTCCTTTTTTTCTGAATGTGATACTGTGACTTGTAATAAGAAATATATCCCTGGCTGGTGTGGCTCAGTGGATTGAGCATGGGCTGCAAACCAAAGGGTCGCCAGTTTGATTCCAAGGCAGGGCACATGCCTAGGTTGCAGGCCAGGTCCCCTGTTGGGGTCACATGAGAGGCAACCACACATTGATGTTTCTCCCCCTTTCTTTCTCCCTCCCTTTCCCTCTCTCTAAAAATAAAATAAATAAAACCTTTAAAAATAAATAAATAATGACAAAAATATATATTTGATTTTTGTCTGTGGTTTCTGGCACAGAGCTCCTAAAACACTTGAAATTTCCTAAGTGATAAGAGCAATAGAGGCATCTTCATATTCGTAACAAATCCCCTTCAACCACACCTGACTTTGTTAATGTCGTCACTTTTGGAAAGCCCCTAAAAATGGGGACTGGTTGCTAACAGAACTAACATTTGTGATTGAAAGGCTGGAGGTGGAATTGATTGAGATAGCCAATGATTTAATCAATCATGCCTATATAATAAAGCCTATATAAATGTCCAAAACGCTGGGCTTGAAGGGTTTCTGAGTCAGTGAGCACGTGGAGGTTCCTGTGGAGTACAGTGCCCTGGGGAGGCCAGGGAACCGCTATGCCCTTTTCCTGCACGGGCATGCCATGTATTACTGTGCTTGGCTTTATTGTGCTTCAGAGATGTTGCTTTTTTTTTTTTTTTTTAACAAATTGAAGGCAAGACTGTCCACCAGTGAAAAGATTACCACTTGCTTTATTGCAATATTGGAACCTGTGATATTTGCAAAGTGTGCCTGAACCTTCCTGCAATACCTCTGAGGTATGCCTGTGCATTGCCCTGTACATCTCCTTCACCTGGCTGTCCCGGTGTTACAGCCTTTTACAATAAACTGATAATCTAGTAAGTGAAATGTTTCTCTGAGTTCTGTGAACTGCTCAAACAAGTTAATCTAACCCAACGAGGGTGTTGTGAGAAACTCTGACTTATATGTACTCAGTTGGTCAGAAGTACAGGTACTTAGAATATCTTATTTTACCTCTCAAGATATGTGCATGTATCTTCAAAACAAATCTAAGGAATTAAAATGAATACAGTATTATCTTCTTTACAATCAATAGTCAGGATTTTCTAATTATATCCAAATTTTAAATTATAAGCTCTTTCCTTTTCTTTCAAATCAAGACCTAGTTAAGGGGCATATATTGCACTTGGTTGCCATTCCTCTTTAGTAACTTTACTCTGGAACAGTGTCTCTCAATGGGGCCAATTTTGTCCTATGAGACCTCTGGCAATGAACACAGACATGTCTGGTTATCACAGTTTGTGGAAGGTGGGGAGTGATCTATTGGCACATATTGAGTAGAAAATGGAAATGCTGTTAAACATCTTACAATGTAGAGACGGTCTTCCACAACAAAGAACTATCCAGTCCGAAATATTAATAGTGCTGAGGTTGAGAAACCCCAGTCTAGAACTGTCCCTCCACCTTTGTCCTCCCCGCCTTTGATGGCATTGCTATCTTGAAGCATCAAGGACAGTTGTCTTACAGCATGTTGAACATCTCCTTTTGTCTGATTTGTTCCCTCATAACTAAATTCACCTAAAATGTTCTGGCTAGAGTATCATGTAGTGATATATGCCTTGTCATTTTTATAATTTTTGTTATTTATTTTTAAAATGAAGCAATATGCCTTGCTTCATTTTTAAAAATTGCATTAAATAACCTTATTACATTATTTGCCCTTTTTTAAGGGCTAAAGTCTTTGTGAAGTTCTTTTAGTTTTGTTCTTTATTTGTTTCAATGGATTCTCAATCACAGTGATTTATTATTAACATGTTTTAGGTTTGGGGGTATTATTTGTTGCAAACTCATGTTATTTGCTTCTTTATTGGTGACACTCAAATTTAAAGAGACATTTCCTAATTTTCAGAAAGTATTCAGTTTTCCCACTTCAATTTTTTTAATGCTAAGTAGGTAAGCATAGTGCATAATTTTAAAAATAATAAGTGTATATTTAAAAATATTAGAGTAAATGAATAATAAATCCTCTCAAAAATATAATATTTAAGTTGAAACTTAAATGAAGAATATGTTATTTGGGGAAATCAATGGAGAAAATACTTTTAAATGTAGAAACAAAGGAAAGACCATAGTGGATAAGAGGAGCGGAAAGAAGGTATAAAACTTACTTGTGAAATATTATAATGTAATAAAAACAGGATAGTTAGAAAACAAAATATGTAGGTCCTTGTAAACAAGTTTAAGGTTTTATTATTTATTCTAAAATATAGGGAGCCCCAAAGCAGTCTTCAAACCATCACATTTCACAGTTTTCACAGCCCAGGGCTGTCCAACCCATGGCTTGTGGGCCACATGCAGCCCTGTATGCCTACGAATGCAGCCCAACACAAAATTGTAAATATACTTAAAACATTATGAGATTATTTTGTGATTACATGTTGCACTGCATTTAATGTGTGACTCAAGACAACTCTTCTTCCAGTGTGGCCCAGAGACACCAGAAGGTCGGATACCCCCTTATGCAGTTATTCTGACTGCTCTTTGTACAACTGGATTAATGGAAAATAATAGTAGAAGTTGAAAAATCCAGTTAGGGAGCTTTTGCAATTAATCAAATGAGATGATTATGACTTGAGATTGCTGTGTGATCCTGAGGGTAGAAAGAAGTAGACAGGGGCTAAATACACTTTGAAAACAGTGACATTTTTGTTAGATTAGATATAGAGATGAAAAAATATAACACTCAAGAACTGTGAGACATTCTCAAAAGGTATAATGTATGCATAATTGTCATATAAACATGGTATAAATTAATCCAACAGTATCCATACTCACTTTAAATATAATAATGTACATGCAAAGTAAAATGCACAGCAAGGAAAATTATCTGGGATACAGACATTACAAATGATAAAGGGATTAATTCTCCAAGAAGACATGATAATATTAAATAGTATGAACTTAAAAACAGAGCAGGTATGCACCTAACAGAGACATAAAAATACTTGAAAAAACCCTGATAGTGTTAAAAGGAAAATAGACAAATCCACTAATATAGTTGGTGACTTCAATATCCCTCTGCCACTTATTAACAGATCTGTCAGGCATGAAATTAGTAGATATATAGATGACTCAACAGTCTTACCAATTAATATAATTTAATTTGTAGTCTTTTTTATCTAACAACAGAAGTCACATTCTTTTCATATTTACATAGGACAAAAACCAAGATAGATCACAGTCTGGATCACAGAATACACCTTAACAAATTTAAATGAATACAAATCATGCAAAGTGTACTCTTACTCCATGATGAAATTAAACTGGAAATGAATAACAGAAAGATACCTGGGAAATACCAAATGTTTGGAAAGTAAACCAACATTTCCAAATAACTGATAGATCACAAAAGATGTTTCAAGAAAAAGTAAAAATATTTTTAACTAAAATTAATATAGAATTTACAAATTTGTGGGATTAAGTGAAAGCAGCCCTTAAAGGGAAATTTATAGCACTAAATGCACATATTACATAGGAGGAGAGATATAAAATTAATAACTTAGCTTTAAATTAGAGGGAAAAAAGAATAACTTAAGGCTAAACCAAGCAGAAGGGAAGAAATAATTAAAATTAGAGCAGAAATCAATGAAAGTGAAAACAAGAAAATAGAGAAAATCAATGAAACCAAGAACTGTTTATCTTGTGGAAGCCAAGGAATGTTATAAACTGGAGGTTAATGTAGGAGTTAGGATGTTTCTTTAGGATACAATTACTCATGACCCTGAATGTTTGTGGAAATGACACAATAGGAAAGGGAAGTTTGAAGAAGGACAAGCAATTTCATGAGAATAAAAGGGAGCTAGTAATAGTACAAATAGAAAGATTAACCCATATCAGGTCACATGACTTTTCACCAGGAAGACAAACAATCCAATTAAAATGGGCAAAGGACCTGAACAGACACTTCTCCAAGGAGGACATACAGAGGGCCCAGAGACATATGAAAAGATGTTCAACATCACTAGCCATCAGAGAGATGCAAATTAAAACCTTAATGAGATACCACTTCACAGGAGTCAGAATGGGAATCATAAACAAATCAACAAACAACAAGTGCTGACAAAATTGTGGAGAAAAGGGAGCACTGGTACACTGTTGGTGGGAATGCAGACTGGTGAAGCCACTGTGGAAAACAGTATGGAATTTCTGCAAAAAACTAAAAATAGAACTGCCTTTTGACTTAGTAATTCCACTGCTGGGATTACACTAAGAATCCTGAAACTCCAATTCAAAAGAACCTGTGCATCCCAATGTCCATAGCAGCACAACTAACAATAGCCAAGTGCTGAAAACAGCCGAAGTGCTCATCAGCAAATAAGTGGATCAAGAAACTATGGTACATTTACACAATAGAATTCTACACAGCAGAAGGGAAAAAGGAGCTCCTACCCTCAATGACAGCATGGATGGAATTGGAGAGCATTATGCTAAGTGAAATAAGCCAGGCAGTCAGAGACAAATACCATATGATCTCACCTATAAGTGGACCCTAATCAACAAAACAAACAAGGGAGCAAAATACAAGTAGAGACATAGAAATAAAGAACAAACTGACAGTGACCAGATGGGCAGGGGGAGGGGGATAACAGGGCAAAGGAGGGGAAGGGTCATTAAGGAACTTGTATAAAGGACCTATGGGCAAAGAAAACAGGGTAGGGGAGGATGGGGGAAAAAAGATTACCCCATATAGGGTACTAAAAATGTGCCTGTTGTTAAATTCAGAGATTTATGTAGATTTAAATTAATCTTCATGTTAATTATCTGAGGTTGATATTTTCTCAATTTTACAATGAAAAGTTTAAGTTTGGAAAAATTGATAATAAACCCTAACTTACAGAGCTAGAAAATGCTAGAACCAAAATTTTAACTGGATCTGATGCCAACACCTATATTTTTAAAACTATTCCACATTGCTTTTCTTTTTTCATGTATGAAACCACCCTGAACCTGCAACCAAATTAAATATGATCTCCCTGAGTATAAAACACTGAAATCAAATTAGAACTATGCCAAGAAGACAGTGTCTCCCAGTCTGCCATATTTGGCTGCAAATCAGTCAAATAAATTAATGCACCTAAAGTGGAATCTCTTTTCTTTGCTCTTTTTTTTTTTTTATACTTTGCACTTATTATTCTTTCTTTCCTGAACTGCTTTTTCTGGCATATTTGCATGGCTGTTGCTTTCTTTTGCCTCAGATATGAGTTTAAATGTCACTTTCTAAGACAACCTGAAGAAGGAGTCAGTAATGGGAATATGGAAAAGGAGAATTATGGGCAATATTTTGCAATGACCAACACTCAGAAATTTTCCAGAAGGGAAATTCGTTCTAACCAACAGACACTGAGAATTTAGTCTCCATTGGCAAGCTTATTTTTCCTCTGCCAGTTCCTTGCTTTGTGAACCTAACCAAGTTAATTAACCACTCTCTTGCAATTTTTTAATTAACAAATGGAAATAATACTAGGACTTTTTACAAGGGTTTTTATAAGTATTTTATAAGTTTTTATAAGTATTATATGAGCTAAAATGCTTAGAACAGTGCTTGACACATAATAAGTGTTCCGTAGTGTTAGCTACTATTATTAGTCAAGTCATCTCTATTGAGAGATGAGATGCATTATTATACTCTCTAAGCATGATGATGTTAAAATATTTGATCAGCCTAATTCCCCTTTGCTCTGATTCCATATTACAAAGAAATTTCCCATTAATTGTTTTCTTTCATTGTTACCTGTAGACAGGAAAAAGAATATCCTGGCCTCCTCTGCCTGGGATCTATAACTCTTAGTTTTATTGTAAATTAATACATTATTTTTATGAAGTTAATTGCATAAATCTGTCCATAGGGACATTATCTGGTGTTCAATCTCAACATGGTATATTCTGGTTCTCTGTGTTGGTATTTTCAATTAATATGAGGCTTTTTTCAAAGCTTCATGAACTTGGAAAATGAAAGTGTATTCTGATATTAATCTGCTTTGGAGGTGTTGGGAAAAGCAGGTTAGACTGCAGATGAGTGACTTTCTGGATGATGAAAGTCAGTGTATTAGGAGAGAGTGGGCAGCCTTATCCTAGGCAGACAGTGTACAATCCCCTTACACCTCCGCATGCGGAGCTTTTTCCTCATTTGCATTTTTAGAATCCATGCTATTATCTTTATGTCACAGATGGTGATCAGAGAAGCACAGTAACTTGCCCAAGGTCACATAATCATAAGTGACAGAGCCTGTACTCAGACTAGGCTTTAACTGACAGCAAAGACGTCTCACTGCACACACACTTGGTTCTCATAATAGTAAATGTAAGGATAATCAGAAAATTATCCCTTTGAGGATAATATAGTCAGTTTAAACATTTAAAGATGAGAACTCTATAAAAAGAACTTTGTAAAATCAAAGGAATATTTAAATAATTATGCAATTATGCACATAACTACTGTCTCTTTCACATACACACATGTGCATCCATGCCTTTATACAGATTTGCTAGTATATTGTTACTAGTTCTCTATATTATTTTAAACTCAACAAACTATGGTTTAATAGATTTAACTGGTGTGAAAGAAGGACATGCTTGGTGTAAATTTAAAAAGGCATTTAAGAAAATTGCTATTTATGTAATGTGGTGTGCAAGTTATAGCTTAGTTATATAATTCAGTAACTTGGTCATTCTAATGGTTTTTCCGTTCCAACTTCAGCTGAAAAGTTCGGGCATTAATAGCAGACTTGTGACAAGTAATAGCTTACCATATATGTAAGTAATGTATTGTGTAAATTCTTTGACAAGATTGTGGAAACTGAAGTAACACTTTCACGTAGCTCTATGGAGTCTTATTTTGTATTTTTCTTTCTCTAAGCAGCTTAGCTTGGAGTGATTCCTGAAACAGAGTTTAAGCAAATTCCAGAAAGTTTCTTTATCTTTGGCTCCCATCTGCGCTGCTGAGCTCTGTGGACCTGGTTTCGTGTTTGGTTGAATTTTTGTGCCATCTTTATGACTAATACTGTATAAAAAACTGAATATTAACAGATCCATCCAGATATCATTGAAGGCTGAGATAAATGCAAATAGACTGAAATGCAAGCACAGAATTCCATAGTAACAAACAATGTAGAATAATATCTACAGAAGAAAAGAACCACAAATAGATTCAAAACACTGGAAGAACTGGAAAAAAATGAAATAATAATACAAAAAAAGGCTTATGGAAAGGATCTAAAAAAACAACTAAAGATTCACTTCATGTGATTTGGTAAGAAAGGAAAAAAAACGTTTTTAAGACTGCTTATGTTAAATCTGTTAAAAATAAATATGAGAATTTTTTTCTTATGACATCTCTAAAATTTATTCCTTCCTTTTCATTTCACTACTGTTTTCCTCTCACAGCCCTATTTCTGGTTTCCCTCTTTCTCTTCCAGTCATGGCTCTTTCAGCAAATTCTAAACTGACAGTATCTTCTACACACATCATTTTCATAGATGATCATCTACTCTGGTCATTCCTCTATTTCCTACTACTAGTATTCTTAGATTATTCTCTGCACCTTTCCAGTATTAAGATGTTTCTCAAATATTTTTTCACCTGGGTTTATTTGTCTTTCAGTTTTATACTATAATCTCATAAGCACAATTCATATTTTTAAGTATTTCACTAGTTTTTCTTAGTTTAATGCTTAAAATATCTAAGTAGAATATTCTACAACAGAATGCTGCATTTCATTTAAAGTTTTCAGCCTGTGTAATAATAGATTCTTGTCTCAAATGTGGTTAAAGAAATTGAGTTACATCCAAATATTAAAGGAAATAACAACAACAAAAGAAACTAGTAATGTACAAGGTCTGTCCAGAAAGTACCCAGCCACGTATTATGAAAAATGGAGACATTGAAGAAGATACAAGATGTAAAAAACATTGTACATAGGACAATGATGCCTCAGTCCCTTTTAGAGTAGGCACCTTCGGACCTCCCTCAGTTCTCCCAATTGGCATTGGCTACCCTGTTACATTTTCCTGAATCTCGACAGTCTGAAATCTCTTCTCTTTCAAAGTTGACTTTAGTTTTGGGAAAAAGCAGAAGTCTCAGGGTGCTGAATATGGGCTGTAGGGGGGCTGAGTCACCTGGGTGATATGATGTTTCACCAAAAAACTCTGCATGGGACATGATGCATGAGTGGGTGCATTGTCGTGATGAAGCTGCCAATCAGCAGTTACCCATAGCCACAGCTTTCTGAATCATCTGAATAGTTTCCATGGAGGAATGTTCAAGTTTAACGCAAAGTTTGAGGCAGATTTGTTGCTCTACTTGCTCAGTCGTTTTGAATGCAACAGTGACACAGTACACATACTCACTCAACAGCATGTACAGCCCCCACTGACCAGTATAGTGAAGTCATCATTGTTCACATATGTGCATTCCAGTCCACTCTCCTTAGCTGCCAGGTTACATGGTTGTTACACAAAACATTCTCGTTGAACACAAAGCCATATTCATAATGGTTGGACTTTTTCTGGACAGACCTAGTATGCTTGATTAATAATAAAAACAGATGAAATAATGATTATATTAATAGAAAGAGCATTTTCAAATACAACTCTGTCAGTTCAAAGACTTTAGGCAAATTTCTTAAATTTCTGTTCCTGGATAGTAAAATGGAATAAATAATACTGAATCATACATTCGATCACTTAGACATATGGACATTTTTGCTTAATAAACATTTCTGAGTAAAGCAAATATTTCTTACTACTTACTACTTTTCCAATTTCCATTGTCTTATTTAGACTGTTAACTGTTTTCTATAAAACCACGTTTTCCCATAAGAATTCCCTTTCATGAAGTTTTTAATAATGTTCTTTTAAGTGTTTTACTCTACTGAGAAGCAATAGGAGTATGTGAAATTTAGATTGCACAGATTTAAGAAGAGTAATAAATATGGTGTCTAAGATATAAGAATCAAAAAGCTCTATTTTCTACAATTATACCAATTAAATGACAATAACATCGCTGAAATATAGTATAGTAACTTCAGATCTCATTTCAAAAATTATATACATTGCATTAAACCTATTCATAGTCTATAAAAGTTTAAAAAATATGCATGCCATAACAGCACTAGATGAAATGCATTGTGCTGATAAAAGTTAAACATTTCTTTAGGTATTGTCAATGTAAGCAGGTGACAAGTGGTTCTAGCTCCAATGTCAGCCTGCTAATCACCACAGCTAATCAGTCCTGCCATTCTCATGGTTCAGTGGCCAGCAATGGAGTAAATGGCCAGTCTTTGGCATTAAGGAGTTAAATACTCCTTAGTCCAAACTTTGAAAAAGTTTTGCTCCATGCCCTTTTAGACAATGACTAGCTGTTAAGCTCAAAACTAATTAACATTTCAAAAACTAGTGTTAATCAGTATTAGGAGGACTCTAGGGAGACACACTTCCCTGCAGAGACCCCTTTCTTCCTTTGCTTTAAAGCAATAACTTTTTAAATTATTACTTTAATTTTAAGTTGTGTTTGGCACATAGTAAACAAACCTAAAAATCAGTAAGCTAAAAGAAAAGGAATCATAGGTTACTTCTTTGTTTCTCACTCTTCGTAATAGAGGCAAACTTCTATCAGTCTGAGTTTACTTGTTTATACAAACCATCTCTAATATGTGCAGTAATCTTGCTCTTTAATATGGGTTCATACACTCATTCATGAAATGTATGGAGTGGATACAACTTAATCCCCTACAGTATTAATTACTGCTATTTAGAAATAGGACTAAAGGACAGTTGTATGAGATTAACGTAATCTAATTTAAAATTTTATATGTAGGCTTTACAACCAGATTTCCTGCCCACCACCTCATTTTACACATGCAGGTACTGAGGCCCGAGGTCAGAAAGTAGCTATTGGTGCACATGCATTTCGAATGCAGATGTTTTCAATTCCCCTCTGTTCTTCTCACTGATGAACATTGGGTCAAATAAGAGTAATTGTGTGTTTAAAATTCCAGTTTTATTTAATTGGGATGTGTAAGTAGCAATAAATTTCTACTCTTTCAAGAACTTCTACATGTAAGATTCTATGAGAGATTTTTTTTTCTATACACACATACAGTTTCATTTTTGGAACATGAAACTGGCAACATGTTTCATTTTTGGATGCAGACAGACCTGTGTAAGTATTTTCATATGTGGTTGGTACCATGTTGGATTACATGTGGACCCAGGACTTTCTGGGCTCAGATTCTTGTTCTCCCATTTGATAACTGTATCCTAGTAGCTGAGGTCATCCTGCTAAGGTTTTGTTTTCTCATCTGTAGGAAGATAATGATAATACCTACCTCAGACTCACTCTGAGACTAAACAGAGAGAGTGTACTTACTCTTGCCTGGCACTTAGTAAGAGTGTACTTAGCACTAAAATAGATAAATGGGTATTTAGGTTAAGACCAACTAGAAAAATCAGCTCATATCATGAAACATTAAAGTATTACAAGATACCTCTGAAACCACTGATACATTTGTGGTGGTACTTTTCTTCTTTTGCGGTGGTTTTATCAAAGAAGCTGCATGTGACAGTGTAAATATGAAGTAATGAGTTCCTTGTTATCTTGCCTTTAAAAAATGAAATAAGTGGTTTCAGAGAGTTCATGGGAAAAATAATTTGAGAAAAGACCTCATACCTGCGAATATTTCATATAGTCACAGTAAGAGTGATGGAAGCAATGACTGATACATTTCCCTCCGAGTTCACAGGCTGCATCTCATAGCTGAGTAACAAATGTACTTTTGAGACCTATAATAATTTGAGATTATGAGGAAAGCAATACTGAAGACTTCTGCTTTGGTTGGCACAATGTGCTCATCTTAAAGTCCTCTGTGAACTGTATTCTTCTTGGAAGTCCAGGACTCTGCATTGCCTTAACTGGAACCTTGAGAGTTTTGCAATAGATTTTTACACTTAAGGACATCCAGTGCAGCAAGTTTCTAAGAACATTTAGTTTGCCACCAAAGCCGAAACACTATTTTGAGCAAATGAAACTCATTACTGACATAGGAAGGGCTCTTTGGATTTAAGTGTAACTAAGGAAAACTCAGATTTCCCTCAATCGTTCTTTAAAGATATTTGGCAAGTAGTTTAGACCTAGTCATGAAAAGATAAAGGAGAAAGCAAAGTGACACCGTCTTTCATGCCTCTTTCCTTTTATTGTAGCAAATACAACAGGCAAAACAGCAAAGGTTTTAGGAAGATGGTGCTCTCTTCTGTGTTCATATTGAGTTCTCTGAGGCTGAAACCCCATTGACTTTGTCCACCACTGAGTCTTCAGGGTGCCGCATGTGTTAAGTTGCACACAGTAGGGATGCTGTAAATATTATAGTTTCTGTTTACTGTTTTCATGCTTGCAATCTGTGAGTTTAAGAGGTAGATCTGCTTCTCAAGTGTGTAATAATTAGAAGACCAAGAAAGACTCAGTCTTGGAAGATGATAGTCTTTTTAGCTGAAAAACTTCACTGAATTTCAAAATGTTGTTGCTCTTGCTTAAATTTGCCTTCTAATGCTGAGATAGTGGGCAAATTCTGCTCATAAAGGATTATTTAGGAGGCAGAATGGATTGTGGAGAAATTCTAAGACTATGAGAATTAAAATATATGAACCTTTACTGTAAAGGAAGAATCATCTGTCTGTGTATAAGTCCATGCAAAATTAGGGGGAGAAAGTCATTCAAGTTGGATAAAGTTTATTTTTAAAATATAAGTAAGTATATATCTCAAATCACTCATGGGACAAAGTAAATCACAGACATGTCTTATGAAACATATGGTATGTATAAGATTATCAGAAACTTAAAAAGCATGACTCTATGTGTATAAGAAAATTACTCATGCACCCAGTGCTTAAGAATGTTTATCTCAAGAAAAGATGATAGTAAGGAAGGCGTGAATTTTCTCTTGCTAGAGAATATACACCTATAATGTTTGAAAATTAGCAGCAAGTATGGTTTACTCTTCTAATAGGATAGTGGTGAAGCATGAAAACTCAGGTTTCAGATTTTCAGAGATCAAGCACTATCTCTTCTGATTACTAGATACTATTTAATATCTGCATTCTTATGTTTCGTCATATGTAAAATTGTAACAATGATGACGTTAACCTTACAGGATTTTGAAGGTTACATAGAAAAAAATATATATAAAGTTCATCCAGGGGTGAGGAGCCTGTACCAGTGGGCAATAAATATTAGTTATTACTGGTCATACCATGGTTGTTACTAATCAGAAAAAGCAATACATTTTTTAAAAGACTAAACCTACACTTTGAAAAGGATCTGAAGGAAAACATTGTTTTTAAAGGTACTTAGAGTACATCTGTGAAGTCTAACACCAGCTAAGTGAGACCTCCCCTGACCTAAGCGTGTTCCTACTTTTCACTATCCCAGGACCATGTTAACTTTTTTCTTAACATGGTATCATTTATCATTAACTGTTTGTTTTACTTATCTGTTCATCTTTTATCTCCCTTGTGAGTGTGTTAACATCCTGCGGGTAGGGACGATATCTGCTTTGCACAGCACTGCAGTAAAGCTCTGGCTACCCAGCCCTAGCAGTGTCCATTCATATTATACACACAGTTAATATTTGGGTCAGTGCTCTTGGCTTCACATGACATGAACCCCTTTCAAATTGTCATAAAGAAGGACCTATCAGCTTGAATAACCAAAGATGGAAACATGTGGTGTAGCAGGTGTTAGTGTAGCCTAGATTCAAAGATTTTTCAATGTCTATACGTGGTCTTTCTCTTTTAATTTTTTAACATCTCTTCACCTTTTGAAAGCTTATTGTGTTGCAAAGGCCATGACTGCATAACAATCCCAGACCAGTCTCATAGCTCTGCATTCAAAGGGAAATAGCTGCCCTGGAGACAGTTTGCTACTAGTCAAGCCTGGGCCACTTGTATTATTCCTGATGGGAGTGGGGGTACACAGACTGGTATCCTGTAAACCCAGAAAAGCCCAAAGGTTCTGGGGAGAAACAGAAAAGAATAGCTTTCTACTATAGACATAAAAATCTTTCTATAGTATTTGACTATATAGTTGGTTTCAGATTTTTGAAAGCTACAGGTACCTTTTTTTTTCTTAAGGAATAAAATTTAAATGTAAATCTCATGCCGCTTTTACATTATATAAACAAAAGCTTTTTATTGCTGAGGTGTGGCTACTTTTCATATAGTCACATATTTAGGTCAATGGAGATGAATGTCAACCATTGATATGGCCAGCCCACTTCTCCACTGTGGCAGGAGAGCAATTGCCGAGTGAAGTACAGAAATAACTGTTGGGGACAAAGCTGCAAGAGAAGGGGTGATTGAAATGCAGTCTGTAATCCTACCCTTGAGATCCTTGTCATGAAAACATGCCAGAAACGAACATGAAAATTATTTCCTCCTCAGAAATTTCTAGGATGAAAGTGGCATAAAATTGCTATATTATGTTTTTAAAAAGCCAATAATACAAAACATTGTATACAGATTTCAATATATACTTGCAATTTAGAAAAAGCAGCTCAAGAAACCATCCATAAGTCATATAATATTATCACTGAATCATGTTTAAAAGAATCAGCACAATCTGAAGATCATCTTTCTTTTCCTTAATTGTTTTATGTTTTTATCCATTGCTACTCCCCCTTCTCTGGACATAACATTAATGAGTCTGGATGATGGGATTCAGGAACTAGTGATATGTAGTTTTTGACATTTCTAGAAAATAATATTTTTTTAAATTTCAGAATTAAAGAAGGTTGTCTTTGAATACCTAAAGTTTGCATTAAAATTGCTTGACCTTTGATCTTACTATATCACATTAAAATTGTGATTTTTTGGTATTTGATAACATATATTATCAAAATACAGTTATGCAAGGGGAGGATAGACCTGGTGTTTCATGACTCACGAATGAACATGCACGGGGTCATTAACTGATGGAGGAGGTTCGCCAAGGAAAATCTTTGGCTGCTTTGATAAATGCAGATGATGATTAAGTATGTGGATTGTTCCCGTTTATTCAGTGCTGAATCAATCAGTGCCCCAAGTCAGCCTGATGCAATGGGCTACTCTAGATGTGGTCCTCTGAATAAGACAGAGTGTTAAAATGAGGTCATGACCACTTTTCATAGTCCTTTTTTTGCTTGGCCACATTCCAGCTTCACTAATTAAAGTCTGTCTCTCTAAGACCCCTTTACAGTTTTAATTGGGTATGTTATTTCTTGTGAATTGTATGGAATTGTTATTCACTGTCATAAGCAGTGGCTGTATTTTACCAGAGAGGTGGTTGCATTTCATCATAGGGATCAAAGGAAGAGAAAACGTGAATATAACTTTTTTTAAGAGCAGTTTGCAATGCTTTGAGCTCTTTGGAAGAAAGCAGTAAAAAGGAAAATAATGGTGTTCTTAAAATGTAAAGTATCGCTATTATATGTTTCGAAAAACAATGGAGTTCGAGAGTGTGTTTTCTGGTGAAGTTCAGGAAAAATTATTTTACTGTTGTAGAAAACAGGCATAAATATGATTATTAATTGCAAATTTAATGAAAAATATTGCTGTCATCTCTGAAAAGCCTCTGTATTATTTTGTTTAGAGAAAACAGTTGGAATTTCTAAGCCTTTCTGAGAAGACAGTGAAATATACTAGTTTCTTAGGGCTGACCAGACTGCAACTGCTCTTCAGTTTGTCTCAGCTAAGCTTTTAGTTACAGTTGGTTGTGCCTTCCTTCCATACACACTGACAGTCTATATTGGACAAATATACTCCTGGACAAATGACAAATTTTCACAGCACACTAAGTCTTTACTTAGCCTATTTTTAGTGACCGTAATTGATTGGTTGACTCGCACCTCTTGGGGGCTGCCCCCACACATGAACACATACAACATAAGAATATCTTTAGCACAATGATTGAATGGCGGGAAAAAATAGCTTTCTGCTATGGACATAATAACCAATAATATTATGGCTATTTTTCATGTATTTATACTTTTAGAATCAAGAAACAAGATTCATTTAATAAAATAAAATTCTATGAAAGTGAGAGTAAAAAAGAGAGAGAAGCACGAACAGGGGAGATGGAAACGCAGTCGTGAAAAAATTAATTCAATGGTACATTACATCTGCACTGCTGGCACAGCCCCAGGTTGGCGCTGTGCATATTTACAATTAATACAAGAAAATTAAAAAGAAAACAGAACCAAAAAAAGCCCACCTTAGCTGCATAGTTTGCTGTGTCTCTAAGATAATAAACAAATGGCAGGAATAAGGAACAATTTCTGTTCCTAAACTCATTTGGGGTCTCTCTTGGGATTCCCACAAAGCAAACACCCTGTGATTTAATAACAGTCTCAAACATACTCCTACAGGGGGCATTATTTTTCACAAAACTGTTCATTGCAAAATTCTTCTTAAAAAAATGTACAGTACTGCACAAAATTCTACATACCCCAACAGAAAAATTTTCAACCATGGCTTCCCAAGCTAACACATAGTATAACTTGACTTTGCTCCTTTCTGCTAAGTTTATAATTTTCACTTTATCATACCACACTGTTAGATATGCTAGCATCAATTCAGCATAATGCTGCGTATTTAGTAACATGAGAACAGTGATGCATGACAGAACTATCTCACTATGTAAATTGTATGTGTACATATACAAATATATACATACACATTGTAAAAGAATATCACAAATATCTATCTCTGACCTGTTAATTTTGTTATACTTACCATTACCTGGAAAAAATGTGTGTATATCTGATACACACACACACACACACACACACACACACACATATATATATGCACATATTAATCTCAGAATTGGATTTATCATAAATCATGGATTTTAACACACTGCCATCTTTAGTTTTTGTACTGTTGTCATTTTCCTTGCCTCCCTCGCTCCTTTCCTTTCTTTCCTTATTCTCTTTCCTTCCTTCTTCGTTGTGTTTCTTTTGATCTTTTTCCTCCCTTTCTTCCTGTTTATTCATTCATTTATGAACACCCTGAACCCAATATCCAACCCCTTGGTCTAAAACATTACAAATATGTTCCATTAACATTCTCTTTCTATGTTTATCTTGCCTTCCTCAGAGTCAGCTAGCCACTATCCTAAATTCTGTTTACTACTTTCTTGCCTAAATACACATACACTTGAACCATGATTTTTTAAAATAAAACCATTTTTAATTTTATAAAGTTCTTTATGTTGAATGTAACTTCTGTGCCTCACTTCTTGTGCTCAAGTAAAATCTTACTATATTGTCATAGATATCTGTGATTTTTTGTTTCCTATTTTGTGTAATGTTTCATTGTGTAAATATACCCAAAATACCTTCCTATGGTAGGTTCCTATTTTCTGCTATTATTAAAAGTATTGCTTCACACATTTCTGTATACATCTCTTGGTACAAATGTTCAAAACATTCTCTTAAGCGCATACCTAGGAATAAATTACTGGGTCTGTTATGTTCAACTTTATAAGACAAAAACAAATTGTCCTCCAATTTATATTTCTACCAGCCACTTTTAGGATATTGTGTCAACCCATATTATTTCTAAAAGTGTCATAAAACTTCTTTATATCTACCCCCCAAAGAGTGTAAAATGGTATTTAATCTTGGTGACATTTTATTTATTATTTGATAACTTTTTATCTGTTTTTTCCACTAAAATAATATCATCTTTACAAAGTGGTACTTTGTCTTCCTTATTTTTTTATACCCACAACCTGATGGTGTCAGGTATATAGAAATGCCCAATGAATGATTTTTAAATAAACTAATATGAAGTTATGTATAATTGATTATAAAGTTGATCTTTCTTATTATATTTATGTAATATAATAATGCTGCTGTGAACATTGGGGTGCACAGGTTCCTTTGAATTGGTATTACAGGATTCTTAGGGTATATTCCCAGCAGTGGAATTGCTGTGTCAAAAGACAGTTCCAGTTTTAATTTTATAAAAATATCCCATACTGTTTCTGCAGTGGCTTCATCAGTCTGCATTCCTATCAGTAGTGCAGTAGGGTTGCCTTCTCCCCACATCCTCCCCAGCTCTTGTTGTTTGTTGATTTACTAATGATGGCCATTCAGACTGGTGGTGGATGATATCTCATTGTTTTCAATTTATATCTCTTTGGTGGCTAGTGATGTTGAGCATCTTTTCATATGTCTATGGGCCATCTGTATGTCCTCTTTGGAGAAATGTCTACTCAGGTCCTTTGCCCATTTTGTAATTGGATTGTTTGTCTTCCTGGTGTTGAGTCTTAGGAGTGCTTTATATATTTTGGAGATTAACCCCTTGTCCAATGTATCATTGGCAAATATGTTCTCCCATACCACCGGTTCCCTTTCTTTTTGATGATGGTTTCTTTAGCTGTGCAGAAGCTTTTTAACTTGATGTAGTCCAATTATTTTTTTTTCTTTGAATTCCCTTGCCCTAGGAGATATATCAGCAAAAATATTGCTATGTGGGATATCTGAAATTTTACTGCCTATGTTTTCCACTTGGACTTTTATGGTATCACAACTTATATTTAAGTCTTTTGTCCATTTTGAGTTTATTCTCATGTATGGTGTAAGTTGGTGGTCTAGTTTCTTTTTTTTTTTCATATACCAGCCCAGTTCTCCCAATACCATTTATTGAAGAGACTATTCTTACTCCATTGTATGCTTGTGCCTCCTTTGTCAAATATTAATTGACCATAGAGACATGGATTTAATTCTGAGCTCTCTGTTCTGTTCCACTGATCCATGTTTCTGTTCTTATGCCAGCACCAGACTGATTTGAATATAGTGGACTTGTAGTGTAGTTTTACATCAGGTATTGTGATCCCCTGAACTTTATTCCTTTATTCTTCTTTCTCAAGATAGCTGAGGCTATTTGGGGATTTTTTTGTTGGTTCCATATAAATTTTTGGAGTATTTGTTCTAGATAATTAAAATACACCAATGGAATTTTAATTGGGACTGCATTGAACCTATAGATTAGTACGAACTTTTTAATGATGTTAATTCTTCCAATCCATGAACATAATATATGCTTCCATTTATTTGTATCTTCCTCAATTTCTTTTTAAAATATTTTACTGTTATTCTATTAAAGTTGTCTCAATTATTCCCCCTTTGCCCTCCTCTGCCCAGCCCACCCCCTGTTCCCACATTCAATCCCAGCACTGTTGTCCATGTTCATGGGTCATTCATACATGTTCCTTGACTAGTCCCATATCCTTCTTTCCACCCTTATCCTCCTCTACCCCCCCCCCCCCCAGTCACTGTCAGTCTGTTCCTTGTTTCCATGCCTCTGGTTCTATTTGCTTGTTAGTTTATTTTGTTCATTAGGTTCCTCTTATAGGTGAGATCATATGGTATTGTATCTTCCTCAGTTTCTTTCTTCAGTGTTGTATAGATTCCCAAGTATAGGTCTTTTACCTCCTTAGTTAATTTATTCCTAGGTACTTTATTATTCTTGTTGCTATAGTAAATGGGTTTCTTCCTAGTTTCTGATATTTTATTGTTGGTATACAAAAATGCCATTGATTTCTGAATATTGATGTTGTATCTCATTAATTTGCCAAATTCACTTAGTAGGTCACATAGTTTTTTGGTGGAGACTATAGGGTTTTCTACATATAGTATCATGTGGTCTGCAAATAGTGACAATTTTACTTCCTCCTTCACAATTTGGATGCATTTTATTTCTTTGCCTTGTTTGGTCGCTGTGGCTAGAACTTCCTGTATTATGTTGAATAAGAATGGTGAGAGCAGACACCCTTGTCTAGTTACTAATCTTACGGGAAAAGCTTTTAGTTTTTGCCCATTGAGTAGGGAGATGGCTGTAGGTTTCTCCTTTATGGCCTTTGTTATGTTGAGGTATGCTCCCTCTATTCCCACTTTGCTGAGTGTTTTATCATAAATGGATGCTGGATTTTATCAAATGCTTTTGGCATGTATTGATATGATCATGAAATTTTTGTCCTTAATTATGATTATGTGATGTATTACATTTATTGATTTGTAAATATTCTCCAGTCCTTGCATCCCACTAGATCATTGTGTATGATCTTTTCAATGTATTGCTGGATCTGGATTGCCAATATTTTGTTGAGGATTTTAGCATCTATGTTCATCAGAAATTTTCTTTCTTTGTTGTGTCTTTACCTGGTTTTGGAATTAGGGTAATACTGGAATTAGGAATTAGGAATTAGAGAGTTTGGGAGTTTTCCCTTTTTTTGAATTTTTGGAATAGTTTCAGAAGAATTGGAGTTAGTTTTTCTTTGAATGTTTGGTAAAATTTGCCTGTGAAGCCATCCAGTCCAGGGCTTTTGTATGTCAGGTGGGTTTTTTTTTTTTTTTTTTTTTTTTTTTTTTTTAATTACTGCTTTGATTTCACTACTTGTTACTGGTTTACTCAAGCTTTCTGCTTCTTCTTGATTCAGTTTTGGAACATTGTATATTTCTAGAAATTTTTCTGTTTCACTCACGTTGTCCAATTTCTTAACATATAGTTGTTCATAGCAGTTTCTTATAATTATTTGTATTTTTGTGTTCTCAGTTGTTACTTCTCTTTTGTTTCTGAATTTATTTATTTGGGTCCTCTCTAGTTTTTTCTTGATGAGTCTCAACAAAGGTTGGTCCTTTTTGCTTATCTTTTTAAAGAACCACTCCTTGATTCATTGATCCTTTCAATTGTTTTTTAATCTCTATGTCATTTAATTCTGCTCTGATCTTGATTATTTCCTTCCTTCTCAGTCTGGGCTTTGTTGTTGTTCTTCTAGATGTTTTAGATGTAGGGTTAGGTTGTTTATTTGAGATTTTTTATCTTTGTTAGGTAGGCCTGCAGTCCTATGAATTTCCTTCTCAGGACTCACTTCTCTGTGTCCCATAGGTTTTGGGTTGTGTGTTCATTCTCATTTGTTTCCAGATGCTTTTTGATTTTCTGTTTGATCTCATTGATTACCCATTTATTATTTAATAACATGTTATTCAGTCTCCATATATTTGAATATTTTGAGTTATTTCCTTGAGGTTGGTTTCTATTTTCAAGCCATTGTGGTCCAAGAAGGTGTTTGATATGATTTCAATGTTCTTGAATTTGTTGACATTTGTTTCATGTCCTACCATGTGGTCTACCTTTGAAAATGATCCATGTGTATAGGGGACTGTTCTGTGTGGCAGTGGGAAATGTAGCACAGCCCCCACTCAGAAAGGCCAGTGGGGAGCAAGGTCTGGCACACAGGACCCACACCCATGGATAGGTTCTCCTGTAGGGAATCAGGCCTGCATTGTACCTAGGCTGTTATTAGGCTTGCTTTTGCTAAAACTCCCTCATTTTGAATTGAGGCAGCAAATGCTCACTGCATATCTATAAAGTAACTTCCTAAACTCTGAGCTAAACCTCCCAAGTATGGAGTATAACCAGTTCAACCACTTTTCCCTTTGCATTTGCAAATAGCCTTCTTCTTTGATGTAATTAGCAACATTCTCTCCTTTGTTTTCTGTAAAAGGTAACCACCTAAAGCAAACCTGTGCGTAATAAATGAGGACCATCCTGGATTTAATGTACCCAGAAAAACAATAAAAGCCTGTCCAGGCAGGGGTTGGGGCCCTCTCGCTCACTTAGAGAGCGGTCATGCCATCCCTTTTCTCCATAGGATTTCTGTAGTCCATGTGAATTTGTTCATCTCAACCACAACAGACAGACCTTGCAGGCCAGAGTCCGCATCACAAGTGCATTAGAAAACAATGCATAATTGCTTCTTTGTGGTAAAATGCTACATAAATATCAATTAAGACCATTTGATCTAGGGTGTCATTCAATTCCACAATAGCCTTGTTTATTTTTTTGTTCAGATAGTCTATCCGTTGTTGACAGTGGGGTGTTAAAATCCCCTACAATAACTGTATTGCTATTGATCTCCTAATTAATGTCCTACAAGATTTTCCCTATGTATTCAGGTGCTCCTATGTTGGGTGCATTTATGTTTACAAGGGTTATATCCTTTTGAACTACTCTCTTAAGTTATGTATAGTGACCTTCTTTGTCTTTTGTTATGCCCTTTATTTTGAAGTCTATTTTGTCTGATATAAGTATTGCTACCCAAGCTTTTTTTTTTTTTCATGTCCATTTGCTTGGAATATTTTTTTTTCCATCTCTTGTCTTTCAGCCTGTTTAGATATTTTGTCATGAGGTGGGTTTCTTGCAGACAGCATATATGTGGGTCACACTTTCTTATCTATTCAGCTATCCTATGTCTTTTGATTGGAAATTTAATCCATTTACATTTAAGATTATTAATGATAGATATTTATTCATTGTCATTTTTCCCTTTGTGCCTGTGTTTCATTCTCTCTCTGTTTACTTCATCTTTTTAAAGCAGTCCTTTAGGCATCTTTTGCATTGCTGGTTTGGTGGATATATACTCTTTCAGCCTTTATTTTTTTCTTTAATCTGGGAAGCACTTTATTTGACCTTCATTTTAAATGAAAGCCTTGCTGCATAGAGAAGTCTTGGTTGCAGGTTTTTGTTTTTCATTACTTGGAATATTTTGTGCCATTCAGCTTATAGCCTTATTGGAAGTCCCTTGTATGTTACTAGCTGTTTATTCCTTTCTACTTCTTTGTCTTTAACTTTTGTCATCTTAATTATGATGTGTCTTAGAATGGGACTCATTATATTGATCTTGATTGGGACCTTCTGTACTTCCTGGACTTGTGTGACTTTTTCCCTCACCAAGTTAGGGGAGTTTTCTGTCATTATTTTTTTTCTCTAACATGTTTTCTACCCATTGCTCCTTTTCTTCTCCTTCTGGTACTCCTATGATGTGAATATTGTTGTGTTTCATGTTGTCCTTAAGCTCCCTTAAACTACCCTTATTTTTTTTGTCTTTTTTTCATATTGTTACTCTGACTTTTTTTCTACCTTTTCTCTCAGCTTACTGATTCAGTCCCCTGCTTCATCTAGCCTGATTTTAATTCTTTCTAGTGTATTCTTCATTTCAGATATTGTATTATTCATTTCTTTCTGGTTCTTATTCATAGATTTATGTCCTTTTTCATGCGGATGTATCCATTCATTTCTTGGTAGTTCCCATTTAGTTCTTTGTAGTTCTCACTGAGTTCATTTAGTATCTTTATAACTATTATTTTGAACTCTATGTCTGATAAATTGCTTGCCTCAATTTCATTTATTACTCTTTCTGTGGATTCCTCCTTTCCTTTTCATTGGGGGTTGTTTCTTTGTTTCCCCATTATAGCTGTCTATCTTTGTTTGTTTCTGCATATCAGAATTATCTGATTTAACTCCCTGTCTTTCTGGGGTGAGCTTCTGTGGTAAGAGTTCTGTGGGACTCAGTGGTATAGTTTCTTTAATCCCCTGAGCTGGATGCCCTAGGGTTGTCCTTTATTCAACTTATGTTGGCTCTCTTGTCATACTTGGGCTTTGGTTATTGATGGCTCATTTGGTGGTGGGTTGTCCTCTCTGGCTGGTTTACTGAAAGTTACAACCCCCACCACATCTTGTATGTTGTTGCACAGTTGCTGGCATAACAAAGCAAAACTACCCAGGAAACCAAACTCACACCAGCAAAAATACCCTCTAACACATCAGCAATATCAACAGCAAGTGAGCAAAGATTAATAAAAGTGGAAAGAGATTAAGAATATTATAAGATAGTAAAAAAGAATATGAGATGAATAAAGGAAAAAAACAAATGAACTTTTGGGGCAATCCAATACATTTACACAATGGAATACCACTCGGCTCTAAACAAAGAAGGAACTCTTACTCTTCATGACAACATGGATGGACCTGGAGAGCATTATGCTAAGTGAAATAAGCCAAGCAGGGAAAGACATGTACCATATGATTTCACTCATGTATGGAATCTAATGAACAAACTGAACAAGCAAAATAGAGACAGACTCACAGAGAGCAGACTGACAACTACTGCTATCAGGGAGAGAGGTTTGAGTGGGAGGGTAGAGAGATTGAGCAAAAAAGAAAAAAAGGAGAAAGAAACTCATGAACACAGACAACAGTGTGGTGATTGCTTGGGGCAGGGAGAGTGGGGAGAAGTGGAGGAGAGTGTATGGGGGATAAATGATGATAGAGACTTGACTCTGGGTGGTGAACACACTATGCAGTATGTGGATAATATGTCATAGAATTGTGTGCCTGAAACCTGTATAATTATGTTAATGTCACCCCAATAAATTCAAAAATAAGGAAAAACAATGAAATATACTGGTTGAAAAAATATTCACTTATTTACTTTCTTTGATTATTAATTTTAATGTACATACCAAGCTTCATATGCCTGGGCACAAATTTTTCATCATATCCTCTCATCGTATTTCTATATTGCTCAGTTTTCTAAGGACCCAGTCTATAGTGAAGTGCAGGTTTGCTGTAAATTGATTGGGTTTTAGAAACCTGAGGTGAAACCAGAGGAGGCTATAATGCTCACTTCATTACCCTGTTGCCATCTTGGATTTCACATGCTGTTTTATATATTGATTTGGTACATTTTTACCCTATTGATATAGGCTTTTATACCAAATGCACTTCCTCATTCTGCCTGGCTATCCTCCTAGGTTTTTAACTAGATGTAAAGGTAGTTGAGATCCATTGTCTAATTATGATTATAATTTCATTTATGACGACATCCTTTACTTGGTTAGAGGTTGTAACCACAAGCCCACCATTAATGCCTCTTAAATCATCTCTACACCGAAGAGGAAAAACCCACTCTCAGCATCATGTTTGGAACACTAAGTGTGGTTTTATGCATTTGAAACTATATTGGCAGGTTCACGCTTTTCATTATATACTTGGCTTTCTACCTTCTTGTTCACTGTGGTGATCAGCTTGTTCGATGGTGCCCACCCCCGTTCTGTCTGGCCCGGTGTCTGAGCCAAGCACCATGAGCACCCACGGGGTGGACTTGGCAGCTCTGAAACCCAGATGCTGAGCTCCAGTTGTAATTTTCCAGCAACGGCATCTGGGTGTTTGGTTGGCCTTTTATCTGGCTTATGTTGTCTGTCATGGTGGCTATAGAAAGCCTGTGAACTTGGCACAAGATCTGTCTCCTTGTCTGTGGGCCTATCTTGTTCATACAAAATGTCATTTCCTATTTATTCTCATTTGATGTTTATACAGTTATCCTCAGCAACACATCTGGATAGGAACTGGAGTGAAATTCTCTGGAAGTCACCTATGCGTTTAACCTTTTCATGTCTTTCCTTCTAACTTTCCTACCCAATCGCATGCTACATATTTTTTACCTCCGTTCTGTGGTTGTATGTTCATTCTGGTCCCCATTTCCCTGTGAATCAGAAAGGGTAATAAAATGATTCAGTGGTTGGCATGTGTGCAGGAGCCGTTTCCCTGTGATGGGACCCCTAGGACTCTAGGCCTCTTTCAATTTCAAGTTCTAATTTTAGAGTCTGACTATCAAAATACAATTTATATTTCATATGCCATATTCATTGTTTGAATGAAGGAATGAGATTATTGGAGTTTAAAAAGGGTTAGTCTTTTAATCAGAATATTAACACTACATGGATATCCATCTTTAATACACTACTTCAGCAAATATCAAATACCTTTCCATTTTATGTCTCTTTAAAAGAAGATCATATCATTTGAAAAACATTGTATGTTTTTCTTTTTATCTTTCCTAAGTTTGATTTCAAAGAATTTTTTAAAATTTTCCTTTTTATTAAGGATTTATAAAATTATAGTTCATTGGGGAATGTGATTTTCTTTCTATATAAAAATTTACATAGTTTTATTTGTACTTTTAAATTAGTAAAAATGAATCATGAAATCCTAAATATTAATCAATGTATGAAAATTGGATAAATTTATTAAAATTGGATACTAGAACAACCACTATTAGTTTATAAAACTGGATTTTATTTTTTCTATTCTCTAATTTATGCAAGAGAAAAAATAATGTAGACAACAGTTGTCCTTGATGTGAAAATGCAACTCCCTATATGGTGAGATATGTGACATCTTTCCTACTGACAAGTGCTTACAGTCCTGTTCATTAATCTTATCACTAACATAAACTTTTAATATGCATATGATCAGAATATAGGACTTCCAGGGCAGCTTAAAGTGACTGTAACCTGTAATTACTGTTCCTGTACTTGATTATAATAATCTGATTGCAATTATTCAGTGATTTTAATACAAGCCTCAAGCTACATAACAATAACTCAAGTTCAGTGATTGGGAACATGTTTCTGTTTGGCTGTGAAATGATGTTTTAATCCATCGTGATTCAAAGGTCTGAACTATAGTTCTGTTTGGGTAATTAAAGCACATTTATATTGTCAGGTAAAACAACCTCACTGTGAAGTAGATTAATTAATGCAAGAATTTCATATAGGTCAAAATAGATCATTATCGTGAAATCTCTCACAAAAGGTAATAAAGTAAAGACCCTTATGGTTAGGTAACTTGACCTCTCTAACCCTGTATCTAAAAATTGCAAATTGAGGTGAAGGAGAAGTGGTAGGCCCGCTAAAGGATCTATCAGTTATAACACATTAACAACACCCTGAACATGTCTATTGAATTTTGGCACTTGAAAGACTTAAAAGTCAAATGAATAGGTATAATTTATTTTGTAGAAAAGTTTTTAGAAAAGCCAAAAGTCAATAAAAACATTTGGTATAGGAATGATTTCAAAATATAGGAGGAAGAGTAAGTGGCAAGGCCAGCAATACAGACTTGTCAAATATTTTCAAGAAAACTTCTGGAGAAGAGAACAAATATTTGGGGAGAAAAAAAATGAGTGTTATAATAGATCTGTAACAAGCGCTGACTTTTTATTTTGGTATTTGTTTCCTTTTCTTTTTTATTTTAAAATTAAGCAGTGAACCTGACTCTAAAACAGGAAATGTTGAACACCAAATAGTGCTCCTGGACACTTAAACTTCATCTAATGATAAAGTAATAGTTCAAAATGAGAGATATACAGGGCTATAAGAGAGGGATAATAGTTTTAAGATAGTATCTTGAACTAGAATGTAAGAATTACTGGACTGCCTGAAGGGGTAGAGGAGGCAGACCCAATAGACTTCCTTGAAAAATGGATCCCTAAGGCTCTTCAACTCAATCTAACAAGCGACCCAATTTTCTTCTAGAGGTGCTTAAGAATTCCAGGAAACAAAGGAGCGAGGAGACAAAGCGTAATCCTGATTTTGTAACATCCCCAATTGGAGAAATAAAAAATGAATTATCTCTACGTGTGCTAAATAAGGTGCACTTTAGAAAACACACACATACAAACATGAACTAATTTTCTCTTCTGACCCTAGACCCACATTCAGGTGAAGAACCAGGAAAATATCTTTTATGCTGGCTGATAAAAAAAAAAAAAAAAGCTGTATTATAACTAGCTAAATTAGTATAGAATGTATGTATATTTTTGGATTAAATATAGCATGAAAAGCATAAAATCAGGTCAATAGACAAGCAATCAGTTCAAAAGTAAATTCTTAAGGACAACTCAGGTACCAAGGGAACATTTTTAAATAACTGACCAGGATCAATTCAAGTGAGTTTTTTGCAGCATAGGAAGGATTTGGTGTATTATCATCACCAAATGCAGTTGGCAGTGTTTCTGAATAATGTTCCCAAGTGAATTTTCTTCTTTTCACTTCTCAGGGTTACTTTGAAAAATGTGCTCTATCACACTTTACATTTTGGTCTCAGTGTCAAACCATCTCTATCTTTTTGCTAAAACGAGTAGAGTCTTAAGGGATTGTACTGGGTCGACCCAAAAGACTGTATCATTTTTTTTCCATCTGATGGTTCTTAGTAGTGCTTAGTTGTCTCTAACTTCATTTGAAACAACTGTTAGATTATATTGTGGCAGCTGTCATATTCGCATGTGTTTTTAAATAATAATAATAATAATAATTGGTGAATCTTTGTGTAACCATTTTAATATTGAAAATGGAAGAAAATATGTAACAGTTTGGGCATATTATGTTTTATTATTTTAAGAAAGGTAAAAAATACAACTCAAATGCAAAAAAAAAGTTTTGTGCAGTTTGTGGTGAAGGTGCTGTGACTGATTGAACATGTCAAAAGTGGTTTATGAAGTTTCTTGGTACTATTGACATTTTGGCCAAATGCTTCTTTGCTGTGGGGCTGTCTTATGCATTGGAAGGTATTTAGCAGCACCCCTGGCCTCTTCCCACTAGAATCCAATAATGGGAGACAGGGACAAGCTCAAAATATCCAAACTGTTAAAGTTATTGGTGAAAATGACAAATATGTCTTTTATTTTACAGAAAACCATAGGGACATTTTTGGCCAACTCAATATCTTACCAATGAATTATTCTTCCAGTTATATACCTTGCCTGGCTTTGAAAGGCAAGGGGTGATCAGAGCAAAACAGGTTTTATTTTGTAAGCTATGTGTATTTTCTTTAGCTAGAGCTGGGAGGAAGGGATACCTCATAGTTTGAGAAATGTCAAAAAGCTTTTTAAAATTATTATGTAGGCATAAGAAGTGTAAATCTCTCTAACCATGTGTATACTTCTTTGTTTTCTTCCTCTGTATACAATGTGGAGACTTCTAATATTTATATATTAAAAGAGTCTACCAGGCTGGATAGAATATTTCTGGGAATGCAGGCAGCCTACCTTGGAGTTGTATTTGCAACCTAAAAACAAAACAAAAGAATACTGTTATTTATAATCAATATTTAGAGGATATATGAATAGTATAGAAATATTGAAGGAAATATGAAATCACTTTCAATACTTTGATGTAACTTTTAAAAGTCATGTATTAGTAATATTTCATGATTTATTCTTTAAAAGCCAACACAAAACAATGTGTTTCTAGGTTTTAGAAGGAGAAAGTAATGACATGCTTTCTCAATAGTTATGATCATGCAGTTGTAGTTTATGCTTCCAACTTGATTGCTTCTATGACTAAGGCTGCCCCTGACCTACTGAAATAACCTGAGGAAGGATATAAATGTCATCAGTTTCTAAATGCTCCGTGGTAAATTTTAGAATCCTGCGAGTCAGAAAGTAACTGCTGATGTTCTCCATTATCCTAGGAGCTCTATATATGTCAGGAACGCATCCTTATACAGGTTTAGGTATATATTTGCTCATGTGTATGTATGTGTGTATCTTTCAGGGCTATCAGGTCCACAGTTTTCATTCTGCCTGAAAAAATGCAATTAATTATGTAAAATTAACTTTAGAGAGTAGGTGGCAAAGTAGATAGCTAGACAACTATTTAGCACATGGCTGCAGATATAATCTCAGTACATGAAGCTTTAACTTGCCAATACAAGCATATGACATAATCACAGGATTTTGTTTCAGAAGGAAATTAGGTATAAAACAATAAAATGCATTTAAAGTTGAGGTGATTTGGTTAAAAAAACAAAATAATTTCTAAGGTAACATATTTGTTTGGTGGCAAAACCAAGAAAACAGGTTTTTCTACTTCTTGTTTAAGATATTTACTAGAGCCTTATTAATATTTCAAGACTAAATTATTCTAAAAATGTGTATCTTCTCTTGCACTTAAAGCAAATAAAAAGTTATTGGAATGAATCAATCTAAGAAAAATTCTTTTAATTTGTTTCCTAAAGATAATATACATATAAAACACAGAATTTTAATATGTATATAATTTATTCTTCTAAGTTTATTGCAAATCTCCAATTTCAAAGTTCACTAAATTATTTAATTTTGTCTTATCTTTATAAATTCTTCCTTGCTAGATATTACAAGACAGAAAGTCCACACTATTATAATGATCCCTTAAGAAATTTGTGAGAATCACAATATATTTATGGGAAAATCCATCATATAATTTTATTTCAGGACTATTACCTGAAGACATTCTCATGAAGGCCAATATTTGTAACCTAAAAAATGGAATAAAGATGCTGAGACCAGCCTAGTATTACTGTGCTTAGTCTCCTTACCAGCTTTGAGTACTTTAAATATTAATCTTGCCCAAGCCTTTTTCCTCACCCTATTGTAATAGACTGGTTTTTATTCATCTGAAGTGGTTTCACTTTCCAATAGTGCATCAAAGTCAATAAAAGAAACGGATATACTGCATCTACTTTTAAATCCCCAGAGATTTTTCTGCAAATCATTAACCAAGGTGAGCATCTTACCACTACTTCCACAATTGCTTTTGCCTAATGACACTTGGTTAATATCCAGCAGAAGGATGCTTGTATCATGATAATAAACTATTGGTCCCAACTGTATATCATAATGTAGGGAACCACATTTTCATTGACCACAGTCACCACAAATTCACATTTTGACTTTTTTTCTTTGTCTGCGTGAGCGGTAGATTATTACAGACCCATGTTAATATCTTTAGCAGTGAAAGTTCAAATGCTCTGCCTCAATGTTCATGTAGTAGTTTTAACAATGGTAGGCCAACCGTATGTTTTTAAGTCTGTTTTAAGAAATTATTGAAGTTTGTTTAGATAGGCCAAAAAATCTTATGTAAAAAAAAAGTTCTGGACTAAAAGTCAAAATATCTAAATTATAGTTCCCAGTGAAGGGTCTAGGGAAGTAACTTACCTTCAGTATGGCAAGCAAATTTTTTTAATACACATAATAAACACAAATGTACCTCAAAGGGTTTAAGTGGTAAAATACGTGTAATTATGTACAAGGTATTAATCATACTAAAAATTTCAGAAATACTGGTATATTATAAAACAGAAACAACAAACAAAAAATGAACATATTATTATAAACCAATACACTGTGACAAGATTAGATTTTGATGAAATGTAAAAATTATATCTATCCGCTATTGACATTTGATAATAGGTAACAATAAAGATTGAGATAATAGAAAATATATGCCAAATGAAAATTATTTAAAACATTGACTAAAATAACACAGATATTAAATATTTCCCAGTTATCATTTAAAAATAATTTAAAAACACAAATTATTACATTTCCTATCTAAAAGTATTGATGTTTGTTCCATGATAAATATTCCCAGTGTAAAACAAATTGTTTTGATTGGTTAAGTAGTTAGTTTCAGAGTGTTTCCAAAAGCATTTCAACTTGGGCATTTGAGTATAAGTTGCTTCATATAAGTTCATTTACTTTTTTTGATGATGCAAGCATTTTTTTTGCTTTCCTTATTTTTGGCTTTGTCATTAAAATAAATAGTGCTTTTGTTAATTTAGCTTTTAGACCAGTTTTGGATTTTACATTGAAGATTTCATGACATTCATGCTGTCTTCACTTCTGGGATATTTCAAAGAACCATAGCCTATACAAAATACTGAAAGACTAGAAAATACCAGTGAGCATTATGGGATAGTATTAAAAGGATAAAATATTTGCGTATCCTATCTAGTTTAGCTGCAGTCCATATGTCAATTGAAAATTTAATAACTTATTTTCCTTCTAAATTTCTTTCTTGAAATACCACTCATAGTATTTGTATACAAATATAATATGTATAAGCATATTAGTTCGTATTTTATTTTAATGGGTGATTCACTGTAAGCAGCCCACAGAGCCAGGAACAAACACTTATAACGTGAAAGTAACCATAAGCAAGACTAACTGATTAGATGGTGACTGCCTCTGGCTTATGTGATCTCATCCTTGTTGCAGGAAATACCCAGCTTAACATTTGACCCAGTGTGTCAAGGTGTCTTGCTTTTAACTTGATGTCAGTGGATTCCCTCAAATCAATGACATCTTTGTATTGATTTTTAAGCTTTAATTCTCACAGCAGGATTATAATGCATTTTCCAATTTTCCCCAATTTCTTGAGAAATTGATAATTTCTCAAGATTCAAAATGTGGAAGACTATATAAATTTTCCAAGAAATACTAGGAAGAAGATTCTCATATGAGAACAGTATTCAGGGTGGTTGTATTATATATTCATTGTAACCCCTAATATTTGAGTGAAGAGTGCATATGACATCCAGTTTTCAAACTTATGTACCTCATAAAGCAAGGGAAAATGATATGGATGGGATTCCTGTACTTATTAATGTAAAGTAAGGCACCAATCACCAGCAGAAAGTTACCCCTAGATATTAACTTCAAAAAGTAACAGCTGTCCAATGACCACGTGGCATTTTATTTGGAGATAGAGTACATTGTTTATGAAAGGTACTCAGCAGTCAACTAGATGAGGCAGTACATGGGTCTGTAGTGCCTGATGGGCTCTGAAAACAAAAGTTACGCCCTGTAAGTGAGGAAGTGATTTTAGCAGTTTACTAAAGAAAACGTTTGATTCCTTTTGTTTTCCATCTAACTCACTTAACCAGGATGTCAAAATGATGATTTATGTGTGTAAAAAGACAACATACACTGAAAATGACAAAATTAGTGCCAAGAAGTGTAAGTCAAAAGGAACCAAAATTCCCTTCATTTCTGTGGCCATTCCCTGCAGGTGTGGGAGTGTGTGTGTGTGCACGTGTTTAAAGTTGGTAAATGCCCCACTGACCTAGTATTACTAAAAGAATAAATGACCTACTGACCTAGTATTACTAAAAGAATAAATGCCCTACTGACCTAGTATTACTAAAAGAATAAAGTTTTATTAAAGTTTTCTTGGCTTTGTACTTATTTAGAAAAAAAATGTCATTACATACCTATTTGTAGCCTAAAGTAAGTGGTACTTAATGTTATTACTAAACTGCAAGAACACCAAGCAAACAAACAAAAATGTTTAAAGGTAGTCCGTCAAAATGAGAAAGGTGAATGCAAAATATGTATCCTAGAAATGATCTAAACCTTAATTATTCTTTGTTGTGCTATGTATGGTCATGAAAATATTCCATCGAAGTGTTCTTTTTCTTTTAGAAACAACATGGATGCCACACAAACTTTCTGCTAAGGGAAATAAATAGCTAAGTTTCCATAAACATCCATGTACTGAACTCTTTGATCCATGTGACACTGAAGATTCTATAGGTGACTCAAAGATTAATACTGTCACTTGGCATATTTTTCTTAAGAAATTCCTCAAGTTTCCAGTGAGGGCTCAATTTAGTTACCTTAGCATATGCTCTTTTGAAGAGCAGCTGTTCTACAGCTTTGTGAGGCAAAACACAGAAGACTAATATGGGAGCTAAAGCAAGCACAGGGGTGGTCAAATGGCCGGCTATCTGTCCATTCCCGCAGGTCGGGCAATCTTCCAGCGCATCGGCCTCTGCAGTGCCCATTAAAGCTGGCGTCCGTGAGAAACATGCCTCGCCTGAGAGCTATAGGCTCTACCTTATGTTGTGTAAGTACTGAGGAGGATTTATGGAGTCAAAGTTTGATTTGATAAAAAACTATATTTGAGGAAACAAGGAGTTTGATTATTTATGTAACATGAACTACATTTAGGCAAGAACTGGGCCCACCAATCACAAGCATTTGAAAATCACTACTTTTGTTAAATATTAGGGTAGTTTTTTGGCTTTAAAATAGTAACTTATATTTCTTCTTTCTATGAATGCCATGGTTATCTTTGCTAGTTAGGTAATACAACAATTAGACAAAAATGTTAACTTTGTTAATCTAATTATGATAAAAAATGAAATGGTATTATAGATGCTCCCCTTTTCCCTTGTATCTTAGGAAGCAACAAACAGCCCATTTACCTTCCAAATATAATATAAAATTTGGATTTATGCTTAGAATTTTCCCAAACAGGGCTAATTATAGAAAAAGTTGTTGAGTTAAAGGCTGTGGGAAACTGTTGTACCAATACTGTTCACAGAAATTCCTGTCTTTATATTGCAGATCCGGCAGAGTTCCACAAGGAGCAGTGTATCCCAGTATAACAGATTGGATCAGTATGAAATTTCTGATCCAATCTGTTGTACTGGGATTATGAGTAAACAAAGCTATAGTGCCACTTATCAAATATATAGAGATAAATTGGTAAATGTAGATGTATAGATATGTGTATAAAACATATAAATCTATCTCTACATATGTATGTAGGTATACACACATATATATCTTTTCTGAAAGTTAACAGGAAAATAAGTTATTTTATTTTTGAATTTAAAAAACTAAAAAAGGCAGCTTTACAATTATATAACTGAAGTTCTTATTTTACTACTGATATTAAGTGTAAAGCTGTTTACTAACTTTGTAGGCTGCTAGTCCACTGAGGTAGCTAATGAATTACCACATGGTGGCAACCCCGTAGAACATTCTCTGTTATAAGGATAAGGGATTTGCAGATGAGTCAGTTTCACAATATTTTTGATCTAATCAAAAATTGACTCCAATTAATATTTCCTCTAAGGCAAGAGAGGAATTCCACTGAGACATGTACCTTCTTTCACTCAAAGGTAATTATCAAGCTCCTGGAATGATTGGTTTAATAAAATTTCTAGTGATCATATACAGAGTATGTATAACATTAATGAGAAGACTGAGCACCCCAACAAACACTACCAATACTTCAGTACATTTTGTGAAATAAATCCATGCTGCCTTCAGATTCATCAGCAATGCATGTTTCAGTTAAGCATTTTACCAATATATTCATCTCTCAGATATTTTTTCTTTCTTTTTGAACATTTCTTTTTTTGAAAAGTGTGTGTAAGCATAGATTCATAAGTGACATATATAACACAATTGTTGATATGCATAATTAAAGATTTATACATTAATGTTTACATGTCAATAAATACAGCATACATTTCTTATAATTTTCTGTATTGAGTTATTCATTAATGTAATTTGATTTCTGAAATTATTTTCTACCTAGAATCACTGGAAAGAGACTTTGACCTACTAGGAGAGTTACTAAAATAGATTCCTATATAGAGAAAATCATAGAAGGGAATACTTTCTATTCATACTCATCCTGAAAATGTTCCAGGTCACTGACCCACACTGATAAGGTGTACATTAAACTCCACCTATTGTTTCATGATACATTTAATTCCTGGATATTAAATCTTAAAATGTCCCCGTTGTAACCTAATACATTGTTTTTTCATCTTTCAAGGGGAAAGAAGATATCAAGCAATTTAAGCTCTTTGCACACAAAAATGGAAATATTGGACAATGTATTGCTTAATATATTTGCCAAATTTTAAATGCTTATATGGAATTAAATACAATGTTAAATCTCTCTTACTTTTCCTTAGGGGCAGGAGGAAATAATGTATTTTATTTTTATAGGCTTGTAAATACCCAGAAAAAAAAGTTTAGGTTAGAAACAACACAAAGGTTTAAAACTAAGTTCTTTTTCAGGCCAATCACTTTTTTTCCATTAATCACTATACACGTGTACTCTCGAGGTATTGTGTAGAAGCATTTTAGTGAAAAAGGTCTTTAATGAACACTTAATTGAAAAGATTTGTGTATTTTCACTTATTAACTTAGGTATTGTGGTATGGGAAAATGAGTATTTCAAATCTTTTTAGGACTTTAATGAGCACATTTTAAGAGATTAGTAACGCCTCTTCAACTCACCCAACTTCTCAACCCTACACTAAGGAAATCACATGAGCACTTGACCTCGGTAAGATTTTAAGAAGAAAAACAAACTTCATAAAATTTAATCACATTAGTTGAAAGCTGGAAGGATGTTTTAATGCTTCTCCTAAGCCACCAAGTTCCATTACCTGAATCCTATCAACATAATCCTTTCAAAGGAAGAAAAGAATGAATCAAATGGAAGAGATCTTTAGTCTCAGGGCCAATTAGAAACATTTTTTTTTTACCAGCACACCTAGATGTAACATTAACTATTTCTAATTAGTCCATCAACTCAGATAATAAGAAATGCAGGAACATTTTTACAGGTTGTAGATTGACAAAAGAATCCATATTGTTGATAGCATGTGTGCCATCTATGTGTGAATAGTAGGGGAGAGAAGAAAGACGTGCATGTATAATAGGGTAAAGTATTAGGACATTAAATATTTCCATTAGTGAGTACAGAAGATGACTCATTTGCACAGAAAGAATTATAATTATATTTCCATCTATGCCATATCCTCCTCAGATATTACCAGGTTTTAGGCAGTTGTGGTGTTTGACAAAAAGTGAATGTGCTGTGCAGCTTGTGTTAAAACGGGACCATCAGCACGATACAGAGTTTTGGCACGATTGTCCATAAAACAGGTGATAGTAAAACTGGATGTTGGACGTGATGGAATATGTACATTTTTAACTGTATTTCTGAGTAGTTAGAACATTTTTAAATGTCGAATTCCATTTCAGAGGTGAAATTGAGTACAAAAGGGAGCGTGCTCAATTCTTTATTCTGATACTTTATATTAAGGGATGGAACATTCCTGTGATTTCATTTGTTAGAAAAGTTGATAAATGAACACCCTGAGTTCTGCTGAATAGAGCTGTCATGGTATTAGAAAGTGATCATTACTGTATAGATTACTGTTCAAGTGTGGGTTATAATTTTTATTTCATATTTTTCACAAATATATATGTTATACCTGGGGGTTATAAGAAGTAATGAGTTGCTTCTTAAAGAGCAAAACTGTTCATACTGAAGTTCTCCGTGTGTAAATAAGAAATCCATTTGATTTGGTAATAATATATTCAACATATTTTTATAGTCACCAGTGAAATAAAGTTTTTTTTTGAAAATTCAATGTAAAGTTACCTTAAAATTTTTATTTAACTAATTTATTTATTTGGGACCTTTATTTTTTATTCCTAGGTTTTTATTCAAGTATTTTTGTGTTCCTTTTTCTTCCAGATGAGTAACTGAATAGCTGTAAAGCAAACTGTTTGTACCCAAAAAGGGATTTTTTTAGTCATCTAATGAACAAACTTTTATTGAATAACTGTTAGAGACCAGAAACTTAGTGTAGAAGAAGTCTACGTAAAAAACCAGGTAAGTAAATAAGACATGGTCACTGCAGTGAAGAGCTGTTGCTTTAGATGTATTACTGTGTGTACCCACGTGAGAGCAAAGCTAGGGAGACAGTATCAAGATCATGCTGGGTGTTCAACAATTGTTTATGAAATGAAAGACTAAAGTGTGGAACAATAGAGGATTTTTCCCAATCTTTATATTAAATTTTAATCTCCTTTCAAAAATGCTACAGTTATTTTGCATGATGTTTTTCATTACTGGACTCTACTCTGTAAATTTACTATTCATATATTTAAAATAAAAACAGATATTTATAATTTTAAAATAAGACATTTCCTTAAACCAAAATGCTTATCTGGCATTTTTGAAATGCACTAAAGAAACTGAAGGTAGAAAATGAGTTTCATATTTATCAAATATAAAATATACTACATTCCTAATTTAATGGTGAAGGTAAAGATTTACTTAAGCGATTTGGAAAAATCTTTATATAACTTTCATAGAGCAGTTGAAAAGAAAGTAGGTTTAGTGTAAACATACTGCCTGCAATCTCCAGTTGTAATTTAGAAGAGTTATTTCGGGCGTAAGAATTTTACCATTTATCAATTTCATTCTATGTAAATTAGATGAACTACATCCTCATACTTAGAATAAAGAATTATTAACACTTAGTACCTATTTTTAATAACATATCTTTTGATATTATTAGTAACTATATTAATGGTAGTGGGAGGCTATCATTTTTACTGGTTATCTGCACATATTGTGGAGTATTGTCCTTAGTAGTTTCCTATTATGTTTGCATATATTAACTGGTTAAGGGTGGGGATACAAGCAGGCAATTCCCAATTGCTCCTGTGAATTTGGAATTATGAGATTGTAATCCTAGGTCCTGCCTGTTTTGCTACTAGTGATTCAAAATCATTTAAGAAAAAATGTACCCTTACTGGGCCTTGCTCCTCCTAGGGAGATGTGGGTCACATACAATCTCCTGATGTCATTCTCCTCTGCACAAGGCCATATATGTCACTTATGAAATATGACTTCATACTTTGCCCCTGGAGAGAAAAAAATTATGCAGACATATAAAACTGAAATATTTCTTTCCAATCTTTAGCAAAGAGAGTAATTTGGGGGGATTGAAAAGAAAAAAACCTGTGGGGAGTTAAATTTAGGTTAAATGCTACACTAGATTTATGAATTAAAAGAGAAAGGCAAGTTAGTTGTGTGTCTGCAATAGCAGCAAATATAAGTAAAATTGCAAAAAAAATCATTTTATGTTCATAGTTTACTGTGATATCATATTAATTTCTATTTACACCATAAAATTATCTTTAAAAAACTTAAGAAACTGAAAGAAAAAAATCCTGTTGAATATAACTAATAAAATAATGTTATTTGTATGCTTTGAATTAAACAGATGTTATTTTTAGCATACATTTATTTGTGAGAAAACAGTATTTAAAATACTAGTTGTGAATTCTATTCAAAACATAATATTTGCTGCTTGTATTTCAAACTTTTCACTCACAAAACTCGTCCCAAACACTCCATTCTTAGTGTACAAGATTAAAACCTCATCTGTCTTTTGAATATCTGAACATTAACAGAAGATAACATTTTTTAGATGCCAAAAAGGGCAGTTTAATGGTCTTAAAACCATTAATCATACATTTGCATTTGTTACCGATGCCTTAATGTCTGATAGTTTCTGTAAGTAGTTTCAAGAAAACATAAGGAAAATTGTGAACTTGGAGAAATACATATTCTAACCAGCAGAACATCAATATGCCACTTTTATTTTCTCTACTGACAAACTGTAGTGGGGTGAAAATGCCTTTACGGCAGTCAAATCTTACCTTGTGGTTAGATGCCATCTATCTGTAGCTAAAAGATTAAAACAAAGTCCTTACTAATACAAAAAACAAAACCCAGACTAGTAAGATTTGCTTCATTTTTCATAATTATTTTATGTTTAATCATAGTCCTAAATTTATAATCCTCTTGTTTTTCTCTGCTTGTTCCATTAAAAAAGAGTTTTAACATTACTGATGCCGAAAACAAGCAAAAGAAACAGCATAGCATAATGGAGGAGATGACAAATACAGCAATGACCTCAGACTGGGGTAGTTTTCTAGAAGTGGCAAAGTGCCATGTAACAACAAATTGAAGAATGAAAACACAAATTAGAATTCTAAATTGATGAGTTCTTTATTATTACTAATATTATTTTTCAAACTGTGAAGCTATGCAGTAGAGAGATCTGGTATTTATTCTGAGTGGCGAGTTGTAATGATTAAGCAGTATAAAGTGTATAACTTATTTCACATCTCCTAGAAAAGCTAGTTGCTCTGGGTTAATAAATAAATCCTTCAGAAACAACTGTTGCCAATATGTAAATTTTAGATAATAAAACCATGTGCTTTAAACTGATTGCCTATTTACAATACCCCTTCAAATCGTACTAGGGATAATTTGATCTCATAGTACATCATTTCACACATTTAAAGTTTTACTTTGTAAAGAAGGCAAATTGAATGTCTATTTTGTAGGATATTATGATTATTTTTCTCTAACTTTCAGATGTCAGAGAATAGTACTTGGATCTTATGGAAATATATTTTATTTCTTCAGAATGCAAGCTCTGATTTCAGATTTAGTCAGAAGAGAGATACACATAAATCTATATGACCAGAAGAGATAAGTAGATCATAAAAAGTCCACACACATCATAACCCTGCACATCCAACACAGAGATAAGGACAGTTACAGATTATTATAGCATGGATAGCTTGATAATCTCTGGTGAATCTTTGATAAATTTCAAACTATAACAAATACAATGACTCAGTTTTTTTTTTTTTTAGAAAAGAAACAAACCACGAAGGTATAAATTTACCCTGAGATTTGTATCACTAAGAAACTGAATAGTTCAAAGTCAAACATTATGTGACATGCTTTAGACTGCTCTTATGAAAGGCACTATAGAAATGCCACCCTATTACAACCTACTATATTTAAGAATTAACTGCAGCAGAACAGCCAGGGGAGATGAATATATATTGATGTGCTCATCCCCAGCTATTACTCACAGGCAGTTAATACAAAGCCCGCTTTAGAAAAGTCTGTAAGACAAAGAAATAAACACATTGTTAAAAGGAGTGCATTTAATATCGGGACTTCTTTTTATTAATTCTAACAGACCCTTATACTATAGTATTTTCACTTTAATAATAGGAGCCTTTCATTTGAATGATGCAATCAGTGTGCCACAAGTGGGTTCTTTCTTTAGTGGGAGGAGTTAGCAGCTCCAACATTCAATTGACCTGTTTCCAAATAATCTACAGGAGAAAAATGAAGATTAAGTCCTCTAACAAGAGCAGTTTTCACAGCCTTAGGTACAAAGAGAAGGATTCGGTAAAAAGATGAGAGGGCAAGCCGCATTGTGCTGGCCCACTTAAATCTTATTTCCAATTCACTAAATGTGTTATTTGACTTGGCAAGTGAGCTAGTATGTGTATTAGATCAGCAGGGAGCCTAATCAAGGAGATGCCAAGTTTACTGCAGCCCCTCTGAGCTGCATTAGCCTCAACTAGTGACCTTAAGCAAAGTGGGTGGTTGAACCCCAAAGAGAATAGCATTAACTTTTGCTTGAAGTTCAGGCTGATTTGAAGTCTCCTTTTGTGCCTTATTCCAAAAAAGAGAGAGAGAGAGAAAGCAAAAAGCATTTAACAGAATTGAATCTAGTCTGCTCAGCACCGTCTTCACAGGCAAAGCTTCATAGAAGCTTGCCTCCATTAATGCTGACACATGCAAAAGAAATGAAAAGCATTAACTCAGCTGAGGCACTTGATTCTGCAGCTGCAGAACAATTCACTTTGTAACTCAGTAACTCAGATGGAGCTTTTCCTCCCAGATACATTGCTAATTTGCTAATTGATACAAAAAAAGTATTTTCAAATATTAAATAAGTTGCAAATAAAGCAGAAAAGACCTCCATAAATTACAAGGGTGTTTGAAAAGTACATAATTTAGTTTGAACGATTCTTAGTAAAGTATGAATAGACTTATTTCCAAAGTCATCTCTTACTAAGTATGCAGCATTGACTATTCTAGTTTCATGTAATATAGTGTATGTGACACATACAGTGAACTCTTCAATTATATTTTGTACCAAGTAAACTGCAAAACTTTGTAGTTTATTTATTTAATTGTTCAATTACAGTTGTCCCAATTTTCCCGTCGTTCTCCCCTGCTCCACCCCCCTCCCCGAGTGAATCCCCACCGTTTGTAGTTTAAACAAAATGTTGCTTTAGAATTATGCAAGCAGCAAAATCTTCTTTAGTTATATACTTGTTCTCAAGTTGGTTTCCCTGTTTTAAACTTGCTCTCTTGTTTATATGTTCAAAGATTTCTAATAATGTTAGTTTTTACCCATTGTTTAGAAACATTTGCAATTCTATTTTTAATCCCAGAATATTAGACTCAGAAATACTCATACACAGAAAATGTGTTAGATATGTGTATAAAGTTATCAGAGCTCAACACATGAATGTTTTATGGGAACTTCTGTATGGCCTTTGACTGTGAAACTTTCCTTTTTCCTACACAAGATGTAAGATCAGTTTCTTTTTGTTCCATTCTTCATTTTCACTGTTGTTGGTTTTTTTTTTTTTGACTTCCCTCCCCAAATCTGTCTGAAACACTAAGCCAAGCAAAATACCATCACCTTGAAAACTGTAGAAACTACAATCTGAGTCAACAAAGCAAAGCACCCTTCCCATAGGTTCATCTCCTTGGAGTTTAAGTGATGGGATGATTCTTCAAAACTCAAACTCCACATTTAGCTAGATAGTCCAGGTCACAGAGATATTCTACGGAGGCAATTTTAAAGAGACCATAAAACCACCACATCAATTTATGCTTCTAGGTAATATAATTGCCTTTGTATCACATGCTTTCAGGAAAAAAAAGACATGACTTAAAATAATCTGAATAGTGTTTTAGAAATAAGATGCTTAAATAATTACCATTGACATTACCTTTTTAACTCTGGGATTTCAAAACATTTTCCAAACATTAATTGCGATGGGCCCCCTGTGAGGCTGATATTATCATACCTATTTTCCAGGACAATAAGCAGGGAGCACAGGGCCCATTTCTTACCTTGCCCCATGCCCTTCAGAGCTAGTCCAAGCTCAGAGCTCCCTTAAAAACCATTGGATCAGCTCCATGGGAGTATAGAGGAAAATGAGAAATGGGCTCTGGGAGATTTAAGGGATTTTTGTAAGGTCGTGTGCACGTGAGCTGTAGCTAAAATTCAAAGCTGAACATTTAAGATTCCTCATTCACTGGTTAACTATATTTTCCTCATTAAGATAATATACGTAGAAGATCAGCTTTGTGTGACTATGGTGGTAAGAAATAGAATCTGTTGCTGCATATTTTTGAGTAACTTATTTAATAACAAAAATGTCCCCCTTTGATTTGAATAAAAATGACTAAATTTTCACAGGCAGCATGTGAAGAAGACAGGCAAGGACCAACAGTGAATTTCAACATTGACTTTTAAAAATTGTGAAAGAGATACTAATGACCTCATTTTTAGTAGAGGCTAGATGCTGCCCCTGTGCCAGGTAGTATTATAAAGAAGAGACATATCCAGAAGGTGGGGTGAGGGGTTAAAAGTCACACCAAACATGCTGCAAAGGCCGGTGGGCATCTCAACCTTTTTTCTTTAATTGGGAGGAGAAGAGCTTTTGAGTAAAGACTAAGTTCCACAATGTAGGCCGGTAGCCCAACTGGGAAATACTCTTTATTTGAACAGTCTGCAGCAGTTCTATTCTGAACTCTTTATATAGATCCTCTTTCAATACTAGGACACATATTTTAAGGTAAAAAAGGGTATTTTACTAATTTTTTTAATGAAGCTTTGACTGCGAGCAGTCTGTGGAGTTGGTAATCATCGCCGGTTCCTTTTCCCTCCTGCACTGCAGGAACGAGGGCAGTTTCACAGCTGGTTGTCAGCATAGCTCTTATTACTAAGACCAATTATTGGTTTTTAAAAGGCCTACACTATTAGTACCCTGCTATATCTCTTCACACACAATATGTTTTAAAAATTCCTTTTAAAAATATGAAATCTGAGTCTAACCTTTCTATCATCAGTGTGCTTGCTCTTTACATTTTTATCTTAAATCTTCACAGGAAAGCAAACCGGGAATCTTTTTTTTTTTTTTTTTTTTAACTTCTGGGCTAATTTAGAAGCAGAAGGTGCTTTGCCCATGTGATCTCTCTGGCAGGTATCACATTAGGAAAAAGCAAATGGTAGTGAGGAGAGAATAAAAGAACACAATTAGAAAGTTTAGGATCTTTTTCCCCCTTTTTCCCCCTTTGTGTCATGCTATGCCGCTGTATGCTGAAGCCAATCATAAAGACCCACCTGGCCTCTCCTCTCTAGGATGCTGCTTTGCCATAGGCCTTCATCCCAAATTGGACTTCTGTCTTCTCTTTGCAAGTTCCCAATGGTTAATCCTAGGAATTCTTTTAAAATAAATTGTTCCCACTCTAGTCACTCTAATCATATCTAGTTTCCCCCAAATAATAAGCAGTTTTGAGAATACTAGACTTTAAAATAAGTTTACAGGTATATTAGTTGTCTAGGACTATGGCAACAAAGTATATATTGTTGGACTACATGGGTGGCTCAGACAATGACTTTATTGTCTCATAGTTCTGGAGGCTGGAAGTCTGAGGTCTCAGGGTCTGCGTGGTTGGTTTCTTCTGAGTGCTATGAGGGAGAATCTCTTCCACACCTATCTCCTAGCTTCTGGTAGTTTTCTGGCAATCTTTGGCATTCCTTAGCCTATAGATACATCTGCTCAATATTTGTCTTCATATTCATAGAGCATACTCTTTGTGTATGTGTCTAGATTGTCTCTTTTTATAATAACAGTTATATTGGATCGGGGCCCACCCCAATGACCTCATCTTAATTTTGTCATCTGTCCCAAACCCTGTTTCCAAATAAGGGGGTAGGACATCAACATCTTTGGGAGGAATACATTTCAGACCCAAACAATAGGTTTTGTTAAATATCTTTATATTGTCATATTACTACTAAAAAGTTCTTACCCATACCTTGATGGGAAAGAAAGATTAATACATTAATTAATTACTCTCTACATGGGTAGTTTACAGTTATTGGTAAGTGAAAAACATACATTTTATGAGGATGCTAGAAATTTGTAAATTAGAACACCAAGTTATTTTCATCCCTCCTTCGAATGTATTAGATGAAAACCTAAAGTATAACCCCCCACTGTGTTTTTAAGTGACAAATTCATTATAAAAACTAAACACATGGCCCTAGCTGCTGTGGCTTAGTGGATTGAGTGCTTGCCTACAAATCAAAGGGTTGCCAGTTCGATTCCCAATTAGGGCACAAGCCTGGGTTGCAGGCCAGGTCCCCAGTATCAGGTGCGTGAGAGGCAACCACACATTGATGTTTCTCTCCCTCTCTTTCTCCCTCCTTTCCCCTCTATCTAAAAATAAATAAGTAAAATATTTTAAAAAATAAAATAATATTTAAAAAACTTAAACATGCATTTTCTTGAGTAACTACTAAGTGCACTGATGCTACTGGACATTAGAATTTGAAAGAGAGGTTACAAGTGCTTTTTAATATTAGATAGTTTAGTCAGGAGGAGTGAAATATAAACAGATCATTGAAATTTAGAGGGCACCATAAAGAAAGCAGTATAATTGGGGGGTAGAAAAGGCAGGGGTCAACTCTTCCTAAGTAATCTCATGGTTGATGGGAAGGATCTTGAAGGAAATTAGGGTGTACCTTTATTAAAAAGCAGGTGCATGTAGTCTATATAGTCTCCCCTATAGGCTTCCTGAAGTAACTATACAAGTGGAGGCCCATATATCAGACTTCTAAGCATTAAAATGATAAGCTAACTGCTAACTAAAACATATTCTAATGTTCCAGTTTTCATTTATAACTTTTAATCAATAAACTATAAAACTAAATGTATGATGTGAGTTTTCTATATGACTGGAGTACAAAAAATATAAAATGATAGAATCTGATTTTTTTCCATGTTAGATCTCGTGTGGATGGGCTGCTGATGTTAGAATGAGTATTAAAAGAGATGTAAAGGAGGAAGAAACTTTTCTTTATCTTTCTAGGTTCTTCTGGCTGGTTTAACAATTAAGACTGATTAATAAGGGAAAATAACCAAACTTAATTTTGTACATATGTATGGGGGTTCAATAAGTATAAGGAGCCCAAGGACAAATTGGGCAGTTGAGGCTTATATGCCATCTTGAGCTAGGAAGGGAATGGTGGATTGGGAGTTTACAGGGGAGGAAGGTGATTCACATGGAGAAGGAAAAACAAATGTTTGGTAAACAAATGTTTGTTGGGCCACGCAGAGACAACTGGACCATGTTTGGTGAACAAATGTTTGTTGGGCTATGCAGGGGACGGACTGGATTCTCATATCCAGGCCCTGCCTGGTGTTCCCCCTCATGCCTATTTCTCTTTATACTTTAGTTGTCCATGGTGATAGCTCCCTTCCTGTAACAGTATCTGTATATCTAAGTTCTTTCACTCAATAGGGGAAGGTCAAAGGTTCTTCCTGACTCCTTCCTTTCTTAAAAATAACCAGCTTAGATAATCATCCCAAAGAGGTATATTTTGGCGGTGACAAAAATCTGCTCCTGTTCAGAGACGTACATAATTCACAAATACATACGTATGCATTTCATACAGTTTACTTTTCTCATTTTCATTCAGTAAAATTCATTTTTGTTTTCAGCGAGATTTGCACATATTTTTCACAGAAAGAGAAAAACACTGAAGTCCTTTATTTTTCTGTTTCTTACCTGACTTCATAATAATGTTTTAATGATTTATTTTTGGGTGGAGGCAGGGGTTCTAAAAGTAATAGAAATAAATAAAAACCAAAAAAATAGTGTGCATATTTTATAAGATTTTGAATATATCAATAATCTAAATAGCTGTAAACCTCACACAAGGCTTCCAAAAACATCTGGATATTGGTATGAAATGACATTGGGATATTCTTTTTTCCACATTTTCTACTGCAATTTTGGCATACTGCAGACACAAAGGACAAAGAATTACTAAAGTTTCATTGATTTACAATGTTTTTTTTTTTCCCCCAGTAGTTTTCTGGGAGCATGCACCCAGGCTCGGTGGTCTGATTCTTGAAATCTCTAAAGGAGTCCAAATCTAGGTAAATATCAATGTGAAATCACAAAAACAAAATTGATGCTTCCCACTGCAGTGACTCCACGTGCCCACCCACAAAGGCAATTCTTTGGTTCCTCCCTCTGACACTGTGCTAAAATATCAACCTGTGGGTTTACTATAAGAACAACAATCACTTTCGTGTCAAGAGGAAATTAGTTTTTACTATGAGGAGTTGGGTTGTCATATATTTATTTTGCTGGTAAAATATTAATGAAATACAAAGCACCTAAAAATATTATAGGCTTCGAATCTTCTGCTTAAACAGCTCACTTGGCCATCTTAAATGAATTAGTGGTAATTATAATTTCATTACTTAGTCAGAGTAGAATGTGTGACTCTAAGAATCCTGAAGTTTGCCAGTTTAACATAATGCTGCTGGAACTTATTGCCATCCCCCTGCTCACTCCAGAAACTAGCCACAAAATGTTATAAGCTCTGGGCACTTGAATAGAGCTTATTAGACTATAACTTCCACAAAAGGAGCTATGTCTTAAACACATACAAAATTATTGCTTGCAAAAATGGTATTGTTTAAATAACGAGTATGTTGACCATTTAAGTTGACAGTCTCTGTCACGATTTATCAAAGCAAATTAGCATAGTTTAGGTCACCAAAAGGAAAGTATTAAAACAGAAATGTTTTCATTTCTTCTGATCGAATACTTTTCCTACAGCACTATTTATCACTTTAGTGCTGCTTAATTAAGAGTGGTGCCTTCTTCCAACTCCAGAGTCACAGTGCAAGCATTCCCCTGTCCCATGTTTCTTCTGATTTACAAAATAGGGTATAAAGCTGCATTGCATCATTTTAAAATCAAATCAACACCAATATGTAGCTTTTGGTGGCTTTATAATATGTTATATGTAGCTTTATCACAATGATTTTACTAGATACTGTAAAAATGTATATGGGAATGAGAAATGTTCTCTTTTCAAACATTGAACCTCTTTCTATCTCCCTTTGTCTACTACTAACTTAACATTATATTGTATTACTTTTGAAAGTTTCATAATTAAAATATGTCTTCTAGTTTACTAAATTTGGGACATAATCTATTACCATATATTTTCCAATAAAATATCTAGAATATTTTTGGTAAAAAAATTCTTATCCCTTATGTACAAGTAGAGGCTGTAGAGAAAATATAATGTGTAACATTTATTTTTAAGTTGAAAATTTTATTGAAATAATTGCACATACACAAACAGTTGAAAGAATAATTTGGAGATCCTGCTTACACTTTACCTACTCCCTGCCAATTGCAAAGTGTAATATGATGTCAGAACAAGATTTTAATGTTGATACAACCCCTCAAATCTTATCCAGCTCTCCCCAGTTTTACTTGTACCCACTGTGTCTAGTGTATTTCATTTTATATGCTTTTTATTATATTAACTTTTAATTTGAACATGTAAATATCTTCTTAAATTTTAAGCACCCATGCTTAACAGGTGCTTATGGGTTTGATTACATGTAGTTAATCCTAAAAACATGAAAATACTGACTAAAGATAAAATTTTTTTTTGGAATCCTAATCAATAAATATATTGCTTTTAAAGACCTGGTTAAATATTTTTAACAAGTATTTTGGAGATTAACAGTTGTTCCCCAAAATGAGGAAGACAGTTTAAAAATCAGTATTGACAGTTTTTTTTTTCTTATGTAAGCACACCAGTTTAAATCAGAGGTTCAAAAGAGATTAAGAAATATGAATTCATTTTCAGTGTTTGGGGCACCACCTCATTAAGAGCAGTAGAGCAGGCTTCTGGTTTGAAAAAGGCACTGTCTCAAATGTGTGATGATTTCACTTTCAAATATCTTTTATCTCAGCTTATTCTACTTTAACAAATACAAGTGCTTCAGATAATAATAAGACTAATGAGCATTGCAGATGATTATGAAAATATACTTCCAAAGGCATAATGAGTCTTTTTTCCCCAAATTAAGAAAAAATAAGGAAGTTTCCCTTGTTAGAGCCTTCATTGCCTGAATACAACCTGAGTTAAAACCAAAAACTCAAATTTTGAACACATCTGTGAAGCAAAGCATTTTGTGAGCAGGACTCCTTACCTTGCAAGGGAAGTTTTATTAACTTTAGCAAAGACTATGTATGTGCTATAGGATTACATCCTGAAAATAAAATGTGCCAAATGGGTCATTTGAAATTGCTGCCTCATTGAAGCTTGGAGTTGGCATTTTGCTGATCAGCTCACCGTGTACTCTTGGGTACTTTCTCTCTAAAGTGGTTACAAGTCCAGCCTTCCGATGTTATAGTTGGATGCACTCTATAAAAGGGCCATTTTCTAATAAGTACCTTACTTGCCTCAGAGCCACAGTGCAGAAGCTCTTTCATCAGTCACAGTTGTGAAACAGCAAGGGGTGCAATGTAACGGTTTGTTCAAAACAGACATTGTGCTGTTTACATAAAAATGGTGGCAGATATCATGAAAGAACTATAACTAATACTATGCAACATAATTTAAAACACAAAAATATAAAGTGACTAATCTGACCCACAAAATGAGACATCTGTAAACCGCTACAGAAAATTGTGTAATGAACAACATCTCTAGGGTCTCATCATGTAATTCAGAGCTGTTTTTGGCTCCCTTTCATTCTGGTTTGAAGATAGATTGTTTTACAAGGTACATCAGCCTTCAGGGAATAGCAATTTCCTCCCTATCCCCCACAATGACAACATAAACGTAACTTTTAAACTGCTTATCTTTGATCAAAAATATATTACTTAGCACACTAAGTAAACAGCCCAACAATTTGTCAGAGGAATTATTTCTTCCTGTGACTATTTTTAGTTTATGTGTGTTTTTTTAAACATTTACCGGGCAATTGGTAATGAGAGCTGATAAGCCTGCCATTTGTTTTTCATTTTTGCAATGATCTCAGAAAAACATTTTGAAATATGAACTGCTCTTTAATGTAATGGATAAACTACTATGCTGCCAGGAATTATACCCGACTTCCTCACTCAATAGTCATGGGAACTCAAGCAACAACCACAACCCACACACGTAATGCAGGAAATGACACGGAGCGCATCTATTACAGTTCTGCAGTGATGTGTTTACCAAGAAAGGCCACTTTTGCATTACTGAATCACCAGAAATATTAAACTGAGAAGATTCAAAATATGGAAATGGTACTATAATACCATGTCAAATATGTTTTGTTTTTTTGAAGCAGTTTGATAGTCTTCTATTAAATTATGATTTTATTAAAAATAATACATTTAAATATGTATATATATAAATATATACATTAAGTAGTTACATATTCCTGAGAGTCTTGCTCCATTAAGATAAATGAAATTATCTACAATTCTCAATGTTTGTTTTCATATGGAAAGAGGGTGGATATATAAAATCATACTCTCCCCCCCCCCCCTCCACTAATAGTCATTGAAACAAATGAAGTCCTTTCTTTTATGGTTCTTCCTTGAGCCCAGCACACATGGGTAAATAATTCAACAAAATCAAAGATCAGGATGTGTGTTACCAAGATGTGAAATGTGATTTTTAAAATCCAAAAGAAACATAAATTTGGAGCAATATTAAAGCTAATATTCATTAGTTTTGTTTGATTTGAGTGTATATTATATTTGGGGAAGCAATAGAAGAATTACAGAATTTCAATATTGTAAAGAATTATATAAGTCATAATGTAAGGCAAAGGAAAACAAAAATGTATCCATATAACCTCTATTAGATTCAAGTTGGTATAAGAAAAAATACACAGCCAAAAATTATTTTATTTCCAAATGTCAAGCAAGTTTAAGAAAATTAAAGGACTACACCCATACAAACAAAATCTGACAGTGCTTTGCAAATTGTCCTAATGCTTAGGAAGTAGGCAGAATATATTAATGAAAAATAATTACTAACTCTTAGAATTCTAATATAAGTTATAAGAAAATAATTCTATATAAGTGAAATTTCATTATTTCGATTATCACATTTTTCATAATTTCAAAATTAAAATACAATGCTTGAAACCAGAAAATTAACTTTAAAATTGTAAATAATAAAAAACAAATTTCAATTCCAAAAGTCAGTGTTATAAATGAACAAACAACATGTGAGACACAGTGTTCTGAGGGTGCCTTTAGATCCATTACACCAGGGGTGTCAAGCTCATGTTCACCAGGGGCCACATCAGCCTCGTGGTTGCCTTCAAAGGGCCGAAATAATTTTAGGACTGTATAAATGTAACTGCTCCTTAACTGTTAAGGAGTTGAAATTACATTCGGCCCTTTGAAAGCAACTGTGAGGCTGATGTGGCCCCCGGTGAACATGAGTTTGACACCCCTGCATTACACCAATTTCATAAAATTATTCTCATTCTTATGTTAAGAAATCAATGGACCCTTAGCCATACTTTGTTTTGAAAACAAGTGTATATAAGGCAGTGGGCTGCTGGGAAGTTTCATTCTGCAAATTCTCTGTTCTCACATCAAAGACAAGGGTCATTCAAGAGACTTACATATTAGACCAGCTTTGTCCTGTTGGAAACATAATGATGAAAATATACATTTTCTTGATCAGATAAGACTGTACTCTAATAGCGATCTTTTTTTCTAGAAAGTAAAACTTTTTCACCCCATTATTCTGCAATCCACTTCCTGTTGTTCTGTGTTAGCAGCTGCACATTGAGGTGCAAGAGAAGGCACAGGGGCTTTGCACGTGCTCTTTTCTTGGTCTTTCCATGCACCAGCTGTGGGACTCAATTGTATCTTGAGGGATACCTGACAGGACATATGTAAAAGTTTCTAACAGTGCTTGACCCAAAGTTGCTTTTTGAAAGGCTACTGTTACGATGCACTTCTTGGCATGTATTCAGAGATCCTGCCATGGTTTGAATCAGTCTGTTACCATCATTTGTTTCTCTCAAATTTTTTTAGCCACATAAAACATGTTCTTGGAATAAGCATTTTTGTGTCTTTCTTTGTAGGATTTTAGAAATCTTTGTTAAATGCAGTACTCTTCTCATAAATAATTATATCTACCATAGAGTAAATACTTCTATATGAGGAGAGCTGTATGTACATGGATACAGTATCATTATCTGTCTTCTACATAATAAAATTAAGGCTCAGAAAATGTATTCCAAAGCCCCAGACCAGCCTGTTAAAGTTGCAAATTCAAAGCTAGTCTTTCAGATCCAAAGCCTGTGCTGCTCTGCATATGTCATAACAACTCCTTGGCATTTTTGCTCCCTTATCTGAAATTGTAAGTGATATAAAAAGTTCAAATAGTCTAAATAAGACTTCAAATATCTTAATATTAACTTACATTTTTTGTTTAGGTTGTTTAAAAGTTTTTCTTGAAATTCAGATTTGTGGGGTTTTTTGTACTGATAATCTGCTATTTTATAAGAACTATTAAGGATTATTTAGATTATATACTAGAACAATTCATTTCACCATATCTTAAAACAAAATTAACCATTTAACTTCTTCAAATATCATTTGTTTTATTTATAAATATTTTAATTTAGAAATCTTTACAGATATTAAAATGTAAGTAAAGAGAAAATATTCTTTTTACATTATAATTAACTCTGAAAGTGATGGAATGAGTAAAATGACTTTAGGAGTGAAATGAATATAAATTTTAGAACTTCTAAGAAAGGCTAACAATGGAAATAATAATGATGATTTTCTGTCTGCCTTCCTGAGGGTAGACCTTCCTTCTTTCAGGGAAAGCTAAGCCAAGTGATCACAGCAAAATAGCTGGTTGTGGTTGGACAGGCAGCTGCTTAGCTTTCCCCTTTGCTGGTGATAAAGTGTAATGGTTAGCAGCTGTTAAAAAAATGAGGAAGGAAAGCACCACTAGCAGATACTATGATGGTGATTAAAACAGGAATACAATCTCATTTGCCTCAGAATTGGATATCAATTTTAGGATGATGGTTATATCTGTGTATCAGTTATGTTTATCATACAGAAATTCTTAAAAAATGCTGTCCAACATAGGGAAGAGAATTTGAAGACAAGTAAAATTACCTGCTAAACTGTGAGCTCCTCAACAACATGGATCTTTGTCTGTTTTATTGATTAATACACTTAAACTGTCTGGACCAACCCTGGATGATAGTAGGTTGAATTTTTATTTTATGCTTGAATTATTTCATATCTTAATCTGGTATTATTTGCTCAATAAAAAAATATCAGGAGAAACCTAAGCTTTAGGTTGTGTTATTAATATGTAGGTGTTTTATATTAAATAATTATTTTAATGTATGGGATTTTAATGTCACAGTAATTAAGACAATCTTGCTATGTGAGCTCTTGTGCTGGTTTGGAGTGAGAACCCTGGAGTCAGACTGCCTGCATTATGATTGTGGCATTGCCACTTAAAACTTTGTGATCTTGGGAAAATGGCTCAATATATCTGTGAGTCAGTTTCCTTTCTGCACAGTAGAGGTGTTATGAATCATATCTAACTCATAAAGTTGTTTTGATAACTGTATATTTAAAAGGATTTTAGGTTTTAAAATGTATGCTCCAATTGACATAGAAAACATATATTCATCATTAATTTATGTGATGTTTATATATAGACAGTCTTAAAGATAACTTATTGGATGATAGGTTATGAAAGATTTTTAAAAATTTGATCATCTAAAAACATTCTCAGCAACTTAGTTTTTAAAACTGAAATGCACATCTGGGTCCCTCATTTGTAGTATAAACCTAGTAAAAATACTCTCTAAGCCATTATGAGCTTATTTCAACTTACTTCACATGCACTTAAACAAAATGTCTAGACTTATAAGAAACAGAATTTGGAGTGAATAATTATAGCTAAAAGTTTGCTGAGCACTTTCTATATCCCAGGTATCGCATTAAGTGCTCATGTGACAGAGTTCTGATGAGGATCCAAGGCTCACAAGAATGGCATTTCTGGGAAGAAGAAAACCTCCAGGAATCACAGATGGGTATTAAAGCTGGTTTAAAGTGAATCTACAATTCCAGTTCATTCATTTAAGAATATTCCTTGGGCATATAATGTATGCCAGGAACCAAGAATAAGGGGCACAGAGAGGGAATCTGAGTTTATCCGAGCCTTAGTAGGTAGTGGCACACCTTTCTTTTAGTCTGCAAGGCAACTTAAAAACAAAAATACGCCGTTTTTGACTTTGTAAGTTACTTGATCTCTCTCTCTCACTTTCTCTTTTTTTAATGAGGGGTTAGCTGGAAATGATTCTCTTACTAGAAACACTTAGAGCAAAAGTACATCTCTGACAAGCTGAATTTGATTTATTCAACAGATACCACACACGCACACAGAAGCAGCTTCCTGGCTTCATTGTCTTGACACCATCTCCTCCCTTTGTTTCCAGCAAGGGCTATAATTTCTTTCACTTTCAATAGTGTCTCAGGAATCAGAATTAAAAACAAATTAAAAATATCAAATGTAAATATGGAGTGACAATCTTCATTGTGAAAGACCATCTAGAAGGCTGAATGGAAAATCTTAACCAGTGATCCCCCTGGCCATGTTATAAAATATTCAGCCATACCACCTCATTGGTGCCTAAGGGGATAAGGTTTCTTCTAATTCACGGCAATCTTTGTAATGTTTGTTTCATTTCACATTAAAATTAGTGGCATGAAAAGTATCTTATTTGTCAAGTATATATACACAGTACTGGAAGCCATTGAATGGGTTAGCCTAGTAGTTAGAACTTGAGTCTTTTTGAGGACTTTCACATTTTTTAAATTGCAACTCAATTTTAACAGCTTCAGTAAATTGGGATTCTCTTCAGGTAAAATATAAGCCAGGATTATGACACACTTTAGGAGCTAATTAGCAAAACATTGAAATAGAACTTAATACCTAATAAAAAGAATAAAAGTCTTTGTTAAGAATTTTTTGTCATTTTTCATCACTGTACAGTACTGTGCTCTACACTTAGATGGGCATATTATAGCCCGTGGGCCAAATCCACACACCACCTGGGTTTGCACAGCCTACAAGATAAGAATCATTTTTATATTTTAAGTGATTGAAAAAAATCAAGACTATATTGTAAAATGTAAGAATTATATACAAGTCAAATTTCAGTGTGTATGGTTACAGTTTTATTGGAACACAGACACTCATTGTTTGTGCATTGTCTAGGGCTTCTTTCACACTACAGTGGCAAAGTTGAGTCGCCGTGACAGAGACCGTATGGCCCCCAAAAGCCTAAAGTATTTACTCTCTTGTCCTTCACAAGAAAAGGGGTTTGTTGACCCCTTTCAAGCTCATGCGCTGATCCTCCTTTGAAGCGAAAATACTAGAAAAAATGAACACATTCACAGTAGTCTGAATCCAGGTGACTTAGCAAGATAACTATGTTTTTATTCTCCTAAGGTCTTTCATCTTAATTAGAAGGTAATAGACACTTCCAAAATAGTTATAGGCCCAGCAGAAAAGCTGTACTAAAAGTGAGAATGATTCTTGCAGCTCGTAAGAGCCACATACCCATTTCTGCCCAAAGAACTTTGTTAGACTTTTGTACCCAACCTTTATCTAGACATGTCATTTATTCCAACAATGAAAACAAGGGATAATAGAGTTGGCAAACATCTGAATTTGTACCAGCTGCATGAATTTGCTCCAATATCCCAGTGGGTCCCTGGATCAGCAAATCTCTGATGAGAACATAGATAAACTAGATGTCTACTCAGTAAGATCTGCTTTCTATCCTCCAAGAGACTTGATTTCACATAATTCAGCAGGTCACTTCCTTTTTTCTGTTTCTCTTAGCACCTGTGCTACTGTTCATTCTAAGATGTGTATCATGCCATCAGAAGAATGTAAAATATTTATATTCATGCAAATGTGGGCATATATCTGGAAACTTATGGTTCTAACCTAATGGGCCAGGCTTTGAAATTAACTTCCACAATGTGTTGAAGAATGTTTTCTTCATTTTTATAGCATTACTTTCCTTACTTTATAGTGATTGTTGTACACTATTATACTTTAAATGTATATTTACATACTTTTCTCATTACATATACTTTTAAAAGACAGTTCTATGTATAATAAAAAGACAAGCATTTTTGTTAGTTGTATTTCCACTAGGCTAGGGAAAAATGATAGTTTGAATCCCTACATTAAAAGCCTTAAATAAACCTTTTAATTTGCACTTAATACACTTATTTTTCTTTTAAATTAATTAATCTCTGGGCAGAAGTTAATATCCTATACTTAAAATTTATAGAAATAAAACTTTGACTAGCCCTATGAAATTATTGCCTTGCTTTGTAATTGTGGGTTTGCAGATTTACTAGACTGTGGTGAGTAGAAATGCCCATGTAAATTGAAGTGCTGTTTAAAAAAATATCATTGTATTTTAGAAATGATGCAGACCCTTAAAATCCCTGTTATATTACCAGCTTTAAAAAATAGGGATAACAGTTGGAGCCTAAAAAGGATGTTAGCTATCAAATTATTTGAATAGCCAAGTGCTTAGATCATAGAAAAATGGTTCTCAGGTCAACTGATCTCAAGCTGTTCAAACACCTACTAGGATAATTTTTCCAAGCACTGTGCAAACAGGAAGTCAATAAAAAAGAAGGAAGTTTAAGCAAGAAGTTTATATTATACATAGCAAATCTCGTATGTATAAAATGCACAGAAGTTTGAGGACTGCCAAATTCCAATCTCACATATACATTTAGATTGAATCTAATTTACAAACATAACACACAAGTTTACCATACAGAGCAGCAAATTAAAATGAGAAAACAAAAATAGCTGCTTCTTTGTTCACACATACATGACTCAGTTTTGCTGTGTTATCATTAGAAATAATGAGCTTGTAACCTTGAATAGGTTATTCAAGGTGTGGTCAAATTATGTTATTTTTAATGTACATGTGATTTCTCGTAATATGAATTTGGTAAGTAGTTCTCCTGCTTTCCTAACTGGCTCCTGTAAGATTTTGTTATGAAACAAAACCCAAAACAAGATAGGTACTTTCTATACCTTTGATGAGTTGGAAATACCTGTGAATTTGTATATCTTCATGATATCTTTGCTCACTTGACTTTCTTACCTTGAAATGAGAACCTCATGGCCACCTGGTGAATGTCTATTAATTGTATGTGTTAGTTTGCACTGTGGTTCAGTTTTTTAAAATATGCTAGTAAGAATTTTCTACTTTCTTTATAGTGTGTCATCCTTCAATGCCTTTTATTTGCAGGTATGTCTTTCTGTCCTTTCTACCTCAGAGCCATTCCTTTTACATAAAACCTATTTATAGTCATTTACCATTTCTCCAAGTTTTGAAAAGCTATGATCTATGTCAGGGTATAGAGAATTGTTCTCCCTCAAACTCAGCCACATGTGTCACCTCACAAAGCATCTTTACATGTGCCTAGTGTCTCAATAATCCTAATGAAGGAGAATTTCCCTAATCTGGCCAAGAAAATAGACTTCTAGGAAGTGCAGGAAGCTCAGAGAATCCCAAAAAAGTTGGACCCAAGGAAGCACACACCAAGGTACATCATACTTACATTACCCAAGATTAAAAATAAGGAAAGAATCTTCAAAGCAGTAAGAGAAAAGGAGACAGTTACCTACAAAGGAGTTCCCATAGGCTATCAGCTGATTTTTCAAAAAGAACTTGCAGGCAAGAAGGGGCTGCAAAGAAGTATTCGAAGTCATGAAAGGCAAGGACCTACATCCAAGATTGTTCTATCCAGCAAAGCTATCATTTAGAATGGAAGGGCAGATAAAGTGCTTCCCAGATAAGGTCAAGTTAAAGGAGTTCATCATCACTAAGCCTTTATTATGTGAAATATTAAAGGGACTTATCTAAGAAAAAGAAGATGATCGAAACTATGAACAGTAAAATGGACAACAAACACAGCAATCAACAACTAAACCTAAAAAACAAAAACAAACTAAGGAAACAACTAGAACAGGAACAGAATCACAGAAATGGAGATCACATGGAGTGTCATCAGTGGGGAGGGAGAGGGAGAGAATGGGGGCGGGAAAGGTACAGGGAATAAGAAGCATAATTCGTAGGCAAAAAATAGACAGGGGGAGGTTAAGAATAGTATAGGAAATGGAGAAACCAAAGAACTTATATGTATGACCCATGGACATGACTTAAAGTGGGGGAGTGATGGTGGGAGGGGTTACAGGGTGGAGGGGGATAAAGGGGAGAAAAAATGGGATACCTATAATTGCATAATCAACAAAATATATTAAAAATTAAAAAATCCTGTGATAATTGTTCCTCCCACTTTGAAAGAACGAACAATTAGACCTCTTCTTTGGTTTTGCATCTATGTTTCTAGTCTAGGAAATATGAGAAGATCTATAGGCTTCTCTTACAGCATTTTTTAAAGAATGGAATTGAAAACTATTACTACTACACAATAAGTTTATTACTTACATTTTATTTTCTGTTTAGCTATTTATATAAGAAATACAGAACCAGGTGAAGATAAATGCAGGAAAAATAATGCATTATCATTGTCAAAATATAATGTCAAATGAAATTAAAAGCATCACATTTGCTATTTGTAATAGGACATTGAAAAACTCAAAATCAGTAACAATTTAAGTAGTTTCATCCTAAACTGGATTTGAATTAATGACCTAGCTATAAAGATTGCATGAGCTGTTACCATGTCCACTAAGCATGTAATATCAATTTGTATGATCATTAGGACAACAACATTTAGATAAGGTAATAAATTTACCACTTTAAATTGATATAATAAACTGCTTATATTGCTAATCCAACACATGCATTCACTGAAGTTCAGTTGTCTGTGTGTCTGTACATACATCTGTTTATATACATGCATGTACATTGTATAATACATAATTTCATAAATTTTTACAAATCTGATTAATTTATAAACTTTTAGGAACTAATGTAAACTTGTTTTTCAACATTATGTTTTCTATGTTGTTCAGGAGAAACAACATTTTTACCTATCCTTCTATTGGCTGGTCTAATTATTAAATCTATAAGAAACAGATCAGCAAGAAATAAATTAACCAAATTTAATTTCACATAATCCATACATATGGGGACTCCATATACATGAGAGGTTCAGAGACAGAAGGGTAAAGTGAAATGTATATGGCATTCTGAACCAAGGCATGAGGTAACATGCCTTTCAGAGAGAAGGAAGGTCATTTGAAGGATGATAAGAAGAGCAGATGTTCGGTAATTAGATTTTTGCCCTGCCGTGGTGATGGGTGATAAAAAGTTATTTTTGGTAATGACTGGTACTATGGGCAAGGCTCCTAATTTAAACTTTTCTAGGTAGTTAAAGGAGGGGCAGAAGTTTCCCCTGAGCTTGCAGGGTCTCTATTGCCTTCGGCTCAAAATAATCCACATGTCTAAATGGCACATCTTGGTGAGGCATGTCCTGAGCTCCTTCAATGTCAACAACAGTTTTATCAGGATGGAATAGTTCGAAGCATAAAGTGATATTTGTAATTGGCTGATTTTCTATAAATACTAGATTTTTCGAGTGACTGTAAGTAGAATTGTTGATATTCAAAGATGAAACAAGTAGGAGGCATTGTTTTAGCATGTGGTATGAATTAGAAAGCTTGATTTCTTAATAACTGCTAAATAGTCATAACAAATCAATTCAATTGACTTGCTTTTATGGTAACATCAGTTACAAGATAGAGGGCTAGACAAGAGGAATTTTAAATAATATTTCATTTCTTAGATCCAAAAGCATGTGGTTTCAAGTGACATTTTAAATTTAAAATATCAGAATACATATGTATTAATGAAGAATTTGACAAAACCAGCCCCAGATAAAATTATATTAGATTTTTTATAATTTTTCAGAAGTTTAATTTTTTTTGCTAAAATACATTTGACTCATAATTATTTTTAACAAATTTGTTTAAAGTAAAAGAAAACTGTTGCCAATAAATATTTTACTAAAGTAGGTACAAGTTTTGAGAATTGGATCAAAACTAATGTTTTAAAGTAAAAAAATTGGCCATGTATGATGGTAAGAACAAGCAGAGCTACTAAAGGGCTAGAAAAAGTAGAGACTCCTCAGCACAGACATATCTTAATATTAAAGTTATTAAAAATGAGGTTTTAGAATGTTTTAAGTGATATGAGTAGAATTTGTTTAACTGAGGTACCAGTAAGCTGAAGAGAATATACTTTAGCTTATTGTTTGTAAAATAATTCTAACTTGTGACTATTTAAAACAATCTTTATTGTATTTTTTCCATTACCACTTATCCCCCTTATACTACCCACCCTCCTCCCTGTTGCAGTCACCACACTGTCATCCATATTCATGAGTTCCTTTTTCTTATTTGCTCGATCCCTCTACCCCTTCACCTATATGCAAAGAGCTGTCAGCCTGTTCTCTATGAGTCTATCTCTATTTTGCTTGTTAATTCATTTTTCATTAGATTCCTCATATGAGTGAAATTATATGGTATTTGTCTTTCTCTGAATTGCTTATTTCACTTAGCATAATGTTCTCCAGGTCCATCTATGCTGTCACTACAGGTAAAATTTTCTTCTTTTTTATGGTTGAGTAGCATTTCATTGTGTAAGTGTACCATAGTTATTTTATCCACTCATCTACAGATGGACACTCGTGCTGGTTCCAAATCTTAGCTATTATAAATAATGTTGCAATGAATACAGGGATGCTTATATTCTTTCAAATTAGTGTTTTAGGTTTCTTTAGATAAATGCCCAGAAGTGGAATTGCTGCATCATGAGGTGGTTCCATTTTTAATTTTTTGAGGAATCTCCATACTGCTTTCCACAGTGGCTATACCAATCTGCATTCCCACCAACAGGGAAAAATTGTTCTCCTTTCTCCACATCCTCACCAGCACTTGCTGTTTATTGATTTATTAATGATAGCTATTCAGACTGGTGTGATATCTCATCGTGGTAGTGATTTGCATTTCTCTGATGATGAGTGATGTTGAGTATCTTCTCATATATCTATTGGTTATCTGTATGTCCTCTTTGGACAAGGGTCTATTCAGGTCATTTGCCCATTTTTGTACAACAAAAAGATCATACACCTTGATTAAATGGGACTTATTCTGGAGATACAAGGTTGGCATAACATTCACAAATCAATAAATGTGATATTCCATAGAAACAAAATGAAGGATAAAATCACATAATCATATCAATAGATGCAGAAAAAGCATCTGATACAATCCAGCACTGACTTATGAACAAAACTTTTAGCAAAGTGAGAATAGATGGAACATACCTAAACATAATAAAGCCATATATGACAAACCCACTACCAGCATCATACTTAATGAGCAAAAACTACAAGTGTTCCCCTTAAGATAAAGAATACAGGGATGTCAGCTTTTACTTCTCTTATTCAACATAGTACTGGAAATTCTAGCCACAGCAATCAGACAAGAAGAAGAAATAAAGGCATCCAAATTGGAAAGGAAGTAGTAAAGCTGTCATTATTTGCAGGTGACATGATACTGTATATAGACAACCCTGAAGCATCTACCAAGAAACTACTAGAACTGATCAATGAGTTCAGAAAAGTAGCAGGATATAAAATTAATATCCAGAGTAGTTGAATTTTTATATGCTAATATGAACTATCAGAAAGGGAAATTAAGAAAACAGTCCCATTCACAACTGCTTCAAAAAGAATAAAATGCCTAGGACTAAACCAAACCAAGGATATAAAAGACCCGTACTCAGAAAATAATAAAGCACTGAAGAAAGAAATTGAAGAACATACAAATAAGTGGAAGCACATACTGTGTTCATGGAGAGAGAGCAATTGAACAGAATAGAGAGTTCAGAAATAAACCCACACCTTTATAGTCAATTAATATTGGACAAAGAAGGCAAGAACACACGATGGTTTAAAGGCAATCTATTCAGTAAGTGGTGTTGAGAACATTAGACATATTTGTGCAAAAAGTGATATGACCATCTTCTTACACCAAAACAAAAGAATTAACTCAAATGGATTAAAGACAAATTTAGACTCAAAATCATATAAATTCTAGAAGAAAACATGGCCAGTAAAGTTATGGACATCTCTTGTAGTAATGCTTTATTTTGATATATCTCCTCAAGCAAGGGAAACAAAATAAGAAATAAACAAGTGGGACTATATCAAACTAAGAAGTTTTTGCACAGCAAAGGAAATCATCAACAAAATAAAAAGATAACCTATTGAATGGGAGAACACATTCCTGCATACATCTGATAAAGGGTTAATATCCGAAATGTATAAAGAACTTACAAAACTCAACACACACAAACAACAAACAATGCAAGAGCATGTAACTTTTAATGTGGAAAAATGTTCAATAACAAAAAAATAATCCAGATATACAGTTAGAACTTTAAAAGGAAATTGAATCAAAGTTTCAGAGAAGGGTTTAATTCTTTTCAACACATATTACTTAGCTCAAGAGGGTGGCATCAAGAAGTTGATAGTAAAGAAAAATCAACTTTTTATTCATCTTTCAACTTTATTTTATTTATTATTAAAATGTGTAAGTATTTTTATAATAAATAAAACACATACTGTGAGTGATGCAAATGAATCAAACTTTATCATTTTATTCAGGAGGAGAGAGAGAGATATGGAAAGGGATGTTCACTACATGCTTACTGGGCTCGGGATATTTAAGGATGCTTAATTTGATCCGAAAGCACATATGTGTTGCTGAATATTCTCTTCACAAACATACAAAAGGTTGTTTTAATGTTATTATCTTAGAAATCCAGTACCAGAACTCTGTTGGGTAAGTTTTTAAAAGCTTTTTAAAACTATAGGTTACATTGTTCTCTTTACTGGGATACCTAACAAATTTTAATTGTGTACTGAACTTTTGAATGATACATTGGATGATTTCCCTAAACAGTATTGTTTTGGTGGTGTTTGTTTTGGGTTGACATCCTGAGTAGAGATCCAAGATAGTGTGGATTTATAGCAAGTCAAATATTGTTGAGGCTTGGATTTTGGCTTTTCTAGGGCCAGTCTAGCATAGGTATTACTATACATATGTACCTTATTCCTAATTTAGGGCCTTTCTTGAGACTCAGATGGTTTCCCCTTTCTGGCTAGGACTGGAACTCTGATGTCTCTCGGTGCTGTTTGACTTCTGTTATCTGTGTTTGCACTGCAGCAGCTGCTCCATGGTAAGCTCATGTAAGGAGCCACATGCTCTGATCTCTGCTTGATCTGCAGCTTCCTGTAGAGATCCAGAACAATTGCGGGCTCATCTCATGAGTTTCCCTCTTCTCAGGAATTGCAGTCTGCACTCCCTGCTGTCCAATGTCTGAAAACAATTGCCTCATGCACTTCCCCCCCCCACCATTTTATGGTGGTTTATCCCACCAGGGTGAGTTTAGTTCCAGTTATTTTGACATTGCCAGAAGTAGAAGTTCCTTGCATAGTTCATAATTGTTTTATTTACTGGTATTTCATAGACCTCAGTCCATAAACATAATAAGTTGTGTGATTTTGTATATCTGTTTAAATACTACTATTACCAGTTAATATTTTACTTGGTATTTTATGTTACATCCACAAGTGAAATTAGTATCTAGATTAATTTTCAGTGATGCTTTTTGTTTGGTGTCAGACAAATATTACCTTGTGAATAAACTGGAAAGCTTTGACTCTATTTCGGTATAGTGAAGCCATTTAGATAATATTTAAATATTTGATAGATTTTGGGATACTATTTTAGACCTAGTATCTTATTTAGGTTCTAATTCTTTTCTATTATTAATCTATTGTAATAATAATTATATATTTTATTTTTATACATAAACAAGAACTATAGTACGTAACTGAATTTGGGATCACCATTATAGAGTACATGAACACGTTACTCCAAAGCAGTTCTGCTAGTTGACATTTCTGCAGTAGGAAAGGAGCCTATCTCCTTATCTGTGTCCTCACTCATACTTGTTATGGCCAGTCTTTTAATTTTGATAAGTGTAATAGATGGGAAATATTTTATTTTTGTTTTGTGTTTTCATAATGTGGAGTGAAATTGGGTCTTTATATATTTATTTTCTATTCTTTATTCCAAACCTTTACACAAATTTCTTTTTGGTGTTTGAACTATTTCCTACTAATTCATATATCCTTTATAAAATCTAGATTCCAATTCAATGTCAAATTTTTCCATTGAAAATATCTTTTACCAATTTGTGGCTAGTTTTTTTCTTTTTATTGTGACTTATTGTCTTTTGTTTTTAAATAATAATTTTAAATAATATGTTTTAAGTTTAATGTAGTTATCTTTATGAATTATTACTTTACCATTTCTAGATATTTTCTCTCTTACATAACTCTTTATTATTTGTCACTTTTGTTTTATATGTTTGTTTTTTGAAAGAAAAATGCTTCTCTTTCTCTGCTATGCTAGACTTAAAATTGTGTGTTTTTGTGCATGTATTGATTTGTTTATTCAGAATCCCAAAGGAGTGGTTGGTTCTAAAATATTAAGAAGCATCTGAAAACATTTTGAACCCCTTCCTTTTCCCCTGCCTCATCTCACAAATGAATTCTGGCTCTTGGGTTGTGGGGCTGGCTATGATGCTGTTGAAGATGCATTCATAAAGAGTGGTCTCTTTGAAAGGCCTTATCTTACACAATCTTTCCAGTTCATGAGGCTGATCTTTGTTTTTTGGAAGTGCTAATCTACTTCATTTTGCTTGATTCTGCTATGAATCATGTCTTCTTTGTAGCCCGGCCTTTGGCCGAGGATTTCATCACTTGGGAAACTGGCTTCATCCTTAACCCTGTGCCCAGATTGGTTGGTTCTGACTTAAGTTGTCAAATTCCTCATCATCTATTCTGATCTTGAAAAAATAACTGGACCACTCACATGTCTGTCTTCTTTTATCACCATGTTTTTTCCTTACTCCTGCTTTTCTGCCATATTCTGTAACATGACTCCCACGGCTTACTGTTCCAGATCTGATCTTTTATTTATAGCTTTATAATTTCTTTGTACTTAATCGTCCTAGAATTCTAATGCTAATTTATAGACTTCAACTTCATTTCATTCACCAAACCCTTGTTTTATAGTAAGCACTTCACCAAATGCCAGGGGCATGAATATGAATATATTCAAGCGCCTTTCCTTCTAGAATATTCATATAACCAGATGATCATAACACAGTGTAATGTGGGTAAGTATGATTATATAATTATGAAAAGAGTGTCCTAGGAGAGGAGGAGAGAGATCACTTAACCTGGGCAGTGGGGAAGGGGCCAAGATTTTGCAAAGAAGGTGCCAGAGCTGATTGTTGAAGGATGACTGGGAATGTGTATAGGTCTAGAAGTTTCAAACACCTCTTATCTTATTTTGATGAGTGGATAAAACAGCTGTGGTATGCTTATACAATGGAATACTGCTTGGCAGTAAAAATAAGGAAATTTTACCCTTTGCGACAGCATGGATGGAACTGGAGAACATTATGCTACATGAAATAAACCATGAGAAAGATACCTCTTAAATGGGAAATTCTATTTTTTATCTTAGAGAGAAATCAATTGCCCATATATGCAGTTGTCTAACCTAGGGGTCCCCAATCCCTGGGCCACTGACTGGTACCAGTCTGTGGCCTGTTAGGAACCAGGCTGTGGCCTAAGCTTCACTTCCTGTCCCTCCCCTCCCCACTATGTAAAAATAACCAATCCCTGGTGCCAAAAATCTTAGGGACCACTGGTCTAACAGATGTAAGTATCATCACTACATACTAAATGTAGCATTGTGATCTGTTGACATAAGAAATGTCCAAACCTGTGGGTACCTTTTTGAGTTTATTTGAGCCAAACTGAGAATGTGCCAGGAAAATATCAAATGCTCTGCTCAGGAGAATGGCAGTTTTTCAGTTTCTTTTATACATTTGGAAATATGGAGGGAACGTAGGAAGATTACATGAAGGATATTTGATTACAGGATAGTTAACAAGATTATGTGCTTCCTTGAGGGTGGTTATACTTCCAAGGGGTTCTGTAAAATAGAATCACTTTGGCATTTCAAAGGTATGCTAAACTAGATGCAAAAGAACAGTGAACAGAGCTTGCTTAAGGCAAAGATAAACCTTTTACTAGGGCAGTTATTGGCCTGGGGTCTGGCTACACACTATGATCTGCCCAGGTAGGAATTTTTTATCAAATCACCCTGTGAGGTTACTTTTGGTCACTGGACTTGTCAGGTGTATTGCAGAGCTTTTTTTTTTAAACACATATGTTAAAAATGCATTGTATTTTTCCACTGATTGCAAATTCTAAATATTTTCTTTATGTTAATCTGCAGTCTGGGTTAACACAAGTCCCAGTTTAGCTACTAACTAGCTCCGTGAACCTGCATAAAGAAATTGACCTCCATAGATACCATTCTCTTTATTATAAAAATCAGGGCATGGACTCCATTTTCGGCAACTCGCTTTCTATGGTGATCTAATGGCAAACAAAAAATCAAAGTTGAAAGTACAATACTCCATAGATAAAATTTATTCTTTGATAACTTTTATTATTCATGGATAAAATTTTGTTAAACCTTATTACTATTTCCTAAGTCAATAAACAGGTCATACTATATGTTTTACTTTCTTAAAGAGATTTCAGTAGGATGAAATAATAAAAATCTCCCAACTTAAGAAAATGTATACATGCCTCATGGCAAAAGTGATCAAATTTACATATACTGTATTATTGGTTTTAAATTATAGTGGAATCAAAATTTGAATAATTTTAAACAGATTTAATATTCCTAAGATTGCATTAATTTGTTGCCAAAGAATATCTGACACTTAACCTTATATTTCACCTTAATAAAGCTGAAATGTAAATCATATTTGTTTTAAACATGAGAAAAGATTGAGGCCTAGGTACAATTTTCAGGATAAGGTGCACTTCAGATTTTGAGTTTCTCTGCTGTGTGAGGTCATCCACAATAAAGATCAACAGTGGAATGATCTGATTTCCAAGTGTCCTAAAGCTCAAAGGCAAATCTATATTTGGAGAATTTTAGTGATGTTTTTGAAACAACTGAGGTGACTCATCTAATAAATGAAACACTGTGGCTTCTGTGGAATTCTAAGCATTTGAGCATCTTCTTGCCTAACTGTCCCCAACCACTTCCCACTAACCCTGTCTTTCTGATCTGCATTTTCATTTCCAGTGGATGGGCGGAGACGAAGACATTTTTGTACCCTACCCTTTCACTTTTATATTCCCATACTCCTTCAGTTGCCCCCAACACCATATGAGTTGTGCAACTATCACTGTGGATTTCAATCTATAGTTCTGAAAATGCACTTTTTAGAGACTGAGATGGATATAGATGGGAGTTAGGGAATCAAGATATCGTGGCTTCAAATGCTGTTTTCAAATGGTCTTGGAGGTAAATTATTTCATTTCATGAGACTTAACTCCCTTATCCCATTTAAAATTCCATATTTATTACTTTTGAGTTATCTAACTTGCTTATTTAACAAACGTGTATTAGGTGCCCACTAAGCGCCAGTTACTATACAAAACACGGACACAGTCACTGCCTTCAAACAGAGAGAATCAATCTTCAAGCTGTGTGATCAGCTATGGTTTGCTCATTTCTCTTTATTGCAAGAGGGAGGATGACAATAGCCAGATCATAAAGGACCTTGTAAGACATGTGAGGAGGACATTGTTTATTGCTCCTTTCTGTGATGATAAAATAGGACAATTACTTATTCGTGGCAATTTACATAAAATATTACCTGGGCAAAACCTGGGTGCATTTTGAAATAAAACAAAATTAAAATTATTTAAATTAATATGTTTTGTTCTGCCTTAATTACAATGCTGTTTTCTATTTTTCTTTTCAGACTAGAGTTTCTGAAATGTATTAATCCATTTTTTAAATAGTTTAGTCTTAGAACAACCCATTTTGCTAGACATTTTCTCAATAAGTTTTAAACTCATGTTTATTTTAAAAGTCATATAATCCATGTGTTTTGGATTGTTTTCACTTAATCTATCCAAATATTGTTGTCTGCAAATGTACTAATGGAGAAGGAGCCTTTTTTATTGGGTGTTTGAAATACTTTAAAGAAACAATTTGCCAAGATGTAACTTTTAAAAGTTTGATATTCTTAGTATCTATGAAACACATTTCACTAAATTTATTCAGCACTTAGTTCAAAAATCCTCACATACACAAAAAATAAAAATCTTACAGTCTTTCTAAACTGTATGTAACTGGTGTCCAGATATTCATAATCTGATTTAACAAATTTCTTCAGATTCATATCTGTGTGTTTCAGACAATAAAAAGAAGCAATGCATTAGTAACAAGAAGCCAAAATTGAAACTTACTAGCTGAATATGAGTAGAAAGGAAATATTATTTTCACATGACAGTGAATATTACTTAACTAACATTAAAATTAACCAGAAGAAAACAATCTGCTGGTTCAAAATAAATGGTGTGAACTTTTTAATATTTTCTTTTATCTAACCAATGAATACAAACAACTTTGGCTGTTTCCTTGTGTTTCATCTTTGTTTTGTTTGTTTTTTTCTTCCCTAAAGGAATCTTTTTTGCAATCATGCACAGGTTGAAGCAATAGCTAAACATCAAATCAACAAGGACAACAAAGTCCGTTCTGTAGGAGCAGGCGAACACGTTAAAAAACTGGGAAACAGACCTAAATCCAACCTCCACGTGGCATTTACAAGTTGCTTGACTTAAGAAAAGTTTACCTTTCCAAGAACTTCAGTATCTTTTTTTATGAGATAATAATGCATATGCAAGTTGTAAAAATTGAGAAAACTACCAAAAATACAATATTCCTCTCACGTTCTTTGTAAAGTGGGTCTTGGTTATAGGTATTGATGGGCTATCAGATATTAGCGGAGTTTTTAAATAATGAGGTAAAAGTGTATTTAATTTAATAGTAGTTTTTTAAAGGGAAACAATAGATTGCTGCTGCACTTCTCAGTCTTTATACTATCTGTCGCAGACACACAAATTATTTTAGTATTTTTCAAGTCTTTCAGTGCAACTAAAACAGAATTCTTATCTTAAAATTTTGCCACTTCTGTATTTTCCTTATGAATTAAGTTTCAAACAAACAATTTACTTAGTAGATGTCTTCTTTTAACTTCTCCAATTCTGATCAAAATTAATTTATCTTATTTAAAGATCTGAAATAGCAACTCACAATTTGGATTATGGGAAAAACTAAAAAATAAAGCAATTTTATGTGATTGCTGATGAGGAGAAAAAATTATCCAGACAATAATTGAGTAATTAAATGTTGGAAAAAATGACAAAAGGAGACAAATTACATATACCAACTGTCTTTTTTTTTGAGGAAGACTCTTGGAAGCTGCCTTAAAATCTACTTACATCTCATTGGCAAGAACATAACCACATGGCCCCCAAAAGATCTTATGAACACTTAGAAATGTAACCCGAGTATCCATGTGCCCAGCTATTTTATTTATTAAACATGGAAGAAACTCAAAACAGTTATTGGCAACAATGTGTCCTCTTGCCACATGATCCAATTTTTACTCTTTTTAAAATTCTCTTTCTAAAGTATTTTCTACTCAGTAAGTATAAGGCAATACGGGAAAAGTACCATGTTGTCTTAAGAACTTAACCCTTCTCTCTATGCTAAATTTCTATTAAAATAAATGGAGAACACATATTTGGTAAGCATGTGAGTAAAATATATCCTTTTATCGTATTATCTGCGAATATTGCTAATTGTTTCTCTTTTATGAAAGGACAAATACATGATTAATTTTCTTTGAAATTGTTATCGTCTCTCTTTGGCCTTCTTAGTCTTGACCTACCTAAATATATCTTCCTGTATTTCTCACTCTTGTTTTCAATTTTCATCTACTTTTTTATGCTTTAATGTTGTCATTTTAAAAATATTTATCATTAAAATCTTCCTTTATCTTCAAACAAAATACCATAATGGAAACTGTTTTATACAGGGGTGGGCAAAAATAGGTTTGCAGCTGAGCGTGCACAAAACAGTTTATTCTTGAATTATTATTTATTTATTACTGTTAATCTGCTTTTGTCTACCCTGTATATATTTGCCTGTTAACATTATAAAATCAATAAAATATTATCTACTTAGCCAAAAAAAATAGTTCGATTTGCTTGCTATAGAGAATATGTGAGAAATATTTACATTTTGGATAGTTGAGACTTACATGTACAAAACCATAATGTGATACAATGTAAGATCTTAAATATTTTCATGCCGAGTTATGGGATAAGGATTAAAAATCTTCCACATATTCATGAGTGAGAATATTTTAAAAAATACAGAAAGTGTCCTAGAAGTAGGTGTTACAGTGTTTTTTGGAAGGTGATTCATGTAATCAAAGGGGAAAGACCAGAGCATTCCTGGAGGTAAGAATGATGTGGGCAAATAATAGAGGTGGCAAAGAGCAAAGTAACCATAAGGGACTAAGGGATCTGTTTAGACTAAAAAGGATTGAGAGTAAAAGAAAGTAATTTCATAGGTGGTATGAATAGAAAATCTTCAAAGATGTGAAGGGTTTATCATTTTTTCCATGTTAAACTAAAGATAATTCTTACAAGACTTTTGAATTTTAAATTGGTACTTGATGTAAAGGAAAGTAGTGAAGATAGTATGAGTTGCCATATATCCACACCCAATTTCCCCTATTATTTTGTTAAAATAGTATGATATATTTGTAACAATTATTGAGCCAATTTTAATACACTATTATTAACTAAAGTCTATACTTTATTCAGACTCCCTTATCCTTTTTCAAATGTACCCATATCAAACTTTCTTAAACTTTCTCCGCTTTTGATGCCCTTGACAGTTGTGGGGAGTACTGGCGAGGTATTTTGCAGAAAGTCTCTCAACTGGGATTTATCAGATGTTTTTCTTAGGATTAGACTATAATTATATGATTTTGGGAAAACATCACAGAGATAATATGCCATTCCCATCATATCATATCAAGGGTAAAATCTATCAATGTGACATTACCATGTTCACCTTCATCTCCCACCTACTGAGGTGGTGTTTGTCAGGTTTCTCTTCTGTCAGGTTACTTTTTTACCATTCTCCATGCTGCAGTCCTTGTAAGGAAGTCACTCCTCTGCAGTCCATACCTAAAGATTGGAGAGCAATGCTCCACTCCCTGACAGGAGTAGACCATATACATTATTTGGAATTCTCCTGCAGAGGAGATTGCATCTATTGTCCCCAATTTATTTATTTTTTCAATTATTATGGAATTATGGGTAGTTATTTTATTCAATGGGTTATAATCTAATACTATTGTATTTATTTTGTTGCTCATGCTGTTCCAGCTTATTACTCATTCTTCTGCTTCCTGTTGCTGGAGAATGGTATTAGAAACCAAGTTCTGGGTGCTACATGTGCTGCTGTCCCTGGGGTGTCATTTCTTCTCGATATTCTCAGCTCATGGAGCCAGGGAATGTTTGTGATATATGAACCCATTTATATGTAATTTACCTATATATTTAAAGGTAAATCAAAGAGCATTCTCATGAGTCCATACTGGTATATTCAACTCTAATTATATCACATGGATTGTTCTTGCCTCCTTCCCTTGCTTATCCGTAATCTACTCCAACAGCAAGAAATCTGTCTCCCACTATCTGGCATTCAATTGTTTAATTATTCAGTTCCAGTACACATACATAACAGCATCATAATTATTAACTTATACTCACACAGAAAACACTTAATCAGCTAGTATTTAGGTATACTTTCTTTTGCTTTTAGTCTTATAGTCATATCTCATTTCCAAAATTACTTTCCAAAGTCAGCATCCCTCACCCCCACCCTTGCATTTTCAGTGAAGTTATTTCATACATTTATAATACAGTGAGATATATAATACATTTAAAGATTTTTTATTTATTTTTAGAGAGAGCGGAAGGGAGGGAGAAAGAGAGGGAGAGAAAAACATCCATGTGTGAGAGAAACACCGATTGGTTGCCTCTCGCACTCCCTAGCTTAGGCATGTGCCCTGACCGAGAGTTGAACCAGTGACCTTTTGGTCTGCTGTCAGTGCCCAACCCACTGAGCCACACCAGTCAAGGCTAGGCTTATAATACTTTTAGATTAAAGTTCATATCATACTCTACATTTTATTCTCAAACCCTCAACCTCCTAAATTATTTTTAATTTGTATATATTAAGGTTTACTCTCTGTGTATGGTGTGTTGGCTTTTGCATGCAATAACTAAATAGAATAATACAGTATTCACTATCATATGTTGTCACTTTTCTTCAGTCATTGAAAACTGGAGGTCACAATTTCTCAAATAAATAAGAAATTTAGGAACCTACTCAATACTATAAAATATTGTATTAAATTTTGTGAAATATTTTTACAAGGATTTCATTTTTCCCATAATTTCTTAGTATTTGAAATTTCATACAATTTAGGAACCCATCTATCTTTGCACCATGCATTCCTATAACATTTCTCAAATGAGAACGTAAAGTTTGTAGAAACTGGGCATGCATTTTTACAGTGAAAGTCATATAGCTTGATTCAATGAAAAAAAAGTTAAGCCCATCCTGTTCTGATCTTTAATAAGAAAGCAGTATATTCTGGCAGTAAAATCCCCACTATAGCTTATCCTACTGTCCCAGCAATGTCTCATAGGTTTTCAGGTGTTCCATAGCTATAGTTAAGGGGTTAACAAAATGCTGTTATAAAACCAAAATTCATTTTGATTTAACATGTTGATCTGAGTGTTTGTTTTTATTCACACACACACATCAGTACCTTTAGAAATAATGTTTACAAACATCCTAATTATATTTGGCAATATTATTTGGCTATTATATAGGTCACTAATACATTACAGTGCTGCTATGCTATTTTCTAAATTCTTGGTATAAAGAAGTGTCTTAGAAAGAAGACAAATCTGGGCCTTAGTGTTGTGTGCACACGTGGCAAAGATTTTCTCTTTCCAAAGTAGAGATGGAGTGGGGAGTAGAGGGGTATTGAACACATAAGGTTTGAGTGAGGGAGAGGCAGGTGAATTGGATACAGTTTCATCCCCAACATCCCCTGCTTCTCTTCCAAGTAACAACCTCTCTGTAATCACAGCAAAGTGGTGCATGTGGCATAGGACACAGGGCTGCATCCAGCACACCAGAGGCCAGTGTCATTACTTGAAGAACTATTTGCTTTGGAGAACAAACAGCTGGGCATGCAAACGAGGAAAGTGCTCTGACCCTCTACTCTCTGGTCCCCAGGGAGACCTTTTTTTAAAAAAAGGGAAACCATTGATTTTTTACATCAGACAGATACAAATCACAACTAGTAGTAAATTGCCCATGATTCCCTGTATTATGTTCCCCAGGGAGTCTTCTGTGAGGGGAAACCAATGATTTCAACTTTTCAGGTATAAAGTTGCCCTTAAATTATCTCCTTTATAGTCTTAGTCCATACTGTGTCAATAGCAGGAAAACAAAAAAGGAACATAGTTCAAGCATGGGTAATGGGTATTTGCTAAAATAAAAAAAAATGTGCTTGGATGTATTTAAAACTACTTTACACTCAATACAAAATAATTTTTTCTGTAAGTTCAGAAATGCTTTATGTCCCTGTGATTACACATATTTCTGATAAGATAGTGTTAACTACATTTTGGATTCCTACTCATCATCATCATCTCTAAGCATAAGAAAAAGTTGGGATGAGAAAAATATCCAAATATTATCTTACTATGATTTCTCATGCATTTATTGTAGTTCTCAAATATCCCCTCTCTGTCATCTTAGAATAACTACTGTTCAGAATAACTCTTTAGAAATATGTTAGATAGAAAAAAAAAGAAAAAAAAGTCAACCCAAAGGTACTTATATCTTTAATTCCTACCTCTTAAAAAAATGATGATGGGGTTCTAGTCTTATGTCTAAGGAATATAGAATTTGATTACTATAAGAGTACAGAAAATGTGTAATAAATGAGAATATATACAAGTACTTTTTGAACGCATATAATTTCATACATCTTTAAACAATAACATTTTGCTATTTTTGTACACTTTTATGAACTCTATTTTTCACTATCTCCCAATCTCAGATGCTTCCTCTTTTGCTCACATGGTGCTTTTGAGCATCAATGCATCTCTACTGTGACCTGCAGGCAACATAGCACCAGGAGAGCAGCTGCATTTATAAGGGTATATCTGCAAAAGACCTGCGGTTATCTCAGGTGGCTTTGTTTGAGGGACTGTGGCATGGCCCAGTCATGGTGGCTCAGGTGATATAACATTCTTATTGGACTGGCCAGATTCTAATAGAACTGTGAATGTGGTCAACCCTACATGAAGCACAGAGGTGGGGGTTTTATCTAAGAGAAATCAGGGCACAGAAATTAAAAATAGAGAAATAGATGCTTGGCAGAAAAAAATCTGTGGCAAGTTCTATTATTTTGAAAAATGAAAAGTGTTGCGAGTTGATGTAAGTGTGGAATCAACTGTGTTTATTTAAAACTTAATTTTCTGTCCTGGCCTGAGGGTTTAGTTGGTTGGAGCATCCTCCTGTACACCGAAAGGTTATGGGTTGGGTCCTCGGTCAGGGCCTGCTCGGGAGGCAACCAATCAATGCTTCTCTCTCAGATTGATGTTTCTCTCTGTCTCTGTCTCTCTCTCTTCTTCTCCCTCTAAAATCAGTTTTAAAAGACATATCATCATGTGAAAATTAAAATTAATTTTCCCATCACCCTGATCATCATATTTTGAAATGAAAGCAAGAGTATTAGAAGGAGAAAAGTGCTGATCAAGTTTAAAAGTAGAACTAATCACTGATATTAGTTTTACTATTGATCCGGGCCAAATACTTTGAGAAGTCATATCTAAGTGTCTTAGGCATCTTCATCTGTAATTCATGAATACTGTAAATGACCTATTACAATGTATGTCTGAAGGAGTTTAAACCAGATGGGTGGCCTCAGACTAACAAAAAGGGTGATGTCATTTGATCTGAATAGTTGAGGAAGAAAGACTTATTGTACTTGGGAGGATTTCAAAGTTCATGTATTCACCCTAGGGCTTGAATTTTTATTTATATTTTCCTTATAATTTGTTGTAATTACCCAACAATTCAACCACCACCCAAAATAGGCACTACAAGATTGCATTTTCATTTTAGTCTGCCTAGCTGTTGCATACCTAAAGAAAAATAAATAAAAACTGTGAGAGGCAGCCAACTCAAATATTGCACACCTGGCTCCCATTTGTTACAAAATTATCACTGCAAACAAAGATTCTTGACTTTTACAACCCTCAATCCTGTGGTGGTCTCACCCATACTGCCCAGTCTAACCTGGTAGAAATTGAGCTAGAAACAGAAGAAACCCCTTGAAAAGATCCATGTTATGATCCCCACATTAAGGTCTCCCTCTCCTGGCCCCTGAACTCAATGACAGCATTTAAAACAAAGGTATAAAAGAGGAAATGAAAGAAACACACTGGGTTCCTTCCATCCTCCCACCCACATGTCACAATAAAACTAAAATATGACAAAAACATTTTCCCTTGGCAGGAGAGTTGTGCTTTTCTTTTGGAGATACTAAGGCCCATAAAAGAAAAAAAATGTTTCTCTCTTGAATTCTTTCAGTTTTAAAAATGTTTAAGTTTCTGAAATGTGCAATTGGATTAAAAATCATGAAGAAAAACACAATAGAACAGACCGGCAGAAGGGCCGCCTGCTGCCTAGGTGTGTCTACATTTAACCATTCCGTTTTGCTCCAACTCTGAATTGTAATTTTTAGTATATCATTCTTTCCAGGTTTATTGGGTCTGCGAGAAAAGTAAACACAGAGAAGAGAATTTTATAGAGAATTTTATTCAAACAAACTTAAAGATCATTGAGACCAACTCTCTGCTCCTCGTATATTCCAGATACTGGACAATTTGCTATCTTTTTTTCTTGAAGGTCTGGATGCCTATATTTGAATGATAACCTCATATCATTTATCATTTATATATCTGCAAATCTTTACTGAAAGGAAATTCCACGTTACAATTCATGTTCAACTATTGTGTCTTTTTAAAGCCTATTTAAAAATCAATCTCATTATACATGGAGAACTGCTGTATTCTGTCCTTTGGTGCTTCATGAACTGTACAAACATATTCAGATGTCACTTGTCTAATTGAAAATAACATCACTCCATACTTGGACAAGCCTCTTAGTGATTTGTTAGATGTACCCCACCCAGACATAGGTTAATACTTTCTTTTCCTTTTTTCCTATTCAGATATACTTTCAAGGGTTCTAGATATATTATATTTGAGGTCCCTTTTCTTACTATAAGCAGGAATTTTTGTTAACTACTGTGAGCCCCTTAATCATGGCACAGGGAATGGGTTTAAGAATTCTAAATGGCTGATTATAGAAAGACAGTGGGAAAATTCCAGCACAGTGTATATTGGGAACTGGAAACAGATGATAAGCAGATATGGAGGTGCCTTGGACATAGAAGAAAGTTGGAGGTTAGTGTGAATAGATGCAATGCATTATGATTATTAGAGGACCTAGTTTTACATAGACAAAAAAGTGAAGGATTCTATTCACTTTCCAGAATAGAAGGTGGTTGGTGAAGCTCAACGTGGGAGTAGTGGCAAAAGACAGCAGGTTTAATCAAGGTCAGAATGAAGGGCGAGGATCTCCTGGTAGTGAACCGTAGTGTGTGTTAGGAGAAGGCAAAAATTCATTAGGAAATCCTGCATGTAGGTGTGGTGGGAGTAGATTATTTCCTATGAGTTCACATTACCTGTCTAATTTCTCACCAAACCACCTACCCAGGCTGGTAGTTATAGTTCTTCTCTTCCTACAACAGTAATGAACTGTATTACTCTTCAGGTTCAAGAAGACTTCCGTTAAACCCAGAGGTGGGAATTCTTGGTCAATTGTCATTTGTGAAATCAAAAGTAGAGAATAGTCCAAAGACAACTTCATCTGCAAGAGGTCTTCATCTACTGTAGTTTTTAATTAATGGTTTTTTAAAAAAATAAAACCAAAGTGATAAAATTCCTCTTTAAAAAAGGAGAATGTAGTATATTTAAAAGTTCTAGTATGCAGTGTTGCCGTAACACTACTCAGTATAAAATATCTGGACGACAAGTTGTCAATAAGCACAAACAATTCTAAATATATTGATATAATTAGTTTTCAGGAAGTTATATTAAGAGTTAGAGATGAAATAAAAAAATTCATATGTGCATATGTTATACTCTATAATACTATTAAATTAGGAACAGTCCAAATGATCACCAATTAGGAATTGAATATTAAAAGTGGTTTATTCATGTTGCAAAACATTACCCAGTCATTAAAAGTCAGGACTTTGAAGAATACTTGGTGACTAAAAAGAACATTTCTTACATAATAAAAAAGAGGGATATAAAAATGTATAAGATTCATAATATTATGTGTTCAATAAATGAGTAAATGAATGATTTTTTTTTTTACTTTTGGCACTTTTTAAAAAAACTTTTAATTTTTTTATTGTTGTTCAATTACGGTTGTCTTCATTTTCTCCCCACCTCTCTACACCACCCCACCAAACCCACCTCCCTCCCCTGTTTCCACCTTCCCCTTTGGTTTTGTCCATGTGTCCTTTATAGCAGTTCTTGAAAACCCTTCTCCCCACTGTCCCCTCCCCACTCCCCTCTAGCTATTGTTAAATTACTCTTAACTTCAATGTCTCTGGTTATATTTTGTTTGCTTTTTTCTTTTGTTGATTATGATCCAGTTAAAGGTGAGATGATATGGTATTTGTCCCTCACCACCTGGCTTATTTCACTTAGCATAATGCTCTCCAGTTCCATCCATGCTGTTGCAAAGGGTAGAAGCTCCTTCTTTCTCTCTGCTGCGTAGAATTCCATTGTGTAAATGTACCATAGTTTTTTTTATCCACTCGTTTGCTGATGGGCACTTAGGTTGCTTCCAGTACTTGGCTATTGTAAATTGTGCTGCTATGAACATTGGGATGGATAGGTTCTTTTGGACTGGTGATTCAGGATTCTTAGGGTATATTCCCAGCAGTAGAATTGCTGGGTCAAAAGGCAGTTCGATTTTTAGTTTTCTGAGGAAATTCCATATTGTTTTCCACAGTGGCCACACCAGTCTGCATTCCCACCAACAGTGTACTAGGGTTCCCTTTCTCTGCATCCTCTCCAACAGTTGTTTGTTGATTTGTTTATGTTGGCCACTCTGACTGGTGTGAGATGGTACCTCATTGTGGTTTTAATTTGCATCTCTCTGATGGTTAGTGATGCTGAGCATCTTTTCATATGTCTCTGGGCCCTCTGTATGTCTTCCTTGAAGAAGTGTCTGTTCAAGTCCTTTGCCCATTTTTTAATTGGGTTGTTTGTCTTCCTGGAGTGGAGTCATGTGAGTTCTTTATATATTTTGGAGATCAGGCCCTTGTCTGAGGTATCATTGGCAAATATGTTTTCCCATACTGTTGGTTCTCTTTGTACTTTAATTCTGTTTTCTTAGCCATGCAGAAGCTCTTTATTTTGATGAGATCACATTTGTTTGTTCTTTCCTTTATGCCCCTTGCTTTAGGGAACATATCCCCATGAAGATGTTGCTGCATGGAATGTATGATATTTTCCTGCCAATGTTTTCCTCTAGGACTTTTATGGTGTTACAACTTATATTTAAGTCTTTTATCCACCTTGAATTTATTTTTGCGTATGGCGTAAGTTGGTGATCGAGTTTCAATTTTTTGCACCTCTTCAACACCATCTGTTGAAGAGGCTATTTTTGCTCCATTTTATCCCCCTGCCTCCTTTGTCAAATATTAATTGAACGTAGAGACTTGGGTTTATTTCTGGGCTCTCTCTTCTGTTCCATTGGTCTATGGGCCTGTTTGTATGCCAGTACCAGGCTGTTTTGATTACAGTGGCCTTATAATACAGTTTGATATCAGGTATTGTGATCCCTCCTGCTTTGTTTTTCTTTCTCAAAATTGCTGCAGCTATTCAGGGTCATTTATGGTTCCATATAAATTTCTGCAATGTTTGTTCTATATCTGTGAAATATGTCATGGATACTTAAATAGGGATTGCATTGAATCTATAGATTGCTTTGGGTAGTATGGCCATTTTCATGATGTTAATTCTTCCAATCCATGAGCATGGTACATGCTTCCATTTGTTTGTGTCTTCCTTGATTTCTTTCTTCAGTGTTATGTAGTTTTCTGAGTACAGGTCTTTTACATCCTTGGTTAGGTTTATTCCTAGGTACTTTGTTTTTCTTGTTGCTATATCAAATGGGACTTTTTTCCTGATTTCTGTTTCTGCAGTTTCGTTGTTGGTATACAGGAATGCCTTTGATTTCTGAATATTGACTTTGTATCCAGCTGTTTTGCCAAATTCATCTATTAGGTCAAGTAGTTTTTGGGTGGAGTCTCTAGGATTTTCCATGTACACTATCATGTCATCTGCAAACAGTGACTGTTTCATTTCCTCCTTTCCAATTTGGATGCCTTTTATTTCTTTTTCTTGTCTGATTGCTGTGGCTAGGACCTCCAATACTGTGTTGAATAGGAGTGGTGAGAGAGGGCATCCTTGTCTTGTTCCTGATCTTAGTGGAAAAGCTCTAAGTTTTTGTCCATTGAGTGTGATGTTGGCTATAGGTCTCTCATATATGACCTTTATTATGTTGAGGAATGCTCCCTCTATTCCCACTTTGCTGAGTGTTTTTATCAGAAATGGGTACTGTATCTTATCAAATGTTTCTTCTGCATCTATGGATATGATCATGTGTTTTTTGTCTGTGCTTTTGTTTATGTGGTGTATTATGTTTATTGATTTGTGAATATTGTTCCATCCTTGCATCCCTGGGATGAATCCCACTTGATCATGGTGTATATAATCTTTTTAATGTATTTCTGGATGTGGTTTGCCAATATTTTGTTGAGGATTTTAGCATCTATGTTCATCAGCGATATTGACCTGAAGTTTTCTTTCTTTCTTCTGTCTTTATCTGGTTTTGGGATTAGGATGATTTTGAATTCATAAAACGAGTTTGGGAGTCTTCCGTCTCCTTGAATTTTTTGAAATTATCTGTGGAAGATGGGGGTTATCTCTCCCTTAAATGGTCTGTAGAATTCTCCTGTGAAACCATCTGGTCCAGGGTTTTTGTGTGTTGGAAGCTTTTTGATTACTGTTTCAATTTCATCAGGTGTTTTCCTGATGAGCCTGCTTGAGGGCTTGTCGATTTTGTTTATCTTTTCAAAGAACCAGCTCCTGGATTCATTGATCCTTAAAATTGTGCTTTTATTCTCTATGTCATTTATTTCTGCTCTGATCTTGGTTATTTCCTTCCTTCTACTTGCTCTTGGTTTTCTTTGTTGTTGTTCCTCAAGTTCTTGTAGGTGTAGCGTTAGGTTGTTTATTTGAAATGTTTCTATTCTTTTTAGATAGGCCTATATTGCTATGAACTTCACTCTCAGGACTGCCTTTGCTGTCTCCCATAGGTTTTGGAGAGTTGTGAATTCATTTTCATTTGTTTCCAGAAAGTTTTGATTTCTTCCCTAATCTCATTCTTCATCTATTCATTGTTTAATAGCATGCTATTCAGTCTTCATGTTTTTTAGTGTTTTGGGGTTTTTTCCTTGAGGTTTGTTTCTAGTTTCAGTCCCTTGTGGTTAGAGAAAATGCTTGATATGATTTCAATTTTCTTGAACTTGTTGAGGCTTGTTTTCTGTCCTATCATGTGGTCTATCTTTGATAATGTTCCATGTGCATTTGAAAAGAATGTGTATTTTGCTTCTTTGGGTGGGATGAAAGGCTCTCTATACATCAGTTAAGTCCATTTCATCTCGGGCGTTGTTCAGTGCCACAATACCTTTGTTGATATTTTGTTTGAAAGATCTGTCCATCTTTGACAGTGAGGTGTTAAAATCCCCAACTATAATGGTGTTGCTGTCAGTATCTTTCTTGAAGTCCTCCAAGACTTTATGTATTTGGGTGCTCCTATGTTGGGAGCATATATATTTACAATGTTTATCTCTTCTTGGTGGATTCTTCCTTTGAGTATTATGAAGTGACCTTCTGGGTCTCTCTTTATAGCCCTTCTTTGGAAGTCTATTTTGTCGGATATGAGTATTGCTAGTCCCGCCTTTTTTTTCCTGTCTGTTTCCTTGGAAAATTTGTTTCCAGCCCTTCGCTTTCAGTCTGTGTAGGTCTTTTGTCCTGAGATGGGTCTCTTCTAGGCAGCATATATGTGGGCCATGCTTTCTTATCCATTCAGCTATTCTATGTCTTTTGATTGGAGCATGTAATCCATTTACATTTAAGGTTATTATTGATATGTACTTACTCATTGCCATTTTTTTGTACCTGTGTTCCTCTCTCTCTCACTCTTTTCCTTCCTTTCCTTAAAGCAGTCCCTTTAGCATCTCTTGCAGAGCTGGTTTGGTGGAGGTATATTATTTTAGACTTCTTTTGTTTGGGAAGCTCTTTATTTGGCCTTCTATCTTGATTGAGAGCCTTCCTGGGTAAAGGAGCCTTGGTTGCAGTCCTCTGGTTCTCATTACTTGGAATATTTTTTGCCATTCTCTTCTGGCTTGGAGTGTTTCCATTGAGAAGTCTGCTGCTAACCTTATCGGGGCTCCCTTGTATGTTACTTCCTGTTTCTCCCTTGCTGCCTTTAAGACCCTCTCTTTGTCTTGGAATTTTGCCATTTTAATTATGATGTGTCTTGCAGTGGGTCTCTTTGGGTTCCTCTTGTTTGGGACTCTCTGTGATTCCTGGATTTGGGTGACTTTTTCTCTCATCAGATTAGGGAAATTTTCCATCATTACTTTTTCAAACAGGTTTTCTATCCCTTGCTCTTCTTCTTCTCCTTCTGGTATCCCTATTATATGGATACTATTACATTTCATGTTGTCCTGCATTTCCCTTAACCCCTCTTCATTCTTTCTGAGGCTCTTTTTCTTGCTCATTCTGGGTGTTTTTTTTTCTACCTTATCCTCCTTTTCGCTGATCTGATCCTCTGCTTCATCAAGCCTGCTTTTTGATTCCTTCTACTGTGTTCTTCAGTTCAGAAATTGTATTCTTCATTTCCTCCTGGCCTATGTTGATAGTTTCTATTTCCTTTTTCATGTTGATATAATTCACAGTGAGTTCATTGTAGTTTCCCTGTAGTTTTTGGTAATTCTGTGTGAGCTCATTCAGCTTCTTATAACCAATTCTTTGAACTCAACACCTGATAGTTGACTTGCCTGTTTTTCATTTCTCATTGTTTCTGAGACTTCCCCCTTTCCTTTCATTTGGGGCTTGTTTCTTTGTCTTCCCATTGTTTGTGAGACTCTGCTTCTTACATTGCTCTATTCTGACCCCCTGGTCAGAGTTTTTGGTGTGAACTTTTGTGGTAGAATACCTCTGAGATTCAGTGGAATAGTCTCCTTGATCTCCAGATCTTACTGATCTTGAGCTGTGTTTTATGTTGGCTCTGTGTATGTCTTTGGTTTTTGGTTCTTGTTGAGACTTTATGTGGTGGGTCTTTCACACCAGCTGGTTATCTGAGGGTCAGTCTGTCCCCCACCTCTTGTTTTCTGTTGTGCAGGTGTGGGCAGGCTGTGTTGGAGCTGGTTCTGCCATGTGTACAAGGTTTTGAGACTTTTCTCTTGCTCTTGTTCAGTTGTTTGTTCTTAGTAATTTCTTCACTATTTAGTTGTATTTCCAAATAGGTCCTGGGTTGAGTTAGTGTGACTTCCACTCCATCCTTCACCTTCTTCTGTTCTTAGCTGTTGTTTGTTCCTTTGTTGGTGGGTATCCTGGTGTTCACAGTTTCTACCTACTCTTTTTTTGTGATAGGTTATAGGGGGAGGGTGAAATGGTTGAAGACAGCAGGAGTGTATTATATGATATTTAAAGTACCAGCCCTTAGAGAAGAGATAGGAGATCCTTTGGATATGTATAGTGTTAACTGTGATAATTCACCCACCTAGCCACTTTTTAGAAAGGGTAGAAAGATGATAAGACTCTTGTTGTGTGTGTGTGTGACGGGGAGAATTCTGAGTTGGATTTAGTAAGGTGTGAGCTTGTGGGAAGTCGGATTATGAGGTAAAGTGAGCGTAAAGGGTAGAAAATAGGTGTAATGTGTGAGAGAATAGAGTTAACCACACTAGTGATAAAGTTCAGGAAACAGTGAAGTGGTCTGAGATCTGGGAGGGGTACTATGTATCATTTACAAATGTATGGAACAGCTAGTATTTACAATAGTAATGGAGCAATAATCACATGACAGAATCTATATGATCTGGATAACTGGAATAGAGATTGTAGGTCCTAGAGTAGTGTGCTAATGTAAGACAAGTGAAGTGAAAGACAGTTAATTAACAATACACTGTGAAAGAGAGAACAAGGGGAAACCAGTCAAACAATGCAAATTAAGCAGTGAAATGAAGACAAAACAGAAAGAGAGATACAAAAATGCTAATAAAATGAGTGATGTAAGAATAATGAAAATAATAATAATACAAATATACAATAACTTGCAATTTCTCTGGAGTAGCAAAGTGAAATTTGTTTCACTGTCTCAGCTGTTGGGATGCCCCCTCTTTGGGTCCAACTGTGGTCTTTTCACAGTTCCAGGTTTTATTGTCTCGCTTGTGGGGATTAAAAAAAAAAAAAGACAGAAAGAAGAGATATAAAGGGAGATAAAGAAGGAGTAGAACAAGAAAGCAGGAAAGAGAGGAAGAAGGTGTTAAAAGAAAGAAAAAAAATAATAATAAAGAATTACTTAAAAAAAAAAAACAAAAAAAACCAAAACAAGCCTGCTGGCTGCCCAAGCCAGTTTTGCTGGTCTTTTTGGCTGCAGCCAATTCAGTTACCAGCACTCAGGCAGCCTCAGGCCCAGCTCTCCAGCGGCCAGAACCCACAGGTTCAGGCACTCACCCTCCTCCGGCTATGGCGTGCGTGCTCGGGTCCTTCCTTGATTTGCACTCTCTCTGGTGCCTTTGGTCTCACATCTGTGTGAGTTGCACTCTCCCTGGCCTGTGCCTGTGGTCTCAGGTCCCTCTGAGTTGCACTCTCCTGGGTGCTTCAGATTTGGGCTCGCTACCCCCCAGAACCCGTGGGAGCTCCAGGTGGGTGGAGAGGAGACTGGAGCTGAGCTACAGGGGAATTGCCCAAAGTGCCCCCGAGGGTCTTTTTCTTTTTGGGAAAATCCTCCTGCAAATCCTGGGGCTCCATACAAGGAGGGGCCTGTCCTCTCACACAGCCCACCTCTCCAGCTAGACCAGGGACTGTCTGGGTCAGGGCCCCACACAGCCCAACTCTCAACTCTCCCCTGCTGGTGCCCATGGTCTCCCTGTGTTTACCACACTTCGTCCTTATTCCCCTCCCTGCGACCTCAAGCAACCAGGTCTCTCTCAGTGCTGCTCAAACTTTGTTTGGCAGGGGAGGGAGCTGTTAACTTGGCTCACTCTCAGGAGACCTGCGGCAGGCCCAGCAGGCAGTTGCCCTGGTGTCCGCCAACTTTTGGCACTTTTTTATCTTATACTTTTAAATTTGTTTTACAAAATTTTGTAAATTGATAGAAAATGCACCAGAAGTCACCAAAATCCATTCATTTACTCTACTGTTTATTGAATATATAATTATTGAGCATCTAGTATCGAGTCTACAATTTCCTGCTCTTATGAAGCTTACGCTCTGGTAGTAGGTAGAAGAAAGAAAATAGAGTAACTTTAAATAGATAGCTGGATAGATAGAGTTAATATTTAGTTAAGTTATGTGTGTTTGTAACATATAATATGTAATCTCAGTGAGCTTCCCTAATAGTTAAAATGTGGGGAATTATAATAGTGTCTGCCTACAGGTAATGTTATGATAAATTTACATCTGCAGTGTCTAAATTAGTAAATGTACAATAAATGTTACAACCTATTATTGTTGTTCTCCCTTCTCTACCTGTAGGTGAACTTTATGAACTGTCTTCTAGGCTTTGACTGTGATAACAAAAATTTAGCAAATCTCCCCTTTCCATAAAGAGAGCTTTCAAACTTTTACAGTCTTGTTAAAGTTCTAAAATCAACCTTCTCCTTACTAGTGGTTATAAACTTCATGACTGAGTCAGAGAAGAAGCTGCAATCAAATTGTTTAAAAGGGGAATTGAAATATCTATATCAGTTTTGGACAACTATTATACCTGGTACATTCTTCTAGAGTGAATTGATATATGAGTGGTAAGTGAAGAAATGTGAAGAGAGATGATTTTTTTTAAGTTTGGTTGTAAAGAGAAAGAGAGAGTTGGGGAGTGAAGGAAAGAAATAGGTTCCAGGAGGTTTCTGTGAACTTGCTTATTGTTTGATGAGTCTTAAAGATGGGATACGTGGTAAATCTTTGCTGAATATGACCACCAACAATTTCCCCCTCGTGCATGTTCCCATTTCTCATGCCTTCCATGGAGATGAAGAATCTAGCTCCTATCTGCTTGAATTTGGGCCAGGCTTATGACTTGCTTTGACCAGCAGAGTGTGATGGAAGTGACTTGTCGAACTTCTAACACCATCCTGAAAAGACCTGTAGCTTCCACTTTAACTTTCTTGGGATTCCTGGGGAGAAAAAAAGTGTTTCCTCTTCCCTTCTAGGGTTTTTTTTTTTTTTTTTTTTTTTTTTTTGCGGGGGGGGGGGGGCAATAATTAAAATTGACATATGATAGATTAAAAATCTATTAGGAGGAAAAAAACAAATTTAATTAAGTGTGTATGACTCCCTACAAAACCATGAAACTCCAAGTCTGTCAGGCAATTGAGGGTTTTTTTGTTTGTTTGTTTTTTGTTTTTAATGTGTACTAGAAGCATTACCCGCTTTCAACCTGAAGAACTTCCTTAACTATTTCTTGTAAGGCAGATATGCTAGCAACAAATTCTTTGTTTTTGTTTATTTGGGAAGGTTTTTATTTCACCTTTATTTTTGAAAGATAAGTTTGCTGAATATAGGATTCATGGTTGCCAGTTTTTTCTCTGAACACTCTGAATATGTTTCCCCATGCCTTTTGGTCTTATTTTTTCTGCCAGGAAGTCAGCTGTTTATCTTTTTGAGATTTCTTAAAAGTGAGGTCATTTTTTCTCTCCTTACTTTCAAGAGTTTGTCCTGTTTGTTTTTTTTAGTGTTTTTAACATGATATGTCTGTTTGTGGGTCTTTTTAAGTTTATCTTACTTGGAATTCGTTGAGCTTCCTCATGTGTAGATTATGGTTTCTCAATAAATTTGGGAAATTTCACTAATTATTTAAATAATATTTATTTTAAAATACTTATTTAAAATTTTTTTTCCTTCTCATCTCCTCTCCTTATGGTATTCCCATTACATGTATATTTGTGTGTTTTTTTAAAAAAATGATGTGCCAAATTGGCTTTATTCATTTTTATTTATTCTTTTTTTCTCTGTTCTTTGGTTTTCATATTGTCTATCCACCTATTGTCAAGTTACCAAATTTTTATCCTGTTCAAATGTACTGATAAGCTTTTCTAATTTTTTTTCAGTTACTATACTCAACTTTAGATTTGCAGTTGATCCTTTTTTATAATTTCTATCTTTTGTTGATATTCTCTATATGATGTAACCTTGTGGTTATACCTTCTTTACTTCTTTACTTATGCTTTTCTTTAGTTTTTAAACATATTATAATGTCTACTTTGAAAACTCTTACTATTAAACCTAATACCTATTCACTCTCTCAGGCAGTTTCTGTGGCCTGTCTCCCCAACTGCCATGTATGAGTTATACATTCTTGTGTCTTTTAATGACTTCATAATTTTTTGTTGGAAACTGGATATTTTTGATAACATTTTAGCAGCTGTGGGTACTGGTCTTTCGGCTCCAAGTTGTGTAGTTGTTATTTGCTTGTTGTTTAATGCATGTCTTCATAGTTTTAGTGAAGTCTATCACCCTAGTGCTCCCATCGCTCATTCCCCCTTAACTGTGTTAATCCTCTGATCTTTCTCCTCAGAGAAGTACAGCCCTCAGTCACCCTGGGATGACAGTGCTACTTGCAGGGCTTCTGCTCTTTCTCTGGCTATACCCAGCTTTTCAACTTCACTAATTGCCCACTGATTGCTCTGTTGTTTTCAACATTACCTAAAACATAAAATCCTACACAAATCAATCAAATTATACTTTCTTTGAGGGAATAGTCTCTGAGGTTATTGTTTCATATTTGTTCTGGGCCCAGGAGGGCTCCTCCCAGCTGTCTTATTCCGAGGGTTCTGTCCTTCAAATTAGTCAGCCTCTAGTGTATCTGTATATCTGATACAGACTATATTTTCATTAGAACAGTGATCTCCTCCAACTTGCCTTTCACTTCAACCTCCAATGTTTTTGAGAGCAACTTTAGTTTAAAACTTTCCTATACCTTGTTGTCAATGAACTTGGTTCCTCTAGGAGGGCACAGGAAGTATTTGTTTCATGGCCTGTTTCTCTCTCAGGCAGAATCTCAGGTCCCAGGCTCTGGAGCTAGGAGTAGGGACAATGGCAAGCTTTTATTTGAATGATGCTCAGCTCTAGTAGCTGAGCACTTGGTGGAAGGGTACAGGCAGAAGTCTGTTGTCCTTTTGGCTTGCTTTTGCTACCCTGGGAACCAATGCTTTCTGAGCAGGAGGCAGGGCTGTAAGAGGCTCAGTAGTCTTTGTTTGCCACACCCTGCTAGACCCTAACTTTCATGACTGGAACTTTGGGTGTAGGAGGAAGCTCCCAAATCATGATGGCCCTCACCCCAAGACTTAGCCTCAACAACAGGAAGCTGGGGCGGGATGACAAATGCCGAAGTCTTGCTCTTCCCAGGAGGAAAGCCTTCCAGCTGGGAGCTAAGGGGAGAGGGAGATGTGTATTCTTGTCTGTGGCAGTCTATTTCAAATATTACCAACTCACCTTTCCTATTGACTTTTCATAAATTCTCTCTCTTTTAATCTACTATTTGCCCTTAGAACCATTTCCAGAGACTTTACATGATTACATTGTTTTTATAATTTTTACTAGTTTTACTGGGGACTGGGTCAGCAGAACTTCTCATGCCGTAATGTCAAAAGTCATCCTCCTATTGTTTTAATCCACTAAGTTTGAGGTAGTTTATAGAAACAGTGATAGATATTTAACATGGAGAAGTGACAGGATTAGAGGGGTTACCTGGTGATATAAACATAGCAGGTGAAAGTGAAATTAGAGAGAGGGCATGTTTGAGATCCAAAGTAGCATAGGTTTTTAAGAACAGGCATATTTTTATGTTTTTATTCTTTTGAACTAGGTCTCCTGAGAAGGAGAGTGAGTGAGGTATCTGCAGTAGTTTCTCTGACGAGAGAAACAGTGTTGAGGGCAATATAAAATTTGGTGACTAAATATATGGTAATCATGGCAATGTTCACTGATATGTTATGTTCTTCAAAGCAGAGGTGTGGGTAATAATTTGGGTTATTTCTGGATTAGGATTTCTCCAAGCAGGTATGATGTAAACATGTGACAAAAGATTTTCAAGATATTGATTGTAAAAATTGACTTAAATCAGGAAGCTTGGGTATACGTTTTCAAATACAAATGAGTATTTGTGAGCAGGAAGAAAGTTGAGGAGTCGTTGCTTTCAAGGTTCCGATGAGGTCAAATGAGAGCTGTCGGGAAAGACAGTAAACATGTGATCTGAAACAAGAGGAGGTTGTTGGAAATTAGTTCATTTAATTTGATAAAACCAGATTTTGATTGCAAGATCTGTATATAAGATGTGTATAAGACAGAGCAAAAATGAAGTAAGTGTCTGGCATAAAGGCAAGCAGAGCGTTGTTCCTTTCCTAAACCCTTCCCTCCACGGAGCCAGCAGGCTGGTGCCATATCTCAAGATTCCATCAACCTGGCTTACACTATTTGACCCGCCTTGGAGGTCCCAGAGAGTCCACCCTACGCAACTTACAGGTGCACCCAAGCTGCTGCTTTTCCATGAATTGCTTGTCTTGGTTCATGCTTTTCAACTTCCTAAATCCTATCAAACAAGTGATAGCTGGCCTCAGTGAGCCTCTGGCCCAGCACTAGCAGCAGCCAGACTAGATTCACAGCTTGGTTGTGCCTGGGTATCTCCAAGTCTAGCAAAGTAGCAGCCATCTCAGATGGCTTTATAGCACAGGCAGTGTGGCCCTGGGCAAAACACAGGTAGGGGCTGAGCTTGGCCTGCACCAACCAGAAAACCCAGGTCCAGCACACTCAGTAGACAGCTACAGACCATGTCAGAGAACCCTGCCCCTACACAGCTGATCCTCCACAGAAGGCAGAGGTTTGTGGTCAGTTCTCATAGCCAGTCCTTGCAGCTGACTGGCCTGGGTAAATCCCTCCCATTGATCTGCCAACAGCAACCAAGGCTCAACTACAAGAGGAGGGTGTACTCAGACTACACTAAGGGTGAACCTTGAGTATCTAGCCTGGGTGATAGGGGAGATTGTGCCACTGGAACCTACAGGACACCTACTACATTAGGCCACACTACCAAGACATGGAGTCAAAGCAGCTCCACCTAATACATAGAAACAAACACAGGGAGGCTGCCACAATGAGGAGACAAAGAAACATAGCCCAAATGAAAGAACAGATCAAAACTCCAGAAAAAGAGCTAAACAAAATGGAGATAAGCAATCAGTTAGATGCAGAGTTCAAAACTGGTTATAAGAATGCTCAAGGAACTTAGTGAAGACCTCAACAGCATAAAAAAGATCCAGTCAGAAATGAAGGATACACTAATTGAAATACAGAACAATTTATGGGGAAACAACAGTAGAACAGATGAAGTCAAGAATCAAATCAAAGATATAGAACATAAGGCAGTAAAAAAACAACCTATCAGAGTGACAAGAAGAAATAAGAATCCCAGAAAACGAGGATAGTATAAAGAGCTTCTGGGACAACTTCAAGAGGTCCAATAGTCGCATGATAGGGGTGTCAGAAGGAGAAGAGAAAAGCAAGAAATTGGAAATCTATTTGAAAAAATAATGAAGGAAAACTTCTCTAACTTTTAGGTAAAGGAATAGACATGCAAGTTCATGAAGCACAGAGTCCCAAACAAGATGGATACAAAGAAGCCCACTGTAAGAAACATCATAATTAAAATGTCAAACATTAAAGATAGAGACTCTTAAAATCAACAAGAGAAAAAATGTTAGTTACCTACAGGGGAGTTCCCATAAGACTATCAGCTAATTCCTTAAAAGAAACTGTAAACTAGAAGGGATTGGTAAGAAATACTCAAAGTCATTCAAGGCAGGTACCTACAGCCAAGATTGCTGTAATCAACAAATATATCATTTAGAATTGAAGGGCAGATAAAGAGCTTCCCAGATAAGAAAAAATTAAAGGAGTTCATCATCACCAAATCATTATTATATGAAATGTTCAAAGGACTTATTTGAAAAAAAGATCAATACTATGAACAATAAAATGGCAAAAAAAATGCAAACTTATCAACAATTGATTCTAAAAAACTAAGCAAACAAGAAATACAGAGACAGAATCATGGAAGCAGAGAGGGCTTTGATTGTTGCCAAATGAGAGGGGAGTGTGGGAGAATGTGTGAAGAGGTGAGGGGATTCAGAAGTACAAACAAGTAGTTACATAATAGCCATGGGGATGTAAAGTACAGAAAAGGAAATCAAGTAGCCTAAGAACTTATATCATGACCCATGGACATGAACAATGGTAGGGGGAATAGCCTGAGGGAGTGGGGGCTGCTGAGTGACAGGGTACAAAGGGAGAAAAATCAGGACAACTGTAATAGCATAATCAAGAAATACAATTAAAAAAAGAATTTAAAGGAAAAAATAGTGTGAAGTCTCATGCAGGGTCTGGCAGAGGTAACGCCTGTTTGAGTGTGGTCAGTAGGTTGATATAATGTAGGTGTAACAATTTATAGTTTTAATTTGAGCATTTCATCTAAAATGTCATATGATATGCTTGAGTGTGATTTTGTTACCGAATTACATGCTTATGATTTTGTAATAAAATATTTTATAATAAAAGGGGTATCATTTGTGCCAGACCATGTATATGAATAAACTGTTTAATTACAGTGAAAATACAAATACATCGAGTGATTTTTAAGAAACATGAAAACACAGAAAAGCCAAGTCATGAGTACACAGGAAAGTATTAGATTATTTTTAACCTCCCACGCCAGCATGTTCACACACTTGCCTCTACAGTTTATCCTCTGCCATGCTACTTATCATGGCCCAAATGTGGCTGATCTAACTCACAAGATAATCTTTTTACAGACATTGTAGTTATTGAATGTCTTCAGCAAAGAGCAATCTTGTTAATAGCCCTTTGTGTTACGTCAAACTCATCTTATATCTGGAGATATTCTCTCTCTCTCTCTCTCTCTCTCTCTCTCTCTCTCTCTCTCTCTCTATATATATATATATATATATACACATACATATATATACATATTTAAAATATTTTCATCCTTAAACTGATGATAATGGTGCTTATTGTGAATAGAAATCATAGAGTCATAGTGTTTTACTAAAAAAAAAAACAAAACTCAGCTGTTAAAACCTTCTCAAATTTTTGGGGTTTTTTCCTCAAAAAATAAGGTTTGATCAACAGAGGATTTATTCTAACAGCCAATGTCTTTCTCACTTAGAAGCAGTTAGAGGCCCATTTTTATAGCATTTTGTTGAAGGCAATATCCTTTATATTGGATTGATATGAAAAAATAGAAATTTTCAAACCATCTTCTATATATAAACTTAAATGCTGCTTACTATCATCACTCAGATGTGCTTTCTACCTGAAATAAAAAGGTACATTCTAAGCTGTTCATAGAAGGAAGAAAAAAAACTATATTTAGTATCAAAAAGAGAACTTAAAATTTGATCTTTAAGATAATTCAAAAGACAAACTGCTGTTCCCCAGATAAGTTTAGTTACTGTCAGGATAAATGGTGGATTTGAAGGAAAGGGGAATAGGTGTGAGAGTGGAAACTGTGAGTTTGATTCTGTGTCAGGGATCACAGGGAAGGTCTGCAGTTAGTACACAACAGAGGCAATCAGTTCAAGTTCAGAGTCAGAGTGGGATAGAGAAACACAAAAGAAAACACTCGTAAGTAGAGAGTTTCAAGAAAGCATTGCTTATGACTCTACCAACACATGCTGCTGAGTCTATTCTGTTTGGAGTAAGAGCCCATGTTGCTCATACTCACAGATGCTGCCTACTTTGTGCTGCTAAAGAACTTTGAACTTGTGTATGTTGGCTCATTTATATTACTGCTTTGTTTGTGGTGAGCTGGAAAAACCAGACAGAACAACTGATAATTTCAATGAAACTGTCTTGTTCTCTGTATTCTTAATACTTACTAACATTGTATTAGGCACTCTATTCCTTAAATTTCTTTGTTTAATTTTGTTTTATTTTAAATAATAATTGACTTGAAACTCTGAGATTGTTCCTTATTCTTCTCGAATAGGTTAGAGGGATGAGGTGGTAGCCTACCTGAGAAGAGAAATATGTCTCAGAGTTGTCTAGGTGAGTAATGGATACTGGGTGAGGATGAGAGCTTAATTGTTTAGGCAAAGGGGAAGAATTTGGAGGCTTCTTAGAAGATGCAGCAGAATATAGGATGGAAGAATTTGGGGTGGGGAACAGGAAATTCTAATGAAAAATTTAAGTCTCTGCTATGTGGTATATAGTATAAATTCTCCTATCTATTGCCCCAGAGAATTTTAAATAAAATACCTGCATTTTATCAATACATTTGAAACCATAATTGCTTTAGGAATTGTATCTTAAGTACCAAGTCTTACATCAAAGTGGGTGATGGATATGAACAGAGGTAGTTCATAGGAACATTGTTAAAACAATTGTATAAGGATTAAGTGATACAGCTCCTCTGTGAGATTGGTAGTGAAATAAATATACAGTTGTGGAAATGATGTTACTAAGTTGTTAATAGTAGTTAACATTTATTATCTATTATCTATTAGGCATATACTAAAAACTTCCTATACATTATTTCATTTAATTCACACAATAGGCCATTGTGGTATTCTGTTATAGCAAAGGCCCCCAATAAATCACACCCTCCCATTCCTAGTCTCTTCTGATACAGACTCTAGCTTTGGCAGTGCCACTTATTGAAAAGTATGGCATCAGCATATGGGATAGAAATAGAGACGTGATAAACACTTGGACATTGGAGCCTGAGCTTTTAAAATGCTGGTGCTATCAACAAGTGGAGATGCTTGGTCCAGTCCGCTTAAGGATACAAAGATGATGGCCCATGTTTTGTAGTGAAACAATCGGCAAAGTTATCAGCTGCTATTAACTGGAAGATAGCACTCTGACAAAGCATATTTTCAAGCACTATGTTAAAAATGTCATTTGACTCTCATAGTTGTAGAGTAATAAATAACTGATACAAACCTAGAGATAAATACCATTATTGTCACCAATTTACAAATGAAGAAATTAAGCTTGAAGTGGTAAATTTCCTTGTGGTCACTATAATGCTATTCGTTTTAGGGCGCATTTGGCTATTTTTGTTTATGGTTACCCATCATATAGTCTATTCAAGTGGGAATTTATTTATAATATTATTATAAAGTAGTTATATATATGGTTAATTTTTTGAATCATAAATCATAAAGAGAGTATCATGGCAAATTTCCAACATGAGTATACAAAAAATTCTATATTTCTCAGATATTGTAAAGTATTTTATATAGTATACCCAATGGTATATATTACTTGGTCTAATTCTTACAATAAATATTTCAAATTATTATTTTTGACATGTACAAGTCAATAAAATTTAGTCTTCGATTTATTCAACCTGTCTTCATTTTCTGAAATCTTTCATTCAGTAACATGCACATGGCTCAGGCCCTTGTAAGGCATCTTTAGTCCAAAGTATAGCAACAGTTACTTAAGTTTTCCTTCTGCTCATGTCTTTCTTAACTAGCTCATTCTCCTTATTGAAAGTCTTTAGATGAACATTAGAAAATACCTTTTTTTAGCTCACATTCATGACAAAATATTTGCAATAGTTTTCTGGCCAAATTTACTTATTCTGGAACTACATCTCTCTTTAACCCATCTTTTCTTTTCTTATACTCTCCTTTAAATTAGCTCTGTTCATTTGTCAAATTGGTCTAATTAAAGTTCCTTGGACAAATCTCTAATTTCTCTATATATGGTTTTGTCATCTAGAATGCACTTTCAAATTCTTTATAAAGCCTTCGTAGTCATTATTATCTGTTAGCACTGATGGAAAAATTGGAGGTAACAAGTTGGTTTTATTAAGAATGCCACCTACATCCACCTGACTGTGTCATCCTGCGCCACGGCTTTAAAATTATCACTATTGTCATAATTACTGTGATGGCCTCTTTCCAAGATGTGAAATTCGCTCAAAGCCCAAGGGAGAAAAAAATCACCATCTTCACATGTAATTGCTAAAATCATTCAGATAAAAAAACTGCCAACTTTTATAAGTAAAAAGCTTGCTTCAGATCCACTCTGATTATACTGCAACAGATATGTAGATGCATGTTAGAATTTTACCGTCCTAACACTTAGGTGTTTAAAGCCATGTAGTCTACATATTGGAGAATTATGTTTTATTATTTGGCATTTATGAAATGTAAACAGTATTTAAGTCAATAAAGTACATTAAAATGAGTATGGCTCCTTCAATGGTGAGGTAGGATTAGTTAACACTACTAAAATGTAATAAGGGAATCTAACTTTGTCTTGTTATAAATATAACTCAACTAGAAAAAGAAGTTTCTTCAAGACAAAAAGGAAAGGATAAATATTCCTAATCACATTTCCATATCAAAAATACCAAAACTTTCAAAACAACAGATATTTGTAATAATATCTTGTTTTTGTACAAAATATTAACTAAAAATCAATCAAATTATATTTTAGACTCCAGAAGTTTCATCTTCCAGTTAACCTGTCAACTTAAGATGGTATTATTCAGAGATATTTTTTATAAAAATCATTTTTTACATATAAAACAATTTTGATTATAGGTTTCTATTATAATTGTTCATTAATTTTATATCAAAGCAATGTTAATGAGAAAGTCTAGTGGTAACAATAGTAATGAATTTGCATGCTTAATGTCAGATATAAAATGCATTAGAATTAGCACATATATATTTTTATTTTTTTTTAATTTTATTGTTGAAGAAGAATAGGCAAGGAAGGGTATGAGAATTTACATAAAATTAGGAAGCACAGAGGAAGATGTTTCACTTAAAGCACATCATCACCAAACATGGCCACTAATTGTATCCTAAATGTCTGTGTTTTCCCCCCATTCGCATGTTGAAACGCTGCTCTCCCCTTCACCTTGTGATAGGATTTCGAGGTAACTAGGTTTAGATGAGGTCATTTGAGTAGGGTGCTCATGACGGGATCAGTGCCCCTAGGAGGAGGAACCAGACAACTGGTTTTCTCTCAGCCATATGAGGGTACAGCAAGAAGCCAGGAAGAAGCTTCTTCTCCAAAATCAAATCAGCCAGCATCATAATCTTTGACTTCCCAGCCTTTAGAACTGTGAGAAATAAGTGTCTATGGTTTAAGCCACCCAGTTTATGGAATTTTGTTATAGCAGCCTGAGATGACTAAGTCACCTCTTAAGGGTCTTACTAAAACAGAAAGAAACCACGGGTTAAATTTTTGAGCCAGGTACTGTAACATGGAGCATGCTGGAATAGCATTTTAAATACTGATAGTTATCAAACAGCAGGCAGGTTTACCGAAGGAAAATAGGTCACTGTGTTCCAAGAAAAAGCAAGGACTATGCATCTATTTCTGTATTCATGGCTGTAGTACAATGCTGAACTCTGAACTATATGTCCTCAAAAAGATTTTGTGAATAAATGAGTGAGTGATATTTCTGATGCTGCGTATAATATCAAGTTTAAATAAAAATGACTGTCTATTGCTGTTCAGCAAAATTCAAAAAAGTTTTTGTGCTATAAAATAATCATTGATAAATATTTGCCTTCATTACTTCCCAATATAGGAGGTCACAGTATTTATTTAAATGTACTCAAATGAGTGTGTGTGCAGATGTCTAAATGCAAGTGCTTTATCCCTGGCTGGTATGGCTCAGTTGGTTGGAGCATCATCCCCTAACTGAAGGGTTGAGGGTTCAATTCCTGGTCAGGAGACATACATAGGCTGTAAGTTGATTCTGGTCTGGGAGCTGCATGGGCACCTGTGGCCCTGGTGTGGGCGCTGATCTGGGTTCGGACATGTATGGGAGGCAACCAATCCATACTTCCCCTCGCATTGATGTTCCTCTCTCTCTCCCTTCTTCTCTCTCTTAAATAAATAAATAGATAGAAAACAATGAAAATAAAAAATGTCCTTGCATAAGGATAAAAACAAAATACCTGTGAGTTAACAGAGAAGTCTTTGCTACTGAAATCAATTTGTTATATGTATACCTTTCACTGATTATTACTTTTCTAGAGCCCTCTTTCCTTTTTTTCTCACCTTTGTCTCCCTCTGCAAATAACCAAGAAAGGACTTTGAGAGAATATAGGAGATGCCTGATGATTATGATTTAGAATATAATTGCAAATACTACTAGAAAATATGGACACATTGTTAATGTTAAACTTTTTGAAGTAGTAACATAGATATAGAAAAGTTCACAAATAATAAATGTACATCTTTATGAATTTTAACCCAATAAACACCCTAGCATGTAAGCAGCACCCATACAGAGAAACAGCAGGACATTATCAGAATTTTAGAAGTATCCTAATGCTCAACTCATTCTCCAAGGGTCATGTTTAACTCAGTATGCTTAGTATGTTTTATGTGAACAAAGTCATTGAGTGTATCTCTGGCTCGACATTGTGTTTTTGTGATCCATCTATGTATCATGTATTGCTGTAGTTTCTTCACTCGCATTGCTATATAGTATTCCATTGGGTGAATATATGTGTATATATATGTGTGTGTGTATATATATATATATATACACAATTTATTTATACTAGTGTAAATCAATACTTTCTTGGTTTTTAACTTATCCATGTTAAAATATTGTTATATATATGCATTATACATATTATATATATTTATATACATAGGTTATGGGCACTTTTGGCTTTTACAAAATACTTGTTCATTCTTTTACATGTCTTTTGGAGAATGTATACCTGTGTGTCTCTTTAGAAAGGAATTGTTTCAGTATTTTGTGTATAATAAACCTTAGGAGGCCTAGCCAAGAGGTTCCCAAAGTATAATTTTAGTGATTGGCTCAAATTACACTCCCACCAGCAGCACCAGAGGGATTGATTACAGTAGAGCTTGGAAACTTTATATAAACTCTAATTTTGATCTTTACATCTGTCTAGCCACCATGGTCTTTTTTCGTAGCTGTCCTAAGTTTAAAAAATGCAAATGGGCAGATGGGTATAAAGAAGGGATGCTTTTAAATTTCATTACCTTCTGAAAATTGTTTAATAGAAATGTGATATTTTCTTAAATTATTTGATTTCTTTATAATTTTAATATTTGATTAAAATAGAACAGATCTAAGGAATTATTCAAAACAACAACAAAATTGTTCTCTTAATTCTATTTATTTGTCCTCTATGGAAGATTACATCCACACCTTAATCTAGATCCTGAGCACTCACCAAGTAAATGAGCGACATTTTTAGTGTTCTAGCAAAAGCCCCCACAGGGGAAAGAAAACAATACATATTCATAACAAACAGAATTAGAAGTCACTGTTCTGAAAAAGGAGTGCTTGAAAAACACCATGATTTTAAGCTTTACAGAACATATCATTGTATTCAGTGTAGGAGGTGAAGACAAGAGGCAATTTATTCTGCAGCTGGTTTCAAAATAAACACAGCAAAGAAAGATAAGGAGTGAAAGAGGGATAAATCCACTGGTAGAAAACTTGATGGACAGACAGGCTGCCATTAACAATGCTGTTCCTTTGTAAGTACAGAGTGATGTGGAGATACCCTGGCATTTATACTGTAGACATGGTCCTTAAAGATTTTACACCTCCAATTCCTTAGAATTATCAACTATCTCCAGCCTGTCAGTCATCCCAGCAATCTTAGATTTTTAGCTTGCAGGCTGGGCAGATTATTGACAAAGCAATCCCGGGTGATATAACACACCCTGACAAACAACAGTGAGGGGATTGTGTTTACCACTTTCACTGCACCAATTCAGCTAAATTAATTCTTAACACTGAAAGTAAACTTTCTCTTGATAACCATTCACTCCCTACCAGTGCTGTTTTGCTACATAGCCCTGGCTCTGAGGACGTGTTACAGCGCCCTGATACATGTAATTTATTCTGGTTGGGACTAATAGAAGCAAGCAAGATGTCTGTCTCCACAGCAAGGGGGCTAATGAAGGCATCTGTAAGTAAAAACTCTATGTTCAAACTGAGTTGAGCATTTGATTTAAAGATTTAGGATTTGATTTAAGAATACAAAAGTAGCAGATTTCTAAATTACTTCTGCCCCTCTATCCTTAATCCACCCCTTCATGTGTAGAAAGTGAGCTCACACAACTCTTCCCATTACGTCTCAAGTCTAAAAAGCAGAGGTAAAAACACAACAATTACAAAGCAAACAGAGACAAAGAAACAAAATGATTTGACAAAAATTTACCTAGGCATTTTTTTAAATTGTGTTGTTGCCCAAAGACAGTTTTAGCAGTGAGCCCTTAAAGCAGGGCAAGGAGAGTTCGGAGGGGGCAAAATGTAAGTTTTGAAGGCAAACTTCAACACCCTAAATTTTAACTGTTGTTTTGGATGCTTCTAAACTTCAAAGTTAATTTTTTGGACTATGCTAATGAAAAAATATGTTACAAATTAAAAATCACTTCTGCCATGTGTCATTTCTATGTTGAAGCCATTTCTCTGGTTTCATAGTTTGAATTTTTAAAGCTAATTTTTAACTGTATTAGACTAAAACATGTTTTTCATGGAGAATTCTAATGCTATTATAATTATATGAAAATATATGTTTCAAATGCTTATGAAATAAGCCAGGCGGTGAGGGACAAATACCATATGATCTCACCTTTAACTGGAACATAATCAACAAAAGAAAAAAAGCAAACAAAATACAACCAGAGACATTGAGGTTGGGAACAGTCTAGCAGTGGCCAGGGGGGAGTGGGGTGGGGACAGTGGGAAGAGGGGATTGCAGGAACTATTATGAAGGACACATGGACAAAATTGGGGGGGATGGTGGAGGTGGGGGAGGGAGGTGGGTTCAGCTGGGGTGGGGTGGAGGGAAGGGGAGAAAAGGCATACAACTGTAATTGAGTAACAATAAAAATTGAAAAAAAAAGAAATTATGGCAAAAAAATGCTTATGAAATATGTTGGGATGTATATTTATTTACAGAATTGCCTGAATTTCATAAACTTAACATGAATGTTGGCTTTCTTCTAAACTAGAAGTTGGGTATAACTTCTATAAATGGAAAAATTTTATAAAATTCATAAATATATTTGATTAAAATATATTCATATTTTATATACAATCCTAACACAATATACAATTAAGTTTTTAATTAAATATTTTATTGTTATATTACAGTTGTCCCAATTTTTCCCCTGTGCTCTCCTCCACCCATCCGACCCCCCACCCCCAAAATCAATCCCCACCTTGTTGTCTATGTCCATGGGTCATTCATACTTGTTCTTGACTAGTCCCTTCACCTTCTTTCCCTCTTTATCCCCCTCTCCCCTCCCCTCTGGTCACTGTCAGTCTGTTCCTTGTTTCCATGCCTCTGGTTCTATTTTGCTCATTTGTTTGTTTTGTTCATTAGGTTCCTCTTATAGGTAAGATCATCTGGTATTTGTCATAGTAAGCTAAAATATCAAAATATTAAAATGATGAAAACCAAAGAATTAAGTGAATTATAAAAATTGAATCACTATAAATCTTTCTCATTCTCTTTTCATTTTTGGCGACACGTAATTTTTGTTTGTGTATGCATTTCAGTATCTGATCCTTATCTATCCCTTTAAATCCAATCTGGACAAATATGCCAGAGTGAATAATGTCCAAATTCCTGATCTTGCTTCTCTGTCTCTTAAGTGCCAAGCTGGTTACTATCTCATAGCTTTTCTTTCTGCCACTGCCATCTCCAGACTTTTGCATGATTGAGCTCTTCACAGGAGCAGCTAGAATGTCATCTTCTCCAAGATGGCTTTACTAGTATCCTAATTAAAGAGCCATCTTTCATTTATCTTCCATCCCCTTCCCCTGTTTTATTCTCTTGATGGCACATCTCACTACTCAAAAGCATGCCATTTACTAATCTGTTTAGTTGTTTCTTACATATTTTCCCCACTAGAAGATAATGTCTGTGATGACTGGATCTCTGTCTTATTGTTGCTGGAGCTCATCTACCACCAAGTGTGTATCAACAGAACTCTTTTGAAAGAATGAGGGACTGAATCTGGTAACATCAGTGGGAATTCATAAGAGATAAATGGTGAAAAATATTGGGATTGCTTATTTAACACAATTTACTAGATGGGCTATACAGAGCAAGAGAGAGAAAAGTCAAGATTACTGTTTTTTGTTTGTTTGTTTTTTGTTTTATCATGGTTACTTAGGAAAGTAGATAAGACTATGTAAATCTTGTCTATGGAAATATGGTAAATTCACCTTCAGACCTATGTTTAGACATCAAAGAGAAATCTAACTATATAAAGACATTATTAGACTAACAAGGATTAGAATAGTGGTTCTCAACTAGGGGTGATTTTCACCCCCTAGGGGAATTTTAGCAATGTCTGGAGTCAATTTTTTATTACAACTGGGAGTTGCTACTGGCATCTGGTGGGTGTAGGCTAGAGCTATTACTAGCCATCCTGCGATGTACAGGAAAGCTCCCCACACAAAAAGAATTGCCCAGATCCAAATGTCTAAAGTGGTGGTATTGAGAAACTGAATTTGAAATACAGAGAGATGCTAGACGTCTGTACGAAGATGGTTGATTAGATGAAAGTGGATAAACTATCCAAAAGAATGTCTGCAGATAGCTAATAGGACTAATTGGCATTTATCTGATACTATTGTCTGTCAGGAAATAGTATGGGAATTTTACTTATACTAACTTATATAAGCCATAAAAGAACCACGTAAGATAGAAGTTGTTATTATAATTTTACAGATAAAATTATTAAAGGACATAAAGTGAAGCAACTTGCTCAAAATCATAAAGCTAGAAAATGGTAGAGCTAAGATACCAAATCAGATAATTAGCTACTAGAGGTCAAATATAACTTTTGCAAATTACTGTCTTTTTTAGTATAGGTGAAAAAAAAGCAGCAAAGCAGACATAAAAGAAGTGGTTTGCTCAGAAAGGAATCTGAAATTGAAGAAGCCCAAAAGTATTTCTAAAAGCAGCTATCCCATGGTGTCAGATGGTGAACTGAGCTAAGATGTTGTCATTCGAATTGTCAAATTGTTGTTGGTGAACTTCTTGTTAACAATTTTAGTCAAGGATTCATAATGGTATCCATTCAAAACAAGTGGGTGGCTGTATAGTTCTGAAGGATACATTTTGTGCAGTAGTTTGATGGAGTGAGCGAAAGATGCTTTGAGCTCAGAAATCTCAGTCTTAGGAAGTAGAAATTAAGGTTGAGAGCTACATGTTTTGGAATAAAATTTGGCTTTTGAGAGTACAGAAATCTTGTACAACCCTATGGAGAACGTAAGTGAGTTGACATGAACTGCATTGTTAAAATGTGAGGCAGTAGCCCAGATAAAAATATGAAAGCATGAGTTTGTAAAACCTCCAAACATCTACTTTCCTCCCTTTTTGTATAGAAATGTAATTGATAATGAGTAGTAACTGAGACTGAGCTTGGCATGGGACATTATAAAATATAACTGGCATAGGAACATCTCGGGTGCAATTTCATTGTTGAAATGACATTATAGAATGAGGTGGATAAAATGATGGTGTAGAGGAGTTTGCTGGATCAAACAAAGTTCAAGGTTCTGGGGGTTGTTATTAGGAATAAAAGTGAGATTGGGTCACTGACAGATCAGGAATGGAAAGGACAATAGCTCAGAAAACTCTATTTTCATAAATTTTCAATCAAAAGCTAGATTATTATGAAAAAATGTGTCAGTGAAAATTATATAACCCACTAAAATAACAAAGTTCCCTCTATGAATTTATAGATAAGAGTGTAAGTTTTTTTATCTGGATCCCCCCCACTGAAGTGTTGTTTTTGACAAAAAAGAGCATTATCATCACCTGGCTGGATATCACATGTTAGAAATGAGGAAACTCAGGCCCTGTCTCAGTTCTGATTTCTAGAATTTGGTTTGCTTATAACAGGATACCCTGAGATTCCTATACCATTAAAGTTTCATAAGTACTTATCTAGATTATTGATTTTCATCCTGATTTTCTTCTGTTTTATTCTAAGCCATGATACTTCTTATAAAATGAATTATTATGTGAATCTACAATAGTCTAGTTAAATTGGAGATGGGAAACCTCTCAGAGGTTTCTAGTATTCTACACAATACAGTTTGCAAGCCACTGGCTGAGGATGTTTCAATTATGGACTCACCTGTTCTAACCTGTGACACCATACTTTACTCTGTGACATTGGCCTTGCTACATGAAATGCTGAGTTTCGCTCCTTCTTGATCTCTGCATAGTTTATCATTGATTTTCTGTTGATGAAACTTGACTTCCTCTTTTCTAAGATGCAGAGCTATTTGTTAGACATTAAAGTTATATGTAAATTGTTTTACTTTTTAAATTGATCTCTAGACTGTATTTGCATTCCAACAGTTTTTCTTTAATGTCCCTTTCTATTCCAGATCTAATCCAGAGAACTACACTGCATTTGTTATCATGGCTTTCCAGTCTCCTCTTGTCTGTGAAAGAGTCTCATGGTTTCTTTCTTAGTCATGACCTTGACAGTCTCGAGGTGTACTGGCTAGGTGTCCTATAGAACTGTCGCCCAGTGCAGGTTTAGCTAAAGCTTTTCTCAGGAAGATCTGGGGTTATAAAGTTTTGGAAACAGTACAAGAGAGATGAAAATCCCTTCTCACCGCATTATATCAGAGGGATGTGACATTGCTAGGACATCACAGATAATGTTAATTTTTATCATTTGTTTAAGGCTATGTTTGCACTGAAAAGTTACTCTTTTCCTCTTTAATTATACTATTATTTGAAATGAGTCACTATATCTTAAAGGGGAGGGGATTAAACACTACTTCCAAGAAGATTGTTTATCATACGTGGTCTCTTGGAAAAAGTTCAATCATTCTTAATATCACGAGAACAGTTTGCATGACATCTATGTACCCTGGCAGCCAAGGAGAGAGGACTGGAATGTGCATGCATGAACAATGACAATTTCCACTGTACTAGTCAGTGGAGGAGGTAGACACCATTGAGTGAGCATGTGTACTGTGTGGCTGTAGCATTCAAAATGACTGAGAAGGTTGAGCAATGAATCTGCATCAAATTTTGCATTAAGCTTGATCATTCCTCCATGGAAACTATTAAAATGATTCACAAGGCCACAGCTATGGACAACTGGTTATTGGCAGCTTCATCATGGCAATGCGCCCACTCATGCATCATATCTCCTGCAGAGTGTTTGGTGAAACATCAAATCACCCAGGTGACTTAGCCCCACTACAGCCCAGATTTGGTGCCCTATGACTTCAGGCTTTTCCCAAAACTAAAATCATCTTTGAAAGGGAAGGGATTTCAGACCATCGATGAGATTCAGGAAACTACGATGGGGTAAACTGGTGGCCATTGGGAAAGCTGTGTGAGGTCCCAAGGTGCCTACTTTGAAGAGGAGTGAGGCATCATTGTCCTATGTACAATGTTCCTTATGTCTTGTATCTTCTTCAATAAATGTCTCTATTTTTCATACTCCATGGCTGGATACCTTCTGGACAGACCTTGTATATGTACATTTTTAGTTTCTCACAGAAGCTCTATATTGGTCAGTGAGCTTTGTATTTGATAGGTGGCCTCTAAAAAAATATTTTATTGTTGTTCAGTTACAGTTCTCTGCATTTCCCCCCCACCAATCCCCCTGACCCCAGTCAAACCCACCTCCCTCCCTTGCTTCCACCCTCACCCTTGGTTTTGTCCATGTGTCCTTTATCGTAGTTCCTGAAAACACCTTTCCCTCATGATCCCACCCCCCTCCCCTCTGGTTACTGTCAAATTGTTCTTAATTTCTATGTCTCTGGTTATATTTTGCTTGCTTTTTTCTTTTGTTATGTTCCAGTTAAAGGTGAGATCATATGGTATTTGTCCCTCACTTACTGGCTTATTTCACTTAGCATAATGCTCTCCAGTTCCATCCATGCTGTCACAAAGTGTATGAGCTCCTTCTTTCTCTCTGCTGTGTAGGTGGCCTCTTGAATAGAGTTTAAGTTAATCTCTGCATTTCCAGCATTAAACAAAATGCCTGGGATGCAGTATACATTTGATAAATATTTGCTTTTTGAATAAACTAGTTATTTCCCTATAAATAAAAGTGTCAGATCAGATGGCCTTTCTGTTTCCAAAAGATAAATTTTCCGCAGGTACTAAATTAAAATTTATTGTATGTCAGAAGTGTTGAGTCCATATTGAATATATTGACCAAACTATTCCACCACATCTTCAAAACTTCCTCAAGTTAACCTATTTATTATATCCTATAGCTTGGTATTTTCTGCTTTATAAAATGTACAACTGAGAAACATTGATTTAACAATACATTGCTATAGCAACTAAAAGATAAACTGAAGGTCAACTTATTAAGTATAAACATAGATTGATAATAATTTCACCAAAATAATGCATCTCATTATATCTACATGATATCTCAATCTGTATCTATATAGAGAGATCCATGTAATGACCTCTTTGAGCTCTTTAAGATAGTTTATGGCCAGTGCTTCATTCTTAACTATAATGATAATTAATTTACAGAATAACTGTGAACAGAAACATTTTAATGGTAGTAGATTTTGGAGTTATAACTAATATTTTCACTACATTGATTATATTTGTAAAAATAAAATAAAACTGTGTACATACATAAACATATATGTACAGTAATATAACCAATGACTTTTTAACCATTAGTATAATATGTACAAATATAGAGACACATATACATGTAAGAATTCATCCAAGTAAAACTGGAAAACAAGATGTCTTTTTTACAGGGTAAAATATAGGAAATCTCTCTGTGTAGCACAAGGTTAATCTAGGGGAAAGTTTTCTATTATTTCTGACCTATGAATAATTTTCTAGGATAATCAGGAACAATGAAAAATGCTATAAATTCCTTTAAAGCAATATATTCTTGAATCGATCACCTACGCTCATAGCAAAGAAAACTGGCTGTAGTGTGACAATGATAATTTGTACGTTTAATTATTTATAAGGATACACTGGTTGAGTTTCTAAAAATCTTTCCATAAAAAATTCTCAATATAAATCTCTGTGATATACAGTAATGCTACTTCATCCTTGTTTCCAGCTGTGCAGCATAACCTCTTTCATTAGTACACGCCTTCACTTAAGAGGATTGCTTTAACCAAGATCCAGCACATCATTATGAATTTTAGAGTTAAGAGATGACTGTGGCAAAACAATAAATACCCCATCTTATTAAGATATGTCAGTTATGGCAGTACCGAGCTGTTTTATATTTGGTTTCCACACCACACATTTCAGTTCCGGCAGAAACCCAGGGATGCACTCCAGAGGAACACATAATGAGGTCAGATGGAAAATCTTGTCTTGTTTCAGATATGAATTCAATCCATCCTTTCTTTCATGTGAGACAATATTCACAGAAGGAACTGCTGCTGACATGTTTTTAACTTCACTGACACTGAAAATCTTTTCTCCCTGGTGCTTTCAGTTTCTACCTGAAAAAAAAAATCTATGCAGAATAACGCTATTAGAGATGGCCACACATTAAAAAAAATCTTATTATGTTTGTTATTCACCTCTTGCAATGTTTACTACACAACTGTGTCAGCTAATTTTTGCCTTATGAAATATAAATAATGAAAATCAATGCCAGTTGAGGCTATTTTTGTTGTAGTGTCTTCGAAGCCTAGAGTCTTGTAAATTGGGCTGGAGAATCAGAATATACAATAGTGTAGAAAGGGAGAAAGACTAATTAGGGTTTTAATACAAATAATTTTAATTCAAACAGTACTAAGCCATGTCTTTAGCTGTTATTCAAATAATTACATCAAAGATGGGGACTAGGTGATGACACAGGGTTCTGACTTCACACAATCACACAGGGTGGACCCAGGGCTGGTTTTAAAGTAAAGAACCTGCTTCTGACAACTAAATGCCAAGGCTGCAGTTTTGAAAATATAAAACCATTGTAAGTGGGGTAGCTTTCTTAATTTTATTTTTGGATGGTCCATTGTTAGTGAAACATACCTGATTTCTGTGTGTTGACCTTGTAACCTGTAGCTTTTCTAAATTCATTATTAACTTTAGTAGCTTTCATGTGGTTTGTTTTGTTTTTTCTATACATTAGATTATATCATCTGTGAATAGAAAGAGATTTACTCCTTCCTTTGCAATTTGAATGTCTTTACTTATTTATTGTTATTATTTTGATTAATTCATCTGGCTAGAACTTCTGGTAAAATATTTAATAGCAATAGTGAAAGTGGGTGTCCTTGTCTTGTTCCTGATCTTAATGGGAACACCTTCAGTCTGTTACCACTGAGTATAATGATAGCAGTGTGTTTTCATAAATGCTCTTTATGACATGGAGAAAATTCCCTTCAATTTCTAGTGTGTTGATTATTTCATTTTAATCATGAAAGATTGTTAAATTTTGTCACATGCCTTTTTCTTCATCAATTGAAATAATTATATGATTTTACTTCATTCCATTCTAATACTGTATTATTATATTGATTGATTTCCTTATGTTGAATCATCCTGGTATTTCTTGGATAAATCACACATGGAATTGCTTTATTAGTATTTTGTGGAGGATTTTTGCATCTATATTAATAAGAATTATTGTTTGGTAAATGTCTTTTTGTGTGGCATCTTTACCTGGCTTTGGTATCAAGGTAGTGCTGGACTCATAAATTGAGTTAGGAAGTGTTTTCTCCTCTTCTGCTTTTTTGGATGAGTTTCAGCAGTATTGGTATTAATTCTCCTTAACACGTTTGATGGAATGCACCAGTGAAGGCATCTGATCCTAGACTTTTTTCTTGGTTACATTTTTGGATATTGATTTGATTTCTTGTTTATAGGTCTCCTGAGAGCTTCTATTTTTTCTTGATTCAGTTTATGTAATTCTTGCATTTCTAAGAATTTTTCCATTTCATTTTAATTATCTAATATGTTGGCATATAGTTATTTATAACATTCTCTTATACACCTTTTTGTTTCTGTAAAGTTGGTTGTAACATCTCCACTTTTATTTCTGATTTTAGTTATTTTTCATCTTCTCTCTCTGTTTGCCTTGTCAATGAAGCCAAAGGTCTATTATATGTTTTTTTAACTTATCAAAGGAACATCTTTTGGTTTTATTGATTTTTTTCTATTTTTATTTATCTCTTTTCTAATCTTATTATTCCCTTCTTTCTGCTTTTGGATTTAGATTTCTAGTTCAGGTTATGCTAGATTATTGGTTTAAGGTTTTTCTTTTAATGTATATGTTTGTAACTATATACCGTATTTTTTGGACTATAAGACACACCGGATCATGAGATGTACCTAAGTTTTAGAGGAGGAAAATAGGAAAAAATAACCCCACTCCACCACCACCCCCTGCACCCAGCAAGCCAGGTAAGCTACATTTGGACTATAAGATGCACTCTCATTTTCCTCCCAAATCTGGGGGAGGAAGAGTGCATCTTATAGTCCGAAAAACACGGTATTTCCCTGAGTACTGCTTTTGTTGCATCTACCAAGATTTAATGTTAGTTTTCATTTTCAAGAGTCTCCTGGTATGTTACAATTTCTCTTGTGGCTTCTTCTCTGATCCATTTACTGCTAATGAGTGTGTTGTTTAATTCCATTTATTTGTTGATTTTCTAGTGTTTCTTCTGTTATGATTCCTTGATTTATTTCATTCTAGTGGGAAAATATTTTGTGTGAGTTTACTCTTTTTTAATTTATTTACAGTTTCAGTCCAACATCTGTCTATTATTAGAGGGTGTTCTGTATGCATATGAGAATGATGACATTCCAGTGTCGTTGGCTGAAGTGTTCTATATATCTGCTAGGTCCATTGACTTATAGTGGTTAAAGTCCCCTATTTCTATGTTGATTTTCTTTCTAGGTGTTCCACCCATTATTCAAAGTGATACATTGAAATTTTCAACAATTAGTGTAGAATTATATATTTTTCCCATCAATTCTGTTAATATTTACTTCATCTATTTTGGGACTCTTATTTGTTGCATATATACTTACACTTTTTAACCTTCTTGATGATTGACCCTTTTATCAGATAATGTTCTTTCAGGTCTCTTATTACAGTTTTTTGCACTAAAGAATACTTTGCCTGGTATTGCCTGTATCATTACTCCAACACCCTTTTGTCTACCATTTTCATTGAATACTTTTATACATCCCTTCACTTTGAACCTATCTGCTCACTTTAAATAGTATCTTTAAGTCAACTTTAGAGCAGTTTAGGCTCACAGCAAAATTGAAAGGAAAGTACAAAGATTTACCATATACCACTTGTCCCTCCCCCTGCATTGCCCAATAACCAGCATCTCTCACCAGAGGGTACATTTGTTACAGTTGACAAGCCTACACTGACACATCACAACTGTCCAAAGTCCATAGTTTAACTTAGGGTTCACTCTTGGTGTTATACATTGTATGAGTTTGGATGTATTATAATACCAGGTAAATTAGATCATTTTTAAAAAATTTATTCTGTCAATCACTGCTTTTTGATTTGAAAGTTTAATCCATTTATATTTAATGTCATTATGGATAAGGATAAACACTATTTTGCCACTTTTCTATTTTTCCCATATGCTCTGTACCTTTTATGCTCCATATTTCCTTCATTGCAGACTTTTTTACATTGAGTTGGATTTTTTTGGTAGTGAACACGCATTAGTGTTATTGAAGGATAGCTTTCAGTAGGGAGGAAATCAGCCCCAAAGGAAAAAGTGAGCTGAGAGAAGTAGTTTTAAGCAAAGAAATCACCAAATTTGTGAAAAAATCCTCAAATTATTGACTCTAAAATATTATGACAATAATGAATAATTTGCAGTATATTTAAAGATAATATAGACTTCAAAACACTATAAAACGGTAACCAGAATAATGAATTTGAGTTGATTAGTACCAAAATATTTTATTGTGTTGGTGTTATTTTGGGTTAATGGAAAGATACAAAATAAATTTGACTTTTAAAAATAATAAATTAATATTAAATATGCAAGATAATTAAAAATCTTGATAAGGCTCAATGAATTCACAAAGAGCAAAAATACACAAATAAACAAATAACTAGTTGGTATATGAAGATCAACATATGTTTGAAAAATAAATCTATAAGAAAACAAATAATAGAATAAAATTACAATTTGATGCCAAATATACTTTAAGAAAGCTATAATTTATATGTTAATTGCACTTTTAGCTTTATAAATTCAGCTCTATTAGTTGATTTCTTAAAAAAGTACAAATAAACTGATCTGTACCACGGTTATTAACTTTCAAAATAAAAAAAAAACTTTTCCAAATAAACAATATAAACAAATAAGTTGTATTTAAATAATGTTATATTTAAGCATTATATAAATTATATTTTGAAAAAAAGTTTTTACAATTAATGTAAGTAAATATTGCAGGTTAAAATTTAAATTCTCAAATGAGGAAGGAAATATATAATTTACAGCCATTATATTAATTTCCCATTACTCCTCTAATAAAAACCACAAACTTATTGCTTTAAAACAATGTACCTTATGGTTCTACAAGTCATAAGTCCAACACAAGTCTTTCTGGACTAAAATCAAGGTATCTGTAGGGCTATGTCATTGTTTTCTGTAGACTCTAGGGCATCTTACTACTTTTGTAGTTTTTTGATGCTTCCCACATTTTTTGGTTCATGGTCCTTTCCTCCATCTTCAAAGTCAGCAATGGTAGGTCAAGTTTTTCTCATATTACATCTCGCTGATCTTTCTTCTATTGTTGTCTGTCTTTATCTCTCCACAACCAGAAAAGTTTGTCTTATTTTAAAGTATCATGATTATATTGGGCCCACTCCAAAATCATTACCCTTAAGGTCAATCTTGAGGTCCATTACCTCAAACACATGTGTAAAGTTCCTTTTGCCACATGAGGTAACATTTACAGGTTACTGAGATTAGTTTGTGGATATCTTTGGGAACATTATTCCACCTACAAAAGCCATGTCCTACATTTGATAGGGTAAGTAAAATATCATTACAGAACATTTAAGAGCAAAGGCCTAAAAAAGATATATTGGCCCAATACTTATGAAAATAGTACTGATAGGACTGTAATATTATTAAATAAATTATGTATTAATATTAAAGGATTATTAAAGTAAAATGTTTTCTCTATTTCACTAAGGTTACAGTTTAATTAGAGGTCTCAGTTTCATCTGCTCACCTGCTACATGAGAATCAAGATCTTATTTTCTGTTTAATATAAGTAAAAGCTCAAATCCAAGACACTAGTGCCCACTTTCAGACTCTTATGCTTTTAGTTGTTGTATTTCTGGTCAAATTAAAGCGTTATACTAGCAGTTCTACTGATTGGCCCCCAGATTCAATCCAATATGTGGCTATTCTTTCAGGTCATGTTAATTCAATATTGTTTGAGCGTCATTTACACCTTATTTTCAAGGTTCCGTAGCAGAGGATTAGAGCATTCCAGCTGCAGTTGGGACCAGGGTTGTCTCTGAAGATAAGGCGAAAAGCACGAGGTGAAAAACACGGCATTTGTTTCAGAAGACTAGTTTCAATTTAGTAAGGTAATCTCATAAGCACTAGTTAGTTTTTCTAGGAGCTTAATGTCAGATGGTTGAAATGTATAAAGTACATCAAGTTATCATGGTTAATATTAAAGATGTAAAAGGGAGAAACTGTAGTGATAATACATGGGTAATACACCTTTTATTATGGAGATATGTGTGGTGTATATCATGACGGTTAATAGCATGGCCTCTGAAGAAAGCCTGCGTTTTATTTTTACTTTTATTTTCTCTTTTGTAAAGGACAATTTAAATTTTTGATGGAGTAAAAATTTTCTTTTTTTAAATTGAAGTATAGTTGGTATACAAAATAATATTAGTTTCAGGTATACAACATAGTGATTGATTTGATAATTATACACCTTACAATGTGATCACCACACTAAGTTGTATAATCATCTGTCAGCATGCAAACCTGCCACAATATCACTGACTGTGTTCCCCTTCATCTTTTTTACCCATCCTCCTCCCCCTCTCACCCTTTGGCAAGCATCAGTTTGATCTCTGTTTCTGAGACTGTTTTTGTGTTATTCATTTATTTTGTTTTCTTTTGGAGTCCACATAAGTGAATCCATATGTCATTTATCTTTCTCTGATGTATATCCCTTAGCATAATACCCTTTCAGTCAGTCCATGTTATTACAAATGTCAAGATTTCACTCATTTTTATTGCTGAGTAATATTCAATTTTATGTATGGACCATATCTACTTTATTCATTCATGTATTGATGGACACCTAGGTTGCTTGGGTATTGTAAATAAAGCTACGATAAACATAAGGGTGTATATATTTTTCTTCAGATTAGTGTTTTTGTGTTCTTTGGATAAATATCAAGAGTGAAATTTCTGGGTTGTATGGTAGATGTATTTTTAGTTTTTTGAGGAACCTCCATACTGTTTACCGGAGTGGCTATACCAATTCACAATTCTACCAAGAGCGCACAGGGTTCTCTTTTCTTCACATCCTTACCAGCACTTGTTATTTGCTGACTTTTTGATATAGCCATTCTGACTTTTATGAGGTGGTGTTTCATTGTGGTTTTGATTTGTATTTCTCTGATGATTAGTGATGTTGAGCATCTTTTCATATGTCTGTTGGCCATCTGCCTGTCTTCTTTGGAGAAATGTCTTTTTATGTCCTCTGCCTATTTTTGATTGGATTGTTTATTTTTTGTTTGTTTGTATTTCAGTTGCATGCATTTTTTTGTATATTTAGATATCAACCCCTTGTCAGATATGTAATTTGTGGATATATTCTTTCACTCAGTAAGTTATGTTTTCTTTTGATATTTACTCCTCCCCTTATCTGCAATGTGTTCTTGTGTGTAAGCTACTTAACCTTTCTATGCCTTGGTTTTCACACCTATAAACTGGAGTTCATAATAAAACACATTGCATAGGGTTTGCATGACAATTAGTTATGTTACTGCTTGTAAAGCAGTTCTTGCAAAATAAGTGGAGTGTAGATCAGTACATTTCAGAACTTTCACTAACATGATAGCCAACCAGTAAGTCATTATGGGGTACAGTACCTACTACTGCTTAGCTCTCTGCTGACTTAAGAAAGTAATAAATATATTAAATATATATCATATAAAACTTGTCCTCAAAATGACAGAAACACTTTATGAAGATTAGAAATATTTAGTTCCTATACTGCACGACACTGGGTAAAATAGAATCCAGAAATAAAGAGATTAACTTGGACTTTATTATTTTACGAGGAGAACAACTGAGTATCATGCATGAGATGAGGGCAGTGCAAAACGGACAGGTCTTTATAATAAACCTAGGGCACACTCCTCTGGTCTCTTAATGTTTCTCATGTGCTGTCACTAAACATCGACAAAATGGAGAAAAGAGGGTGCCATCACCTTAATGTAATAGCTTACACATTTTTGGGAGGGAGGGCCTAGGCAGCAATATATTTCTCAGACTACAAGGAGAAATTTGAACCTTTTACATTTAGGATATACTTGTAGAACAGTATCTACTATTCAAGAACTTGATGGGTCCTATAATAATGACAGAAAATGCAAGGTTATTCTAGCTGAAAAAGGATAATGGAATGTCCAGAACGGAATTTTCAGGAACACACCAAAAACCATTTGACATAATGTAATGGCAAAATCAAATGCTTAGAAATGATGGTGCAGTTAGATGTCAGTGGTATTCAGCAACTTTATCAAAGTAACACGAACACATATCGTATCAAATAAGCAGTCGGTAGCTACAAAAAAACATTCTAGTGCTAGCTACATTTTCAAACCAAATTACCATGGCTAATACACATCCAATTTAATTATTAAAATTCTGTGTTTTTGTAAATAAAAGAAGTGTACATTTTCTTGAATTTCTCATTGATTAATGTTACTACCACCAAACTATGTAATTAGCATATCAATATATTTGCCCCTGAGATCCTCATGGATATACATCTTCATTAGTTTCCCTAATTAGAAAGAACTATCTAACCTTAAGATTTAGTTGCTTGAACTACAGTAGGGGAGGGAAAATGAAGAGGAGGGATATTCAACATACACAGAAGAAAACTCTATGATCTTATAATTTTTGAAGTTGTAGAAATGTACTTAAAAATAAAACTCCTCAAAAGCTATACACAATTAAATAACCTATGTGAAATGAAGAGATCAAGATGACTATCTCTGAGCCTCCCCTGTGGAAGTAAATCCTATCTATTATTTTCCATCAGAAACCCACAGAAGGGTTTCCCCAAGGCCTTTATATTGCTGATGTTGCAAGCTCTTCTCATTCATTGGACAACATAATCTCCACAGTTTTATCAGTCCATTTCTCTTTTCCCCTCTGCTCATGTACAAAAAATCTCTCTCTTTCTCCCCATCCCCCCACTTCCCTCCCCTCTTCTCTTCTCTCCATACATATATATACACACATATATGTATATATATGAATATATGTAAATATATTTGTGTAGCCCTGTATATATATATTTACATACTTATATATATGTGGATATACATACCATATATATAAAATATCTCTGATAAAATTATTTAATTAAAAATTCTAAGGCTTAAATACCCAATTTTTAGGTCTTTCATAAAATCAAGGCAGATGTCAAAATCTTCGAGTCAACACAATGCTTTAAAATATTTTAATAGAATATTTAAAATAACTTATATGAACCCTCGCCTGATACTTAAAAATGATATTTACCATACCCTCAAATAGAATTTTTAACCATGAGAATTATTTATTAAAAGAATTAAAGTTCCACACACTGCCTGTCTTCACAGAATTGGAGTGATGGAATGCAGACCTAAGACATAAAAAGAAATGCTGAAATAAAATAATTAGTTAATGTATTATGCATAGTATTACATAAGTTTATTTTCTGTTCTCTGTAGCTTATTAAATTAACAAGTTCAATCATTCATTCTACCATTGTTTATTAAGTTTGGACTTTGCAGTAAGTACTATGCTAGTGCCAAGAAACAAAGTGAACAGTACGTTTTTCTTCCTTCAAGAAATTTAAGGCCTGGTTAGGAGACACAGATCCTAAACAGCAAACTATAAAATCTGAAAAGTTGTTCAAATAAAATTAGTGCTTAATACAGCATATGGGTTGGGGCTGGCGAGTCACGGAAACCATCGGAAAGGGGCGTAAACAACGTGGTTGCAGCAAGTGCAGAAGAGAGCACATTTCTCCTGGGAAACGACATGTGGATTATCGTATTTGGAAGAGAAATGTTGGGGACTGAGAGACGGAGTTAGAGACGAGGCAGGAGATAGAAGAAAGAATGTTCTTGTAAGCACTAAGAAGGAATTTTTACTCTTCTGTTGGTAACAGTGGGGACCCACATGTGGAAAATTAAGTCCAGGGGAACCCAGATGGCACAAATACGAGTCATACAGTTAAAATGTCTGAGGTATAAAAAGCCTGATGCAAATAATACTGAATGGATATTCTGAACTGAAATCAATTTTTGTTTTAGTCACCTTCAGAAATATATCTAGCATTATAAAGGGCTTATAGTTATAGAGATAGAAAGATATTATACATTCAAAATGACCCTAAAGTTTTTCTAATCCCATGAGAAACAGAGTTGAGAGTGAATCATAGTTTTCCGACAATTATGAATGCATAGAGATTACCTAATGAGCATAGTAGCATAAATCTAGGCAATAAAACAGCTCTTTG